>NC_054083.1:20753682-21953682 GCF_017562075.2 Anopheles merus
TAAATAAGATCTCTGTTTCTATCCACTCATTAATTACTGGACAAGATGGTTATTATTTTATCGTTTTAAATTACACACTGGTACTTACCTCCCTTCCCCCCGTTACCTTAACACGCCGAATGTAAAAACCACGCCAAATACGAGCAAACCTTTACCGAACCCTACAACCCCGAGCGACGCGGACGACGAGGATGACGTTAGGTCGAAAAACTGTACCTGCAGGAAGATCGGCACCCGGATCTCTTCCTCCAACCGGAAGCGCAGATTTACCCGCGGTCCAAACACAATCTCCGCATCGTGCACCACTGCCTGATGGCGCACGTCCCGCACACGGGTCCGTGCGTAGTAGAACCGATAGTTTACGCTGATCAGCATATTGGTGCAGGTGAAGTAGCTATCGGTGGTGTTGTCGGTGGAGCTGTCTGCCGACGCCTGTTCCGAACCGGGTTCGGCATCGGCCACAACGTTCGTGGAACGCACCCGCACCCAGTCGGTGGAACGGTTCCGCGGGTTGCCGTACTTGGAGAGGTAAAGGTTCAACTTATCGTATCCTTCGCCCTTGGTGGGATACAGCTCCGGATAAACTCCATTAAGCAGCTGGGCGTACAAACCGACCTGAAGAGTTTGGCAAAATTTGGTGAAATTTTGGCCCGCCGTTTGATTGACCAGCTCCGGTGGGATATAGTTGCAGCGGTGAAACGAATCCGTACCAAAGTTGATCGTTCCGTGGCCCTGCTCGGACAGTGTGCAACGATTTGCTCGGTTGATTGGGAGACGCAACCGGAAGGACGTGTCCGGTAGGCGTGTTTCGTTCGTAAAGTACGCCAGCATACGATTGTTGGGTGAGCTTTCCTCGGGAGGTGGTCCTTCCTGTGGGGTTGTTCTGTTTGCAGGAAACTCCCGATGAGACACGATCAACGGTTTGCCGGTGAGATATCCAATATTGCCACTAACAGCGCGAGTTGAATTCGGCTTCGATGGAGGAGTTGGGACGATAAATCGTACAGTGATACGCTGCCATACGGATTCCATCCAAAGGTCCTCTTCGTCAGCGCTTCTTTCACACAGTAGCTTCAGCTGTACGTTGAACAGGTTTGTGTAGTTGTGAATAAAAATAATCTCAAGCTCAAGGCATGAGCTATCAGGGAATTCCTCTAGCAGCAACTCTTCCACTGACGATGTGCTGTTGGTGACATTCGAACTCTGCGTGCAGTTCCAGCCGTGCGGGGAGTTGTGATGGCATATCGACACGGTAGCATTCAGGCAGTCTCCATCCTCCACACAGTAGTGCTCCATAACGGTGGACTTTTTGGGCATTTGGAAGAAGCGGGCCGATGAAGATGCGTGTCGTAGAAAGGCCCGATTGAAGTCACTCAGCTCGTCCACGGTTTGGCGCCGGCAGAAGTTGGTACGATCGCGGAGGAAGCGCACGGGTTGCTCAAGTTGACACGAACTGCCGGTGAGTGAGTAAGGAATGGCTGCGAAAGAAACGATTATACAATATTCAACATCATTTTGGATGCTAAGCCAATTTTAAAACATTCTTCCTGATTATTCAAGATCGACTACTCCCTCAGAAGCAAAACTATACATATATCAAAGAGGATTCCGTAATGGTAAATCAAACGACCAGATCTTCACCATACGGCAGATCCTGAAGAAGATGGAAAAATACAGATGAGCTTGCTTGTCTTCTATTCAACATGGCTTTAGAGAAGGCTATCCGTGACGTAAAGTTGTAGACTACGGGAACCATTTTCTATTAGTCAAACCAAATCCTGGCACACGCTGATGATGTAAACAATATTGGTCTGCGGATATTCTATGTAGCTGAAGCTTACCAAAGAATCGAGAAGGCGGTAGAGAACCTCAGATTACAGATAAACGAGGCACATGCCAAACAGATGGTGGCACCACCAGAAGGCCTACTAACAAACACGGTCCTATGCAGAAATGATATACGGGGGTGAACGCACTTTCGAAGTTATCGAAGAATTTAAAATCTCAGGTCAACATCGACCATAGCAATACCTGAGCAAGGATGCTAGTATTGATAACTAAGCTGTACTATTGCTAACTAAGCCTCTGAGACATTGATATTGCTCAAATTTGGCAAAATCTTCTTGGCCACGATCGAGATGAAAATCTTCGAGATGATGATATTCAGAAGGATCTTTGGCCCCGTATGTTATAGGAAGGTTAATTGAGTTGCCGATACAATGACGAGCTATTCGAGATGAACTGCGATCTGACGGTCGTTCCAGTTGAACTGGTAGTTCCAAGATGAGGAGGCAATCCAGTCGCTCTTAAGATTCAAGTTTCATCAATTTCTATAGAAGTTCACCAATAACTCTGAATATGAACTTAAACGCTCTATAAAACATCTATATAGATACATGTAACTTATCTTCAATATTAAGAATTTGTGAGATTCACGCATTTTTAGAGACCCGAATCTTGATCCTTTACTGATCTTAATGAAATAGTCATGATACATACCAAATGGTTGCATCAGCTCGCTTGTTTCGTTGTAGAAGTAGATTACATCATCCACATGATAGTGGTTAGGGCGTACCGCTTCTTCCGACGAACTATCCAAGGGAAATACTTCCTTCCACTTGTAACGCGTAGCGGCGGGAAGTCTTTCTGCGTTGTAGAACTGGAATTGTAATAGAATCATGTTAAGTGTACAGTTCCCATCTTCAGACACAACATGGTCGATTCTTACACTTTCATCCCCTTCCTCGTAGACGGGCTCAACGAGACAGAACAGTCCACCCTGTACCCGGCACGATTGCAATCCCTCGCCATGATGGTACTCGTCCGTGTGCAGTAGCTCCTGGTCGCAGTCAAAAGTACGCAAAATGGCCGCACTGCAATCGATATCGCAACAGCAGTTAATGTCACAAACGTTAATCTGTGAGGGTAGGGAGAAATAAAAGGAGATTCATATTAGTTTTTTGTATATATTTTGCTGCACTGTTTACTCACTGTCAAGTCACATCGGCAGTAATATCCTTTCGGGACCAGCTTTGCCGCACGTCCTGCTGGAAACGAAGGATGGGCAAACTCCGTTGGATCTATAGTAGGCGTTGCAGTCGTAGCTGTTCCGGCTGCAGTGCTCTCCACAGTAACGGCTTGTTCCGGGGCAGTTGTTTTGCTGGTAGACAGAGCAGCCGTACTGCTGCTTGTAGTTCCTTCCGTCGTAGAGATCGTAGTAGACATTTCCGTGGTCGCTTCTCCCATCGGTGTAGTGGAACTACTCACATTCCCACTCGCATCAGTCGTGTTTTTTACATTTATCTTCGCCACATCAATCTTCACAAAGTGTTGAACGTTCCGTTCGCCTCCCTCAACAACGCCGCAAGCCACCACTAGCAGCACCAACGACCACCAAAGCAAGATGACCCTCTTCCCCTCAACGCAGCTCAACGCCATATTCGGCAAAGTTTTTAAATATCAGCATCAACTCCAGCTCCACCGTGCCGGCCGTCTTCGTCAGCAGCTTGTACCGCTCGATCCCGCTAAACGCGATGTCGCTCTTCGCCAGCGAGAACCCACCGGTGTGAAACTTTTCCCGCACCGTGTCGGCAACCCGGGCCGACGACACCTTCCACGTGGCGATTCGCACCCGATGATGGCCGGGACTCACCGGCACAAACGCGAACCCGTACCCGACCGGCCAGTACTGCTGCAGTGCGTTCACCGCGTACACCTCCACGTGCAGCCGGGGCCAACCCTGAAGACCGCGCGTCACCAGATGCAGATCGATCGGTGTGCCGAACTCGGACCGCTGCTCGATCCGTGCCGTACTGCAGCAGGACTGCCCTTCGGTGTGGCCCTCGACCGCCTTCCAGTGCGATCCGTACTGGATGCTCCAACGGCAGAACAGGTTCGGTTCCTCAAAATCCAACGCCGTCTGCAGTTCACCGATGATGTGCAGTTCCGCCATCTAGGCGTACATATTTCCGTGCAGTGGCACAACTAGATGGAAAAACAGCTAGGTGACACTATACGTAAGAGAAGCTTCACTTATAATGTTTGCCCTAGCACACGTTGCTAGGCATTGGGAAGACACAACAAAGTCGAGTATCGCCATGGAAACCCGGTTTAGGTCCTAACGTCAGGGACGCCAAGAATTGGATAAACACAACAACAACAAAAAAACAACAACAGTTCCATTTCTTATATGCTCTGGTTTGAGATACATATACATATATTTTGTTCCAGTTCCTTCAGTTCGCATCTCCACCCCCTTCCCCTCCCTCCTACACTTTACTCCCACCTTTGCTTTGGTAGCGAAATGGCCGATTGCATTGCGAAATTCCTCCGTTTTCTCACACTCCTACGGCTACGATCTATCTGATCTTTTTCCCTCCTTCTTTTAATTTCTATTTCACAGTTTTGTTTAACCATAATTCTTACCAGTGTAAATGTGTGTAAATGTTTGCGACAGCGAAGAAGAGGGTCATGTAAGTTTTACATATATTTTGCTTCATCCTTCACACTATTACTGTGGTTCATATTTTGTAGCAAAACTCTTGTTAATTCCTTGCCACGTTGCTGCATGCCTTGCCTTGCGCGCTGTCCTGTTTGGACAAGACTGCCGTGCCTGCTACAGTGCATCACAGCTGCCAATTTTCAATGGACATGCTGGTGTTTGGGTGTGTATGTATATGTGATTTGCCATCTATTTTTATCGTATTTGTTATCTGTTTAAAATTGTTACGAATGCAGTGTGCAAAGAACTGTCTCTGTAACGTTGTGCAGCATTGTATGGTTCCTGTAGCAGGGTTAATTCCTGTTGTTTTTGCAGATATCCGTTTTCGACAGTGAGTTCAGTAATAATGGTACCGCAAACACACGCACATCCACATTCTGCATTTAGAGCATAAAGTGTAGCAGCAAAATTGGACCAGAAGTAAAAAAATGCGACTAAAATGTGAACATGCTAATGATTTGTTTTAATTTTATCTGTTTTTTTCTTTTCATTCGTATTTGCTGAATTTACTGCTCCTTCTGCCTGTTTTTTCTGCTTTTTGTTTGTTTGTTCAACTTCAAATGGTTGGCATTAGTATTATGTTTTAGCTTTGAAGAATGTTTATAAAAATATATGTATATATGTACTCGTGATATTTCTTGTTTGCCCGTTGAATTCTGTTTGTGGCTTATTTTTAGTTTTGGTATCGCTTAAAATGTGTTTTTATTTTTTGTTTTTCTGCAATTTGTTTGTTTTACTTTGCGCACAGAAAAAAGAAGCATCTCTTTTTTTGTTACTAGCTGTTTGTTGACTTAGCACTGTTAGTGTATTATTTATCCATTCTTGCGCCTCTTATCATGTTCACACACATACACAGTTGTTTTTATACAGTTTGTTGATTGCAATTATGAATCTTCATTCTAGTATTTTGCTTCTTTGCTTTGTTGCACTTTTTTGTCGTTTTCCCTTTTCTTTCTTTGCTGTTCTTTCACGAGTTCTATCTGTGGAAAGCCTTTCCACCATTCCTTTTCGAGCGGTTCTCGTTTCGTTTCCTCTAATCCATTTTGTTTTTGCTACCTTATGTACAATGATGCTTCTATATCTTACTGTTACACATGTGCTCATTGTGCTATATAATGTTTTTTTTTGTTTAGTGGGAACAATGTCTGGATTTGGGATAATTTTATAATGAACTCCGCCTCCCCCCCCTCCCCTCCCCATTTATATTTCTTTCTATTATTTCTATTTAACTGGAATAGGCTGTGCCATTCCATTGGGATGAGTATTATTAACGTTAGCGTGATTCGTGATAAGTGTGATTGCGATGCGCTTGCTTAAATTTAACGCCGAAAAAAGAAGGGGGAGGGGTCTTGGAGAAGAAAAAGGGAGCAGAACTATACTTATCGAAAACTTTTACATGGCAAGCGAACGTTTAATTTGAATTGCTATTGCTTAAAGCTTCCCAATCAGTCAAAAAGTTGTCGGGGAGGGGTGCGGGGGTAAAAGATTGGTTTCGTTTCGATTGTGTGCGAATAGTGTGTGCCGCGAGCGGTAACGGGATTAATACACGCACACACACATACACACGTTTTTTTTTCTTCTAAAACTGTTTTACAATTGTTCAATTCAATTAGCAATCGCGTTTTAAATGCGTCCAGTACTGTACAGTATGCGGGCAAACGTATGCGGTTCCATTTATTCAACTCACAGCATCAGAAAAAGCTTTTCCCCCCGCGATCGCGTTGTTTCAAATCTCTTTCGTTCGTGTGCTTGTTTTGTTTGTCGCATTTGTGTCTTAATGCTATTTTTTAAAATATACATTACATAAGAACTGTTGTCTACTAACTCGCTTTTTTGAGTGTAAAGATAAATTATAATGTTTTTCTAATATCATCGCAACGTAAAGCTTGTACATCATGATCGGGTTGAAATGTGCTCCCTCTCTTCCTGTACGCATTCAGATTCGCTTTGGGATTCCTTCCGCTTCACAATTCGTCACGTGCGAAAGGTGACAGTAAACAGATGACTAGTGGAGATTACTATGTACCCATCCATATCGACTATGGATGCTTGCTTTTAAATCAAACGAAAACCTGCGCCTCCGTTTTCCTACTTTTGGCACCGCCGATTTCCGTCTACAGTACCGTTGCTAATACGTTCTGCGATATCCTTTTCCCATCGATATATACATGTTTGCTTCGTTTTGTGCGCATCAGTTTGCATCTACGACACCGCCGGAATGTTTGCGCACACACGCACACGCACACCCTACCTACACATAGAGGGACAGAGAGATAGTCCAGAACTACTGCTAAAAACTAAAAACCAGAGAGCTCTACAATCGATGTACAAAGGGGGAAATCCCCTCGACCTGTCTCGTGTGTCTATCTAAAGGTAAGAACGTAAACACTAAACCGTCCGTCTGCTCGCTCGAGAGCTAAGGAACTAAAATAAAGCTTCCATTTGATGAAAGGATAATACACTCCTTACGCTAAACTCACACTCGAAACACACACACTCACACGCGCGCATAATTGTTCTGAAGCGTTCTGATCGCGCTCCTTTTAACGGAAAATTGAAAATTCTAGCACTCCACTCTCACACACGCTTCAAACGCTATATCATTAATCTTAATACGATACACGCTAGCTATGTACACACACGAAACGTGTCTTTGAACCTATCTGTTACATGTATGACACTTTCTTCCCTTTAATAACATCCTAATCCACCTAACTAGAGAGCCTGCTATAACCTGCTCTTCTTCCCTGTTCAACCGCCACCGCTCTTGCTGACAAACTCGTGCAGTATGTCGCACGCCATCTCGATGTTGTTGCGCGAGATGCCGAGCGCCGTGATGACGTTCTCCTTCGAGTAGCCCTCCTGCATGAGCCGCGCGATGTACTCGAGGTTGATGTTCTCGTACGGCACGTTCGGGTTGTTGTTGTTGTTGAGGGCCGAGCTGAGGGAGGGGGGTCCACCGCCCGCTGCACTAAAACTTGCCAAATGGTTATTGTTACTGCTGCTGCTACTACTACTACTGCTACTGTTTTTACCACCACCACCACCGCCGCCGGCATGCCGCTGACTCGGGCAGTCTTTTGCCGGCCCGCTGGAGGCGAGATTAACGTTCTCGTACAGCAGTGGATGTCCAGCGGAGGGCGTACCGGATCGTCCTCCTCCACCGGCAGCGGATGCCGCCAGCTGCGACGAGGTGATCGATTTCGACGGCGGATGGGGCAGGATCTTCGCCCCGACCGCTGCGCTGTTGGCCGGTAGCGACTGGTGCCGCTGGTGATTGTTCGAGGCGGCGGCCGTAGACGACGAACCCGGTGCGGCCGGTGCAGCAGGCTGTGTGAACTGGGTGCGCGGCTGGGGCTGCGGTTGCCGCTGCGGCGTTGGCTGCGGTTGTGCCGGGGCCGGTTTGTACTGGAGCGAGGGTGTTGTTGCGCTGACGGTGGCTGACTCCAGGCTGCCACCGATCGTCTGCTCGCCGCTGATCGTCGTCTGCACCGTGACGAACCCGTTCAGGCTGGTGGTGCTGACCGAGGCGCTCGTCGGCTTGAACTGGTACACGTTGTTGGGCGTCAGGGCGGCGGTCAGTATCAAGCTTTGGTCCGCCTTTTCGTCCACCTTCAGTATGATCGGGTGGCGCGCTTCCGGTGGCCGCGTATCGATAATGCCGACGATCGTTTCCGCCGGCCCGACGATCACCTTGTCTGTGGCGGTGTCGCCCGCCGCGAACGGGTCGCCACTAGCCGATGAAGGTTGTTGCTGGTGCTGCTGCTGCTGCTGCTGGGAGCTCGAACAGGGACACGTCGCCGTGTGATGCTCCTGCGATGTTACCGCGATGTTCTGGTGCTTAGGAACGGGCGGTGGCGCTGGTGGATGGGGCGACGTGGCCAACGATGGCAGATTCTCCGAGCTGCGGCTAAGATGCAGCGCACCGGTCGTATGGTTGGCCAGATTGCCCATCGAGGACGCCCCATTGATCTGGCCCGGCGTTCGAGGCGCGCTCGGTTGCAGGTGCTGCAGACCGGACGAAGGCGGTGCTCCACTCACACGATTGCTCCCGCTGCTACAGCCGGCCAGCTTCTGCTGCCGATGGTCCGATGCGGCCGCCGCCAGAATGCCGGGCGACGATTTGCGCGGCGGCAGCGGGGGCGGTGTCGTTGTGCACTGCCGGTAGCCGTGCTGGTAGATCGACTCCATCGAGCCGCCCTGGCAGCTCGTCTCGCTTGACAGTGCCTTGTTCAGCGCCTTCAGGATCAGGTAGCTGCTCGGGGAGTTGCCGGTGGCCATGACGGCGGCACCGCCCACCGGCGCACTCAACCGGTTGGTTGGAGGTTGATGCTGCTGCTGCTGCTGCTGCTGGTGGGAGGAGGACGACGAACCGGTACAGGCGGCACTTCCGCCACCCTGCGGTAGAAGGGAAGAGGAGGAAGATTTGTTACACTTCACCAGATGACCGGTAGGGGTGGTGGTGGTGGTAGGGTTGGCGGTGCTGCCCGTGCCACAGCTACTGAGCGAGATGTTGGTGTGCGTCGCCAGGGCCCCATTGACCGTGTGCGAGACGGTGGCGGCGGCAAGCGGTGGTGCCGAGGCGGCCACTGCCGCAGCGATGGCCGCCGGGGTGCTGAGCGCGGGATGGGAAGCGACCGTCGATGCCGCTGCACCGGACGCACACGAGGAGGAGCTGGTGGTAGATGAGGAAGAGGACGTGGAAGAGGTAGAGGAAGAGGATGAAGATGTTGAGGAAGATGAGGAGGATGAGGAGGAGGAGGAAGAGGACGTAGTGGTGGAGGATGGGGAGGAAGAGGAGGGTGGATGTGGGTGCGATCCCGGACAGGCGTTGCAGGCGGCCGCCACCGGTGCCGACGCCACCAAGTTCCCGCTGCTGTTGCTGCTGCTGGTGGTGGTGGTGCCGGTGGGTGGAAGCGGCGACTGGGCCGACATTCCGACGAGCAGCATCGAGGAGGGGCCGACGCCTCCCGCAGCGTATATGTCACTGCCGGACAGGACCGGCGCCGAGGGAGCCTGCGAGGTTGGTGGACACGACGAAGGTGGCTGCTGCTGTTGTTGTTGTTGTTGTTGGTGCTGCTGCTGGCGCCGGGGCAGACGGGGCGATGAGTGCGGGCTTTGCTTGTCGTTGTTGTTACGTGCCAGCGTCATGCTGTTGCTCAGCGCGTGCAGTGATGAGGTGGCAATATTGAAATCGTCCTGTTTGCGCCATGACCAAGGTTATTATAATCCCGTGCCGACCAACCGGAAAAAAGCCAATGCAAAAGTATTCCACACACACACACACACACATACACACACGTACAAGGTGGGAGCGTGTCGCGAAGGTTTTGTTTCCCGTGAAGGATTGGCGAGACGCGACGTCAACACAGCCACACGCACGCACGCATCAAAGTAAGCCGCAAGTTTAGGAAAATTAAGGAAAGTGTGTTGACCAGCGAGGAAAGAGAAAGATAGAGAGAGAGAGAGAGAGAGAGAGAGAGAGAGAGATAGAGAGAGAGAGAGAGAGAGAGAGAGAGAGAGAGAGAGAGAGAGAGAGAGAGAGAGAGAAAACCAGAGAAGGAAAAATTATTTAGTTTTTCCAGTTGTTGTTGTTAGATATTTACCATAATTCGATTCGAACGATTTGATCGATACACACATTACACCACAAAGTTGGAAGGAATGAAATATTAGCGAGAACGGATTATAGAAAGAAATACGAGCATGCATTTAATTATATTAAGTTTAAGTTAATATGACATTAATGATTAATTACTATATTTGTAAATTCCATGCAAAAGTATTAACTGTTAAATGATAAAAAAACACATAGATCTGGTAGAAACCATTTTACAATTAGGGATTTGAAATAAAGATAATTAATTTTATATAATTGTACTATACTTATAGTAGAATATTGTTCGACTAGAAAACCCGGAACGAAAAGATAAACAAGACAAAAAGCAATTAAATTACACAGCAAACGAAGCAGACGACGAACCCGAATTAAAATGAATGTTTCACTGATTCCGTCTGGCGGCGAACGATTGAAAGCCGACAAAAGGCTTCAATTTTCCACTTTAATGACTATTTTTCACCGGCTTCCATTCAGAATTGCATTTATCCGGCATCGCATGTCCACACACAAACACACATGCACCATCATGGTGTGTTGATAAGTGGTTTTGTAGGCTAATCCCTCACGGCTTCCTTTGTTACGAGCGATGCAATATTAATTGCATATTCAAGTCAAACCGTGGTGGTCAGCCACACCACGGCGGGAATGGTTTAATTTCAACATCAATAAACATTTTAAATAATTCCACCCACCAATACCCATACAGACACACACACAAACAGATTGATGGAGAAATTCGCCACTAGCGAGAGAAAAAAAAACACATTTCCAATTTTCAATCATATCGCATTTCCATATTTCATTACTCCTCTTCGTTCAGGGTGGAGAGGGGGTTTTCATAAACCATGCGGAAACGTGAACCATTTTCCCGAGGCCGAAATACGGTTAAGCGCACGAGGTGGCTTATTTCGACGAATCAATTTTCCCAATTTCCAGGTTTTACGCCGAGTTACGGAGAGATACCTTCCTTCCCATTTTTTGCGGAAGGATTTCCGGGGGTCAAAATTGGGGTGGTCGTGAAATACTTCAAGATCAACCTCACGAGCGGAGCAGAGCGGAAGATTCTTCTTCTTCTTTGGCTCAACAACCGATGCCGGTCAAGGCCTGGCAACACACTTGTGGGGTTGGCTTTCAGTGACTTATTGATTTCCCCCCATAGCAGGATAGTCAGTCCTACGTATGGCGGCACGGTCTATTTGGGGCTTGAACCCATGACGGCCATGTTGTTAAGTCGTACGAGTTGACGACTGTACCATGAGACCGGCTAAGCGGAAGATTAATGGTGTGCAATTTTTCACCGGCGGTTTGCTTCCCTCATTATACGAACCGTTGTGCACCGTAAGCTGGTAGTGAGCTAGGCGTTTTTGTTTTTGCTTTCCGGTGGATGTTCCTGAGAATCCCAAGATTGGGAAGCCTCACCACCACAAACTAGCGCGCCTGCTTGGTGGGTTAATAATCCAAATTCGAAGAAAGCCTGCAGGTCCTGTTTCAGGGTTTGATTAAGCAGGTCCCTTCAATCGATGCCTTTCTAATCATTGCCAATGGAGAGTGTATGTGTGTGTGTGATAGAGGATGAGTGAGAGAGTAAGAGAGAAGGCAAAACAAACAAAAAAATCCTCCAAAATAATGGTGATTTAAGGTCGGAAGAGTTTACTTTTTATCCTTACTTTTTGTCCTGATTTTATAAATCTATCAAACCGGGTTGAATATTTTTCTCGATTGAATTGAAATTCGGTTCCGGTGTATAGATTTGCAGCATTTGCTATATAAGATATTCTCACGGACAGCAACCGGAAAGGTCGGTGTTTGCGCAAAAAAAACCTCTTGAAAATCTTTACGATTTATGTAGCGAAAATTGGAACTTTAGGTTCACAGTGCACACCAGAAGGTGTGGGCTGGTGTCGCCGAGGGTTTTATTTAAATTTCAAAGAGAAGCTCTAAGTGTTAACGAGGAAGCTGTATTTGGACCGCACAAAGAGTAATTTTAAACTTATGAACAATTCGATTTCCTTTCGTTTTAAACAAATAATATTTCTTGTGTCTATATTCTATGTCCATCAACGCGTGTATTAAAATACTTCCCTCAGAGCTGTGTGTATTAAAGAAAGGATGTTTAACCATGGCATTATTATGTTGGCCATATGAACAAAAAAAAAAAACCCCACACCGATAATAAAAAGGAAACAAAACCGAAAACAAACGAGCGCGATATGCCTGTACCGAACGCAACCGGTGACGTATTTGTACGTTGTGCGCCTGAAAGTTATGCATGATTTATGGCACATTTGGCTTTGCGCTTTGGAAGCCACAGCATCAGCAGCAGCAGCAGCCGCATCAGAAGTAGCACCAGCGACAGTACCCGCCTCTGATAGTAACTGTTCGTTTGGTTTCGTTGGTTGGTTGGTTGGTTGGTTTGTGTTTATTTATGTTTTTTTTCCTGCTCGTGTGCTTTTAGGCGATTTATTATATGTTTTTGTTGCCTTTTAACCCTTTCAATGCCAAACGCGGGTGTACCCTTTCAATGCCGTGTGATGCATAGCAAATGATGCGTTGTATTTAGCAGCACAAAACCAAGTGAACGAGATGACGAAAAAGGGAGCATTTTTGTGCTTCAATTATTTTGACAAAAGTTACTAATTGGCCGTGTTAACCCAACTGAGAAGTTTTGTTTTTGCTAACCAAAATATTGTATCATTCCAATGTGATCGCAACTTCGTACTACCAACCAAAGGGAGGTTAAACAACTGCAATTTAAATTTGAAAAACACACACAAACACACAAAGAACAAGTTTGGTGGAATGATAAGTACAGTAAAAAACAGCATGCGACAACTATAGTTTACAAAACAATGCAAACAATTTCATTCCATACGGCGCAAACGCGGTGTGATGATACAGAGTGTGCTAGGGTGTGTAGGCACGCGAGTGATGAGAAGGTGCTTTATTGCTCGTGATGCGCTCTCTAGTGATAGGGGTGGAGGATGATCGTGAGCTAAAGGGAAGATAAATAAATTCAAACAACAAAAAGGAAAAACGAATGGAGCGGAAGAATATTCCAAATACACACACACAAGTATACAAATATAATGAATGCAACACGACTAACTACTACAACGCAAACGCGATCGCCCCCTGGAGAGCTGATCGGTTTGAAGAGGTTCGACGACTGTGAGTTGTTCTTATGATTCGGTTTTATTTTATCGATAATGCACTTACTGATCGAGAAGAATTTAAACTATCTAACATGCTTATTGCTTGGGCTAAAATATCTAGTAATCATTACGACGCTCTGTACTTGATAAGTTTGTGTCGCTTTTGCTTTCTGTTTGCTGTCGGCCGTTTGTGGAGCTTTTTAATTTTAATCTAAATTGTTCTCTGATTGGTAAGCTTACTATTGCTCTCATCGTGTTTTTGGGGAGACTTTACTCTGGTCTTTAATCTAACTTGTGTTTGTGATAAATCATAGTTAAAGCGGCGCCATCGGATGTTGGCAGTAGTAGTTAAGTGCTTTTCCATTTACTGTAAATAAATATCTTAAACTCTAAACAGACACAGACCTCAAACTGGACACAGGGAAAGGGAACAAAACACTTCTTTTTACTGATTTGTACAAAATAAACTATTCGAGACCAGACAAAAAAAAAACAGACGAGCAATCGTTTGCTTGTTTGTGGTTGGAAAGTTAATTTATCTTATGCCGCGATTTACAGTACACAAGCTTACACCATGACCAAATCAGTTACACATTGCAGCAAAACGCAATGGCAAAATGGCATCTCGCAATCTCAGTTCAGAAATTTGTTTTGAAAATGTTACACGTACACTAACTACCTACAATAAATTGCTAGAGCTCGAGCATCTTCCAATTATCAATAGAGTTCCTATCTAACGCGCTTATGTGGCTACATGGAAAGGCTACTACTAACGCACTACTAATTTTAAGGCCATCCTACAACACACTTACGCACATTTTATCAAATACATATTCGTGCTAATCATCACAAGGTTTTGAATTGTTAAGCTTGCCTTTTTTCTTCTTCTTTCGTTATTTTTCGTGGGTTTATCTAGGGAAGCCTGTTGCTCTTGTAATTTGTATGTACAATTTTCGCCAACCACTCACACACACACAGATGCGGTATGTCTCATTTTTTTGTACACCCTCCCTCTCTTGGTCTGTACTTTTGGAAGCCTCTGTCCAGCAGCGGTTTAGTTTTGTTTGTGTTTGCATTTTGGAAACATTTCGTACGAAGTAGTGTAGAGTATTATTTGTTACATGTGTTCGACGTTCAACTTTAACTAAATATGAACTATCTTATCAAGCATCTTATCCTATTGTTTGAGTGGAAGAGAAGGGGGCTTTTCTTTTGCTTTTTTTTAGAGGAGCCGCGGAGGGATTCCAATTAAACTGGACGCCAAGGAAATTATGTTGCATTGCTCAAACTAACGACAGAGAGAGAGAAAGAGAAATAAGAGCTTTGAATTGGCTGCCACTTGTTTCGCAGTTAGTCTTTTCTCCTACTTAACATACAATAGAAAACAATCTAAATCTCCTAGTGCATCTACCACAGTGGATTCAGAGTCCTTTCTGCCCGGTCGTACTGCGAAATAGAGTGCTTAATTTATTAAAAAAAAAATACACAAAGCGCTGCTCATCCTATTTCCGATCCGTACATAAAAACTTATTCAGCAAAACTTAACTGTCTAAACTAACTAAAAATGAACAAATTTGGCTAAACAACAGAAACGCGCACTAAATGTAGTGCTGCCGTAAGAAGGGTAGGTGTGTGGTGGAATTTATTTCCTAACACTTTTGCGCCATCGGTAGGGAAACACACTTTTGCACAGATTAGCAAATGGGAAGCATGATAATGATGATTATGATGCTGATGAGCGGGTGTTTGTGTGTGTGTGTGAGTCGGTCCAGTGGCTGGGATGAGTTGACAGCTCGCTCTGGTGCGGTATGTACGCACACGCACACACGCACATACACACACATATATTACAGGGATTCCTACACATTCTATGCTCATGAATAAATGAAGAAGTACATTGCATTCGTCAAGCGCGTGCGTAACTAAAACGTGCACAAAACTGTCTGGTTTGGGGTGGGTGGAGGACGTTAGAGTTGGAGGAGTTTGGCATGATGGAATTTGAAATTATAAATGAACGGTAATTTAAACTCGTCCCTATTGCACGCTGTGCACAGCGACTGTGTCTAAATCGATCCACTGGGAAATGAACGCTATGATGATGGTGTGCTACACAATAGTTACACCGAACTAAACGATAATACACACTCGCATGTGCACACACTACACACACACACACTACATGTAATGCAAATGCAGCACTAGAAGCCGGGACAGGTGGTGGTGCGTGGGTCTTTTTTTCATGATGGTTGATGGTTGGAATGGTTTTCTATCGGCAGGATACGCGCGGCTTCGGTGCTGTCTAAGATGAAGGACATATACGACACACAGGGGCGGGAATAGGGGCAGCGAGTGTGGCAGCAGGCAGGGCGCGCACGGGCAGCGTGAACGAGCGAGAACAATGTACACACGCACACACACACACACAGATATACGCATAAAACACAACACACATACAGAAACAGTAGCAGAAAGGGAGGGTGTGGTTGGGGGAGAAAGAGAGTGGGTGGTGGGTTGTTGGATGAGCTCACAGTACCTCCGTATCGTCATCGTGATCGTCGTTCTGTAGCTGCTGGCGGCCGTTCGCCGAGTTGCGATTGTGCTGCCGCTTGGGATCGAACGCGTCGACCACGATCTGCTCCGTGCCCTTGATTTCCGCCCGACAGAATGGGCAACCCTGAAAGAAATAAGCAACAGAAGCAACAACAAAAAAGGATGTTAGTTTATGTTGCACATTTCCCTCGTCCCCGGGGGGTGTGGGAGAGCGATACGAGAGCTCTTGGCATTGACGTGTGAAATGATGCTTTTGTCCAGCGGGATGATGGGACACCTGTCGCACAGCGCAGAAGGTCATCTCACTTGCACCGCCACGCCACCCAACGTACCTGTCCCTCCGAGTCCACCTGCCAGGCCGTTAGGCAGGGTGTGCACAGCAGATGCCCGCACGGTTCGATGCGTATGTCCTTATCGTTCTCGGCACAGATTTTGCACAGCTGGAAGGTGCTTCCTGCAAAAAAAAAAAGATCAGAGAGAAAGGTGACGATGAAACAAAAATGCAATTAAATCAAGCCAGGGTCATGTCGGATGGATCCGTCCCGGGTACGTACCCATTTCGCAGTACAGCTCATACTGTTCCTGCGTCACGGTGATATGATCCTCGAGCGGGCTCTGCACGGCGAACGACAGATCCGGATTGTTGGGTTTGCCGTCCGGGTAGAGGTAGAACCCTTCCCTGCAGGGGGGTGTGCCAATGACGTGGTTGGAAAGACAAGACAACGGAATAAGGATAGGTTAGTACATGGAAAAGCAAGTGTAACCATCTTTAGCCTTACCTATGGCCGTCTAATAAAGCTTGGCATAATGACTTGTTCTGCGGGATTGTCTGCAGGATTTCGCCCTCTTGCGTCACGTACCCTATCGCCCACTGTCCTAACCGGGTGCAGGATAATCTGTAATTGGGCGAAGCGGCATTGCAATATTAATAATGTTTTAATGTTATCCGAAAGCAAACGAGCAACGATCCGGGTGCTGCTTACCTGAAAACATAACTACCAGCCTTAGTGATATACTTTTGTAAGCGTGCTTTGACTTCGTCGTAGGTTAGGAAAGCTACGTAGCCCGGATGGGTCACAGCAAGGATTTGCCAATTTCTTAGCAACGTATTCCACGGTTGAAACAGCCTGCAACAGCAAAAAAAAAAAAAACAAGTTGTGGTTTAGTGGAAAATGAAACCAAATCAAACTATCGTCAAACTGTACCTTGTAAACACATCAAATTCAAAATTTGATATATAATCATTGCACGTTAAGTCTATGGTGGTTTTAAGCGCCATCGCTTCCAGCCCGGAGGAGATCGGATGCACCAGGGATAGCTCGAACCGGAACAACTTCCACGGTACGAGTGTGCTGCGGGAAGAGAGAGAGAGAGAGAGAAAAGATTGGATGGTTTTTGATATTTTAGTACATATTTTAGAGAATATTTAACAATAAAATTAAGCGAAGGATAAAAATATATCAGCGATGCTGTTCTGGGAAATGGAACATGGAAATGGAGCTTTTGATTGTGTCCTCATTACCGTCACTGTCACTTATTTCATTGTGCAGAACATAGCTCCGATGGACCCGATTTAAATTACGTTTTAAACCGTGAATCGGTGTGTCGTATGATAATGATCGTTCCAAAGCGAACACTCTTCCCTGTCGTCGCTGATTTCCCTTTCAAGTTGGGCACGGGGGCGAAAACTCAAGCACGGGAGCAGCAATCGCAAACATTTACCCGACCGAGCCGAGAATGGACCTCAACAGGGGGGGGGGGGGGGGGGGGGGGGAGGAACTTTTCTGCCCATCGGCGCTCGAAATATCACCATTAGAGACGTTAATGTAGTACCCTCTTGAACTGATGATTAATTCACGCTCTGCCAGCAGTTGGCGCGAGTCGTGCTGCAAATTCGCGGACCGGAGAAAGGCGGATGGAAGGTACCGGGAGGAGAAGTAGAAGGAGAAGGAGAGACCAGCAGCCCGTAAAGTAATTACACTGAGAGACAGAGTGCGTCAGATGAATAATTACAAATCACTCGACGTTCAAAAAAGTGCTCGAAGAATGGAGCAAACAGAAGGAAAATAGGTAAGAAAACAGATTCTTGGCAACCAGCAGCAAGGGAAATGAATGGGTTTGTAGCACAGAAACACACACACACATATAGAGGCAAATGAATCAATTCCTCATTACGTTACATGATTTTATTACGAACGTCTAGGTGTCGGTTTAGAGCAGAAGAGCAGACGAATTCGAAACCATTTGCTTCCATTTCATTCCACTTCATTAACGCGCGCGCTCGAAAAAGGATTGGTTTGCCATTAAAAGAGTGTGTGCGAGGGCGAAGGCTTAGTGTTGGTCCGATTTCTTAAAGAAGATGCCAGACCGCTGCACCCTTTCGCGCCATGCACCTTTTTACATTTAAGCTTAATTATGCCTTTTCCCCCACCGCTTGCTCTCTGCAGTTTGGAATGGCTTTTGATAAAAAAAGAGAACCGGGAACTACCGGGAGCAGGAAATTCTCATCATTAAAAACTCATCCCCCTTTTGTGTACACATACACAAACCTTTCTCACGTGTGCTGCTGTTTGTGGTTGTGGAGAGGATCGTGAACGGAGGGAAAAATCACCCACCACGAAAGAGAAGGCGGCATGGAAGTGGAGCATGCACAGACAGATCGGTCGGTGTGGAATTGTTTGGCGGTCTGTTTGCCGAGACACAATACAAACCGGTAGCGCCATCATGCGCCGTCGTTCTCGATGCTATCAATGCAATACAAGAAGAAGAAAAAAAAACAAACCTAGGACGTATCTTTATAAAATATCCTTTTTTATGCTTCAGTTCAATTCTCGCAAAAAGTTATCCCAAGGAGTGCAACGCTATGTCTGTTAGAAGGATTTGTGTGATTTCCTCTGTTGTACATTTTAATGATCGCTTCTTTTGCATTGCAAGTTGGCCCAATGGAACAAACAAAGTGTCACCGCTTAAGATAGCATTTTGTGAAGTGCCGACAGCCAAAGTTAAAAAGTGTTTTCCGCTTTTTAAAAATAGACTTTCGATTGACTTTGACAATTAAATTAATGTTCAAATGTAATGAAAGGCTTCGTCGCTACTGCTGCCATATCGACACTGTACAAAGCTGATATCTTATTGAAGCCCTACCGTTGATGTGAGCCCTGTAGAGTAGGCGATAACGTAGGCGGATCAGAACAGTACGCACAACCAGTCCTGCGTTCAAATCTCAAGAAATACGTAAAATACGAAAACGAATTTTTAGAAAATAAAAAAAAGGGGTTTGGACTATTTAAAAAGACAACACAAACTCTGAAGAAAAATTGTACCAAGAATCTATTTCTCACCTAACCACCTTCCTTCCCCCGCTCCCATCAAACCCACACAAAAACAAAAAGCTCTTCTAAAGCTAAAGCTTCTGCGACGCGCAAGGTGAGCGAACAACCAAACCAACACAGCTTCTTACACCGTTTGTGGACGATTCTTCGTCATTTGTTTGCAATTTTGTTACTCGCCCACATCCATTGCCGTGTTGTTCCCATTTCTAGCGTCCAGGGTCACACACATACATACAGGTACACAGTACAATGACAGAAAACACCAGGAAAACGGCCATAACAAACGGAGGCAAGAGGAAAATTGAAAAGCAAAAATCTTACAGCCCACGGACCACTGAGGAGAGAAGGAAAGCATGCAAGATGGCCTTGTGTCGGTGTTATCTCCCTCCCAGTGTTGTCGTGAAAGAAAAATAAGAGAAAATACAAGACATCCCAGAGGTCCGGGCATTCTTCGTCGTCCTTTTCACCAGGACATTTTTTGGGACAGGGAAAAGATTTCCTCAACGCAAACACAAAAATCAAACAGAAGAACTTAAGTGATTCCGGGAGGCACGGTCTCAACCAACTTCGAGCTTCACCGCGGCCCTTGCACCCCGAGGGTTGTGGTCATTATTGTTGGAATATCGCACGGGATTCGATCGGTAATGGGAAATGAATATAAGGTGCAAGTCTTGCAAGGATCGCAATATGCAATATCAGATTCCTTTTTAGTTGCTACAAGCTGGTGTTTTAAATAAGAAAACTTCAAATTTTCCCTAGGTTACCTGACCAGCAATGTAAAAACTCAACATACACATCCACCCATCCATGTAACAAACGGCATAAAATGCAACCGGCACTCGGTACAAGAGGTCCTTGTTGCTTTGTCGCTACAGCAGATGTGATGGTTTATTTGTCTTTCTCTCTATCTCCCTCTCCAAATGTGTCCTTTCGCTTCTATACCAATGCCTCCCAATGCCTGACAATGTTTCCCGGTGGATGGAAAAGCCGCACCACAGACACGGACCGACTTTAGCTTGACGGGCAAAAAGCAATCACTTTTAATTTACTTCCCAGCTTTTAATGGATATTGTGCGCGCCTTTTTGCAGCCGCTTTTTTCTTTCCTTTTTGCCGCCGCTGCATAGCGCCACACACACACATTATTACTTGAGGGCTGTGGTGGAAGAGTGTCTGCTTTTCCATTTCCCACAGAAACGATCGCAACACGGGGGACATTTCCACTGTCGCGTGGTTGGTTAAGAGTCGGTAGGAGTAAAATTATATCCATCTCGTGACTTTCTCCTCTCCTCGCGGTTACAGATTTAGCAATACTGCCTACCACACTTGGGGATTCACTCACTCAGCACACACTTGCGACACACGCCTGCCCACTCTTTCACGGGGCGATTGAAAAAATCCTTTTTCTCGTAAAATAATACTACACGCGCGTACGGAGACACCAGCACCTTCCTTTCCGTGGGGAGGAACATCGCGTAGGCACCTCTGGGACTTGTCCAAAGCTTTTGGATGTGGAAGTGGTTTGGAGAAGCTGGTAGCCAAGCAGCAACGGCATGAAACAGGCTTACCTTTCATTAAATTACACCAACACCGTCAACAGATGAAGTGCGGCACAGGATGAAGTGCATAAATCAATTAATGTTGTTTGCCGCTTTTGTCCTGCTTTCTGTTTCTTCTTGGGGTTAAAATAAGCGTGAACAGGGATGTGGTTTTCGTTGCAACTCTCATTATAATTCAAAATGGAGATGGGCAGGAACAAATCGTAGAAATAGGAGGAAAAAAACACCCTAAGACAGGACAGAGTCACTGCTCACTGGTCTGTTGTTGGTTTCGATCTTTGAACGCAGAACCAGGATGTTTAAAGAATAAGAGAAAAGTCTATGTCAACCCCGTCCGATGGGGTTCTGACTGTATTAAATTAATGAAATCTGACCCAAAGATAATGATCGATCGCATTTAAAAGGAACTGCACCATGGAAACCATCTTTAGGAGTATGGGTTGATGATAGTAGGTCGGCTTTAATGGTTCCGTTGTGCCTTTAGGTTCCAATTCGAGTTCACTCTTGTGAAGCGAAAGGCGAAAGAACGAAAAGCAAAATGGGAGAAAAAACAGGCCACACAAGGAAACAAAACGTTCAACAACTGTATGTGAGCTGTTACTGTATCGTCACACAAACACACGGTGTCCTTTCGACGCACCTTAAAGTGGAAGAATTCTCTGGGACAGGCCCCTAAATCTGGTTCTCGCTTTTTTTATTCGATGCTTATCTGGAGAAATTATGTCTTCACATTCGACATTGGGACAGTGACTTCGGATACGTACTGGAGGAAAAGATTGGACCGAGAGAACGGGGTTTTGTTGATCGAGATAATTTCACAACGAGCAACATGAAACGTGTTCTTGAAAGACTGAAAGACAAAAAAATGGAAAACTGATGATGCGAGAAGTGAAGAATCACAATGCTCAAGAAATTTAGTTACTCCTCAAAAATAAGGTTTACTATCCCACGTTATAAAATATGAATTCGAAAACAGTTTATCCTTGCAACGAGAGCTGCACATTTCCTAAAGTAGCAGAAAATCATCCTCTTATCGTCATACTCCTTTGCAACTCCAGGACAGCTACGAACGCGTGAAGTAAAGTGGATAACGAAGTGTGTGTGCGACGTGGGTGCCTTGACAGTTTGATGCACTTTCCCAAACAACTGCCAACCATTGTGCTAGCAGCGTGTGGAACCGTCGTATGAAGGACACGATAGCAGGAGATGCACATTAAATGTGCATTACTTCCGTGCTGTAGCTGGCGATAAGTTCCGCATACGGAGCGCGGAAGCAGCCTAAGTTTGTTAACAAACTAAGCGCATTGCCGCTTGTACCGCCTTTTTCTAGGAGCCAGACATACACACATGCCGCCGTTCCGATGATGGTGTCTTCTTGTAGCGTTGGATGCAGCTAGATAAAGTGGCGCGAAGACTGTAATATACCACACCCAGGCGAGAAGGACGAGAGCCTGATTTATGGTGCCGAATAAGGACTTCCGGACAGAGCAACCACTTCTGCCGCCCAAAGATGCAGCCAGTGCTGCTTGGCTGTCTAATGCAACTTGTGATGAGAGTTTTTTCCCCTGTTTGTGCAATCACACAACACAACGCGCGAACAGCAGACGCACATCTCGTTGTAGAAAGTTGTTCCCTGTTTACAGATATAACGAGTGGCAGCTTCTTTCTCAACAAAGTCGCTCCCGTTTGCTTGTCAAACGCACGACAAGAGCGAAATGACAGCAAGGCAATTTAACTTTCAACGAGGTTCTTTCGCCCATCCAAGGAACTAACTGGCACTTGTAAAGTGTTTAAAACCAACAACCAAAAGATGGCTGCATCCGGTCCTTGTCGGCAGTACTGGGAAGCGGTTTCAGTGGGTCACTTTCGTAGATCGAAGTACACACAACATCGATCCACTTTGTAAGCCAAACGTGCTTAACGGACGAGAACTTATAGAAATAGAATTTGAACGCCATTCTGAGAATGGCGTACTTTAAGCAACAACAGAATTGCGCCTCCGATGGATGATGTCTTACATCATGAGACGCTATTTGTCACCTTTGCTTCTTCGACTACATGTCAAAGTGATATTCAGATGTCTATCAGCTGTCTAGTAATGAAAGGCTCTTCCATGGGGAAAATGCGTCAATTAAACGAAAACCACACACAATCGAAACAGAACCGCATACGTATGCAAATCAATTGAACGCTTCCAGCGCACAGCGTATATCACGGTTCGATACACCGCTCGACCTTTTTGGCAAACAGAAACCTTACCCAATCAGCCAACAACACTGGCATACAGTGCGCGACACGTGTACAGCTTATTGCACACCGGTCGGGCCCGGTGTTTTCGTTTCATTCCAGGCTGCCGTATGATCGCAACTGTGGCCACCAGAAATCACAAAACGCCAGAACTACCTCCAACGATGTGGCTCTGATATCGCCTGTGGGGTACTTCCATGAAAACCTAACCGTCCTGGAAATGACTTCCCTTTGTAGTGCTGCGGACAAGTTTAGCGAGCGCGCGGCGCGGCGCGCCCGAATGGATGCTGCGAGGAACGAGAGCGCGTTTACCAGGAACTGTTGAACAGAACGAAACCGAAGAACGAAGCCTCGAAGCCAGAACTGAGTGGGCGATTCCTGGCAAACACCTGCCGCCACACATCCTGCGAGTTTTCTTCGCGACGTGGATCACCAGCAAGCAGGGATCTTACAGACACAAGGGGAAACCTTTCCGATTGGGGGTTGTTCACGTGATGTTTTTGGTGGCCTAGGCCACTTCCAGGCCCCTCCCTCCCTGGCTTCCGGCGCGTGTACCGTCGTCGCTGTGAGATATGTGCTTCACACAGTGAGGCATGAAGTTTTACCTAGCTCGAAAGTAGGCACACACATACACGTTCGCTCGAAGAAAGTTATCCTCACATAAACCACAATTTCAATCTCAGAGATAGATTTTTGATATCAAAATATCAATTTTTTTGCGCAATTTATGGGGCAGCTTCCCTCGCAACTGCATGGGAATTTTCAATGTGCATGAGGAGCAAAATATGTCGCATTCTTTGTAAAATTTGCTCATTCCACGAATTTTGTTTCTGGGAATTTGGCATACCTTCGCCCAGCAGAGAGAGAGCGAACATTCTTTTGTCGAAAATGCTTAGTTTCTGGCACACTTTCGGGGACATCCTCGCTTCGATGCAAGCAAAATGTTGCAATTTTATGTGAACAAATTCAACTCAAGAATGTGTTTGCACTGAAGGGAACGAAGAACGCGATTATGTTGTTGTCGTTGTTGTTGTTGGATCCTTTGAATAGTTTAATAAAGTGGGCGACGTTTGCCTCATTAAAGGAAGATGCAATCAATGCGATGGGGACAGTTCAAAAATTTATAGACCATTTGTTGAACTCGATTTCCCGAAGATGCTGAAGACATGAAATTCTTTGCCAGTATGACTTGTTGCGTGGAATTGTTTATGGGAAACACACAAAAAAAGTATCGGAATGAGGAAACGATGTCACTCCGCCCAAGAACTTGAATGTAATAAATATGCCCTCGCGGCTTGGCTTGGCAAAAGTCGTGGACGTCACACAATCACTTCTAACCTCAGATTCAGGTTCACAATATTGCCTTTTTATCTGTTTGAAGGAACCGCCATGATAAAGTTTATAGTCTATCATAATCGTAAAAATTCTCGCCCGAGCCGGAGAGCGAACATCAATTTTGCTGAAGATTAATAAAAAGCGCTCAACATACACGGGCCCCGTTGCGTCTGCGAGATGTGGGCTAGCAATTCCTAACAGGCAAGGTCAAGCGGAACACCAACAAGAGCAGAATAGAATTTTGGGTGTAGAATTTTGCACACAAAAACGGTACACCGTCAGCCGTATCCTTCTCGAGCAAACACATCCTGCCGCGACCGGAACCAGATATCAATCGGCGTTGGCTTTTGGGGTGACGACAAAGGCGAGGGAATGCATTAACTGCACCGATCCATCACAATCTGGTTGTGTGTGTGTTTGTATCCTGCGGGGACACACATCAACCCGTTCAGCGATGCTTTGATAGTAGTAAAACAACAACAATAACACCCCCCACAGCAAAATCACAAACTGTCACAACGTGCCCTTTCCCCATCACTCACAGAACAGCATTTGCCGTTTTATGCCACACCATTGGAATGAAATTGGAAGAACAAAGGATCCGATGGTAAAAATCACGCAAGAAAGGAAAACACGAAACCGAGACCAGAAAAAAAAGAACAAAAATCCATCAAATATTCCATAACTTCCCGTCTGGGTTGGAAAGGACCCGGCCAAATCAAACACAGAGCGAACCCTTTTTCCCCAGCTTAACACAGCCCACAGAGCTTCGGAAGGGTTCACAGTGGGAACTATTGGATCCAGTGCTGCCGACCATGCGGATCGTTGAGATGCTGCATTGATGTGTTCAAGTGTGTGATGGACCACCGATGTCAAAACCGATGTTTGTGCACTGGCGGGGCAGGTTGATGCCATTTGAAGTGCTACCCGCGGGGCGCTGTGTACACGGCTTAAAGGAAAGCGATGATATGATTAATGGCGGCATGTTCCTCTTTCTCTCGCTCGGTGGTCGGAACACACACATTATGAAGTGTGTGTGTGTGTATGTATGTGTTCAAACATACCATCAGCGTCACCGGCACCACAAAGAAGAAAGGATTTCCTTCCTATTCCAGTGAATCCATTTGTGGACTATACGTCCCGCCGAACAATCGGGTAAACATGGTCGCATAATTTTAGACGAACATTCGGTGATAGAGAGAGGCGGAAAGAGAGATCCAACATCAACCAGACGGTAGGTGCAAATGCCCACACACACACACACACACTGTAATAAAATGCGACACATCCGTCTGAGTGAGTCACGGAACGAAATTCTTTGCAAACCCTTTGAGAAAACGCACAAAAAGCGGTTTGAAGAAGCGATCATTTCCAGAAACCACACTGTTGAATTGGTTTTCACCGAGATCTCCGAGCGACAACATGCAGCCCGAGAAAGCGGAGTATAAGAGGGTTTGCCGAGGTCGTAAAAATCGGACCGCCGTAAAAATATGTATCAAGTTTCGCACTGTCTCAGCCGGTGGCGATGGATTGCTCCGAGGGGTCGCATTTTGTGTCAGGTTGGGGAATTCCGTTCTATTCTGATTGGGAGGAGAAACGATTCAGCAACATATATCTCCCAACCAGCATCTCTGTGTGTGTGTGTGTGTGTGTGTGTGTGTGTGTGTGTGTGTGTGTGTGTGTGTGTGTGTGTGTGTGTGTGTGTGTGTGTGTGTGTGTGGTGTGTGTGTGTGTGTGTGTGTGTGTGTGTGTGTGTGTGTGTGTGTGTGTGTGTGTGTGTGTGTGTGTGTGTGTCAGACCGGCACATATAATTCCAAAAGATTCACAGCAACGGTTTGCCATTAGAACGGCTGGGCTAAAGCGAACTAGAGATCCCGAGTGACAACTCTCTATCCCCAATTTACTGGCTGGCTGGATAATATAAAGCCGCACCGCGACAGTTCCTCCTCCTCAAGGTCTGCGTGACAGTTCGCCGTCCACAGTTCGGCCGTCAAGTATCGCTTGAACGTTTGGAAAAGGGTGTCTGTGCGCGCGAGCGTCGAACAGAGCCGGATGAAGAGACCACGCAAAGCGGAACTGCTCTAAACGGGTCACACAGAATCACGGACCCGGTGACTGCGCGTTAAATACGGAAGGTCATCCGTCTCTAGTGTGTGAGCTCTTCTGCGTGTTAGTGACAACTGTTGATCTGCCAATGCTCCAACTTTACGCTGTGCAACACCAATACCAGCAGCGGACACAGCATGCACGGCATTTGAGCTCAGATCCCATTTACCCCATTTCCGGTTATTGTATCAAGTCACACGGAACCTCCAATTCTACAGCACATCGGGATCGCCACACACACACAACATACATTCTGGTTCCGTTCTGTGCGTCAAAGTCAGAACCGTGTGGTGTCACTTTGCAGACAAAGTTGTGCCTGTACCAAAAAGTTGAATGACATATGATTTTAAACAAACATCCCAAATTTGTACATTGAGAAGTTTGACAAGGTGTTGATTGATTTTTGTTTGTCATAGCATTTCACGGAATCGCCTTCCTTCCGTTGCGTTAAGGTTACGCTTTATTTGTCTCACTTATCGCTCGCCTCCCATGATCGATCGTTGTTGTGGCAAGGAATTCGCCAATTATGGTGTCACGATGTATTATGATTTAGCGATGTTCCTGCAATAATAGGCTAATTATTGGGCTAGCCGTGCGGGAATTGATTTATACACTAATCACTCGTGCTTGAGTGCCTGAGTTGAGTTGGCGAGTTTTACACGTTTCAGATTTGTTGGTCGGGCAGGACAGGACAGAGGCCAGGAGAGGGTAATTTTGTTGTGGCGATCGACAAGTGTGGTAATCAGCCAGTAGATAATTGCTCGATGAAACAGAATTGTGATAACGCTTTTCAGCGAGTTATTGTGGTTATGGGGCTGTAACACCTTGCTTTGTTTTCAGAATTCAATTTAGGGTTGAATTTTGATGGATTCGAGTAGATTTAAGCTACCAAGCATGTCATGATTTCTATTGGGATTAATAGATAAGACATGGGAATTCGAAAACTGAGAAGCAGTAATTGGCCGTCTGCAGTAATTGGTTTGTAGTATCTAATTATTTTGACATTTTGTAACTAGTTGATAATCTCGTAACTTACTTACTTCCATCATTTACAGTAGATTATTATCATCTTTAGTACACATGAATCAGAACTGTGATAAAAAGGCAACAGCTGTCATCTTAATAATGAGTCTCAGCCTTTTTAAAGTCCTCCTGAATCACTATTAATTATCTCCAACAAGTGTTGCATACACCTGAAAGCTCATCTCCTAACACCACACATGAGAGTTTGCCATGACATACTGTATCTCGCTGGTTTTGAGCATTTTTGCCAACCTTTTTGAGTGCATTGAAAACCAGAGACCACTCGGGAACAGTGGCCACCCCAAACGCTGCCCAATCTCCTTCCAGTCAATGATCAAACGAACTTTGTTATGCGAGTTTGCCACCCGGAGCACTTGTCATCAGCAACCCAACACCCCCATAAACCCACACACAACCACACTATTCCGGCGCTGAGCCAAAAAACACACAAAAAAAACCCTGAATGCTCCAAACCACTCTCCCTTTCGATATGATGTGGTGGTATGTACTACACCATCATTGCTTTCTTTCCTCCGTAGCTCCCCTCGCAGGTTCCTCCAGGGGGGCGCGCGCACAAGTACCGCAACAAAACCCAAACTGCTACACATAACCAGTGTCAGTGTCAGTGCATCAGCCGACCAATCGCTGACCGGAAGAACACTTCCGACTGCGTGTCTGTGTGTACATTAGAAATACACCGACCGAACGATGCTGTTGTGACTGGGTTGGGTGCAAGCTGGCAGTTGCTGCACTGGGGACACACATTGTCCGATCGGAGGCTGAGAGGGTTGCGGGACGGCAGAACGACGAACACTCATCCCATGTGTGGGGCGCTTCCGCTTTGCTAACGCAAAACCGTCACCCTTCGTCGTCGGGGGTTGGGGGTTGGGCGGCCCTTACCAGACCGGAAGCAGTACCAGTAGTGGCAGCGGTAGTAAAGGGAACGATCGAAACCGTACAAAACACGTCTGCACAAAGAGATGGTACAAACTGTTGAAAGTTTACGAGACCACCAGGTATGATGAGGCAGAGCAGCAACAGCAGCACGACACAGCATCTCCACACAGCATACGAACTGGAAGTCAGCATGGGATGCCGTTTCTTTTTGTCTTGTTCCCTTGCCTCCAGCAAATATGGAGCAATTCATTAGAGTTCGAGGAAGTGGATGACAATGAATGTCTAACTTCCACGGCAATTGGATGTATGATTTCCAGACATTTACTTCCTCTTTTCTACCAGCCCTGGGGATGATGGTGCATTAGAACATTTAAACGACCAAGTTTACACTACTGATGCACGATGTGCCGGAGAGCATATTGAATTAAAGTTAAGCTCAATAGTGAGGTTGGAGAATTGATCGCAAAACATGAGATTTGCTCGCTACCACCACGTGTCGACGAGCGTCAAGTACATTACAATTCTTCTTAACACTTATGCTGACCTTTCAGAAGCGAGGCACTAATTGCCTAGTTGATAATAAACTTCCCCACTGGATCATTAGTTTTAATTCTCCCGATCGACAATGAGCTCAGTTCGCCTCTTCGCTTCTACCACAGCGAGTGTTAGCGCAAGAGTGAATAGCTTAAAATTGGTGATGATTACCGATGCATAAAACATGATGCAGGGCCGCGGCAACATCGTATAACATTCAACCGGTCGGGACACACGCTCCGCTGGGAGTCCGTAATAAAATGGTAATTGTTGTAGCGAGATTTATTTTACTGTCATTGTTTCGTGATGCTTTTATTGCACGATGCGTTTCAATTGGGGAACGTAGAGGTGTCCTTCCTTTCGCGGTTAGAAAAGACAGCAGAAATAACGATATTGTGTGTGCGTCTGTGTCTTGTTCTATCCTCAATCAGCTGAGTCATAACAATATGGAGAGTAGCATAAAACAAAGCCGCTTTAAGACAAGCAAATTGGATGACACGTGGAAGAAAAGATCAACTTTTTGCTACAGCAGCAGCAGCACCATAAACCAACACTTTCACTTTCTCTTGCGCTCGATCCAAACGGAAAGGAAGGAAGTGAAAAAAAATCTCTTTCCTTTGAGACATTCTCATTTGCAGATTTCCGCTTGTGTGTTTTTTTCTACAGAATTGTTTAAAAAAGTGTTTATGTAAGCTCTTGTTTTTGTGAACAACTTCCTTTCAATTTCGTCGTCGTGCTCGTCGCTTAATCTTACAAAACACACTGTCACGCACTGACTGATGTATCTGTGTGTGCCATCTTGTAGACATGCGTGTGCGTTGTGCCATCGGTGTAAGAGGATTGTTGTGCCTCCCACCTCCCGACATCCTTTTCTCGACACCGGCGACATCGTTTTCCGCCAGTTATTGTCCCCTGTTTGCTATTTGATTAAATCAGTTTGGTCGTTTCGTTAAATCGTGCTTTTGTCGCCCGTTGCTTCCCGCGGGTTTAAATAGGGCGCCTGCCTTAGCTTTCTGGATTCCCACCAGTTCTTTTATTGATAACGTGGAGGGGAAAGCATAAAAAACTATAAAGCCATACCAATAAGGCAAAAGGATTTTGGCGAAACATTTTGAAATCTGGAGCAAAGCGACTGTTTTTTTCGGTTTGCTTTTAACAGGGAGAGCTTTCCGCTTTGCCGACTACCGAAATGTTCAATACGGAACTGGAGGATAAAAGCTCTATAGTACACAGAAAACTTTTTTTACAGAACTTCAGTAAAATCTTACTGAAATTTTTTTAACTGACGTTTCTGTAATCCTTTCAGTAAAAAGAATGTTTACTGAATCATTCAGTAATGTCCGGTGCTCACCAAATGACAGCTCGTTTACTGAAATCCCAGTAAAGCCATTCTTATATTACTGATTTTTCAGTAGTTGGTAGCGATTAAAAACGACTTAGAAATACTTCTTTTAAATTAAGTTTTTATTGATGCGCAGATATTGCCAGTCGCTCAGTTCATATTAATACATGTTTCGTTTTGTTTTATACAGTTTTTATACTGTATTTTACCGCCGCAAGTGTAGATGGTTCAGTAAGCGCTCACAGACACCATGCAATTTCAGCAAACACAGTGGATTGTAGCAAACATTTAACACACCAACACGGCTGCCAATTGTTTTAAATTAATCCCGTAAGCCGAAATAGGGTAAATGTACCAATAGTGGTGCAATTTGTGGTGGTACCGATGTGTTTTAATGGATTTAAAGTGTCAGGAAAGACAATTTCTGAATATTTTAACCCATAACAGTTGGAATATGTTTTATCTTCGTAATCAATCCATTTTTACAATGAAACACATAAATTTTACGAAAAAAATACATATTTTTGTGACTGCTTCGTTGTACCTATAATGGTGGTATGGTTCCTATAGTCGTCGTATTGTGTTCCTATAGTGGTGGTAAACAAAGATGCCTTAAAAACAGTGTATAATATCAATGGAACTTAGTTTTGATGCTGTTTTCGTATGAATAGCAAGGATTACTGCCATAATATTGGTTTCTTGCGTAGTTTGATCGTAAAAATGTATAAATTTGATCGATGAAACTCTTGAATAAAGTACTGCACATCGACAGTATCACACCTGTCCTCAACCCATACCCAGAAGAGTTTGCTTGATTTGAAGTCGATTTTTCACTCAGTAGAATATTGGCGAATTTTGGCCTTTGTTAGGTAAATTACTCACAGAAAACTCATTTGTGTTGCTTATTTTAGTGAAAACAGTACGAAATGTCAAAAATACTCTCAAAAAAATCTAAAACGACCTGTTTTTATTGATTTTAGAACTAGGACCACTATAGGAACATGCCTGTTTTGTGTACCTATAATGGCACTATGGTAAAAAACACTTAAAACTGCATAAATATGGTCAAAAGCCAATGAATTTGAATAAAATAATATCATTTGATAACAATTATGTTAAAAAACTAATAATTGCGTTGTTATGTGGTCTTTTCGAACGTTAACAAAAATATGAGTATCGTTATGAAATCCTAAGGATTTTGGAAAAATGTTGACACATTTCACAAAATAATGGATTTTTCGGTCACTCAGTAACGGAATGGCCCCATTTAACTTTAAAACCCTTTGTAAAAGGCTAAAGAACATTTCACACTAACGTAAATAACTTAATTACTTTTAATTTGTCATATGAACCACATTTTAGTGCAATACCACCACTATTGGTACTAGCACCACTATAGGTACATTTACCCTATCACCTGAAATTTCACCAGGGTGTCTGTAAGCGCCTACAAAATCAACTTTTTGCACATCACGAGCAAGTAGGTACCGCATTGTTTTGTTTTGATGTTCTGACTGACAGGTCGTTTTGACAGAATGAATTGCTGCATTTTCAGTAATTTGTTTTACTGATATTCAGTGAAACGACTAATTTGACACTGATTTTACTGATTTTCAGTAAAATGTGTATTACTGAAATGCATTCAGTAAATTGTTTTGCTGAAAGTCAGTAAAACATGACATTCATACTGATAATCAGTAAAATATTCTATTACTGAACCGTTTCAGTAAAAAACTTTACTGAAGCAGGATGAGAAAATTTGCTGTGTAGTACAGTATTATGCAGAACCGGTATTCGTATCTGTAGCTTGGCCCGTCCTTTGGGGTAGCTTTCGTAACACGGGACAGAGGTATGTATTAAGGCACCGTGTCTGAACCTTTCAGCACGATTGACACAGTTTAAAATCAGTTGCAAGCGGGGTAAAAATAAAAGCACTCAATCGAGATGGATGAGAGAGCTCTGGGAATGGAACTTTTTGTAAAGCTTAAATTTAAATGAACCATGCGCTGCATTAAAGAGAACAGAAAAATTGAAAATTGATTTAAGCATTATGAGACTAATATAAAGAAGAATTTCATGTCAATTGGAGTTTTAAGGAAAGGTTTATATGACGTGTAATATAGTAATCGTGCAATATTTTTAAAATTTAACAAACTATTAATGTCCTTCTACAGAATCCAAACACGCCGCTCAAACGAAAGAGTTTTGATTGCTCCCGAACCGTAAAACCGTTCGACCATTTCCATTCCCAATGTCGACCATCGCAAAATGACGGTCTTCATAACTTGGTTCCGTCTTACAACGAAGTTCCGTGCTGTCCCCAACAAGAATATTTCGGGTCAATTCGTGTGTGCTTTTTTGTGAGCGAACGATTCAGTCAATTCTGCCAAATGCGTACACCTTTTGACCCAGAACAGCAGCTTCACGCCTAATCAATTCCGGGTTGGTGGATTGTTTTTTTTCCCAAGCATTTTGTTAGAATTCAGCGTTCAAATCCAAACGACTGGGCGACTGGCTGCTGCTGTTGCCCACCATGGCAGACGAGGAAAAGGGATGTTTTTCATTGAAAGATAAAAATATAAACTTCATTCAAGCAAAAAAGTGGGCGAAGGGAGACATGAAGAGACGAGAAAAGGTAAGCGAGCGAGCGAGCGTTCGATTTTAGATGTTTACGTTTTCGTGGCGGACGTTTGATGCTGTGAGCGCGCGGAATTCGGCCATCGCTGGGGTTGCGCGACGACGTCCTTGAATGTTTTCTATTTTATTTTATTTTAGTAAACACCCATTCACGGTCGTGTTGTTGTGGGTTTGGGATGTGAAACAACAAGTAAAAATAATAGGATGGAACGACAGATCGTGTGTTGCGAGCCGCCAGTGGATGGTAGCAAATTAAACTTTAATAACACGTCACAGCTTCCGGTGCCGTGAATTTGATGGACAGCAGAAAACAAGTTGACTTGGGAGCACCTCAATCCGCCCTTCGGTGATATTCGATCAGCGGGCGGATTTGATCGGTAGAAGTAAATAGATGATAAATGGGAGGAAAATAGATACACAACAGCTGGTGTAGTAACGCGACTCGCTGAAAAACACTAACGCCTCCCAGCGTCAAGCAGATCGAAGATGGATGGCACAAAACTGCCCTCCTCCTTTGCGCCTTCCCCGTGTAGTGAAAGCGAAGCTTTATCGCGCCATCAATTATGCTGCTAATACATCGGCAAAGTTACGACCAGTGCTATCAGCACGGAACAAACAGGCTGAATGTGAATTAAAAGGCTACAGTTTACCGACCGACCGACCGGCCGCCACACCATAAAGTTGCCCAGCCTAGTGTCGGATCATAAACATAAGCTGTTTGTGTGCCTTTGCCCGATAAGGGAAAAGCGACCGATAAGCGGGTAAGGCTCAAAGCCCACGAGCAGAGGGGTTTTATGATTTTGCTTATCCGTGCATAAACGAAATCATCACTGATGCGCTTATGATGGGCGCATCTCAGTTGTCATCATCGAGAGGATGTTGTGTTATGAGGGAAATGAAATTATTATCTGATGATAAAGTTAATTTTTGAATAAATATAAAACAAAAATAAAAGTAACATATCATACAAAAGTTACCGAAGACGTCATTAAGACAACATTTCGAGACGCTCCAGATAATCGACCGGCCAAGAGCGGATAAGGTCCGAACCGAAGAAGCTTTTCATATCCGGTGAGAAATTTGTCACATTTTCAAGTTGTTTTCCCTGCCTTCAAAATATTACCAAAAAGGTTTATGATCGAGCAAAAAGTTTCGGGTTGTGTTCCCGTTTTTCATTTGGCTGTTGATGGGGTCAAACAAAAACACACACCCTTTAGGATTTATTTTCCTTTCCGAGAGAAAAGCCACTGTCATCACTCACGGGAGAGGCGGTTTGCAGCTCATTAGCATACATTTTTGCAGAGGCAGAGAAAAAAAAACTGTTTCCTAAGACGCAGAAAATTTGCAACCAGGGCAGAGGAAAACGTATTTTTTTCTCCCAACTGTGCTAGAAGTTACGAAACTGCGGTCGGTGCAGGCGAGAAGATGAAGTTCTACCAGAAATCCGTCGGTGCTTATCGCGGGGAAATTTTTAGCTACAGTAAGCTTTCCCCCCCACAAAATATTAACTCTTTACATTTGATAGCTTTTGCGTGGGTTGCCCAAGTAGCCCAACACTTTTCGCTGTGTTTATTGGGTTTCCATTTTTGTCGGACCGGGTTTTCATCCGGGAATTGTGAAGAAAAACCAAAGCCAGAGAAAGAGAGACAAGCACAATATGCCCGAACAACATAACAAAAAAAAAGTTAAAAAACTTCCTATTTCAATCCTTTCCGAGATGTGGGAAGTTGGTGCAACTGGACGAAACATAATTGCGAAACTTCCTACACCAAAGTGGAAACAATTGGCGGGGTGAGGTTGAGGCGCTGTGTGGGCAGGAGTTTTTAAATAATGAGTGAGAAAATGGTTCCCAGGAAGGTGGTTATTACTTTTGTGTTTTTTTTTTGTTTTCATTACCGCAGCGCAATTGTTTTTGTCGAAACAAAAAAGCGTGCACACGTGTGTGGGTTGTTTGGAATAAATTTGTGTTCTACCTGCAAAAGTCAATACTGAAAAAGGGTTTGTTGTTTATCTCGAGCCCGGCCGTGAAAACTCTTTCGATTGCGTTAGTCGTTGGCAGTTGTGTTTGACCCACCACACACGTGAGCTTTTCACCATTTCCAATGTTTGTTAGGAACAACTGTAGCGCCACAAATCATGTTTGAAGAGCAAACAGTTAGGCGTTTTTAGTCGCAGAACGTACGATAATTAACACGCAGCGAAATTTATTGCGAAACATTTGACAAATAACGTTGCACGAATACGTCAACGGTTGAAGTTTTCATTCATTTTGAAATCTTGAGACATCATCCCAAAAAGATTATCATTTAGGGCACAAACGTTCGCGAACTCTTAAATTGTTGATCGATATTTGGCGGAAAGCTGTTGTTTGTTTACGACGAACATCAACTGCTGAAGCGTTAGCTGTCGATCTTTTCGTACAGCTAGGAATTATGCTTTGTTTGGCTTTTCGGTAAAATTAATAATAAATAATATTGAAAAATATTAAAAATCCACTATTTGAGATGTTTTAACGCATAAAATTAATTTTAAAAATCAAATCGAAGAGAAACGCTACCATGAGCTGGATTGAGCTCCATTCAAAGCCCCTGTACATATAGACTACTTTCAAATAGGTGACAACAGCGCATAAAACGTTCGTTGCTCAAACAATCGGCTAATTTAATAGAAGCTAATTTATACGCACGACCAGCAAAACTATCATTTGCACTTCACTTATCAGTGTGAAAACAGTCCCCCTGTAGCAACAGTAACTCGTTACCCATCGAGACATGGTGCACCGCCGGCATGTTTGCGTCCCTCGAGCATTTGTTCCACCCAGTCAGCAGCAGCCCCCGCCCTAGGAACTGCCTCATTTCCACCGAGCACTAGAAACAGGCGTGCGAAAAAACAAAACAACATGTCTTATCACACATTTCATCACAGCCAGAGGCCAAGCCAGGCCCTCCAGCCAGCACATACAGCAGCACCCTTCTTTCCCTCCCCCTTTGTTATCCACCCGAACACAACCTTAAACCCGGTGGGAAAGGGAACAAGCTTGCTCCGTTACTTGCCCAACACAGGGAGCAGCGAGAGGTGTTGTGTTGCGTGTGGCGAAATCCAAAGTGGGGTGTCCTTCTTTCATTGCGTTACCGAATGTCGAACGTTGGGCTCACGACGGGCTGCACCTGCTGCATCGGCGGTGCATTGCGTGTGAGTTTTTGCGAGTGCGTTGGGAAAACGGTGGCCCCACCACCATGCCACCAAGTTCGTTCAACTGAGCGTTTGCGGGGCAAGGTTTGGAGCATTTTTTCTCCCACACTTAGTTGCTGTTTCTATGGAGTAGCAGCAGCAGCAGCAGCAGCAAAGACTGTCACGGCTATCACTAGCGGTAAATGATAGTAGCTTTGTGTGTGCATACATGTGTGGCAATAGTTTTCAACGGGACCTAGATAACGTGTTCGTAGGCACACCGTCGGCCATATGTGACTATGGTTGCTGTTGCCGCGCGTTGTTGCACGCTATCTGTCGTGGGGAAGTAACAGCCCCACCACCACCGGAACGATGTTGGGCGTCCTTCCGACATGAAAGCGGCCGTTACTGTGCCACCTCACCCTCCTGGGAGCGATATGTTAATGTTAGCATAGGCTCCACCGACCACCCCTCGCTGCTGGCACAGCTTTTAGGGCCGAAAAAGTTCGGTCTGTTTGTAGGTGCGCGTTTACATTGCGGCAACGCGTTGGGCAGTAGATTCGTTCATTCAGGGCGACTACTATATTAAAAGCTAGGGCGGAAGGGCGAGGAACTGAGCCGAAAATATAGGACAGAGGAGCTTTACTTGCTCTGGCTAGCATTAGACCGTAATGGGATGGGCCCGTTTAGGCAGTGTGAGCGAACACCGAGGATAGTGTGAGGTAGTGATAAAGCACGGGGAGCACACAAGCACACACTGTTTGCTAAACTATGTCCACGGTAAACCGGGAAACTGATAGCGGCGAAGTGACGAGATTTGGGCGCTTCTTTGTGTGGTGAATGATTGAGGTTCGATTTGCTATTGGCAAATAAACGATGATTGCAACGAAACGAACGTTTACTTTATTAAGACAAATAAATTTAATGAAATTTATAAATGGATTTTAGATGATAAATCCTGATGATAAACCCGGCTTCAGCTTGAAAACGTGTTGAAATCGAGCTTAAATAGATACCTTTGTAGCTACCTTTGTACATGTTTTGGCATTGATTTTTCGTGGAGTTACATCCCATCCCGTCCCACCAATATTTTAATCAACAATTGTGCCAATTTTTCGATGGTTTTGGTGGTCGTTTTCACTTTCAATTTTCAGGTAGTTATTATTAAAAAATATCAGTGTAAAAATAAGCGTAGAATTAAATGAAATATAATTGGAATAGCTCAACAGGTAATGCATTATAAAACATTCTTGAATATATTGAACTATAATATGGAATATATCAATAGTGTTTCAATTTGTTCGAACATTTAATGATCGAACAAGGCTATTATTTGCACAATATAAAAATAATAATAATAATAATAATAATAATAATAAAATAACAATATTCTTCCATAACCTAGAACAAATACAATTAATCTTTCCAAAAATCATCTATTTGTAATAAGAGCACAATAAATTCTTCTTCTTCTTCTTTGGCTCAACAACCGATGTCGGTCAAGGCCTGCCTGTACCCACTTGTGGGCTTGGCTTTCAGTGACTAATTGATTCCCCCCATAGCAGGATAGTCAGTCCTACGTATGGCGGCGCGGTCTATTTGGGGATTGAACCCATGACGGGCATGTTGTTAAGTTGTACGAGTTGACGACTGTACTACGAGACCGGCACAATAAATTAAGGGGTATAAATTATGTTTTTGTACCCATAATGGCTTCTACAATTATAGAATTATTTTTTATACACTGATCTATCAGTGGCAAATATTTGTAACATTAAATAAATAAAAAATAATTAAATAAATCAGTAAATTGTGTTCCCATAAAGGCGGTAATCAAGAAAAGTATAAAAACAAGAATATAATTGGAATGAAACCGAGTTGCATTCGTTGTACGCTATAAATAGCAAGAATAACTTCCACAATATCGAATTTCAACCGTCAGAAATAAACGATTTTGAATGATGAAAAAGTTGACCGAGTTGCATTGTCTAAATACTGCAACCATATTCATCATTCACATGCATTTTATGTCCGTTGTATGTTTTATAAAAAAGAGTAATCAAACACATTCTGAAACAATTTCAAGAATCGAGTATTGATTTTATAACTACTATAGGAATATGTATGTTCCTCTGTACCTATGAAGGTACTATGATAAAAAAATCATAAATTGTTTCATACTTAGTTAATCTTTTCAGCGTTCGTTAAACACAACTTTCATGGTGAAATTCTAAGCAATTCATTTCATGCTAGGATGAATAATTAAATTTCTCAAAAATTATCGTTCACAAAGCCCAAAGCTATTGCTACGTTTGCCCTGCAAACTTTTGCGTTTGCTCTGCTAAACCAATTATAGGAAAATAAATCACATTTCCAACGGTAGGATTCGTATGATTCGTGCTGTGTTTGTGTGTCGTTTACATATCCCATTTCGCCCAGCCAGGCAATCCACAGTAGAAACCATGTTTTCCTACCTACCACTCATTAATAGCGTGGCTTTGTTTCAGCAACACTTAAGTGAAATGTTGAACCCTGCAATTTGAACCACAAAGTACGAGGAAAAATTCTTCCCCAGCCACCCCACACGCACGTCTGCACAGCAACACAATCACAATGGGCCACAAGCTGTTCCTGGTGCACTTGAGAGTCGTCGTCTTGGGCTCCCATGGCCCGGACCACCAAGGACCAAACGGTCGGTGGTCGAAGCAAAGCAAAGGCGACCAAATCCTATTCTCGCCGCCACCCTCCTGCCGCCACGGAAAAAGAAAAGGGCAATTGCAAACTTGTGCTTTTGGCGCGGGAGGATTTAGCGTAATGAGAAGGGAAAGGTTTCTTACCACAAAAATCCCCGGTGCCCCAGAGAGGAATGGAAAAGATGGGGGAAAAGAACCGGAGCAGCAGCAGGCCAATCGAAGCCGGCTGGAAATAATGCATAAAACACCATTACGACAGGCAGACTTCCTTTGTACAAGCGGTTTAGAAATGTCCAAGACGACTCTCGACTAACCTCCCGAGGGGGCCTGGGGGTGGGGGGGGGGGGGGGGGATAGCACCGCAATGTACATTGCCGTCTGTGTGCAAGGAGGTCATTGGAATTGTTGTACCCAACACACACTCACACACATGTACACCAGAAGTGGCTCTGGAAGTTGGCACAAACGATCCTACTCCTCCCCAACCCCTCCCTCCTCGTGTGGTGCGCGGTGCCGGTACCAATTTTCTTTGAAGGATTAGCCGGTCGCACGGTTCCTTGGTAAGGGTCGGCAGTGGCGGCGGCTGCGGTTTCCAATTACATCCAGGAAACTTCTTTGGAAACTTTAGCTAAGGACGTTAGTTAGCTGCATTAGTGGGTCCTGGAGTGGATGATGGATGGGGCTGGTTACAAGGGACATCGGCAAGAAGTTACATTTGCGGTGCCTCAAGTACGGTGACCGGAATCGACGCTTGAGACGTTCTGCTAGTGTGTTGATGTGTGTGACGCGGTCGTCTGACCATCGTAACCTCGTTTAACGTCGCACTTTCTCGTGGGGCAGTTGTGCGATGGGATAGGTTTATGGAGAAAAATACTACAATTTTTTTGAATGCTTAGCGTAGTAGCGATACGCGGCAGTTACTGTCTAATGCTCAGCGCCGAATGGCATTGGTATTATTGTGATTAGAGAGTTTTTGACATATTGTAATGAATACTTTAGGCCATTTTGAAGGTACCTAGCGGAGGGTGAAGGATGAAAGATGTGGTCTATTTTAATGTTTTATTGTAGATCAATATAATGATTTCATAATTTGAATAATCTCTAACTGCCAACCAACCGGAACATTATATTTACAAAACGAAAAAAAAAAAATAATAAACCGAACGTTCAACCGATTCCTAAAGATGATTCTCGATGAAATAGAAACGGAAAAACATCATTACTATCGTGGGACAAATCCGTAAAAAAAACGCACGCACCGCAATCAATCCCTAATCATTCCAGTTTGGCGACAATCGCAACAGATTTTATTACGTTGCCTTCGTTAGTTAGTGTGTCTGTTTCTACGGGGACAAACCCCAACTGAACCCGTGCCGATTTCGGTTACATTCATGAGTCAGTGTGATAAGGCCGCAACTGTGCGGTCGCTGAGCGCCTGGGACCGGAAGTTACGCGGTTAGTTCACTGTTTACACAAAACGACCAGTTCTCCGTTTTATCAGCGAGCACACACACACACACACACACACACACACACACACACACACACACACACACACACACACACACACACACACACACACACACACACACACACACACACACACACACACACACACACACACACACACACACACACACACACACACACACGCGCGCGCGGTGGTGGTTCAAGAAAGTTGGCAAAGAACTTGCCGCAAGACGCTAATTTCAGTCCGCTTCCGCTCGTTATCAGATTCACAAGAGCACAAATGCTGGACGAAACGTGGTAGTGGTTGTCAGCGTGCGTTCTGGGCTTCTGGGCTGAAGCAGAGCAGAGTTGATTTCCCTACTTTCACTTTGCACAGTGAAATAGTTGTTTATCTTGCAGAGGAATATGATATATTGCCAGTCGTGGGTCGTACTCGTTAGGGCTCGGTGCGGACTTACGGGTGGATTAATGGGAGCGATATTTTAAATCGAACTTGATACCAACCAGGCGCGTTACTTTGTAGCGAGAAGTTAAGGGGGGAGGGTGTGGCGGTACAAATGCTTAGGACTGAGTTGGTTGGAAGTTCAAACTTACTCAAAGGAAAGGAAAGGAATGGTAACAGTATTTTCGTTTCACAGTGAATGACTTGACCAAGGCTATGGAAGATATTATAACGCAAGAAGTTTGCTTGCAAATTGAATCATTTAATAACATGATACAACAGCCCAAGTCTTCGTCTTTTTCTTTTATTCGGTGTAACGTTCCACAAGCCGACCTATACAGGGTTGCGAGACTTATTCCACGCAGCCGAATATTCCTTCCTTCCACAAAATCACCGCACATGAAATCAATTTTCTGATGCAGACATTTCACGTGAAATTAAAAATGTCTATGAAGGAAATGTGTGAAATACACCGTTTAAATGACAATGACTTACATTTTTGCTTGATAAATTCATTAATTCAACTGCACCGTACTTTAATGAAGCCAAATTGATTGCTTTTTTGCTCTCTGCTTACCTGGCAAAATTGATTGCAAATGTTTCTGAACACACGTCATTTTCACTGTGTTAAAACACCATCAACATGAATGTGAAGCACACCGGTGACACCGAAACATCAATCATGCGCCGCGAACTCGTAGAACGCAACCGAAGCAAAAAAGCACAAGGAGGACAGCAAAACAAAAAAAAAACATTCCGTTTTCCATATCCATCGTCGTCTGTTTCGATCAGCCAGAGGCCGCCTTTGTCGGGAAATTTCGAAGTCACTCGCCAAGGATTCGATCGATTGAAATCCATCAAACGATGGGGCGGCGATGGAAAAATTGAAAGAAAGAGTGAAACCGAACTGGCTGATATAGTAGGTTCATAAATCACTACTCTATCATTTGTGTGAGTGTGCTGTTTGAAAAAAAGGCAAGAATCTCCGCAAAACAAAACGAACCAATCTCAATGTACGATGCCATCTAATAGGGAAATTAATAAAGACCGCAATGGAGAGTTGATTTTCTTTCTAAAATACTCCCAGTTCGGTTTTGCTTCGCTCTTTTAAAGCCTTTTAAAGCTGTCGATTATACAATCGAGCAAAACAGTTTTACGTTTGCCGTTTGCTTCTGTGAAAAAACGCTAGGTCTCCCGGGTCGTGTGTTGTTAGAATCCATGCTCGATTGAGCTTTCATGCTAGAGTGAATGGATATTTTAAATCCGATTCTTGATTCCAAACCGATGAAGTTCGAACACACACACAGTGACAGGATTATTTCAGCAACTGTGTGGTAAAAAATCATTAAAGTGTGAAGACCTCACAGACGAACGCTCCTACACACCTACGATATAATAGCAAGCATGTTCTGTGGAAACCATTTTCAATCCAATCGAAACGAGAGAAGAGAGTATACGTTTGGGTTTAGTGTAGCGTTTTGCACAGATTTTCGCCAGCTGCTGCTGCTGCTGCTGCTAGAGGACAAAAAAGTGTCCTTTTCTATCCCCTATGCGGTACGGGAGCTTTGTGGTTTCTTCGTTCTCGATACGATAAAACATATGTCGGTTGGTGGTGGATGAGGACAGCCCGTTGAAGCATATTTATGATGTGTACGTACAAGTGTTATCTGAAGCACAAGCAGAAGCTCATTCGCCCTCAGAAATCAGCACACACTGCGGGCTCCCTCGACGAGAGCACACACGGAACATGAATCTCTTCGACTTCGAGGAACAGGCACATATGTGTGGTGAAAAAGGTGCACACTGTTTATTTTCTTCGCCTTCGCCACAAGACAAAACGGTTGTCGTCGGTGGAAGCAAGCGTGGAACTACCGTTTCACTGGCAAGGAAACAGAGCTTTACGCCGCAACTGTGGGAAATTTCGATGGGTCTGAGTGGGTTTGGAGAGATGATTTCCCCCCATCCAGCGCATGAAAGAAAACTGTGAATTACAGCTAGCCATTACCTCGGGGGTCGATTGCAAGACGGTCATGTCATCCGATCATCGCCATCTTCTTTCCCCGTACCCGGCGAGACACGAGAAGGTACTAACATAAGCAAGGTGCAATTGAATCGCCTTTGTCTCGTCGTAACTTTGTCTGGAGCCCGGATTGAGGGTGGTCTGGTGCTCCAATTTATGGTTTGATTTCGCTTCCTCTGGTCTTGGTCGGGACTTGCGGCGCGAACGTTGCACGGTGTACTGCAACTGCGAAAAGGTAGATTAATTGAGGTTATGTATTACCTCCGCCCGGCAGTGACAAGGCGTTGGAGGTGAAAAACAGCGTTTGGGTGTCGTTCAGTAAAAACATTTACCTCCCCTGGGAGTGTAAAACACACTGGCGGGAAGAGGGAAAAGTTAAATCTTTTCCGCGTCTTGGTAAAGTACATTAGGGGCGGAAGGTGCCGCATCGAGGTTGGTTTTCCTGCACTGATAAGGGGGAAGTTAAATGTGAGACGATAAAATTTTAATGGCAAACTTTCAAAAAAGCACCAAAGTATTCAATCTACAGCACGGTAATAAAACATCTGTAATAGACCAACATTTAAGCACCTTAAAATCGCTCAAGATTGATGCAAATTTCATTCAGCTTGCTTAAACTTTCGCTATTAATGGTCGGGAGGGGGAGAGAAGAAAGCGATAATCGCTAACAATTTAGCGATGAAATAAAGCTTTTGCAACTAGTAGATGGTCGTTCGAGAGTTTCCCACTAAGTAACTCACAAATTGACACTAAGAATAGCACCGTTTGTACCGCCGTGGGGTAGCAAAATGAGGCAATCGATTTACACCAACATGGGCAATTGCTGGTGCCGTGACTAGGATTTAATTGAATTTGCTAGCTAATGTAAATAGGCGCTCGCGGGAAGAAAGAAGACCCCTTTGCCATCTCCAGAAGCCCATTTCGCGTGGCACAACATTAACAGAACAGAACGTGCCGCGTAGCCGAAGCCAGCCGAAACCACAACACAGCACACTGCCATGAATCGCGCACACGCCGCGAGACCTTCCCGGATGGCCTGGTCCTTTCCTGGTGGCGCTAAATGAATGACGCGAACTGTTTGCCCATCTCCACACCCAATGGGAGAAGGTGCTAAGTGGGCACGCAAAAAGCGGTAGCAGAGCGAACCATCAGACCGGGCCCGCCACAGTTCTCTACCTAATTTAGCGATGATTAATTTGCACACACAGGTGCGACAGAATCGGTGAGCCAGTAGCGGAAGCAGCACATGCACAAATAGTGTTTGGGAAAAGCGTTAATTTTCTACCACAATACATTACAGCGAAGGCAAAGCACAGTTGGTATGATGGGTGTGATGTTAGACACGCGTTGCTCTATTTGTGGAAGGTTGTGCCTTTTTCGAAGGCTTGGGTGGCTTAACCCGCTCGTCAAGCCTTTAAAAAAATAGGTCAAAGAAACAGGGTGAGAAGGTGAAGTTTCAGTATTAAACGAAAGTGTAAAAATATTGCTTTCCAATCAAAGCAGAGCAAAGAAGTAGTTAGAAAATTGCGAAAAAGAGCAAGAGTTACAGATATATTCACTTGAAATGATAAAAGAATCGTTCAATATTAAACAAACAGCAGAATACATTACAAAGCATCAGACAATATTACAAAGTTATCGCATATTAGACAACGTCGTTTGATACTTGTTATAAGTTGATATATACCCTTGATACAAGTTGTCATAATAAGAATAAATAGCAAATAATAAATACATCATTTACTTCCTTCCTGCTGAGAAACTGGGTTTGGTGATATCATGTCCAATTGTTGTGATAACGGTTGGTTTTAGTTACGACATTTACACGACAATTGACAGACCCAATACAACCATTACCAAGACCAAGGTAACAGGAGTTGAAATGCCATTATTACAATAATTATGTGTAGCATCCTACAGGGGCAGGGCAAACTTCCCCACAAACACGGTTCACATCTTGAGAGAAGAGAAACCGAAATCAACAGCAAAACCACTGTGCGCATCCGGTCAGCAAAAAAACCAGAGACGCGTCGTTTGAAGGGCACATTGCACTCTTTCTCTTTCCCCAGAATACGTTTAATTTGTTTGTCGTTTTGTTTCATTCTTTCTTGACGCAATTCTACGAGCGCTAGCTCCACAGCGCAGCATCCCAGCGACGTAATCGTTGCATAAAAAGACACCAGAACTAAATCTTTACCCAACAACAACACTGTTGCTGGGCCACCATTCCGCTGCCTTCTTAACCCAGATATTTCAAACCCCAGCTGGCACTGTCCTCCACTACAAAAAATCGTTCACAACACAGCCGTGACCCATCCGCCCGGTTGCAGAGTGGTGTGATGTGAAAATGTGTCAACGAGGTCGCGCTTCAAGTATATCCTCGTGGGAGTGTGTCGTGAGGATCCTGACATCGCGCCCCTTCGCCATCGCTCTCGGTTAGCTCACGGGAGAAAGCGAACACAGTTGCAGACAAATTGCTATCCAAAGTGAATACTAATGAACGTCGCTGCCGCCGCCGTTGCTGCTGCTGGCTGCTCCACGTAAACCGGGCGGAGGCTTCTGCAAACTGCAAGCGACCAATCCAACGATGTCGGGCAATTTTTTGCTTACCAGTGTTGAGAAAAAGGACACTTTTTTGCACGCTGTTTCCAGGCGGGGGTGAGGGTTCGTCTCTTCCACCATCCAGAGCAAACGGGGATGCACTTGTGACCTCTATGGTGAGCGCCTTTCCGTCCCTCGTATAAGTATCCATGGGGATTATGAATGTGTTTCGCATCTTGTTTGATTTTTTTTTCATGCCGTCATATATATTATGTAACGAATGGAAAGCGCAATGTGTAATGGATCATCGTACGGTTGCGACGTGTGTTATTCAAGTGAACTTCATCAAATTGCATCCCCACCCGGGCGGAACTCGGCACGGTGGAGGATGACAAGGACAACGGCGGTGGAAAATGCAATCAGTGGTTCGCTGGAGGTTACGCGCCAGCACACATGTGGTTGGTGCTAGACCATCTCCTCTTCAGCAAAAGTGCCACGACGAGATTCAACTGCGCAGTAAAGCGTCGTCACTGAGCGAGCGAAAACTCCTAGCGCAACATTAATACATAGAGCGTCGGGTTCATTACATCGGCCAGGATGTTCTTTTTTGGAAACCGCCCTTGCTTTACCAAAGGCACGTTTGCATTCTACCAGCATTTGCCATCGTGAAAATGAATCAAAATTGCGTGCACAATATGTGTCTGGAGGCTCAAGCGCGACAATTCCACTGTTTACGACTATTTCTACGCAAAGACATGTCTGCATAAAAACCAAGACGTGCGGAACTGGTGCGTCTTATTTTGCGACGCGCAATTTTTACACCATCATGGCGTGCGAGCATCATTCATAATAATCCTCTGTGAGACTAGCGGCGGGGAAACTGTTGTTGAAGGAAGAGGAGAACCATCGCCAATAAATTTCCCATTATCGAAGGTCGTTACCGGTGTCGTTGGGGAACACAGAAGAGGGCGATTAAAAGAGAGAGAGAGAGAACGAGCGAACGAGATCGATAGCGCTGGGTATGGGATGGTCTAAAACAAGATGGATGTGCGTGGGTGGACGAGCAAACCAACCTTCTGCCACCTACGCAACGCCACATCCTTGTCAGCCATAACACACAAAAAAGTGGACAGAAAACAGCGTTGGAGGCGCAAAAGCAAGTGGATGGTTGCAAGAGAAAATGTTCATCCTACACGGACCCTCGGCCCGGCGTAGTCCTTTGGCTGATGTTTGCCTTTTTTGGGATGTTTTGACGGTACACACACGCACACATACACGCAAAGGACCAGGGTATCGGCAATGTGAGGCAGAGTGATTTATTGCATATATTTTTGTTGCCCCTTTGGAAGGAGTTACATTACACGGAATTAGCCCCTTTCTTCCGGGCGTTTGTTCGCAACACAGAGCTCCGGAGGGTTCCGGGAGGGGTTTTTGGTGGTTCGCGCTCATCTCCACCATCAAACAAGCATTCATCCATCTATTCCATCCATAATTCAGCGGCATCATCTCACATACACACACGGGCGCGCGTCGAGCACCGAAGGCAAAAGCGTCGCGCCAGATCGGCGAAGAAAAAGCTGGCGGGCAGCAGGCACATGGCGTGTCTAATCTCATTAGGCGGATAACACATATTTGCCGCCGCCGGTTGGGAGGGCAGGACCACTAAAGGCACTAGCCGAAAAGGAAACAGAAGCATACTTTACCCGTACCGGTTATTTTGGTGGAAAATAAAAGTGCGGATAGCGCTTTGTTCGCTGTCTTGGGGGAGTGCTAGAGGGAGTGGATATGTGCGGGTAGATGTGCAATTTGATCGTCAAACCGGGCCCCCATTTTTCATGGACCAACCGGCAAATAGAATCAAATTGTTCGAAAAAAAAACCCATGCAACAACCATACACACCGATGCAGGGAAAGCGCGTTGGCGGCAATTGGATTAGCATCCGATCGTCAGCACAGACGGAGGGCGCAGCGGTGCATGGAGGGCTTGTTTTTCCCCGTTTGGCCGAGCGAAGGCGGTGTCCCGGTGGGGCAATGAAAGGCGCAAAGTGCTAACCGTGCTCATAAATCATTTTGGAGTTTTTGGCTCTTGATTTGTTTAAGAATAAATATTGTTTTTGTGCAAAGTCTCAGCAAATAGCAGAAACGCTCCAGTGAGTTCAAGTTTTCGTGCAAGCAAGTGTATGCACCATTCATTCAAGGTTGCTTCATTAACGCCAGATGCTGTAAGGATTAGCAACAACGTGACAACATCTTTTCAAACCACCTCCAAAACAGATCAAAAGCTTTTACTACGATGACGATGAGCGTAGACAATTTTTCCCCGGAGCGAGCACATCTTCGATGTCTTTTGGCTGTCTTTGATATGATGCTTAGTGGGCGTTCATTTTTGGGAAATGGTTTAAGAAGCATCGAGTCGCATGTAACTCTGTATGGTGCAGACACATGGTGGGTATCTCTACGAAGGAATCTCAAGTCTAGTGCAGTCGAGGTTAGACAGTATGTTAAACGGCTCAGCAGGATACTAAAGTTCAAACTAGACACTCCTGAGAGCAAGTTCGTCTTTTTACAGCCAGTTTTCTGGAATTGGAGCCGAAGCATCGCTTAACTGATGATTTTCAAACTAGCTTCCAGAAGCGTCTTGTATTAGCAAAAGAGTTTGATTGAAGGTGTAATTTATTTCAGATTTGGCTAGATTTCGTTGTTGCTTCGGGAAGTGATGTTTCTCAGACGATACAGAGAATTCCACAAAGTTCCAACATCATCAGGACAGGTCTTTTTATCAAAAGACAACTGACGTTTCACGATAACTGATGTTCTTTTTGGCAGTGAGAAACATGACAAACAGAGGCAAAATTTCAATTCATTTTTTCATTTTTTTTTTCAAATCATTTTCTGGTACGATTCATCCCGCAAGGATATCACGTGCCGTATCAGTGTGGCTGTGGTGGCGAAACAATTTCCTCTGCCCGCAACCTAAGTTAGGAAGCTATTTGCGAGCCGGAGAGCAAAATGATGAACGATGTTTCGGCTCGATTATTTCAATCTTCAATACCATCAATGCATAGTACCCGTTCCCAAAGGAAAAGTATTAATCCGTCAGACTGTGCACAGCTACTCGGAGGTATCATAGCTGCGACTTAGAGTCAGCGATAGAAATATTCATAGCCAAAAACAAAAACAAAACCCAATATCCAAAGCATGCAGACGATACGGAACACACTAAAACCACCTGCTTCCGGTGTATGGCCGCAGGCGGAAATCGAAACGAGCGAGAAATAGGGAGAGAAAAGGGAGAGATGTACAATTAATTTGCCATCCGTATAACTCGGTTCGGGCCGTCCGTGTGCTTAGCCTGTTTACAGACAGGATAAGTCGGGCTCCCGATCGAATGGAAATTTATCGCCATTAAATATGGATTTAGCACACGTTGGAGAGATTCGGGTATGCTCTGTGCCACAGACAGAATTACTGCCACCTTTGGGGGGAAGCAAAGTTTGCGAAATTCTAAGTTAAGAAGTAAAGTAACCGATACATTACTCTGCATGTTGAGGTAAAATGAACTTCGTTTGCTAGCACGGGGATGCAAAGGTCCATTGGGATGGGAAAAGTCATTTACCTGAAACGAAATGCAGAAAAATAGAATGTTTAGTATATATTGAACGAATTAGTTTCAAAACATATCTATTTATAGTTTGTACAAGAACATGAAATCATAGAGATACAAATTAATTATAGTATTTACTCCATCAAAAAAATGAAAAGTCGCTGCCTCACGATTGTAGGCTTTTTGAAAACCTTTAATTGCAACCATGCGCCTGAGCTTCGTGGAAATTACATTACGTGCACATCACTAGGTACGCCTCCGGCCGAGCAATTCCAACAAGACGGCCAGCCCTCCCCCCATCTGCAGATATTATTTTAATCTGGAATTTGCTTCACATACCGATGCGCGCACAGCTCCAAACTTTCGTGAAACATGAACGCAAACAAACTTCGCACAGTTCTGGAAAAAAACATGCTCATTTCGTTGCGTCCTACGTATGCGCGTGCAGCGGCGACGAGTCTGGGAGACCTGACCAAAACCCCCGATTGGGCGTGAAGTTGATGAAAAATGGGAGCAAACCACGCTTACAGCCCCCCCCCCCCCCCCGCGCGGGGCGATCAGGGCCAGGGCCGTGGGTGTTGTGAGATGTTTGCTTTGATTTTACGCTCGAAGGACGGTTTTAGACGAGAAATGTGTTAAACATTAAACACCAAAACTGCAGAATTCTTGGTGAGCTGCAAGACTGTTTAGTCTGCTGACATATCTCGCTGTAATTTGAATGACGATTATACAAACTTGAAACCCATTTTGCACGATCAAATGCAATATAACATGTTCATATTGAACCTGTCAAAGCCGTACGAGCAGCATGATGTATCTTCCAATTAAATAAAAATTTCTACAACCAATCCACGAAACAATCGTTTTCCCTTCTCCCAAAAAAAAAAAAACAATCATATCCCTCCAAAATTCTGCCCAGGAGTTGTGAGTAATGTTCAAATTTTCCATCCCAATGCTTTCGCCTGGCAGGGATAAATGATGGAAACGATTGTAACCGACGCTAACGGGCACGGGCTGGCCAATATCCTTATTCCCGGGCCGGTCAAATGGCTGCACTGCTATTACACATTATATGTTTGCAATTGGAATTGATGATGCCGGTTCGAGGATGTGGTAAAGGTACGGAATGTTTTCCACCCCCACGGTTGCACAGAGCATGTCAGCCGGCAATAATTTGGAACAGCTGCACAAACTCTCCCCAAACGATGACTTGCCCAGGACACGGTAGGAGCCGGGAAAAAGCCCGAGGTAGCTCATAAACATGAAACGAAAGAATGATTGTGTTTTGTAAGAAAACAGAAGCCTGTTCCGTTCCTCGGGGAATTTAATTCTGCTGTAAACGAACATAAACAATTTCAGTTAATTTCATCGTAGGATGATCTACAAAATGTACAAATAAAATAATTGAACCAGCTACCTTCAATGTTTCCAGAGTCTCGAGGGATCGAGAATCTCTAGTTTAGTTTGCACGTTCGATGAAATTTTAGAGATACTTTGCTTACTACAGAAAACTCGTTTGAAGCAGCCTTATCACAACGCACAACTCCCGAACGAAGAACCGAAAGAAGATGCTAAATCTGATATGATTTAATGACAATAATTGCCTCCCATACATATCCACACCCACACGGATTGTTGTGTCATCCGCCAACCCAGTGCAAGCTACACAAATCATCGACATAATCCTGAACTCTTCAGCCTGTTCCGTTGATTTTGTCGAAGCCGCCTCAGCAAACCATGACAAAAGGTACGACACATTTTCCCTCTTCTTGTCTACCTTACCTCCAATGGCTTCCAATCAACCTCCGAATCTCATACTTGTTTATGAAGGGTTCTTACATGAAATTGGTGAGTGCACGTTGTCTGAAGAGAGCGAGAGTTAGAGCGATAGAAAGGGAGAAAGATTTGCGCTAGGTTGGCATGCGTTTTTTTGTGTGTTTTTGGTGCGCTTAATTCCCATCATGTGAAGCCTACACCATTTAGGGGGCAGTAAATTTGATTACGACCTATTGGCTTTTCGGAGAATCTCATCGCAAGCCCTCCTTGTACACGTGTGCCCGTGCTGGGCGCTTCACACCGGCGGCTCTTAACCGTGGGGATGAATGGATGGGTGTTTTTCGGAAACAAAAAAAACTCCGAAACCTCCAGCCAATAACCCAATTACCAAGCGACTGAAGACTCGCTTGTTCGGAGCTATTTCGGAGGATAACAAAAGGCGTGGGGAGTGCGAACCTAGGACGTAGGGCGTATCAAGCCACAACATCCTTCACGTGGCGGAACAATGACAATGGAGGAGTTGAACTCGACTCTCGCTTTTCTTTTCGGTGATTGTCTGGTTTAGGTAGGACGGGAGCTTTTTACGAACCGTAATGCTCGAGTAGCGTGCATTACCGACGCCATTAGAATCGCTAAGTAGAAGGACATGACGATGAAGATCGATATCGTACCGGGAGCGATGCGAGCGACAGGAGAGGAGTACCCTTATTAATTGGCCATGTCCATCCGACGGTGGTATAGCGCGCTGCTGTGGGAGATGCTGCGGTAAGCGTTCCGACACGCACAAATGACGTTTGGCGTAAGGATATGTCCCTCCTGCCGCCTAGCCTTCTACAACGTGCCTAGTGTCGGTAAACGTGCGAGCGATATATCATGCATTGTGTGATGTGTTTCCACATGGGAAGAAGTCTTGAGGGCCGGCAGACGGTAGAAAAGGCATTCTTCTAATTAAATAAGTCCACCACAGCAAGAAGACGTTGTTCAGCTTCGAGTCTGCTCCGTTCAATGAACTCTCAACGCTGGTTGGCCTGTAACAGATAACCTGTCTGAAGCTGTCGGAAGTTGCAGGTGAGTGAGTGTTCCGACAATTCTAGATCTCATTTGTTGGATTTAGTTAGTCCAAATCATCATCCTTTTGAATCAATGAAGAAACCCTTCTTCTCGGTACGTAATACAAATTCTTGACTAAACCCCAACCCACTTAAAAGATAATGATTTCAGTGTGGTAGATGTGATCCAATAACTGAGGACGTAGTATTGGAGTTAAATGTAGTTCTAATTTAATTTCAGCGTATACTATACATTCTCAACTGCAAGTTACTGCAATGTTCGATCATTTAGTAAAACGCTTCGAGATTTAGGCAACTTAAGCTTCCGGCATCGAAGATTAGTGAGCTTTCGAGAGTCGATTTTCTTGAAAGAGATACCAAGAAGAGTTGAAGATTTACAGGGTATACTTGTGAAAGTTGGTACGCTTTTGGGGTTTTCAAAGATATGACAAATTTTCTAACGCTTGTCCCACATGAGACAACCGAATACAGAATACCAAAGTCTTAATTGCACATTCTACTATATTTTGAAGTAAAACTAATCTAACCGGCGTTCTTCCTAAATAGGCACCAACAAGTAAAAAAAGCTGTAAGTGTTAACGTTTTTGTCAGAAACCTTTTTGATAAACTTTCCTTCTTTTTGTAAAGATCAGAACAATATTTCTATGCACTTCGAGTCTAAAATGTGCTTATAACGACTCATATTCGTGGTAGTGGAACTCGTTTTTAAACCCCTAACAAGATAAATGCAATCTGCCCAAGATTAAGGATTAATATTGAATTAATGTAATAATTTCTTCAACGACACACCATTATCAAAGAAGCTGATGATGAGGGAACCCAGTGTTTTCCTCGTTAAATGTCATCATAAAAGATTCGCCAACACCTGTTCCTCGAATCCTTGCAACCTTCCAGTTGCAAGGTGCTGCGGTGTAGTCATGGGAAAAATGATTCTTTTTAAAGATCAGGTGTGGTCCAGTTCGCTCAGTGGAATGAACTGAACGCGTGCGGTGATTCTTTCGCACGCCTGAGGTGCGGTACGTTTTTAAATATCGATTATATGCTGCAAAAATATCCAAACGATTTTATTTTTTTATTTTTATAAAGTTACATTTACAAACATAGAAAAAGGAAATCAAAGTTGTTTTAATGCTCATGTAAACTTTAAATTTATCACGATTTGTTTTATTTCCTTATATCATTATTCATTTTGTGTTCTACTCGTTTAAAGTATTTTTTATAAAAATGTAACTTTATCGCCGTTCAAAACAACGGATTCATAACACTCATTCAATTAATCGTACAGTTTAATAAACTGTGGTTAACTATAGTCCATGAGGAGAATCTTCTTCATAAATTCAGAGCCGACATCGGGTGCTTCAAACATATGGAAAATTACCTGCAGTTTCGGTCTGGTGAAAAAAAACTACATAGAGCGAGAGTGTATTGCTATTTTGCGGAACGGGAAAGAAGACATGGATAACAGAAGCTTTCTCGTTCTAGTTAACACACTATCAGATCGAAAAAGCATGCTGATTTTCTGAGTAGGAGAATGAACTCCGCACCGCGTACGGTGGTTTGTTGCACACTTTCATGATCGGTATGGAGAGTTTCCGCACGGAGAACCAATACCGCACCGCTAGCGTGCGGAGATGTATCGCACACATTCATAGTCGGCGCGGAGAACGTCCCCACAAAGAATCATTACCGCACCGCTAGCGTGCGGAGATGTATCGCACACATTCATAGTCGGCGCGGAGAACGTCCACACGAAGAATCAATACCGCACCGCTAGCGTGCGGAGATGTATCGCACACTTTCATAGTCGACAGGGAGAGCGTCCGCACGGAGAATCAATACCGCACCGCTAGCGTGCGGAGATGTATCGCACACTTTCATAGTCGATAGGGAGAGCGTCCGCACGGAGAATCAATACCGCACCGCTAGCGTGCGGAAGAATCATTTCCATTTATCTGGCAGTGCGGTACTCGTTCACTCAGTGTAAAGATTGGAATGAATCATTCAGTTCTGATTCATTTTGCCCATGTCTACTGCGGTGATTGAGATTGATGAATATATTAATGACAATTCTCAGCACTTATTACACACTCGCTTCATCGGGCGGAAATTATCGATTCGATTTTGGTGTTCCAACCGTGGCAGCTCCCCATGCTACGTATACTCAGTGGCATGAAAGCTAGCCTCATTATCAGTGTGCTAAAGTGTGTGGATGTACATTCGCACGAAAGGATTCAACGACCTTCAACCAGCGAGCGAGAAAGAACATGACAAGGCCGGTTTTCTACCCCATCCGTTTCCTGACTTACGAAACAGGCTGTTTCCGACGGGAGTTTGCCTAGCTCGGGCGTCGCTTAAGTTAGGTAGAGTCCACCGTAGTTACTTAATTGAGTTAGGAAAACTTTATCAACCAACCGACTTTCCGCAACCGTGCGGCATTGAGTTCAACCCTTTCTTTGGATTGGTTTGGTTCGTAGACCCAAATCCGTTGTACAGGAAACGACTAATGTCAGCAGTTACCTTACACTTTTCTATAACAAACGCATACATGAACGTGAGAGGGAGAGAGGTATACATATATATATACATATTATATATATATATATATATATATATATATATATAAAATATATATATATATATATATATATATAGAGAGAGAGAGAGAGAGAGAGAGAGAGAGAGCGAATGAATAGGACCCCACCTAAAAAGGGAGTGGAATGAAATTGTCATGACAGGATAAGTAGATCGACCCGTCAGGTTTGTTTCGCCGTTCTGTTGCAACACACACTGGAATTGGATTCATTCGCACGAAAGCAACCCCTTTCTATCCTATCAGCCCTAAGATTGGTGATAGTTCTGATCCGATAATCGATTTGCGGCAGGCAATTGGACACATACACACATGACATTTGTAGCGAAGCAAACCTAAGCTAACTTATCTTTTAGCGAAGTGAGAAATGGGAAAACGGTTTTCGACATTTGCGAGAATTTTCGCTTTGCGGGAAAATACCAAACTGACAAAGCTTTACAAAGAAACAGGAAAAGGTGCCCCGCCGTCAATTAGACCTGATTGAAGGGCAATTAAAAGGGGTTTGAATTATTTTTTTTAAGGTTTTGGGGAAGACAAGGGGAGAGACAAATCATTTACGAAATATTCCCACCGTCCGTATTATTTTTGCTTGCGCTAAAAGGAAAGCAAAAGGTTCTTTGTGCTACATAAAAAAGTGCCATATTCCACGGTCCGCCAAACACTTGTCAGCAATGACCTAGCCAAGAACGAGCATTGAGTCCATTATTGTGCGAAAATGCGTTTCCCTTTTCCCCGTACTCGCGTACCTTGCTTTCTTCGTTTGGGAAATGCACAAAAGAAGCAATTTACTTTGGAGCGAGATGAAGAAAACGAGGGAGAGAGAGAGAGAGAGAGAGAGAGAGAGAGAGAGAGAGAGAGAGAGAAAGAGAAGAATAGGAACGATTTACTGTCGCAGATGATTGAGGGTCTGCTGCGTTGGAGTAACCGGTACACACGTACCGGCCATCGTTTCGTTTCGTCAATTGATAAAGTTTCACGTAAATTGCTTCTGCTTGTAGAAAGGTCGTGTTAGCAGGTATGGTAGGGAGGTAAGGGATAAATCGAAAAGCTCAACAAGGATACCATTATTTAGCCAATAACTTTGCTGCAAATGGTTGCAAAGCGTTGTGAGTATCTTGGTGCGTGAAATTTTGTTCGGTGCTGTTACAATTAATAATAAAAAAACTGTTAAGAACATTTCATAGAAAGTAACTAGGAAAAGTCTATTTATAGATTAATAGTGTGATTTACGCGAAAATGATTTACATTTTACTGACCTGCATGCGTTTGAACTGTACATAATGGCTGGTATTATTGAATCCGTTCGTAGCGGGAACGTACGACGCTCACATGAAATTCTAGGGATGGCAACACATTTCTTGAGACCGCTCCTACAACACCGCTGCGAATAACTGTAGCAACCATCTAGTACGTTATGAAAATGAGTGTCGGGGCGTACGCCGCCCCTACGAACGGATTCATTAATACCAGCCAATATTTGTTTAATGCATAGCAACTGAACGTTTAACACAGGAACCATGCTAATATATGAAAGGTGGATTCATCCTTTTTCTTCTTCTTCTTCTTCTTCTTCTTCTAATTTGGCACAACAACCGTTGTCGATTAAGGCCTGCCTGTACTTACTAGTGAAGTGAGCTTAGCTTTCAGTGACTCATTGTTACCATAGCAGGATATTCAGTCCTACGTATGGGGACCCGGTCTATTCGGGGCTTGAACCCATGACGGGCATGTTGTTAAGTCGTACGTGTTGATGACTGTAACACCAGACCGGCCTTCTACGGATTCAGCCACTCCCAACTTCTCGCAAAAATTGTGACTCAGTTACGCTCACCCAAAAGTTAATCATTACAATTCCGGCCGTCCGAAATTCGTCGGCTTCGGCCGTCGTCCCTCTATGAATGAATCGATCCAACTGTTATCAATGAACAACCTCCGGGTTGTGAGAAGATGGACCCTTCATAAAACTTACCCAACACTTTTCTCCATCGCAGGAAAGCACTCTATTTCCGTTCCATCACAGAAGCAACAGAAAGTAAAAATCTTCCCAAACGTCACCCTAACAGCAGCGCAACACTACTCTCTCGGTCCTGCTGTGTGTGTGTGGTTTATGTTTGCTTAAAAGTTAAATTGGTTCCGCCCGGTCCAATGGCACGACCAGGACGACCAACCAGCGGTGGTTACCGTGGACGACAGCTTTCATCACATGCCGCCGCACCAAAGTGTGCCACCCCACCAGAGCACACCTTGAACTTGGCGTTGGTCGTCTCTTATCGACCGTTTTCACTTCCCCGAAGGATGGGTTGCATTTTGCATGAAGCAGCAGCCGTAGCAGCTCTGTTAGAATCATGCACGAGCGAGTGAGACACTCGGGATCGATTTTCCACGATGGAAAACAGCAGCTTTCATGCAGCATGGGGAGGTCGAGATGCTGCGCACAAACGAAGCACCATTTGCTGTACGCTGTTGTTACCGTTGGGGTAACGACGGTGTAAAGAAGCAATAATGAACCTACGCGGTGTGCTGGATTTGTTTTCCTAGCCACTGTTGAGCTGGGCGGTGTGGATCGATTTCCGGGTAGCGTCCTGTAACGCGACGCCCGCGACAAGAACGTTTTTAACAATCCGGGGGTGTCTTATGCGTAGTTGTGGAAAATGTCAACGATGTTTGCCCATGGTAAGCGGTAAGCCCGAATGGTGGCCCAACTAACAAAATCGATATGCTTTCTCATTCTACCCAATAGATCAGTAAACCTGAGAGAGCGAGAAACCATGTCGATTTTGTCGCTTGGGGGGGGGGGACTGTTTCGGTGGTGGATAATCTACCGGACGTTTCCACAGTTTACAGTAAGCTTCCTGGTTATGACATCCGGGACGTACATCGGGGCCGCAAGCACATCATGAGTCTTTTAATTACATGGTTACGCTTTATGCAAGCTAGCCGAGAATGACGCAGGTAAGCAATAAAAACAACTCAAAAGTTATGTCAGTTTATAATAACGAGCTGGTCGTAACTGAAATATGCATTTAGAATTGATTTTCTTATTTTAGTTCTTATTTAGACATACATTTCGTTGGTTATTGTTTTGGAAATAAGTTTGGAGCAAATCTCACATTATTTGATGAAAGAAGGGGAAAAATCAGTCATGAAAAAAAGTTCATGTAACCAGATGAGATTTGAACCAAGAAACTGCTATGTAAAAACCTGACGCGTTTTTTGTACGACCATGAAGCACTGTACCTTACATCGAAGATAAAACACTGTTTCAACCATCGTTTCAAATCCTCAGTATGAGCCGTTGGTTCATCGTTTTGTGTTTGTGCCAATTAAGTGTGTCAATAAATAAATTAGTAAATAAATCATCAGCCATATCTATTAGAAAATCGATCGACTCAATTCAAACAGGTTCAAAGCTTAAAAGGCTTGCGAAATATATCTTTTTCAAAAGGAAAGGGAAATATAGGATGTGAACACATTTACTATTTCCCTTCCCATTGGCTCGCAATCGATCAGCATCAGCAGTTTGAAAAGGGCAAATTGCAGCAAACACCTTCTCTTCGCTGTGCTGTGCCGATATTTCGTTGTGTTTAACTAGCTAGCGCGCCCGCTCGAAGAGCAAGGAAAGTTTAACCATCTAACGAACAAAGCAGCACAATAATGTTTACCCTCTGCCATAGGCGACCATCAATCCTGCCAGCCTGCCCGGGCAATTGGCGCCTTTAGTGGATGATCGTGATACAGGCACGATCTTGGAGCACAATACTTCAAAGATCCCTCCTAAGCACTGCCACACATTCACGCTCGCTCGCAGTGTACGTTTCAGCTCGTTCTCCATGTACACTGGTTCCTCTTTAAGAGTATAAGAAATAGGAAAATTAAACACCGTAACACGAGAGCACGGTGTGGTCATAATATAGCCCACCAGAGAAGAGGAAGCCCCAGAGTGGTAGTGATGGTAGCAATGACGAAACGGAGCCACAAAACGGTTGTCTGTTACGCTACCCGCAAGCATATAAATAAATGCAAAAGACCAGCAGCCCGCACACATCTTTCGTCGATTCGACGCAAGATCTGTGAAGGATGACCGGTATACGTCTAGGGCTTGATGGAAACGGTCGACATGTGTCTGGGATTTGGGACTGAAAAGGGGATTTTCTCCATTTGCGATGCATGCTCGTGATGGGTAACGAAGCTGGCAGACAAGGCATTTCATACATTAGGCACGAGGAAAAGGAAATGAATTAATCCAGAGGTTTACAATATACTTTTGAATAACATAAAATTAATTATTAACGAAATGTTGAGCACTTTTTGATCATTTTGAGTGTTATTGCTATCATTTTGATACATGCATACAATAGTAAAAGAAAGCGAGGGTTGTTTTCCTCCCGGCAACATACGATTACCGCACAGCAGCAATAAAGACACGTTTCGTGCCTCAAGATGTCTGGGAATGACCGAGCTGCAGTTACGGCAGCTCGAAATGAAATTGATCAAATTACGAAGCTTTCGTCGATGCGGTTGTAATGTTTCGTCTACGGCAAAGCGACCTACGTCTTTGCGTTTGCTACGCTTTTCGTTTCACGCCATTTAAAAATGCCGCGGTTAAACGCGTGCCGCACGATAGACAGGCGGAACGTAATTTCTGTTATCTTGGCAAAGGTTTACGGTCACGGTTGGTCGATTTCAGACATGTTTTTTGATAACCAATCCGCGTGCGATGTCTTTTCTCAGCTGGAGAAGGAACATGGTAAAATATTATCTAAAACACGCTTTTGAATACAATCATTAGCATTACATAAATTAGAGTATAATTGTTTGTTTGAAAAATGATTTATAAACATAACAGCTGTAATTTGTTTCATTTGCCATATTGCGAACACTCTCCATCATGGAGGGGCTCGAAAATTGCTGCAGAAACACCGCACAATTGACTAATCGATTTGCACCGCGGTAATAAGAAAAACCGATGTCAGGGAAGAACTGGCAAGGCGGGCGTACGCAAATGGCTTCCAGTGGTGATAGATGAGGTTACTCACAGCATCATCATCATCACGGTCGAACCGTTGAACAGCAGTAGCAGCAGCGCATGAATGAATTCGCAATGAATGGTTTACATTATCTCTATTTATGTGCTACACTAGCAAAGGCAAACGGGCAGAAAAGAAAAAAAAAATGAAACAGAACCATTGAAGCAAGAACGCGCCTCCTTTAAAACCCCGTTCGACGACCGCACACATTTGCCCCCGTTGCCCGACTATGACGCCGTAAAGGCGTCAAGTGCGCACGTGCGCAAAGCAGAGCGCGCAACACACAAACACACAATCGCGTACACGCTCTGCTCGGCTCTTGCGTCTTTGAGGCGGGCGGGCGCGTATCAAATAACGAATATATGAAGCGGAAGTGAACGATAAAGAGGTAAATGTGGACAGAAATAGCTACACGAAACAGGAAGCAGCAGAGCCGAGAGGAAGGAAAGGACAGTTGTTTTCTCGACCAGCCACAGAACAGCTGTTCCAGTTGACTAAACCCCTCCCTCCCCCTTTCCCTGCTAGCGGAAAGATAGCAAACGGTAGGGGGGTTTTGCGCACACACGACGAACCGGCGTCTTTTGCAGAACCGCTGTGCGCAATCAAACTGACACAATGTATTATACATCGCCGTGGAAAGAGAGCGGCAGATCCGGTCCCAAAGTACCTGCCGTTCATCAGCAACAGTGATGGTCGATCGGTAGAAGGGAGAAGGGGGTTTGGTAGCGGCGGGATTTGACACTCATCATTGGTCATGAAAATAGAACATTGTCCCTTAGTGTGCTATTTTGTTTCTATTTTTTTTCCTGGTCGCTATCTGTCCTAGCTGCCGACGCGCGAAACAGGTGGCGATAGGAACGGTGGGAAGCGTTATGGCGAGAGGTGAGGAGGATGGGTTTCTTCCCGAACCGGTCGACCCACGCAATGGGGGGTTTTGATCGCGGTCTGCGAAATTACAACCTCCGGTTTGCGTCATTTTCTGTGTGCTCGACTTTTTTTCCTTGTCCACCCCATCTCCCCTGCATTCCGATTGCACTAACAACAACGGTGGCGGATTACACAGATACACACAAGGGCATGTAAGAACGCGGTTTAGCGGATGAGTGATATTCATGGGACAACAGGGAAGGTATGGGAGAGCATTGGAACGTGCCAAGAAATTTGAGAAATCTGATTTTGCGCCAGGATCAAAGGTTAGCGTGTGGCCAACTACGAAGCCACGTTAGAAGCAGCATCATCAGCAATCGACCACTAATGCGTCATTGTTGCAGAGCCGGCTGATAGTCATAGACGTGGATACAAGGCAGAGGTGCGATTTTGAAACGCTAGAGCAAATTAGTCATAGCATATCCTTAGATTTAGGTTGGATGAGTGATTTTAATCTGGACGGTGGTGACAATGACTAGACGAGCAAATGCGAGATGTCAACTACGTTAGCAGATATGTTGACACAGGCGAAGGCCTTGTGCCCATAGTTTTGGTGCGTCATTGGAAGGAAATGATGTCTTGTTTGTCGCTTGTTCGAAAGTATAGTTTAATGCGTAGTAAAGTTTTTTTATTAGTTGGTTACTTGATGGCAAGAACCTGATCTTACGGTGTCATTTTGAAGACTGGTGCATCTTATCAGTGCACCTCAATAATACCAGTACATGCAACCAGTGAATGAAAACAACTAGAACATGACATTATGCATCGTCTACTTCTCATAAAGTCTGCACCGAAGCTCCTTGAAGTTTATGTCAACTTTGATCGAACTTTGTAAAGCCAGAATGAGATGATGGTTTAGTTGACCTACGATAAATGACCCTGTGAGTGCTCCAGTATCATGAGGTGTTAGGAAAAAAGAACTCTTGAAGTCTGAAAACATTCATTCGAGTTACGACAGTGCTGTAATTTTTTGGTGGTTTTATGTGTTACAGCAAATTTGGATGTTTGTCCGTAATATACAGTTTTAATTACAATAATTACAAAACTCTTGTTCAGATTTTGGGAAATACTGAGGTCTTCCTAATACTGCGTGAAGTACTGAGGTGATCTATTTGTAGAATATGTTGGGGTATAGAATATGAGCCTGCTTCTGCGTTGTGTACACAATCTGCATGGAAATCCTTCTTGTAGTCACCAACTTAACGATATCCTGTGTTTCCCTTGCATTCATCCAAACGCACATATATCATAACAGCAACACCACACCACTTCCCCCAAAATCCCCCGTGCGCGTGCCCACAACATGGCGCGATACGGTTTTGGTTAGGAGGTGTTGAATAGGTTGTACTGTTAGTCGTTGCGCTAATTGACACTAATCACGCGCTAAGGTTCGCATGCAACGCGCGTCTGACCCCGGGGCCGATGGGTTTGAGAATGCTAGGTTTAATTAACTTAAGCGAAAACACACCAGGGCGAGAGGAAGAGAGGAATCCACAACGACTCCGTTGTGTTTACTCGCACCTCTCCTCCTGTGGGAAAAATGCATGCCAATGGATTGTGTTTTCTTTTTCCTTACTTTTACAATGCCAGCACGTGGAGTTCGTGTATGGTAAGTAGCGCTCAGGGTGGAGTTAGAAATAGCCTACAAACAGCCCTCAACCCCTCCTGTGTTTGCGAGCTTTGCGATGACGTGACAACGCATCGCAATGTTGCGTTTTATGCGTAATTTGCCGATCTTGGCGTGCCGCGACACATCGGAGACGTTCGTCGTTATGCCGTGCAAAGCGGATGTAAAGCATTTCCAAAAAAGGAAGCCACCTCAAGGTGAGTAAGCTTCAATAAGGGAAGCCAGCCAAACAAAGGGGGACAAGGGTAGGGAGTTGTCAGTGTCAGTAGACCGGATATGTAAAAAAAAACACTAAACACGATCGATGATTCACACCAGTTTGCTCGGCATCATTACGCATCATTTGCTGGGTGTCTAATGAAACCAAATTGTTAAGTACACACCGGAGCGCATGCTAGAGCCCCCGTGGGTTGTAGGCGTCAATTAAAGCTCTGTCAATAAAGTCATTAAACAATTAGATGAGTCTAGCCATAAATCATCGGCCGTAAGTGTCCGGAAACATTCGTAAACCTTAAAGAATCTCGTATAAAGAGTAAAACGGATGTAGGTAAGATGAAACATTCGCTTCCGAGTAACTTCACAAGGCTCTTCTCTGCAAGTTCAGCAATGAATACCTTTGCTTATGTGCTCATTTTTTGTCATTTTACAATGCTGATATTAAGCTCAACATCAGCCTGGTCTTCATTCATGTCTTCTTACTAAGCTCTAATCCTGAGAAAATAAAAGCACATCATCTTCTGGATGTTCTAATCTTATTCAGAACGAACCATCTTCAAATCTGAAGATACGACAGACATGAGCAGCGAAATTAAATATGAAATGTGCTCTCTAATATCCTCTCCTCGCGAGGGTAAGGTCAGAAAACCTCCAATCCGGCACACGTACATCCTCACACGTATTTCTGGAGGGAGGCCCAGAGTAAGACGAGCATTTATGTTCGCACAAATTATGGGATATTTAGTTGGTGCGGCGTACGTGCCGAAAACTTTTCCATGTTTCCCCAAAGGTAGACCGTGAAACGGGCGGCGGGAACCATGCCCGAAACTTTAGTCTTCATTTCGGCAGTAGTGATTTGCTTCCGTAGGCTGCCTGTGTGCGTGTGTGCTTGGAAGTTTACATCCGGACGCACCAGAAACGTGGAAGCTTAGCAAGGGATTAACATCTGCTTAATCGTGAACCAGCAGAGTCTTCAACGTGTGTGTGTGTGCGGAGCACAAAGCCGGAAGCTTGCATCGAAGTTGGTTCAAACAACTAAGCCTAACACACTGAGCGTAGGCGTAGCCGCCACCGACACCGATTCGGTACGATGTCAATACTCCGTAGCTAATGGAACAGCCCTTCTTCTCGGTAGTTAGACCCATCTCCAGGCCAGAGACAAGCAGCTCTTTCTTGGGAGGAGAGAACCTGGAACGTTTCTGCCTACCTTCATCGATCGAGAGAAGGACACGGCACGTTCGACGCACTGACGATAAATTCCAATTTAAAGACGGCAGTAACACTGCCAACCTCCCGCAGCGTCGTCGCAGCAAGGTTTTTGTGACAACCTTCAAACAGAACCTTGACGACACGCGGACACTAATCTGCAAGCCGTAATCGACTCCATTTCAATCAGCACCACTAGCCCCCGCACCGTTGCCGTACGCCGGCATGTTCTCTCACAATTGCAAAAGTTTTCAATGACGATTAGTGCGACAACACTGGCGACGACGGTTGACACGGTGTTCGCTTACGTTGGTCGAGATGACGAGCGCTGTCAGCCTGGTGCGGGACTGGAGAACGTACATCGCTTCGTTTCTTCAAAATAAATGTAAAGCTTATTGAATGGCGAGAAAAAGGCTAAAGAGTGAGTACCCGGAGTCATCATACATTTATCAAGCATAATTGATCACGCTGGCAGCGCGCGCTATGTAAAACTTCTCACCCTAAACGACCCCTGGGGAAACACACGTACACAAAGTGCTTCATTTATGAAAAAAAGACGCTGCACAAATGTTTAATGAAAACACTCCGCCAAAAGGTGACGACGAACGCCTTAATTTGCGCGTGCTCCATTATTAGAGCATTTCCAGTTTCGCTTCCCTTTGGACAACAACAGCAGCAGCAGCAGAGGAGGACCCGAATTAGGCACGCACAAGCGTTATTACCCTTGCTAGTTGACGGTGGGTGACGGTGTTTGGCGTTGGCGCCGGCCTCAGGCCTCGGTTGGCGCGCCACCGTCGCCTGGAACTGTGGTGAACGCGTGAATGTCAACCCATTCGTCATTTGCTAGTCGTGGTCGTCGTCGTGCGTCGGTCGATTGCTTTGCCAACCTACCCTGCTCAGTCCCATCATCCGTCATCTGTGGTGCTTCGTATCTATCTATAGATCTGCTTCTACACTTTAGACTCACCCACAAACGAAAAACCACACACACAAACGCACGGGTCCATTCATGTGCTTCCATTCATTCACAATCCGACAAGATCGACTGATTCTTAGTCGGTTGGGAGCAAAAGAGGGGCCAAGTTACAATTAAGTGGAAACGCGATTATTAATTTTTTTCTACATTCCTCCACTGGTTAGTGTGTTTATAAATGCGTTAGCTCACTACCACCAGAGCAAGCGCAAGTTTAATCAATGCATTTCAACCATCCAATCCCGGCCGGCCGCGCGGGAATGAAGAAGCTCTACCGACAACCACGCGGTTGTTCCAAATTTATGGGTTTTTTTCACTCTTCTCTCATTTTTATGGCATCCACTTCCGGGCCACGGACAGCTGCCTGCCTGCTCTTCTTGCTGTTCATTCATTTCTAGAGCCTCCCCCGCCCAGCTTCTTGCCGGCGTCTCCGGTCGACCTAATTCTTTTCGGGAAGGAATTTCTTGATTTCTTGGTCCGTTCGTGTCCGCCGCGACTAGGCAAGCGCGAGGTTTATTTTGGTGTGCAGGGGCCGCCGAACTGCGCGCGTCATCATCTCTCATTTGTCAGATGTAAATATAGCGCCCAACAACGCGGGCGAAGGATTTTGATTCCAAGCGTCGGAGAGCCGGATGAACTCTTAGCGCGATGGAAGAAGTTTCAGATTAGATGGAAGAGGTGCTTACAAGATGATTAGGGAGAATTGTGACTTTTGCCGGCTAGAGGAAGTGGTTTGAATCATAAGAATAGATCTTATTTTAAGACATCAAAAACACGTCTGCGAATTAAATAATAATTTTCACACCTCTTAACAACAATGGTCAAACGACGCGCATTATGTGTTAAAAACGAGTATATTTTTTTTTTCAAATAAAATTTACACCCCAAAACATAAATCAACTCCCCTGTTAGACTTGATGCCGATTTTTTACCTTCTTGCCGATTCTTGCCGATAAGGCGAGCAGGAAGATCTTGTCTGGCACGATAAGTGAACGGTCTCAACACGGCCTGGCATAAGAAAAGCGGACACAATTTATGACGGTCAGCTTCTGAGCGCCTTCGACTAGCTTCGTGTTTGACTGCTTGTGACTGTGCTTGCGAAAGGACTGGTTTGGGAGGGACCGGCCTAGGGAGGAAGCTTCATCTCTACTAAAATCCCATAAATCCGTGAGAATGGCGCCGACGAAAAGGCCGAGTAGCACACAGCAGGCCTTATCATGTGTATTTATTTATTTTTTATTTCCTTTCACCTTATACTTTTCCCACTCGCCCACCTCGACGCGGAATGGTCCAATTTGTAGTTGTAAAGAAAAGCTCAACGATCTCCCGTCACAAAACGATATTACTGTTTTCCCTGTATCGCGAGGTTCTCTCTCCCGTTTTAATGTTTCACTTTAAAACTTCCTTGCATCATCTTCTAACTTTACAATAGTTGGTGAGAAAATTTACAAGTGTGGCCCGGTATGAGACGGTGAGGGTAGACAAGCGGGAATGAGGCGGACGATGAGCGGGCTTTATTAAATTAAAAGCGCCTATTAAAAGGAAATCGCTTTTACATCGCCCAGTTTACCTGCTTGCTGCTGCTGCTGCTGCTGCTACAGCAAACATAAATTACTTCATTTAGAAAACGTTTCAGAGACGGGACGCTTGGGAGGGACAGAGGGAAAAGGGAGAAAAGAGGCACAGAACATTTGAAATTGGAATGTTTTCCATCCCAAAGCTTTGCTGAGCTTGCGGGGATGAGCGGATGTAAACTGCAGTGAGGATAAAGATAAAACTAAGTATTTTTGTTCTGCTTCCATGTCTGAGGGGCAATTAAATTGTAAGTAAGACCATTAAGTTTATTCATTAGCATTAGCTGCACTGAAGCAGTCCGACAGTCTTGTAAAGAGAGCGTTAAAATGAACCATTACATTGTAAGCAACTAAAATGGCTCTCAAGTGGAAAGCACACGAGTTCATTTGAATTTATTTTCTTAAGAAAAGAAAAGTTTTTTTCGATTTTTCAATCGCTTGCGCACAAGCAAGATTACGCACGAATTTACAAACGTAGCGACACGCAGCAGCAAAGTGTGCGCAGTAGCACAAAAAAAAAACAAAAACGCACACGGGAGGCTTGCGCGTAATATTTGTTTGCGCAATTGTTTTGCGAAGCGGGTCGTGTGCGTGTGCGCATTTTGTGTTTCGCGGTACACGTGTTTGCTCTGCCCTCTGTCTCGATGACGGTGTTCGGGTCTCGCCTCGGATGGTTGTTGTTACAGTTTAATTTCAGGTTTGTTTTTCGGTTGTTGTTGTGTATCTAACTTCAATCTTACGTTAGAGGATGCCGCTTTTCACCATGGCTTATGTATCACAATGGCTGGCGGGCCGTTTGGTTGCGGTTTACGTATTATTAGACCACGCGTAAGAACGCAATGCAACACGTTGCGGCATCTCGCGTACCGAGCAGAGCAGTGTAGCAAGACGCAAAAAGTGTACCACACGGCCAACTAACAGTGGCTGGTGGGCGCAATAATTATTAGCATTAATTAAATTATCTAACTGTGCGTTTGGTGCGATTAGCTTTAAGGTTAGTGCGTATTGATGGCCCCAAAATGGAAAGCATGAAGGTCCATTGTATAATGAAATGAAGGATGAGTTAAAACACTAAAAAATCCATCCCGCAGAGATAGATGTTTTATAATTTAGATAATTGTATTGTAAGTTTCCCATCGCTAGACAAATCTATTAATGGAAATAATGGAAGAAATCGTACAGAAATAAAACATAAAACAAAACCAAAGCGCAAATCGATGCTCCTGGAAATTCCGTCGAATCGATTTCTTGTTAATACCGAATCATAACATAACATGTATATGTTTGTCTGCTTTCTGCCAAAAACTAGTACGACCCAGAAGGCAAGAGAAAACACGGGCCAAGAAAAAGGCCACTCTCTAGCAATAACATTACGAAACGATGGAACGCATTGCGTTTGCTTCAACTTGCAAAACACACGGAGAAAGGGCCCCAAAAACACACCCAAGAGAATGGCACCCACAAAACAAACCCAACGCGCCGGAGGAGAACGTTGCCCCAGCGTACGGAAGCCAGCGACATGTGGCCAAAAGAACATCGTCTTACCTCGGGGACACAACGGGTTGGGTGGATGAGAAGCCAAACATGCCAAAACATGACGAGCCAAGCGCCTATCTCACACCCGAACCTTGCTCGCCCGCATACGACGATCGACAAAGCTCTCGTGTTTTCCGCGCATTTTCCCGCACATACACACACACACAAACACACGCAGGGATTGTGTATCGTTTCTAGTTTTACTATTATCACCCGCGATGGGAAACAGAGAATAGCACACAGGTTGATGGTGGTTTCGCGTATTATTTCCACCAAGTACATCGTTTGCTCGACCCACCGACAGCCTCTCCTCCACGCTTTTTACAGGTGTGAGGCTCAAACCTGCTCCCTTGCTAGGGTGAACAATTCAATGGTTTGATGGCTTATTAGATTAGCACCCGTGGGGCAGGACTGTTTTTTTTACATGGAAAAGGTTTACTCTGCAGTGTGTCAATGGTGTTTTGGGTCAGGCCGGAAAAGGTGAACATTTATTTTCATTGCCGTAGCAAAACTTGGCTTTCTGCCGTGCCTGCCGCCGCCGTGGGCACTTGAACTCGCGCGACCCCGCTTAAGTGCCGGCAGGAAGCCCGTCAAGAAGGTTCCAAAAAGAAACGTTAGGAAGATTTTACGATTTCGTTTGCCTTCCTGCAGCCGGCCGGCTCCCCGCTCTTTTGGTAGGAATGGAAGGGGACCTTATTTGCGGCTTGCAAGACGTCGCTATTATCGCTTCGAGTGTTGCCATGCTTCAGAGGAAAGTACAACTTTCTGCTTTGTGAGGAAATGGGTTTTATTGAGAGTGAAGGTTTTGGAAAGGGAAAAAGCTTGCCGAATGGCGACTTCAAGCCAGAAGTCGGATGTGCTGATTACACATTTATTAGTTGTCGAAAATTCAGTTGGACACCAACAACGTTTATTACAAAATAGCAAATCTGTGGTTTGACATACATTCTTATAGCCGGGGGACGCTGTCCGTACTTGCTAGTGTAATTTCGATTTTCACTAGCACATCTGGTGGCGGCTGGTGGGAGCTTTTTTTGACATCAAGGGAATGGTCATGCCGAATCTCAAATTTAAATAGTTTTTTTTTTCACCGTTTTTCAATGCGAAACTGGATGCAATGCGTGCAGAACATGTGTATCTACCTTTTAAAAACTTGTCTCGTCTGATGTAAGTAAAAACTTGGAAAAATAACATATTGTCTGAAGCGGCTCCAAATTGTTTGGAAAAATGCTTTGAACAGCCGTCACCAGGTGCGCTAGTGAAAGTCGAAATTACTCCAGCGAGTACGATCAAGGTAGCCCGGCCTTAATAATGGTCCTTTTGATGGTTTAAGTTCAAGGGCTGAAATTCAGCCTGTCAATGTAAATATATTATCCATGCCCATTGGACACATACGTTTAGTCATATTGGATTTTCACTGACTGTGCACCAACAATCGTGCTTTAGTAGAAAAATTCAATCACACAAGAGCTGATTCGGCAAGCAACGATTTGGCGGTTTGTTTACATCTTTTTAGACTGAAATCATCTAGGCCGACAACCTATAGGCATGTTTAACGTGTGGTTTTGAGTGGAGAGATGACGTCATTTCCGCAGCAAAATGTTTAACTCCATTTGAAAAACCAGGATACAATCGTAAAACCTTAGAACGGTTATTGTGTCACTGAAAGAAAGACCTATTATCAGAGTGTGAGTAAAATAGTGAAAAACTATCAATGGCCCCTTTTATCATTTAAGCCAGAAAGTTGAAATTTCAGCCTGTTGGTGGAATAAAATTCATCAACCGGGGTTGTGTTTTCTATAACCATTTGGCGGTTGCGCATTCCGCACATACCAGACTACGCTAATTGTGTACCAAAAAAAACACGTTTCAACATTATTTTGTTTTCTTTTACTCCGTATGAAATAAGTTATAATACAAACATCGATTTACAAACATCGATTAAAATAGTTTGTCAAAATATTTGACAAAATTTGAACGCTACAGCAAATAAATTCTATCATTAATAAGCTGACCTGATTGATCTCTAATCGTGTTGACATAATTTCTGCTGCCAAATGTAAATCTCCATACAACAAAATATGAAGTAATTTGTAATAACAATATCCCCCAGCAATATGTACAAGATAAAAAACTATGAATTCAATGGTTCATGAAACATTCTGTCAAATGTTATCAAGAAAATGAAACGATGGAAAGGAAAAATGATACAAATAACTGATTTCCAATTATGTTATTCTATCATTCAGCCATTATTCCTGCCATATAGACGGAAAAAAATCACAGAAATAAAGACATTATTCCCTGCTGGTGTTAAAATGAACCTTTTTCCCTGGAAAAATGTTAAATTGGACACACTAAAAAAATGATATCCTTAGCACCAAAGAGCAGAAAGACAAACACGGAACCGAGAATCTACTTTACTCAAAATGGCAAGACACACATCTGATGCGTTTTTATGCTTTGATCAATTTGTCTTGATTCTTCCTCTTCCATTCATTCCCCCGACTGCTATATGTTTGCACCATCGCACACGCTACGCCGCTGCTCTCTACTGCTCGTAATAAAAACTGTTCCGCGTTCCGTTCACTTCTCTCCCGTAATCCATGCAAATCAATTTATTTATAATTTATGACAAACTTTACCATCTTTGCCGTGTCTTTGCGCCCAATCTTGCTGCGGGCCGTTTCCATCGAGGTAAGATGAAAGCAAAAGCGGACAAAGTAAAAGAAAGCTCCGATTGTGTCCTTCGATGTGTCCTTTCCCCCCACCCGTTGGAAGCAAAATCGCTGAAGTGACAATATCATTTACACCAAAGCACAACGACGGCGGCGACGACGACGAATTCGTTGTGAAGGGAACAACAGATTCTCCCCCGTGTGCCTGGAAAAATTGGAATAAATTTTTCCAACCAAAACGCACAGAGCGAGATGAAATTGAAGATGTCGCTGTTGGGGGTATGGGTAGGAAACAGCTTGTATCATCAATTTTTCCGCCTGTCCCGGCCCCAGCCTCGCAGGCCAACAGGATCAGGAGAGCAACTCAGCACTTGTAATTCTCCGACGACCTTTACTTTGTGCGTGTGCATTTTTTTTGCTTCCCCCAAGTCTAAGTGCTTTTTGAAGGAACACATAATCACAAAAAAACATGAGTTTTTGTAAAGCCGAGAGGTATGATAAAAATATATTCATGTTATGTTTTTTTAGATTTGAAAAAGGACAAAAAGGGCAGGGAATGAGGTGGAAGGAGAGGTGGGCCAGGTTGTGCAAAAATATGATTATTATCTCGACAGTGTTCGGCGCGCACAGGTTTGCGAGCCTGTGCATATTGAAATATTCATTCCACGCGAATCGAACGGTGCAACATTATCCCAACGTTAAGCACATGTCGTTAAGCGCGCGCGGAAAATCAAGCACTCGTGAAACTGAATTGAATTTCCACCACCCGCAGCCGATGGTGACGATGACAAAAGAGGCGAAAATTCATGACACTCCCAGCAATCAATCGGTCGTCGTCGTCGTCGTCGGCCGGATTTTCAAAGGAGATCGATTTACCTTGCGATTACATTTCAAAGCGTTTGGTGTCGTCTCCGTCGGGTAAATCTTTATGCGTGCTGTCGCGTCGCCAGCATTTAGAAGGACCGAAATTACACAATAAGGGACGGGGGGAAAGAGACAAACGCCACCCCCAGGATTTGGGTAGCGAACCATGAAAATTAATCGACAAAAGAAAGATGTGCTCGAAGTTTAGTGTTACTGCTTTTTTAGAGCGAAATTATTCCCTTTTCGTACCTTTCTTCCCCCATTTAATATCAGTGCTACAGCTCCATCAACACCAATAAAATGGGAAAGAAAAAGTACGAAAATAAGAAAATTCAAACAAGAAAAAGGACGATCGAAAGTCAATGGAAGTGTCCCGGTTCAAATGCCGACGACACGCGTTCGGAATGTTGTCAAACATGTTCGCTTTGTCGGACACGGGAAGGTCGGATTACGGAGTCTGCAGGCATCTACACCTTTGCCTCTCTTGGCTTTCCTCTGCTTTAATACCTTCATTCTGTTCATTTGCCGCAATCTGGCGTGCCTGGCCGGCTGGTGTTTGTGTGTGCTTGAACATTGAGCAAGCACAGCAGAGGGCAAGCAATTTGCGTCCGAGCATAACTGTTCATAATCTTCCCCTCCCTTCCCTTCTCGCCCAATGTGAACCACCATCTCCTTTTCTTTCAAATCCACCCCCCTGGCCTTATGATGCGTTTCGTTTCCCAGAACGTACTCCGGTCCATTTCCTTGCCGTGATTTACTCCTCTTCCCACTCCTGCTGCTTCTTCTCCTTTCTAACACTCTCCGTCGAGTAGTTTTCTGTAGAAAGAAGTAAAAAAACAACAACCTAATAACACACGGCAGTGCACGCCTCAAGGGAGCTTCCCCGTTATCAGCCGGGCAAGGGCTAAAGGCCAGTTTTGTTAAAGTTTATAACAAATAACAGGGCGTGAACAGGGAAGGGGTGCGGCGAATATTTGTTTACTGTGATTACATCCGCCGGATATGACGCGTTACAGAAAAAAAAAACACATGTGAAGGGATGCTCGAGTCGCTTGGGAAGTGTAAGAGAAATATTTTCCTTTCCTTCACTCCCTCTGTCTCTTGGTGTCCTTACTGGAGGAAAATAAACTTTACAAACAAAATATGAGCAGGGACGGGGGGATTAGGAGGAAATTTGATTGGGAAAGAATAATACTATTACAGGGCGTGTGTGTGTGTTTGAAGGGCGTGCGAACTTTAACTACACTGCTGCAACAATAAATAATCATATTATGATCGTCGTAAAAGAAAAAAAGAGCCATTTTTGGACAATTTTAGAGCAACATTTCTGTTACCTAAAATCCACCAAGGATTTGTCTAAATATTGAAAGCAAAATAGCAGCAACTGTCAGGTTTGTACATGGCTAGCATTTTCCATTCCCGATATCCCTTCCCCGAGTCGGAAGGGAACGGTCAACAAATTCGAACGATGATGGTAATCAAATTTCGATTTCAATTTTACTACTATGCCTTCTCCTGTCTGCTTCCGTTTGGGAAAACTCTCTGCAAATCCTTGGGAACAGGACCTTCGTCACAGATTTGTACCGAGTTGGACCATTTTCCTGTCCACCGACATAGGAAAAAAAAGAACAATACGGCCAGTGAAAGCGGCACAAAAGACAAAGCGAATTTCTTCTGGTCAGCGTGGAAAGGATGGATAGACGGAAAAAGGGAACAAAATAAAACAAGCTGGAATGGAATGAAGAAGAAAAAAAAAACAAGTCCAGTATAGATCTCTGGCCCATGTTACCGGTTTTCTGTTCCCCATCTGGCGCAGCAATCGACGAAGGTGGGCCCCCACAGCAGCCGGATGAAAATCAAATTAATTCTAAACTTTTCTGATCTGCCCGCCCGCTCGCAGCACCCCCTATTGGCATAGAAAATGCGGCATAGAAAAAGCGATCCGTGCAGGGGACGGCTGGAAAGGGGGGGGGGGGGGGGTTCGAACCATAATCAATGATCGTGTTCCGATCGTTCTGCTTCAACGGACACACGGGGAAGAATAAAGAGGAAGAAAAAAATCGAAATCTTGATGGCTTTAAAGACCAGCTCAAAACCGAAGGTACGTCCCACTGAGCTGGGAATATGCTGAGAAATCGGTAAAGCTAGTAATCGAACGACGAACAAACCCGTGGAAGTCAAGAAAAAAAAACACAAGGAAAGGAAATAAAATGCATTTCAAATTACCCTCCCGAGAAAAAAAGAAGCACGACATCATTGAAAAGAAAAGAATAAAATAGTATAATAAGGATAAGCAGCTAGCTTATTCCAACTGAAAAAAAAATGACGAACGAACCTTGAATTAGCTCACTGTAGCGTTTCTTCCTCTAATGCAAAGCAGGGAGGAGCAGAAATGAATAGAAACGGGAAAACAAAGTTTTCTTTTCATTCTGCACTGCGGAATGAATGCTTTGCAAAATGTTTGTCCCGAAACGTCACACAAATAGCACAAAACGAAAGGCCCTCCCCCGTCCAGCTTCGAGAGGCAGCAGGCCGTATTTTTGCGCCACCGCTTTTGTATGCTGGGTTTTTTTTTGTGTCGACTTATGTTTTGTTTTGCATTAACAATTTAGATCGGCAGCTTTTTTGCTTTTGTTTTTTTTGACGTCGTTGAGAGATCCGGCAAAACCTGGCGATAAAAATAGGCAAATCTGCCTTTCGTAAGGATCGCAATATGGACCACCCCGCACCATCGTTAGAGAGCGTGAGAATGGAAAGAAGCGGAAAGCGGAGAAATAAATTGTACTGTCACTGTTCATTAATCATTATTATGTCATTTACTATATGTACATGGTTAGGGGGGCAGTTCTGCCTGCCACTTCCGGAAGAATATTCCGGGGAAAGATGGGGAGGCGACACGAAAAAACGGTTACAAACTGAGAAAATCAATTTGCGTTCAAAACCCCGAACGGAAGGTCAGCGCCCGTTTAGTGGATTAATAAATTGGAGATTAAAATTGCCCAGCTTTCGTTGACACCGTGCACGGGAGGAGCTGTCGAACGCATTTGTGTCGGATAAAATCGATTTTTAACATCACTTCTTGGTGGTAGTGCGCTGGTAAAGCCGCTAAGCGCACAGATGAGCAGAGCGGCGGGCAGCACGACTCGTCCTGGGTTCAGTTCCAAAATCAGCGTTTCATAATTGGATTGAATTTAAATAGATTTCATAATTGGATTGAAATTAAATAGCTTTCAAAATGTGTATATCATGTGGGGTAGGCTTAAATGAAGCTTTAAACAAAAGAAATCAAATTGAAAATCAGTTTTGTGCTAATTTCTAATTCCAAAAACAACATATTTTAAGAAGAAAAAGCATTTACAATTGTTTTGGCACGCTGTCCAACAAATTTACCGCGCCAGAAATTTTGACTTTTTTAACAACCGGATGGAACATTCCGTGCTCTCGGCTGGAAATATTCCTCTATCCGCAGCAAAAAAGAGCCCCTCATTTCCGTAGCATCGAAAACAGCAGCTCCAGAAATTCAAACAGCTGTCCAATTCTGTTACCTTTTTCCTCTTAACTTCGAGTCCTTCCTTCCCTGCGATTCCAATCGAATAAAACCACACCACAACCAAAAAAAGACGCATAAATTCGCGAACAGGCAACACAAAAAACCGGGACAACCGGCGGCCGTGTACCGGAACAAGCGGGTGTTTTTTTTTTTGGCGGAGAACGGAGAAAAGAAATGCAAAAATGAAGGAGAGAACAACAACACTGCTATAAAACATTAAGTGCATGGATGTGGGACATCCTGTCTGAGGGGAGGTGAGGGGACGGGAGCTATGCCCCTGGGGCGCGGAATTGCACGGATCCGGTGGCCATGTGTCGACTTGCATATTTGGCAGTAGCACATATACGCGTACATACACACGGCTTAAAAGGTTGCTTGGCTGACGGTGCGGTTGCAGAATTGTAATTAGCTTGAGCGTTTTCATTTTATTGTATGTGTTTTTTTCTCTCTGTTGTTCGTTGCCGTTGCGATTCGAATTTGCAACCGAACAAACGGGAAGAAAGGGTTGATTTTATCTCGATCCCCCCCTCCTCATATTCCACAAGCAATTCTGTGCGGCTGACTAAAAGCTGACATGATGACGAATTTTTGCAGCTTGCACCTTTGAAGCCACAATAAAAATGTCGCGAGTGACAAGGATCGCACCTTGTTTCTTGTGAGGTTTTTTTTTGTTGAACATTTTGCCTCAATTTAGTTGATTCATTACGATGGTTTAATGGCCCTCCCCCTCTTCGATTGGTGCATACAAAGGGGGGGCCAAAATTTTGCTTCAAGTCAATGCCCTTGCCGCCTGCTTGAATGGGAAATAATTTCGTATTTAAATAGCAAAAAAAAAGAAATATTTCCCCCCAAAACACTGACGGCCATTTTTCACGACACGATGAGTAATAAATTGCACGCTCGAGGAAGAGTGCCGCAGCATCAACGGGAAAACAAATCATGCCACTTTGACGCCAGAGAAAATGCGCTATGTCAAAACGACGCAAAACAGCGCGTCACAAACAACGAACCCGCACGCGAATGACGACGATCTTTGTAAGACTTTCCGGTCCTTTTGAGTCAGCCCTCTTGCTGCTCGTCAACAAGTGATCGCGCAACCAGTGACGTGTGAAACTGCACACGGGGGCGAAGAATATTAAAGTTTTCCATTTTTTAAGCTGCATCCTCCCCCAGCAGCGAATTATCTTTTTGCAACGATCACGTACGCGCAGGCAGCCCCCCTCTCCCGTTTCGATCGAGGACGACCGTCGGCGATGGTGTGTTTCTGTGAGTCAAATGCAACACCTTTTAAAGACAGCCCCATTTTGCCCGCCTATTGAGCCGTTTTGGCGGCATATTGTGAATGCAAACCTCGATCATCTTTTGACGTTGCCGCCAAAATTGGTGAGAAGAGGGATGGTTTGCGGTTGCGATCGACCGCCACCGGCAACTGCCGCAAGCTTTGCGAAAACGAAGAGGGGTTAAGCGGTGCGCGTTCACCTGTCTCGAATAAAATTATGCGCCCATTTTCATGCGGTCGTAGCAGGCGCTCAACTGCCACTGAAGTGTGTAATATGCGCGTGGGGGATGGGATTTGGGAGGCACCAACATTTAGTTGCCCTTCGAAATTCACGGCCTTTTAGAAGCCAGCTGCATGGTTTTATCGATTAAATTAACTCCTCTTTTTTACCTTGCCAGTATTAACGTGAAATGTTAGATGTAAAATGGCGTGGCTAACGTGGCTACTTTATTAGCATGGAAGCAATTATGCACATCAACTGCCAACTGTTTCCTAAAATCCAGCACAATAGAAGACAACTAATTCGATAAAATAACCAACATTGAATGTCAAAAACATATTTCAAGATTAATGCAATAAAGAAACCGATTGTACCTTGCAAAAACGATGCAAAATAGCGAAATGTCAAAACGAGAATAATACGTGTTGATACTGATCGGTGTTTAATGCTAGATTAAAAGGGCAGCTCGCTAGTACAGTTGTTGTGGTGCAGTTTGGTGCACGACACGTTCTAAGTTCAATCCTCAGATAGAGCAAGCTTTACAGCAGCAAACACAATCGCTGGCGTTTTACGGCTCGTGGCTCATACCACGAATTATTATCAGACAAGTGACAGTTGCTTATGGCTCTAATCTAGGTTCAATTTGAAGCTTTATGCCATAAAGAGAAAAATTAATTAAAACTACCAACCACATTTTGTAAAAAGAAATGTAGAAAAGGCACCCAAAATGTAGGTTAGACTAAAGTGGGTGGTCCATGTTCTTGGAATTGAAGTGTAATCAAATGCGCTCTACAAAGAAACAATCCTTCTCGTTTTTCGGGCCGGACTCTAAAATCAACCGTCTTTAATGAAATAAATCGATTATGTTTGCTCTTGAAAGTGGTACCCCAGTTTTTCACGGAGCTCACTACCCGAGTCGTTGTTTGGTACTCGACACACATAGACACACACAGATATCGTATATACAGTGAACGCATTGAATCGAACGGGGTATATATCTGAGGCTGATGTGCAAACGAGCGACGAGAGCGCGCGGTCGGCAGCCTTTTCGTCGGCGGCAAAGCGTACACGATGGCGCAAGAGCTCAAAGTGATGGATGTGTAATTAATTGGAAACGCTTAGCCGACGGGGGTGGCACGCGGTAGGTATTACGGCGTTTGCGCGGCCACATTAGAGGCTGTCCGATTACGCCACCCCATCGTCGTCGTTGCCGGGGGAAATCTTGACGGTCTGAACTTTACTCGTGCGCTGGAAAGGTGTGAATTGTACAATTTTCGAGGAGACCGAGGGGTCGTGGTTTGGGTCAAACATGATGAAAGGTAGTGAGGGGAGACACAAAGAAGTGTACATTTTGTAGCCATATGCAACAAGATGAAGCGCGGCTGTACGGTGGCAGCTTTTACTATTAATCTTACACCGTTTAAAGCTTAGTTGAAACCAATTGGAAGCGGTCACGCTGCCAAAATGTGCAGTTGGGAGGAAACGAAGCGGTGTGTTTCAGACAGTAAGCGATTTAGTCTACTCGTTAACCTGTGCCCTGACAGCAAGTATAAGCATACTTTAACACTATGTGGGAACGATCTTCCCGCGCACAGAAAGTGGGTGTGATTGCAGGTCGTTGTTTTTTGGGGAAATGATACAAAATACAAATAATTTAAATAACAATCCGCGTTAAGTTACGAACAACATTCATGAAGCGTTACACGATTTCACAATGCCTTTTTAACGACCAAACACCTGCTGATAATGGTGCTACAAACGCCGTTTTCCAGTCACTATTGGCACCCACCTATGTTAGGGGCATTTTGCTTCAATCGAATCGACCGTTTCCCGCGTAGGCATCTGACAAGATGTCCGCTTCAGGCCCAACACGAACCAAACTTTTGCCCACACATAACGCACCAGAGCAGCAGGTTCACGAACAATTCTATTTCGATGTTGATGAAGAGCGGAAAGTACCGAAATCCTCCCACGAAGGAAAGCGATGGTTATGCTGGTTATCGCTACCCTAAACCCTTAGAAATTACTCGTTACGTTGGGTAAAAAACACCTTTCAACCCGCGCACCGTAATGCCAGGACCCAGCACAAGCATTTTGTTGTAACCATTTGCTTTCGTTTCAAAATTCACCAATCAAGTCGAAGGGTATGGAAAACAGAGTGGAACCAGAGCAAAATAAAATGAATACAGGCCTGCTCCCTGGGGCTCGGCGTCGTGGCTCTGTCTCACTAGGAGGGCCCCCCTCTAACTGAAAACGATTTGATTGAAACTGACAGCCCAAAATTAGCACGCTGATGGATGGGAGAAAGAGTGTCCGTGAATGAGGTGCAGACCCAGACGGGCGGGTCACACTACTGGTCCGAGCTTCCGGTGCCCGAGTTTCTTGTTTTTTCCCATCCTTTCTTCGGAATTGTGCTGCAATGTAGCAAATTCGGGAAACATCAAACGCGCGCCCTAGCTCCGTGTCTTTCGGTGCAAATCGACCGTAGACGAGCGAAGCCGATATGCTAAACCCAAAACCCGGACCCGGTCGTGCGATGTGTTTCGACGAACACATCGTTGCGCTTCGCTGACAGTAAGCAGTAACAGTAGATGTGCGCGACTAGCAACGAAACACAAAAACGGAACAACAAGAAGTGTTGAAGGAGCTCGGGCATTGAAAATGTGGCGGTTTGTCTGATCGGAGCCGCAAACGCTTGCAAAGTGATTCTATGAAATTGAGGAACACCACAAGCGTGAGAATTTCTGCACCATCATTGCCTTCGGGAGAGGGGGATGGTTGATAGTGGTTTGTCAATAGCTATTAGGCTAGCAGAAAATGTCTACCATTGTTTATTACCTATCTAATCCTTTGGCAGTTTATGAACCATTATGGTGCTTATTTAAGGGGGGCATAATCAAAATAATCCATCAGTCAGGGGAATGCCATTCGAGGGGTTGATGTCGGAGGAACATTCTAATTTTGACATTCCTTGGTCGAACAATCTACTGGACAACATCTGGTTTTTGCTGTGTTTAAATATGTCTGAAGTTTCTCATAAATGTTTAAATTCGTGCGAGTACTGGGAGTTTAAGATCCATCGACTGGTGTTAGAAGTATTACATACAACAAACCTGTACAAGGTTTCGCGCTATCCTGTCGTGAGATATCCGCATGACTCAATCAATCTAGTCGCATGACTATGTCTCGATTTCCAGAACTAATCAATGACCTGCGCATTCCAAAGATCTTTTCAATTTTCAAGACCTAAAGTCATCTTAAAGTCATCTTCACGATCTTCTTTAATTCCAATATCCCATACACCTCTACAAGTACATAGACGTCTCAGTGAACCTGAATAACAATATCTCATATCAATTCCAAAATCTTCCATAGCTTCAAGAAAGGAGACATGACGATCCCGGTAGATATACAGGGATATTCGGGGAGTAACATTCATGCTCCAAAACAGACTCTTCAACATGATATCAATAAATTAGTGTAACATCTGAGTTACACTTTTGAAGTTGTCCCACAATTCACCTATCTTGGGTCAAAGGTCAGCAACGACAATAGCATGGAAGCTGAGTTGCGCGCAAGGATGCTGGCTGCCAGCCAACCGGTCATTCTACAGCCTGAAAAATCAGTTCACCTCAAAGAACCTGTCACGACGGACGAAGCTGGGACTATATAATACCTATATATTTACGGTATTCACATATGCCTCTGAGACATGGACACTGTCAAAATCTGAAGAAACCCTATTAGCCGCGTTCGAGAAGAAGATGCTCAGAAGGATACTTGGCCCCGTATGTGTGGAAGGACAATGGAGGAGACGCTATAATGACGAGCTATACGAGATGTACGGCGATCTCACTGTCGTGCAGCGTATCATGCTCGCCAGGCTCCGGTGGGCTGGCCATGTTGTACGCATGGTAACGGACGGGTAAAGTCTTTTTAAGCCGTCCGCAAGAACAGAGAAGGCGTGGTAGGCCCAAATTGAGCTCGCAAGATGGCGTGGAGGCGTCCGCCATTAAGGCCGGGATAACGGACTGGCAGACGAAGGCGCGAGACTGTGAGCGGTTTCGGACACTCCTGAGGCAGGCCAAGACCGCAAAGCGGTTGTAGCGCCGGATAAATAAGTAAGTAAGTAAGTAACATCTGAGTATAATGGACATATAACTTATTCCAGTACCCATTGTGCAACTAACCTAATTGAGCTCCGAAATGGCAAGGCTATACTGAAATTCGCTGCTCCTATTATTATCGTTGGATATCCAAGGATAAGAAATAGTAGAGAATTGACTTCACAACTTTAAACACTTCCAAAAAACTTGAACCAAACAGATCTACTACAAACATGTACTCCTCACAATTTCTGTTGTGAGGACCTACATCATTCACCTACCTGTTGCCAAAACGCGTCTTCCAAAACTCGGCCGCGTCCGCCTTGGTGATGCGGAACTGGTCGCCCGCAAACAGCCCGTTCGGAAAGATCGCCTTCAGCTCGGACAGCATGTGCGAGAACACCAGGCTCAGCTTGGTAAGGTTCCGCCGGTAGTGCGAATTTTCGTCGAACATCTTCTCCTTGCCCTCCTTGAACAGCTTGATCGCCTGCTTGCACTTGCGCATCAGGTTGTTGATGAAGATGTTGTAGTGCTCGTTCGAGTGCAGCAGATGCATCTGGTCCTCGTACTTCGAGTAGATCAAGTGCAACCGCTGGTACGTGTCCGGCAGGATGTCCAGTATGAACGGCGGGCTGTTCTTCAGGTTCATCTTCGACTGCTGGCACAGCTTCACCACCTTGTCCATCAGCTTCCACGTCTTCTCGAGCGTCTTCTTGTCGGTGAGAAACTTTTGCTGCGCGCAGGCATCGCTGATCTTGCCCTGGATCTTCGAGAAGAAGGAGATGTTGGCACGGGGCTGGGGCCGCGCCCGGTTCGTGGCCGCCATCTTGCTGGCTGCGCAGCAACAGCAACACCACCAATCCACCGCGACTGCCGCGTGACAAAAAAAGGGGGGAAGCTGCAACTGCAGGGAGTACCACAAACGTCCGGAGGCTGGCCACTCGTTGTGATCGATAGTGGGGAGAGGGAGGTTCGCTTGATCGTGAGCGTCCTTTCTCCTGCCGTTCCGTTTCCACGTTTGACCCGATTCGCTTCGCGCGTTGCGGAAAAGCTGGTCAGGTTAAAAGGTTGGCGGCTCTAGCGCGCCCTGCTAGTACAACACACGATTGCCTTTCACTAGACCTCTAACAGCGCTTATTTTCCCGTATTTTCTTTCCGCAATCAAAAACCGCAAACCGATTGCCTTTTGCCGGCCGACGATTGGACGGCGGGAAAATAAAAATAAAACGATCGCCACATCGCTGTGGAAAATTCTCACCACCAAGCACTCGACACAAGCTCACTTACGTTGCCAACTCACACAAACACACAAACAAACTCACAAGTGTAGGCTAAAAGAACGAAACGAAATTTCTGTATGCTCTTAATTTTCGCTTTTTCTCTTTACCGGCTGCCGGGCTAGTTGCGGGCAAGGAAATGCGAAATTTGGCAAACACACTCTCACGTACACACACACAACCCACAGACCAACACACATTCACTGGGCCGCTTCACTTTTCCAGGCGCTGCCGCCGCCTGCTGAGGTTGTGGGAAGCAATTTTCGCACATTAAACTGTGACTTTTTCTGCTTTTGGCTTTCCGCAAATACACTTGACGACAATTTCAGGACAAAGCCTCACAACCACACACAAAAACGCACGATGCAAACCTCCACCAGTCGACACTTTTCCCGGAATCAGCTTCAATCGGCCTCTTTAACCACTTTTCTTACGGCCCTGCTAGTGCTTGTGAGGCTGGCTGGCTTTCGCTTCCAGTGTGCCCTTTTCGCCACGAGAGAGAGAGAGCACACCACACCGGTTTTTGAAGATGGAGAAGAGAAAGATGGATCAGAGGAACGAACCAAAAAAAAAAAAAACGTGGCAAAGGCTTTGCAGCAACAGCAGCCACACACATACACACACATGTACACAGATTTACACACACGTAAACAAACACACACGCAGGCTAGAAGAGAGATGGCTTTCTTTGATCTCGACGACGACCGGTTCGGACGAGGTCGAGCCTCGACGTTTCGCTGGGACTGCTGGCTGTTGGTGTGTCTGGTGGCTTTCTTTCGGGGTTTGTTGTTGCTGTTATTGCTGATGTTTCCTTTCGCTTCCTTCCCTGCGTATGCACACACACACACACAGACAGGAGAGAGGCACTGTGGCCCTTTTAGACCCTCGGATTCACCTTCTTTTCTGGAGGGACCACTCCTTGCGTGGAGCGGGTGTCTGGGGCGGTTCGCAATGCGCGACGCGCGACCTGCCAACCCGACCCGACTCTAGCGGGGGAAGCTTTGCTTTCTTTTGCCGTGGCGACGGATGGCCGCGGTTTTGCGCTGCGCGCTCGCGTTCGATTCTTTTTCTTTCCTTCTCCTCTGTCTTGTCCTCTGTCTCCTCCCCTAACAGAGCTAGAAAATCAATCGTTTTCGCAGACTGTGGGAAAGATGGCCTCACCACGGGACGGGATGAAGTTGCACTGCGATTTGCGAACGGTAGGAGGGCTGCATCTTGCCACTGCACTTTGTGTGTGTGTGTTTTGCCAGGCAACGGGCGATTTTAAACGTTGGTAGCTAAAACAGAAGATAAATGAAGAGAGTATTAATGATTTTGGTATAGAAGGAGATGAAGAAGAATAAAAAGGGAATAACAACGATTACAATATATTCCCCAACCCTTTGCCGAATGCATTTCCTATTCGTTGCTTGTATAATTTAACCCATAAATAAAAATATTATCTCCATAAACTTCCTCTCTCGCGCACACATACACATTCAGCCCCATTAACGGAAAGGCCTTTTTTTGGTCTGATTGCTCTACGACCACGATGGGGTGCATTCCCGGTGCAGCAACATTATTTTTCGTCAAAGAAAAAGAGAGAGAGCGAGCAGGACAGAACAGAGCACACACAGGAAGGGATCGGAAACGTTTATAAACAAATCTTGAAGCAGCATGGCCAAGGCAGCCGACGATGCAATCCCGCAAAGGGCACCACACCTTATGGATGGCGGGGGGGGGAGTCAAAACGAAAAAATGGTGGAGGCGTAGAGGGAATGGGTGGCGGACGGATGCGGCCCCGTAAGAAAAACAACAATCTTCCATCTTAACCAAGACGAGGGAAGGGCGTAACGGCGGGGTGGCGCAGGCGGGGGGAAAAAGAAGACGAACAATCGCGCAAGAAGCAGCTTCCAGTTTGCTCTCGTTCTCTTTCCTTCCCTCTCTTTCTCTCTCACTCTTTTGCTCTTGTGCACACACATGCACACACACACACATACGTAGGATGTAAGGGTTGGTTTCCAGGGAGAGCAGGGTGGAACAGTATAGATGAGAAGAAGAAGAAGCATAAAAATCTCTACCGCTTTTATAGCAATAGCTCACCCACACACACACGCCAGAGCAAAAGCAAACACATTCATATACACGCACCGGCTGTATGATTCACACACACACTCCTGCATACTGTAGCTGTGTGAGTGACAGTTTGGCAAGAGCGTGAAGCGTGTGCAGGTGTATGCGTGTGTGATAGAGCAATGAAACGGAGATGCACACAGTTACCCATACAGTTACACACAGTTAGACCTCTCTTTTCGACTTTGCTTGAGCAAATTCACCACCATTCATGGAGCGATTCAAGGGACAGCAACATTTTCTTTTAGGTGCTAGCGAATGATTTTTCATTTGTTTACGTCAGTGTTGTTCTCAGCTGTCAAAACACGGCGACTAGCTAAAAATGCACCCACATTTAAATTGTTTGAACGATCCCCTTCTTTTCAGTCGAGGTCATCCAGCTGATCATTTGACATGCTCGGGAGGGACAGTTACACAGGGTTCACAAGATGTCGTTTGTGCCCTCTGTCCGCTTTCTCTCTTCTCTTTCTGGCTGAGTGTCATCCCAATCTCCTTAGCGAGCGGATGGCAAAGGGTCAGATTGCATTATTTTTTGACAGCAGCAGCATCAGCTAAAATGCATCAATTGTGGACACATACACCTTGGCACGCACACGCACAAACGATAACGGGTGTTGACGGCAAGCTCTTCCAAAAAATGAAATGATCGCAAATGACTGAGCAAATGGCCAACAGCCTCCTTTCAGCGACGCGGAGAAAGATAACTGTTGTTCTCGAAAATGACAACCCGTCTCGATGAAGGGGTCGAGGGGAGGAGGGGCGGGTAGGCGGACAGTCGACGGGGACACTAACTCATCTCTCTCACTCTCGCTCACTCTCTGTACACCATCATATCACATTGGCCTTGTTTTTTTTGTTGCCTTCCCAAAAGGGAGTGGATCACAATCAGGAGTAAAAAATCGTGACACGCACGGTCAGGCACTGGGAAACTTGTTATATTGCTGTTTTTTTGCTCGTCACCCTGGAAAATTCACAACACAAATTCAACAAACACACACTACACACAACATACGCACATATCAACGGGGAGAACATATATACCTACACAGAAGCACACTCATACAGGCGCGCGCTTGCTGCTCTCCGTAGCGTTTTTGTGTTGTCGCTGGCACAGCAGAAGAAGAAGCACACGATTTTCACACGTCACTTTTTCTGTTTTACACACCTGCGATGGAAAACTGGCTTCCAAACTGGTATCCTTGGTAATGCCTTTCCCGGTTCGTTTTAACAGTAAGTTACATACTGGGGTTTGGTCGGAAACCAATTTCACCATCAACAATTGCACTCGGAAAACGCGACGATGTGACACGCACGACCGTACGCGACGATGGTTTCTTTACAAATGACTGACCGAGGAGACAGAGACAGCGGCACGGTGGAAGCATTTCTCTGTGTGTCTCTTTCCGTTGGCAGTTGATCACGAGAGTAAAAGAGGTAGCTGCATATTCGCACCGGCTGTCTCTTTCGTTTATGACAGCGCACAGGGTGTCTCGTAGTGTAGAACTGTTCTGAAAATTATAATTTGCTATCATACCAATTTGATTGGATTATGTTACATTGGAAAAATATCACTGAGGTTTAAAAGAATAATAAAATATTAAAATAAAATGGATCAAATTTTTATAAATATGTACAACATGACTGGATAAATAATAAAGTAAACAATAAAAATATGATTCATGAGTAAGGAAACAAAAGAATTGTCCTAGGAAAAAATTGAATGCAGTTTTAAGTATATCCTTGATGTTTGTGATCGATTGTTTTGATGGATACTGGGGAAACTTGATAAAATTCCTTATTTGACTATTAATTGACTTTGTTTTACTCTTTGCTTGTTGGGTACGCAACTTCCCTTTTTTAAAGCAGATCGGGGGGTAGGACATACTAAAAATAGTTACAGGGTTGCTAGCCAATCCGGCATCGTAAAAGCGTTACCGGTCGTCGTAAATACTGTTTTTTCATAGAGCTGTAAATACTAATTCAAGTGACGCAACCAATCGATTGGGCACTGTCATTTTTATGGGCCTTGTGAAGTATGAATCGGGCATAGTAAATAATGAAAGTGGCCTACTCTGGATTATCTTGTATAACAGCTGTAGCTTTGAACATAGTTACACTGATCTGTAAGAAATTTAAGTTGAATTTCAAACATAAATGTTTCTATTTAGCGAATAATATTTTTAGGGGCAGCAATTTGCAACCAAGAATTTTGTTACCAAGATTTTAGCGACCAAGATTTTTTCGACCAAGAATTTTGCGACCAAGAATTCTGCGACCAGGAATTCTGTGACCAAGCATTTTGAGACCAAGTATTTTGAGCCGAGCATTTTGCGACCATGAAGTGTGTGACCAAGAATTTTGCTACGTTTTTTTGGAAGATTTTATTGCCCTTTCGATCTCAACACAGGAAGCGAAGTTGTGAAGATGTGATAGGAGTTTAAGCCAAATATTTTAAGTATTTAATTATCATTAACCAATTTCGATCTGCGGATCTTCTATGTAGCTGGAGCTATCCAAGGGATCGAGCAGACGGCTGCCAACCGGGCCTTCTACAACCTGAGACGAACGAAACTGCGGCTATATCTCATACCTTTATAGTACCAGTACTCACATACACCTCTGAGATATGAACACCTTTCAAATCTGATGAAACCCTCTTAACCTCGTTCGAGAGAAAGATGCTCAGACGGGGTTTTGTTCACGTATGTGTAGAAAGACGACGACGAGCAATCTGAGGTAGCAAGGTGATGTATGACATGAAGACCAGGATAATGGACTGGCAGACGAAGGCTGGAGTCCGTGAGCGTTATCGAACAGTAGGTCAGTGGGATTGTAAGCAACCAAATTCATTATGTTGATCCACAGAAATTGTTTTTTGAAAAGTATACATAGAAGAGTGATATATGATCATTCGGAGGAAAAAAGGAGATTGCTTGCCAAGTATTAAGGAGCACAAACATGACTATAATTGATTACATTCAATAACAGTGTTTCCAAACCGATAAAAAATCATGATTTAACCGCATATTTTAGCTCCAAATAATAAAAAAAAAACACCACCCAGTTTCTTTAGTTACCGATTCTCGTTTCTCTTTATTGGCAAAAATAAACAAAACACATTTGTTGAAATGTCGCTTCCGTGCAGCGCTGAACCGCTTGCTGACTTGACGTTCGATGTTTAGCTTCTAGCTTCACGTTTTGCATGATGTGTAGCTACCAGCTACCAGATGGAATAGTAAATCGTAAATCGAGCGCCACTACAAACTCTACGAAGTTGCCTATCCTTTTACTTTCATGTTTTTCATTTCCCATGCACGATTCTGGTTTAAATAAGTTATACAAACGAATACTTTGTTGCTTGCGGTTTAAATTATTCCTTCATTAAAATCACGTCAACTCTATAGACAGGAAGCCAGGGAGCGATACCTGTTGATAATGACACTGTTTTGGGGGGACGTGCATGTTGCTTTCGATGTGTGTACTACTACTGTATCTCTAACCCCTCTCTCCCTCCAAAACCTGACCATAATCTAGCGTAAAAAGGATGGTTCCAGTTCATGGTGTCGCGAGCAAATCGCTCAGACGCGGGGTTTCAGGTGGGATTTGGATGTAAAAAGTCGTCGAAAAAGTGTGGCAGCACTAATCTTGCTAGAAGGCTTGTTGCGGTTTAGTCTCGTTAGATGTATACGTCTTGCGATGAGAGAGAGGGAGAGAGAGAGAGGAGATAGTAAGTATAAACAACGTTAAAGTTCCCTGCACGATGATCCCTCCTAAAGGGAAAGTGTCTGTCACGTGAGCCATTCCGTTTTTGTTTGTTCGATCCGATTTAAGTTAACTTAACTACAAATTACATGCTACATTGGATGAATCCAGGGGCAGGGGCAGGGGCAGGGAAGTTGTTGGACGTAGGGGTAGGAGTTGTTTAGTTACTCTAATTCTAACGTAGGGCATATCCTTACAAACTAACACTGTGTAGTGGAAGAAGCGGCACGGTCGAGAGAAGATCCTCTTTTCTCATCGCCATAGGTAAGACAAAGTGTTGACGCTTGCTGGCAGTGATAGTAGGATAGTGGAAGGAGAGATATGGAAAGGAGGTGAGTAGGAAACTGAGAACTGTTTTTTAATACAGATAGTTGTGCGAGGGCTCCTCTGGTCGTCCGCACGGGCCAACGTGCTTTTTCTGCACCATCGATCGCGATCGGCAGTTTTCGATGCTGAGGAAACACTCGTTCGAGTACGTCTTGCCGTCGGTACCGCACACCGGTTCGAACTCCTGCGGGCAGATCTTAGAGCAGCCCTTGAACGAGAACGCGGCCAGGCAGCGCTTCATCGGCACCAGGAACATGTGGCGGCCGCAGTTTTCCCGTCGCATGTGGCACTCGTTAGGGTAGAGCTTGTTGTCCGATCCGCACACGTAGTTCGTCGGCTGCTGCTCACAGTTGGCCTCGCACAATGCGGTGGTGGCACAGTTCTTCAGCGAAACGGGGACTACCCGCAGGCCGCACGTCTTTTGTTTCATTTCGCAGCGCGATTTGTAGGTGTTACCGTCCGAACCACAGATAGGGCCGGTCTGTTCCTCGTCGTACGTACAGCTGCTGCAGTCCGTCACGTCCACCTTCGATTTCAGCTGTGTGCAGGGTCCAATATGTGCTAACTGTACGCCACGTCTGAGGGAGAGAACGGAAAACGGTTATTAGTAAGGTAGAAGAGAAGAATCTGAAACTCGTCAACTTACAGACACGTTGCTCGGGCCAGTTCACACTCATTGTTGTATGTCTTGGAGTCGGTACCACACAGCATATCCTTCTGATCACCAAAGAACGTGGCACCATTCTTGGAGTGCTGCTTGCAGGCTGGTAGGGACTTGCAACGGTTCATCTTCTGCTTGCAGCGGTCCAGCGTCAAAGCCTGGATTTTCTTCTTTTGCCTGCAATTGAAGACATCATAAGACTGGAACGAGATACCTTTTGGTGTTATCATCCACAACTTACCCGCAGTTCAGCATCTTCAGTTCACACATCGAGGTGTAGATGTTACCATCGCTACCGCAGATCATCTGCTGGGCATCCTTCGGGCATTCGGTTGGGCAATCTTCAATCTTGTTGCTGGCACTGTGCGAACTACCACCGGCACGCTCCTGCGACATACAGTAGGAAATGGGGACCTCGAACACGTGCTTGCCACAGTTGGAGGCACGCATCTTACACGCGCTAGCGTACAGACGGCCATCCGAACCGCAGGTTGGGCGTGCTACACGCCAGCACGACTCACGGCAGTTCCTGGTGCTTTGGCAGTGTTTGCGACTCGTTCGAACCTAAAGGAATTGGTGAGATTGAAGCAAAGAGTTGAGCACATTGAGGGTAAGACTGTTTTATGACAAGACTGTTGCCACATACCACACCCTGTCCGCAGGTGATCAGCTTCATCTGGCAGGTTGAGTTGTACACGTTACCGTCCGATGCACACACGGGTCCGTCCTGGGGAGCACTGTTTGGAGCAATGAGTAGAGATTTAGGCAATTATTTAATTGCAACACACTTTCACACACGACTCCCTTCCCACTCACCTATTACAATCAACAGGACACGACTCGCGTATGACGCTTCCGTTCGCACACGGACCAACGTGAGCCAGCGAGACGGCTGCCGTGCCGACGCGGCAAGCCTGCACGCGCAGCATGCACCGGTTCAGATAGGTACGTCCGTCCGTTCCGCACACCAGATCCTTCTCCGTCGGACAGCGATGGTTGCAAGGCGATCCCTTCGATCGCTCGCAGCCCGCCTTATCCTCGGTGACCGCGTTCGGCGCTGCCTTCGTACATGTCTTCTTCTTCATCTCGCACAGGTTGGCGTAGATCAGTCCATCGCTACCGCAGACGGGCTCCTGCGGGGAGCTCTGTACCGGGCAGGACCGTGGGCAGTGGCTCGATACCGCTTTGCTCTGCCGGCTGGACGTACCGTCAGTGCCGAGCGTGTCTGTATCGATCAGCGATGGGATGGATTCTGGGGAAGGACAAGCAGAGAGAACATTATGTTTCGAGTGATCATTCAAACGACGCCATTCGACCATTCAGGCCTGCCACATTCTTCTGCCAGTCAGTGCTGCTCGGCGTCTACGACGATCCGGAGATTGAGCGAACATTAAAACAGATTACGGTGCAGATCTGCATAACTGAGGTGTGTATTCATTGATGTCGATTGTCAGGTGTCGGCGAAACATATTGGAGGAAAAAATGGCTTGGTTTGCAAGAATGTATCAGCAAAGGGTCAGATATCAGGTGGATCGTAACCAAAGCAAAACTACATTGTGAAATCGATACTGGAAATACCGATCGGAGTGATGATAAAGCAAGATTGCACAAGTCTCGAAAGCGTACGGTGAAACATATCCGACCTAATACAAAACGATCAATGAGGAGATCGCGTTGGAGTTGGAGGAAAGATCGCAAAGGGAGATCTTGTCTGGTTTAGGTACAGTGAATCGGTGCATATTCCGCTGATTTGAATATAGAATATCAAGCTATTCAGTGATCGTTACAGGCATGATCGTAGCCCAGTCACGGGAAGTCCTAGGTGAGCAATAAATTCAAGATTAGACTTTAAATATGTTATGTGATACAAATTAGTGGCCCAATTCCACCTAATATTTTAATACCAAAGAGACTCGTTATATGCCTGCCATTCGTTGTATAAGTTTTAGAGCCTTAAAAGTAGGTTGAGGTTAACACCCAACAGACTCATAATTTGCAATGATCCCATGGGACAGTTATTAAACGTTTTCAACGCCTAATAAACCCTAAAAATTGTCTCCATCCGTACCAGAACGCTACCGATAGAAGCTTAACCTACTTTCAAATGCTAATGGACTGGTTTTAGCTTCTGCAATACGTTACTCTGTGAGTCGCACCATCTCTCCAGGTGCGAGATGCTGCCGGTCTCTTCCGGTTCAAGAAATCGAGCTTCTTCATTTCGTTTTTTTTCCCAACAGACATGGCGAGAGAATTACCCACGAATAATGATATAATTGAGCGGACGGGACGGAATGGGAATCGGTTCCCCTTCGAAGTCCCATCATTTATTTGATTGTTTTCGTTCCGCTTCCAATCACCTTGGCAGCCGCTAGCGAGTAGCGAAAAGATCGTATCTCGGGTGTGGTGTGGCGCGTGTCGACAAGAAGAGTGCAGAGCCGATGGAGGGAATGGAGTCAATGGAGGCGAAAGAATCGCGTTCCAGAAATCAGTTCTAAATATGCAGATTATTGTGGATCGTATAATGAGCTTGCGTAGGTTCCTTTGGAGGTGCTTGGGAGTGTAGACAAAAGCAAAGGTAGACTCGTGCCCTCATGACATGCATACAGGCGGATCTCTCCCACCCAGGAAAAAAATGGAGCTAAACTGCACCAGTGATCCCATTCGAGGCGTCGATTGCGATCGCGTGCGAAACGCGATCATTATTGTTCGCGCCGTCCCACTCCCTAATGTGCCCTGCTGCTCAACGTCTCATTGGGGAAGGGCTTAAAACATCGACGTTCTCGATTGATTACACTCGAGACAAAGGTGGAATGGGAGGAGGTGAAAAACGAAAGAGCCTTCACCAGCCCACAATTCCCTGCGGAGAGTTTTTTTGTACCACCGATACGATACTTATAAATCAGTTCCCTTTTGCTTCAGACCGGCGGCACACTCCAGGGCGCTCCAGTAATCTTCTGGGTGGGAGTGAAGAGAAAACCGCAAAATTGCACTCCCATCCCCGGTGCACAATTGCCGGAGGAGAATTCTATGCGCGAGTGGGATCCCGGAAGGCGTCCGGAACGCCACTTTCCAGGGCCCACACACACCGCCGCCGCTGCCGCCGGGGGGAAGACAAAGCGTTCGAAGGGCGTTGGCGGGTTTGCGGCCCACAATCACGGCGCGGCAAACCAATCAACCGATCAACTGGCGGGTTGACCCATTTCACGCGCGGACACCGGGAATATGGAGCAGCTGGAGCTGGCAATGCGCGCCCTGCCCCGGAGCCGACGCTTCGGGTGGGGTCCGTGGAAAAAAGGGCACACATCATTTATTGTTATTATTAGCCTGCTCATGCACACACACACACTGAATGCACTGGATGCACTTCCATGGTGGCTCCCCAGCGCGGTTGAGTGTGATAGGTATTAAACATACCCATATATTTTAACTGCCGCTGCGCAATGGGTTCTCCGAAGCGGTGCTCCATGTTTCGAAGTAGCTACGTTGGTGCTTTTTCTGTCGAGTTCGTGGCTTGAGTTTGAGCCAGAAAACGACTTGACTGCAGGAAGACGAGATTGCCCCTTCGGAGAGTTGTCTTTGTTTGAAGCGGAAGGGCTTTTTAGTTTCTACCTCCCTGCAAAGCGGGTCATTTGCTGAGGTAAGCGTACAGGGACAAAGTAGCTTGCCACCAGATGTAGGAAGAGTGCAGCGCAAAGGTGATCTTCAGTTCAGATCTTGAACAAGCGAGTGGATTCGTATTTGTTTTGCGGGTCTGTACAGGACGAAAAGGGTGATCGAATGGTATGAAATAAGTGGCTGTACAAAGTTACAAAGTTTGTGAAGTGATTAAGGATGAATTGTCTGAAATAAAGTTGCAAAAGCGTGCTTGAAAGCCTCTGAGCTTAGGCCCTAAATCCGTAAAATGAAATAATTGTTTAACTTATTAGAAAATTTAAGCTTTCATTTTCATGATGTTAAGATACTTATCATAGGGAACTTCCTCAGTCGCGATCAACCTACGTGTTTTGTGGAATCATCAAAAGAAGAATCTTTAATCGATCCCTTCAAACTCAAGCCTAACACTACGAACTGATTCCTTAAAAATATTATTTTATTATCTTAGAAAGATGAGTTCACAGTCCCAAAAACATAAGATGTATTTTTATATCGAATCTTGAATCCCTAATACTTTCACAGATTAAACATCAAATATATTCTCTTGATCCACCCATGTGATCTACGGAATCATCTTAAGAAATCTTTTCATATGTTACTAAATCTTTTAAATAAAACTTTAACTTGTTAAGAAATGTGTGTTAGCAATGTCAATATATTGTTTTTTTTTTCATGTAATGTTGTGTCTTAAATCCGTAATATTTCCACAATCGCGATCTTGATCTACCTATGTGATCTTCGGAATCTTCAAAAGAAATCTCTGAAATATTTCTGTCGAAATTAAAATAATCCAACACGAAATTCCTCAATCACACTAAGAGAACCCCATCTTACCAATGTTTCAAAACCTTTACCCCATCATCCTATTAGTGAAAGTGTTCGCGGGAGGATCATCTCCATTTTCCAGAGCAAAGCCGCCTCAAAATTAACCAAAAATAAACAACTTAACAGCTGCGAAGTTAATTAACAATCCGTGAGCGGCAAAAAATCACCATCGATCTTTACCCGAGCACGGGTCTGGAATGAGATAAATTAAGTCCCGACAACACCATCTACAGTTCGCTTAATCCCGGGGCGCTATATCACACTCTGCCGGCGATCGTTTCGGAACCAACGTTGGACCTTTAGCTCATTAGCATACTACATTGTCGCCGGTCGCTACGATTTGACCATGTTAGGGAAGGAGTAAGAAAGAGAAAGAGAGAGAAAAAGATCCGCCGACCAACAACTTTTTTTCTGCAGCATCGTAAACGTCTCCATTTACCCCCGTTCCAACCCTAAAATGTCACGTGTTTGAAGTGTACGAGAGGGCGTCACGCAGTTGAAGATGCTTTCCCCAAACCGTGGACCAGGGACGGCGGGCAGGGTCCAACAGCAATCCAGCGTGTTTAAATAGCAATAACTGCCTACCTCTATTCCCTGCGTTCCGGGAGCCGTGACTTTCGACTATAAGAGACTGTTTTCTTTTAGTCCGTAGGGTAGGGATGGAAAAAGAGTGTGTGTGTGTTTTCCTTTAGCAAACCCCAATAGGGATACACTCATACCGGTAGGGGTTCCGGTATTTATTTGCGTTGGGATGTGCCAACCTTTCGACCGGGGGCTTTCGAGATGCTTTGAAAGGCATCAGGCGCTTTTCAAAAGGGAACGAAGTTTTTTTGTTATCTTCACACTTTAACACACAGTGGGATGGTTAGGGACCCGTGCGGAGCTGACAAATGAGTACGGCGGCATGTGCCACTATCCCGCTTCGCTCGATCTTGTCGGCCATCGACCGGGCACGAATGCATATCGCATCCCGTGCGGACGTTTCGAGTTCGTGACTAAACTTCAACGCGGATTGTGCTGGTAAAGGAGCATTGGTAGAAGAAAGCATTCCTGAAGAGTGGAAAATCTTTGTGCTGGGAGGTGAAGCGGTGCCAGAATTGCAACAAAAAGAAGCGCCTCACGTGCGCGGTGGACTGATTCCCTGCGGTTATGGGGCGGTAAGATTAATGGACAACTTTGAGCAATTCCTGCTGACGCACGTGCCCTGCTTACTTGAGCGCTGATTGACACCTCCAACCCCAACCGAATATGCTAATGCAGGAGCACTGAAGGCGGCACTGAGTAATATTTGCAAACGTTGGAAGATGGATAGATTTTGCATCATACCTCAGTACCGTCTAAGATGAGCTGGACGACGAAGGAACTAACTGATCGCTAAGCTCGTGTGGGCAGCTCCTTTCCCAAACTGCCGCCAGAGGGACACGATCTTCACATTCTTTTGCATTTTTTTGTTAAATTTGCAAAATAAATGACAAAAGGTCCACAACAAGGTTACTTCCTTTCGGATGCATAAATCAAACCGCGAAGCGACCGCGACGAAGAGAAAGTGAACCGTTTGCTTGCGGCGACTGATCGCGCTTGCGACCTACGGCAGACCAACCATTGACCGAGCTTGGGCAAGCGGTTGGCGTGGAATGCGAAAAGGTATCTTCACCATTCGGCCGGAACTCTCCTCACTGGCGTGGGTCAAAGCGGGGTTCCCGATCGTGCAATGATGAGCAGTTTAGGTTTCGCAGTTGCTGCCCGCTGGCGCTCTGAGGAAATGCGTACCTAACGGAGGTACGGGCTAATGGGATGGGCTTGTTAGGTTGCTGCTGCTGCTGCTGCTGTTGCTCGCCTCTTGAAGAGCACCAAAACAGACAACAAAACTGCACATAGATTAATGACCTCTAACGGGGGGGTTGAAAATTCATTTCCTCCAGCCAGCGCAATTGCGCAAAAGGCTATGGCAAGGAAGGAAGAGCACAGCGACATGAGCTTTTGCGGCAAACGAATGTCGCTGTGCTGCTGTCTGGTAAAACGTGATTTGGAAGTTTTCCTTTCCTTTCAAGGGAGACAATTTCTGGTTAACCGGTCCCCTTGCCTTCCCGGATACCTCTCAGGTTGCGTACTCATACGCGTGCGCAGGCCAAATCGCCAGCTCGTTTACTCATGACGCATGATATTTCATCCGCTTGAAAGTGATCTCTATTTGGCGGTAAGTGATACACACTCTCGCAAACACTCAAGTCGGGGCGGGTTTTTCAATCAATCCTGCCCAGCAGGGTGAGGGTGCGAGATGAAGAGGAGAGTATTTCAAGCCAAAACATTAAACCGATTGGGAAAACAACTCCTCGCTTGTTATTTATGCTCTTGCAGCAAGGTGAGTGTGGTGGAGCTTTTATCGCACATTACTGTCTGTGTGATTCTCGTGTGGTTGCTCTAAAGAGCTTCCAAATACTGCTGTTGGTATCCAGCAAAGTGGTGATTTGCTTTGTGTGTACGAGTTCATTTGCTACAACATCACACGGACAAAGTATTGTTGCTTTTATTTTTTCTTACATTGAACGATAACGTCGAGAGAGTGTACGATGGGAGCAAAGGCATAGCTTATGGATAGTTTCAATTAACACTGGCGCTAACAGCTTTCCTCGCGGCTTACTACAATAGGCAGACATGCACATAAAACCTAAAGGTCAGTCTAAAGTAATACCGAGCAAGGTGAAAGTGTGCTGAGAAGGTTAATGCAGGTGTTAATTGCAAACGTAGAGCTCAGTTAGATTATTTGCCTGCGAGTTTCTAGCCCGATTAGAGAAAGCAAACCGATTTGGGTTAGTTTGAGGTGTAAATCAATGTGGGAAAACATTTCGTAAACTCTGTCCAGCAATCGTAAGCTGAAAATACTGTAATGCCAATGGTCTTGAACTGCAAAAGCAATTATTAACTAGTCTTGGGAAGAATAACTTGGATGATACTAATTTATAGGAACATTTAAGTAAAGCTTTCGTATGCCAAAGTAAAAGGCAATTTTTACTCCATTATGAAACGCTTTTGATTGACTTAATCTGCGCTAATCGTTTACTGGGCGAGTTTTACATAAATCGTTGTTTTATCTGGCATCGTTTATGCTTCTTCTGCTCGAAGCCTGAGGCTAGTCCACTAAACGGAACTGTTTAATTTGGACTGAATCAAAAATGAACGTGAAATCACATGAACGCATCGTTTAGTTATGCTGCAATCAAAAATGCATTAACAAAAAACAGGGAACCCAACGGGATGCAGTTGTATCAAGAATGCAGGGGTTGAAAACAGTTTGCAAGATTACCTGTCTGGCTCCTGCACCATTTACCGGATATTTGTCAAAATTAAGCAAACGGTCAAAATTTGATATGCTTCCACCGAGTTCAGGCGAAGTTATCGGCGAAACACTGGGAAAAGGAGGAAAGGAAGTTGATAAAATGCTTTCTCGTCTGATGCTTTCCTGGTTGGGAAAGGGCATGGATGTCAAGAGGACGCATTAAAAGAATAATCCAGAACCGATTAACCTGAAATGGACTTTATCGTTATACATTTGCATTCATTCGTTGTACATTTGCATGATTTGTCTACCGTTTGTGGTGCATGCAGAGGTGGTAAAGGAACGAGAATAAAGAAATAAAAAAGTAATAACATAATATGATATAAAGGGATAAAAAGTCTCAAAAAGGGTAATTTTCAGAATTTGTGAAATAGTTACCCGTTAACAAAAGATACAACAGAGAATTAATAAACAAAAATGTATAAAACATTGTATAATCAAACATAAAAAATAAATTAATCCACACAAACCAAAAACGGAAGGAAGAAAAGAAAAATAAAGAAAAGCTCATAAAAGCAGATCACATACAGGGAAAACGATCAAAACGCACACAGGAAGAGAAACCAAAGAAGGCAAATTTCATTTTCATGCTGCCGTTGCATCGGCCCCGGTGGTCGTTAACCTCAATTAGACGGTTGCAAAAATTGAAAGAAAATGAAAAATCGGCGAAGCCGAAAATATAAATGATTTCCATGCGTTAAACACTGACTGAGTGACTGAACAAAGCACAGCACCTTCAATCGGCCTTTTATTACATTCTACACCGTAATCTTCCCTCGCCAAATGGCGTGTGTCGTCTGGGGCGAGAAGCGAGCGCAACAAAGATAAGGATGTTTGATATAGGGGGAAAAAATGTGAAGCAAAAGAGCGACAGCGAAAACCCACCGAAGCCTTGCTGAAACATCTCGGACTCGGACCGTCCTTTTTCTGCCTCGGAGCACAGCAAAACAGCCAACAGCGCAAACGTGGTTTGCTGGCGCACACCTGATCGGTTTAAGCGGATGGCGGTTCCCCGGTCGGCGGGTTATGTAATTTGTGCGATGTGCGATAATTTATCTTGTTGCCCGTGGACCAAACCCTTTTCGCCGCTGGTTGCGGATTTTTTTGTCCTGCGGGGCCATCCCGCCGCTTCGGAAGTCGTCGTCGTGTGTGTACGTGAAAGTTAAAAGATTCGGTCCCAGGCAGACCCTTCCCGAGGCTGGCGAAGATCCCTTGCCCCATGGGAGGCGCTGGGCAAAGTGCAAGGTGGAAAAAGAAGTAGGGAGAAAATGATGCACAAGATACCCAAGGGGTAAGGTCGAGGTGATCAATTTACATAACTGTGGCAGTGTGGTTTCCCGCACCGGGGCCTCGTCCGCTCCTGCAATTGTAGTGTGACTCGCGGAATTTGCTCAGCTAGCGGAACTCCACAAGAAGCGTTCCTTCAGGGCAGTGCGGAAGGAGGGGAGGGTCGGCTTGAGGGTATCTTCGCTTCTTCACTCACCATTTGCTGTGCTTCTCGTTCGCCTTCCTCTCGAGCTTCTCATTCTTGGACCCGGCCAGAAACCAAATTAGCTAATTGATTTAGCTGCTAATGAAGCCTGAACACAGCAGCAAAAGGCATCGGGTGTCGGTTTCCTACCCGTGGCCGGTAGCTTGGTGGAGCTGAATGAAGCAAGAACAGTTCCCGTAAGAGAACCTTCCCTTTCTTTCCCCAACCTTTGAGTCTTTGTCGTTTTTGTTTTCCTCTCTCATCATTTGCCCTTCGTTCTGGTGATGCTCCCTGGCTGCTGCTGCTGCTCCTGGGCGGACCTTTTAGCGATCATACGTAACAGTACATTTCTGTATTTTCTTCCTGTATTTCTTTTTCCCTTCATTCTCCCTCTCTCTCTCTCTTTCTTATTCGCCATGCCCATCACTCCGGGATGATAATGATCGAGATGGCACGACCGCTTGCCGGTTGCGTACGGTTACGCAATGACAGTGCGCGGGGATCAAGCGTGTAAAATTGCTTGCGCGAGCGCAAGAAGATGTAATTCGATACGCGACCGGCGGGTGCTTGTTGAATTTTTGGTACTGCTTGGACTGGGCTCGGTTTGTGCGCGTTGTTTGCGAAACATTAGCCGGGGGGACGATAGGGCCACTCGTCTGCTCATTTGCCTGCGGGGTGAATGAAAAGTGACCGGCATCCAGTGGCAACAACTGGCACAGAATGGCGGAAGGAAGTGAAAAATGAGCTGGAAAATTGACAAAAGAAAGCGTCGTTAATTTGTCCGCGCAAAATGAGAACTAAAGCGTGGCTGCTGGCGATACGATCACGAGCTGCTCGGGTGATTTATTTAAATTATGAAACACTTGCAGCTCGGTTACGGGTTCAAAACCGGGGATTAAGTGATACATTAATGTTTTTGTGAGTGAAGTAAAAGAATTTTAATAGCTTGCAAAAAAAGCTAATAATGAAACAAAATGGCAAAAATTGCCTAAAATAATAGAACATATTTGAGAAAAAGAGTAATACATGTAAATGTGTTTAAACATTGATTACTTCAATGTATTTGACATCAAAGTAATCTAACTCAGGAAAAGATATGTTAGTTTTTTATTGTTTTGAGTGTATTCATCTAACAATAGCGAGTAAAGTAATGCATTTTCTTAATTTCATTATCAAGTTTTTATTGCTTTGCGGTTTGTGTCCAAGATGAATAGAATATTATTTGTTTTTGAAAGATTGTCTCCGCTACGCTATACATTGAATTTTACGGCTTCTAACCGAAACCTCTATCACTTCTGTGTAATTTCACTTGAAGTAATAGGTTTTAGTCACCAAATGAATTATTTAAGATAATTCTGACTGAAGAATACAATTTTAAACCATTCGGAAAGATTTATTAAATTTGACCAAAATAATTTATTGTGGATACGATAATTGATATATAAGATCGTCACAATTTGCTAAAAAAGTGTCAATTTAATAAAACTGCCTATCTCCTAATCCTCGTATAAGAGGTACATTGTGTCTCGGCAATAATTTGTAATTTAAAGAAAATGAAAAAAAAAGAAGTTGAATATCAATTTAACCTACCAAAAGCATAGCTTCACCTTGAGTCATTAAAAAAATCCCTATGATTTCGAATATCTGTCTGTTTTTTTTTAATTCCATCCACACAGAATTCAGAATGCAGCAGGCAATAAATTTACTTCCCTGAGTTCCTCGAGCGTACGCACGCCATAATATTAACCCCAAATTGCTGACCAATAAAACTGTCGTTCAATTATTATTATTATTCGTTTACTGTTCGACCGAAATCAACCGTTGCAAACTGCAGCAGCAAGAAAGGTGCATCCATGTCCACGACATAAATCATAATCGAGCATCGGAGTGGCGTCGGTGGCAGTGACCCTTCACGATCTACTGCGCAAAAGGCAAAAATCAAACACCATCGTGTTTGATCACGTTTATGGGCCATTTTATCACCAAACCCGCTACGGTAAAAGCCGTACGATCGGAACGGAATCGATAAGTAAAAGCGAAAAATAAAACAAAAATGATGCACCAGGAAAGAAAACACAGATTGTCGCGTAATAAATCATCATCTTCTTCATTGATGTGCACTCGCACTGGCACTATCTGGTCACCACTGAGGCTCTCCCGTTCGGTCCGCTAAGTTTTGCGATGCATGTGCGTCCGTGTGGATTGCAGTTTAATGCACCCGGTTTTATTGCACTTTGATACAGTTTGCGTGTGGTGCGCGTTGCGACGCCCGTGGGACGCTCGAACGACACCCCGCGGCGTACTGTTTTATTCAATAACGTCGATGTCACCCGGGCGCGGACAGTGAAAATCAATTTCGTATGTAAATAATTGCTCGCTACAAATAGGGTGAGTTTCAGAACGGGCGGGAAAGGTATGTGTGAGAACTGGTTGATGAATGGAGTCGAGTGTTCGCTGGCAGATGGAGAGCCGGTCATTACCCCGAGGATGGGTGCTGGGATGCGATTTATTGTGACCGCCATTCCCCTTTTCCTTGGCCAACGCTCGTCGTTTGACCCGACCGGTACTGTCTTTTGGGGCACATATTTAGGGTGCAGTTTTGGGGTTTTCTTTTCAACGGCTTGCAACGGGCAAACGTGAAAATAATGGCAGCCTCTTCGTCGGAATCGTGGCGGTGCGACCGAAATAATGGACCTGCGGACAGGTCTGTATAATTTAACTGCGGCAATATTTATTCCGATCGAGAAATATCGTCCCAGAATCAAAGGAAAAGGGCAAAAAGTCGGTGAAAAATGTTTGCATTATGTGTGTTTGTCTTTTTTTTATTCATTACTTGCGCACTTTTTACTTTGAAGTGGTTTTCGCAAGGGCCACACCGCACCGTGAAACCGTTACTTTAGTAAAATGATCGTTGGAGCAGATTTTTTTTCTTCCTCGTTTGTTTGTACCCCTTTTTGCTATGGTCGCGGGCGCTGGTGTGATGTATTTATGTTGATCAGGTGAAAATTGAAATTCGGTTAAAACTGTTCCATTAACCAAAGCGGACAGTAATTACGCCGTGGGGGTCAAGGGGGGTTTCAATTAATGTGCTTCGGTGGATGTGTATTATAGGGACGGCTTCGGTTTGAAACACCGCAAAATGTGACACCGTTTATTTAATGTTGGAGTGATCACTTTAAATGTTAATAGGAGGGCAGGGTATTGTGAGGTTTCAATGGCGTTTTGGTGGTTGCCTTTTTTCCTGGGGCCCCAAGGTTTTTGGTGTTACTGTTACATATTTTGCTTTATGACAGTCAATATGATGTTTTTTAATTTCTTTTTTGAAATTTTTAAATAGTCTTAAAGCTGTCTGCAAATTTAAATAATTTTTTTTTGTACTCTTCTTTACGATGATGTTTATGAAATATATTTAATCGCCTCTTTAACCTGAAATACCGTACAATTGCTTGGCATATTGCCTAGATTTCGGCGTTTTGTGCTAAGACAACATTATAACTGATTTGTTTCGCAGATACGAAATATGTCTAACAAAGTGCTCTTTTATAATGATTTTTCTTTAGTAGGCAGTACAGTATTATGATTATTATTATTGCGTTCGTAATTTTTTTTTATTAAAATGAAAAACAACCACAAAATACTGAATTTGCTGGCTAGCCTCTCCACAAAAACACAAAAAGAAAAGCAAAATAGGCAAGCTTGAGAAAGCGCTTTGCAACGTTTTGTAAGCTTGTTGTTCATCCCGTTATATTTTAACCGGGCTGTCCCAGCTCTGGCCCGCGCGCGGTAGAAGTCACGTTTGCGCAAATGGAACGACCAAAAACATGGATTATGCGCACGATTAAGCTCGTGATGCTTGTCGAGGTAGCTGCACTTTAAAAACAACCAGAAGTCGCATGTAATTTGTAATAATTAGGTGGTACTGTTTACTTTTATCCTCGCATTAATTGTGCTCGTTGATGATAAATCATCCCATGGAGCATATACCAAAAAAGCACCTTCTAGACGAGCGCTCAACACATTCATTGTATTCTGTTTGCTTTGTTTTCCCTGTATTCGTAAGGTGCTGTGGAAGAAGCGAAACTATACAGTCGACGACGCTATAAAATCATCAATTTGTTTGCAGTCGTTATCGGTGGTATCATTTTTCGTGTTGAAACAAATCATTGCTTCGTCTTGGATCAACGCTGAGGGTGGAGGAGGTGGGAATGATAAAATGATTAATTATATGACAACAAAACCAGCTCCTACTAAGCCTCATTTGATGTTGTTCGGTTTGAGAGTTTTTGGCAAACGCCACAGCTTCGATTCCTTTCGATTTCCTTTCGTGAATGCTCAAATCCCAACTATAAAATAGCAAGCCCGATGGGATCCTCATCTGTCAAGTTTCTCACCTTTACGATCAATCTGTCAGTTTTGTCTATGGGACGGCGATGGGAACGGTGGGAGTGGCGAAGCACTAACGTAACACACTAAATTAATTTCTGTTCCCAGAATAGCAAGCCATAAAGTCGGCGCATGGCGAATGACCCCATCCTGTACAAACCTGCGATAGAGATAAACAAAAGAGAGAGAGAGAGAAGGAGATAGAGAAAAGAAATTAATAAATCGCTCCACCATGTGCTTGGTACAGGCACAAAACAAATAATAATAAAGGTAATAAAATGGAACAAACCGGCAGGAAAGGGTTGTAAAAACCATTGTCTCGTCTGTTTCGTTGCGTTGCGAATGCGAACAAATGGTGAATGAAACACAAGCGTTGGAGGATTTTCGCGCAGAAGGAAGAGATTAAGAGAGGTGACTAGACAACAGTGTTTAAGCTGTATCATCATAATAAAACTGATGATTGTATCGGAATGTTGTAAAATGTTCTTTTTTATGAAGTGATCTAATAGATTTGCAAACTCGAAGAGAGACGACCGAACATTGTCATCTCCCGTCAATAGTTCACAGCTAGGAGTAGGTTTTATTAGTTTCTTTAAATGCGTGGAGTAGTCGAAGTACTGGAGCTAACTACTACCGTCCACTGTGTCCGCGTGGTGTTTACGCGCTGTACGTTGGCCGTAAAAGTTGTGACTCCCGAACCCATGCGTTGACCTTCCGACGGGGTGCTCTTCTCTGTCAACAATGCACCCGCTGGTGGCATGCCCGCGTTGCAACGCACTGTTACTGTTTATAGTTGGCACGGCTTAAAAGTTGGTAAACAATATCAGCCCACCGGTAGCGTTGGAGAGTGTAAAAACAGCACGTCTATTGGCCGGTTCGCTTTAGTTCCGCCGGAACAGTGTACAGGGAGCGTAGCGATGGCGAGTGCGATAGTGCGGCTGCTAGTGACGGTAGTGATGTTGGGCGTGTGTGCCGTTGGTTGGACGGAAGCGGCTCCACAGGTTAATCATTGGCATGATGCAACCAATGCACTGTATCCGATAGATTATTTGCAGACGCTGTGCGAAAGAGATTGCCCCGGTGAGCCAAGTTTTATGTGTGACTTTTACGAGTGTGACGAGGACGAAGAGGAAGACGAGAGTGCCTATGAGGTGGATAATGATTTGCCCGAGGAATGTGAGGAAGAGTATTACGATGAAGAGGACGAGATGGAGGATCACTATACGGATCTGGTGCATGAAGTGTTCGATTGTAGATCGAATGAGACGCTGACTTGTACAACGGCAAGTACTACACCAAGTACGACAACCGAGAGCACTACAACGGAAAGATCTACAAGTACTACAACTGAGAGTACTACTACTACTACTACTACTACTACTACTACTACCAAAAAAACTATTCCTAAGAGTACCCACAAGAAACATCGCAAAAAATCCACAACCCCACACGGCAAGACATCTACGACCACGGATATGACTTCTTCTGATTCGACTACCACTTCGAAAATGTCAAAAACATCCTCGACGACTTCTACCACAGCGGAACCCACTACAACTACCTCAACAACTGAACCCTCCAGTACTGCCAGCTCTACATCTACATCTCCATCGTCACAGTCATCCACGCCGGTTTCTACCACAACGGAGCCTACAACAACTACCTCCACAACTGAATCGTCCAGCACTGTAACCTCCTCAAACGCAGGCTCTACGACTCCCCAAGCTTGTAGTTGCTACATGTTCTGTGATGGAAAGAACTGCATGTGTCGTTTGTGTGGAAGCGTATCCTCCACCAAACCACCCAAGAAAGCGGCCAGCAACGTTGGACATCGTCACCGTACGGGGAAAGATGTGTTTGCAAGTATTTACAAAAAAGTCCAAAAGCTCTCCGATGGTTCAAACTTGTCGACAAGCTCCCATCTGCGTCGGGTCAGAACAAATGAAACAAACCCCACGACAACTGTTGCTCCACCAGCTACAACGGTACGTGTGAACGAAATAGTGTCGCTTCCGGTTGAAGTTGGCAAGCGTCGAAAGCTGTCAGCAAGACAGTTGAATCGGTTGCTTAAATCTGGAGCATCCTGGGACGAGATCTATCGACTGCTGGAACAGTACATGGTGCCGAGAGTACGGAAGAACCCCAACGGTGCCTCCAAGCGGGATCTGGCGCACCGGAAATCGGAGTACCGGGAAGAACGTGACTGTGCCATCAGGCCATGGTTGCGGAGGTGCAAAAAGTGGACCCGAACACAGGGGAATGCTCTGTAGAGGTGTGTTAAACCAGGTCTGTGGACATTGAAGTGCCATCGGAAAGGGGGTTTTGATGAACGTCGCACACATTTCCGGCCAGTGGAAGTGTTTCGGGCAGCTTAGTGCAGGTTACTGCTTAGTTATAGGAATGAAATGACTGATGTTGCGTAGAACGAAATGACTGATGCTAGGTGTTGTAATAAAGATAAAATAAAGCTATCTAATTTTGCTCACTTTATGTACCACTTTTGAAATTAGTATCCAAGCCTTCTCGTTTGAAAACAAAGATCAGCAAATTTCCTTTAAGAACCTTCTATTATCTTCCCGCTTGGTACGCTCTGCAGCTCGACCAATCCAGGAAAAAAAAAAAACAACCGTCGTTGGAGATAATTTCTACCATGATCACCACACACGCAACTGAAGAAGCCTTCAGGTGGGCTTTCAAACGGCGAGGGGTATGATTCTGAACGTTATTAACATAAATGAAGCCCGGGACTGGATGGCTACTGTACTTTTTTTTTGTATTTGTTTGTATTTTCTCCCGATCTTCAGAACATCTTTCTTTACTCCAGCCGTTGGGCTTCCAGATCGCCCTCGGTTGTTTTGCTAATGAAGGTGTCTAACGATGGCGATAAAGATTGCCACTTTTTCCCCCTCCATCCCTCCCGTTGGAGGTGCTCGTCTTATCCACCGAGAACGAACGATTTATTGACTGATGAAGATTGAATTCCAATGTTTTTCACCCAATTCTTGGAAGATGGCAGAAGAAGGCAAGCGAAACAGAAGGATCGAAGGCATTCCGCTCATCAGCATACCACCAACGATGTACGCTCGCGGTCTGATGTATGAGGTGAGGCGAGGCAAGAAGGCTGAACAAAAAAAAAAAAAAACAGAAGCCAAGTTCCAACGGGATTTGCTGGCAGTACATCTACATTGCCAACCCGTTGAAGGCTCAGCATGGGGACGGCCTGCAAGCAAGGGCATCAATACTTCTCGACAAATTAACCGGCAGACGGTAACAGTTATTTGTTCTTACCTTTCTGCTGCTCCTGTATGTCTGAATTTGGGTCTCGAAGAAAGATAGAGAGTACATGTGGCGATGGTGTGTTGTAGTTAGACCGCGACCACCGGTTGCAGCTCGCCCCTGCCTAATGATGCTTTTTGTTTGCTCTGTTTGCGTCATTGCATCCAAAAATGGACGAAAATGTTCTTTCCCTACCACGACCATGGTCGACACAGTTTGCTTGGAGCAGTACTGTTAATTCCAGCAACGCACCCCAAAACCCCGCGGGCGATGACACCGTGCGGGTTATGTGCGGGTCAATGGGGGTTCGGGCTTCGGGCGTTTTCTGTTATAAATGTGTTTCCCAAAACCGTCCGCCAACGATTTATCTCTTGCTGAGGTTTAATTGCAAGCTGTGCCATAAATTAGGCCGGGCGGTGCATCTTCACAAAGTCGGCACGGCTTTCCACCCGGCCGAGAATGGATAGCGACAGATTGGAGAGTGAACCCTCCGGATCCCAGCGTCACATTGCTTGCCTCTTTTCCAGCCTCGAAACAATAGCTTCACCGATTGCCGACAATTTGTGTGCGAGAGTGTGTTGGCGTCTGTGTCAAGAGGCGTTGAGGCGTCAATTTTCCTTTTTCCATCGTCCACGTGGGTCCATCCGAGGGATGGCCGATGTGGATGGTAAGGGAAGTTTATTGGGTGAAACGTTTGATAGCAAACGATTTGTTACGTCGCAAAGGTTGTGGGGCTGGGGCTGTGTACTTCCGGTCTAAAGGGGACCACTTTGTCGCCGGACCAATCGGCGCAGTGCAGTGGAATGGATGGTGATAATTAATTTAGCATTGTCGGCGAATCGGGACAAATCACTCACGCTTTAGAGTGGTATCGTTTAGATGAAATGGGTATTCCACAGTCACACAGTGGATTTTAATCGCGTAAAAGTGGATTAAATTGTAAGATTTTAGGATCTCCATTTTACATTATAATTTAAATAATTTAATGTTCAATAAAGTCTACTCGCGTAATGAAAAGTACCGTGAGAACAATTATTATAGTTATTAAAATTTTCATTGATGTCTCCTAAAATCCCACTGTTTTCACGTCCCCAAACGTGACCTCTCCTTCTCACCAGGTTCATGTTGTTCATGCAATCTTTATACTTCACGACCGCAATGGAATTTTCCCTACTTTTGTAGACTCAGCCAGGCCGAATTATTTCGGGGTTTGCGAGAGAAACCTTTTTGGAAAGAGATGGGCTAGTGGCCCTATCCTGAGCCTATCAGTAAACGCCTCGGCAGGTGCACGGTTTTGCTTCCACATTTATCGCTTGAATCCCGTCGATCGAAAGCAACGTTGTGCCTCGTTTTTTTGGTTGTTGTTTCCCCATTAACACATATACGAGGCAGTATCTACCCTTATATGGGGATTGCGTTATCGAGAGAAAAGCTCTCCCGATTCTCCGTGCCAAAAAAACCAACCCGACCTGAAATGCATTCTGGCTGCAGCCAGAAATCCCGTTCCTGTTCCCGTTGCAGCCGCGGATTTTGGGCGTCATGCATCACGGTCAGCGTTCGATGGGAAAATGCCAAACATGGTCCTGGGTGAGGTTCGGTGGTCCTCTTTTTCCTCTGCGACTGGGCAAATTCGACGACAGGCGTGCGTTAGCGCCCTAATCGACACTTTCATTGTGTGTGTGTGTGTGCCATGTGATGGAAATAGAGTATGATCAGGGGACCAGGAGGATGAGTTAGGCCAAAAGAATGCTGAAGTTGTGGGTGTTGCTCCAGTTTTTTGTTGTTGTGGTTGGTGTTGTTGTCTCACGTCATGCTAATTAATGAATGCCCGATACATACCCGTAGCGGCAGAATGGTATGATGTCCGGACGGCACAGGCGTTATCGATACGGAGATATTAATACTGAGAGGTTGAAAAGCTCGGGGCTGTTTTATGGCACGACCTATTATTATTGTACGATTACACTCTTTTTTTCTTCGGGATATTGGTGCTGTTGTTGTTCTTCAAAAGGGCTGATGAGATGATGCTGTTCCATCCGTAGCTACGAATGGAGCAGGTATGCATCATCAATGGACCCATTTGTATGCCACTCTGAAGAAGAGCAATTAATAACGGCAGTCAGGGATTCGGAGCCGACGCTAGAACGAGAGTTGCACTAAAACTCGTCCCCCCCCCAAAGAAACCCGTCCAACACGCTTCAAACTTGCTGATGAACTTGATCGATTGATACAGCGTAGTGGGAGTGGTGGGAGTGGTGAAAATTGGAAATTAAAAATTTATGATAATATCCCCAAATGGAAGGCGCGCTGTCGACATCAACAGCAACAGCGCATTCTGCATTCTCATGCTGCGTGGCAACGTGCACCGTTTTGTTCCACCGGACACCAGAGCCAAGGAGGTGATCGACTGAGGTGAGATGATTCTAGGAGAGGCCGCGTGCGATGGGTGCAAGCCTCACCGAAATCCCTGATGGAGATGTGTCAAGCGATATTGTTGCTTAATTGTTTCTGGCGGTCGCGTTGTGAGGGTTAGAGAGCGATGGTTGAGTTTTAGGCCTTTGGTAAAGTCTTTAATGGCTCTCAGAATGTTGAAATGATTTTTGGAGGTTCTGGATGAGAACTGGAAGATGAGGCGTGTGAAGAACGACAAGAACGGACGGTTTAAGCACAGTAAGCGACAGAAAAAATGGTAGCATCGTAATATCAGCTAACAAACATGCGTGGCATGAAGTAGTAGGAAGCAAAATCCAGCTTTATGAGTTTTCTTAAATCCGTAAAACAATTTTTGTGTTGAATTGTTACTCCTATTTTTTATAGATATATTTTTGGACATTTATAACAACGAAGAAACGAATGCAACTTATATTTTTCGAGAAAAAATACCTACCAATAATTGGCATGTAACATTCAGGCAGATTTTGAGGAGTTTTTTTTGTTTTCAATAAGAGAAAAATTTCAGACAATAGGAAAAAAACATTCGTCAAGAGTTTGGTATAGTGCCTATTATTTAGGTCCTTTGACTGAAATTCTCCCGAGGGACAGTCCCATGGTACAGTCATCAACTCGAACGACTCAATAACATGTCCGTCATGGGTGCAAACCGAGAATGAACCGTCCCCCATAGCAAGGATTGACTATCCGGCTGCGTGGTAATGAATTAATTCTCGAAAGCCTGTATAGGCTGGCACGTCCTCGTAGGACGTTTACGCCAAATAGAAGAAGACTCCAATTTTGACTCCTTTCCACACCAAACAGTCTGTCGTAATAGATATATCTTCAACTCTTCAATGAAGTGTATGCTCTCGTTGTCTCCAATGTTATAAGTATTGACGTAGTATTTACATGTCAAATTACAATGTCATTTTAGAATTTATTAAAAATCCATGCAAATAGTTTAATATTGAAATAGTTTAATATAGTTTAATACGTTCATTTAAGTAATAAAATTATCAGATTTTTTTTTTGCCATCTACTGTACTCCTAGAGCAAATAAAAGAATGATGATGCTAGCGTTTTTGCTTCTTGCTACAGTTCGATCGATCTCAAGCGATATCGAATGCAAATCAATCGACACACACACACACACACACACACACACACACACACACCACACACACACACACACCACACACACACACACACACACACACACACACACACACACACACACACACACACACACACCACACACACACACACACACACACACACACACACACACACACACACACACACACACACACACACACACACACACACACACAAAGCAATCGACGCCGACCATTTGATTCATAAAAGCGAAAAAAAGAAGAACAACAAAAATCTACCAAGAATGTTGATGATGCAACACACCATGTTGCACTAGACACGCGGGTTTGAGAATTAAGATAGAATAACACACACACCCAATTAACGCAAGCTGCAGGCGAACGGTAGGGCGGATCCGCTGGAAGGATTTCGCGCTCCGTGTCACATCTGGCAAAAGCGCAGTCAGCCTCGCACATTCTTGGCCACTTCTTCCATTCGCTCAGACACTACTCTCGCCCCGTCAGTGCCTTCTTTCACTTGTGCCGAATATCTGGTTTTACAGTTATAATTGATCGTGAAGCATTCTGGCGATGTTGGTGCGCTGACGCTGCTGCTGCTGCTGGTGGTGCCGCAACTACGGTTGCTTTTGACGCCGCCAGATATCTGGCGGCTGAAACGCTGGCGGCTGGAAAAATCGTTCGAACGCTATTCGAAATCAGTCTCCCTCCCCCCAGGGTCTGTACTGGGGTGTGCTGGACGGGCAACAGTTTTATGGGTTAAAAGGTTTCCATGGTTCGCTTCATCCTTACCCCTACCTTCCACCCACAACCGAGGGTGAGATTTTTCGTTGTTGTTTCGTTTGTTTGTTCTTCGCGTGATTATGTCGTGCCTGGCGGCTTTTTCCTCCTCTCCCCCAGTGCCGGTGGTGCGAGAAATCAGTGCTTCCAACTTTCCTCCCGCTGCAAATTGGTCTCTTCCGCAGCAAACCGATGATGCACCCAAAAAAAAAAACGGAGGGTGCTAGAACGTTTTTCGTGCATGAAGTTTTCCAGCATGGTTTGGTTGCGCCGTTTTGTGCCAGTGCTGCGCAATTATTGAGCAACATTATAAAGGATCGTTTACGGCACAACAAAAAAGCGTGGTCGAGGTCGATCCCGATCGATACGGAGTTCCCCCCATCACGCCCGTTGTGGAGCGATTATGATCCTCCTCACCGTGGAGCTGCCCACTGCCACTGCGTGGCAATGTACAGTTGTACTGCGGCCGTTCCGTTTGGTGCGTGCGTGTGATCAAAGTCATCAAAGAACGATTACATGCGCTGATCGCCGCGGAGCGGAGGAGCTACGGGCAGCATTGGATGGCCTCCCGTTAGTAGGAAGCTCCCAGCAAACGACATAATTGAAAATGTCCGTCCTTGCGTTTGTTTTGCTTCGGCTTTGTGCTTACGGAGTGATCGCTCGCAAAAACGAGCCATCTTCATCAGTGGGTCTTGGCTGTGTGTTGATTTTTCCCCATCTATTTCTATTGATTTGCAGCTGGACGCTGGCAGACAGGGTAGAATAAGGGTTTGGTGGGCTACAGCAAATCAACGGGAAAAGCAATTTTGCATTCTAGGTCGCCCATTTCAATAGCAGTCATAATTAATAAACGGCTTTTTTGTGGGAAATTTTCAATTTAATCAATTATTATGGTTTGGTATGACTATTAAAGTAACTATTTTACGTTTGAAGAGCCATAAAAATTGTACTAAAAAACGAATGATTTAAAAATTCCCCTAAACAGACTCTTTTTTTTAAAGTATGTTGCATACGCTCTCCTGAGACTTCACCCAAAAGCCACTGTAATGAAGCTCTTTAAAATCAATCTTACAAACCACTTCCCGTAAGAATCTTATGGCCTCCTCCGATGTGGAAAACTAACCTCCTGCACCGAGTGGGTGCCAAACTTTTAATTGTTTTCGCCCAAACTTTAAATTGCCAAAGTATGGCCGGAAACAATGCCAGCACTTCACCGAAAACTAAGCACAGATTCCTTTTCCTTGGCACTAGACTATTAAAATAGTGCAACCGTCTGAATAATGACGGGGCCAGTACAGTGCCCACACTACTTGCTTGCATATCAATTGCGGGGGAAGAAACCCATCCGGGGAATGGGCGAGGAATTTCTTCGTGTTGTAATAGCACCGGAAGACGGCAGATAGCATCTTTGCAACGATTCAAGCAATAAAAATCACCAAACCAAACCGCTCTCTATTATGCGCTTCACGCCACAAACCAATTCGTGGCTGTGTGTGTCTGTCTCGCTCGTTCTCGCTCTTTTACACATGTGCGGTGGAAAGTGTGCTTCAAAAGGAGTCGGTCCGTCCGGATGGAAAACGGGGGCGGGAAGAATGACTGAAGCGGGAAATCAATCTCATTTTCACACTACTGGGGCTGAGGGAGAGATAGGAAGAGTGTGTAGTTCGCGGTCGAGATGCCGGACCGGAAAGCTTCTGTTTTCTATCGCTTTTTCCAGCACCGAGGGACTGCTTTTCGCACAGCAAATGGGCTGTTGAAGGTGTATGTGTGTGTGTGTGTGTGTGTGTGTGTGTGTGTGTGTGTGTGTGTGTGTGTGTGTGTGTGTGTGTGTGTGTTGTGTGTGTGTGTGTGGTGTGTGTGTGTGTGTGTTGTGTGTGTGTGTGTGTGTGTGTGTGTGTGTGTGTGTGTGTGTGTGTGTGTGTGTTAGACAGCTCGGTACACAAAGCATGCCGGTATCGATGTCGGTGTTCGCAACATTAAACGCATTCCTCCACCGCGTGGTATGTACATGTGCACACATACACCAGGCGCACATGAATGGGTACACTGCCACTGAACCATGCAGCTGGGCGCATTCCTTCGGCCATCCGCGGCAGTAAAAGCAGTGGGGGGGGGGGGGGGTAGTTGGGGAGGACACACGTGAGTAGAATTAATTAAACTCATCCCAAAATTATGTGGCGCACTGAAATCGAAACGATTAACCCCGCAGAAAGGTGAGCGTTGCTGTGGTGGTGTGTTGTGCGATTTTACGGTGCGGTTTGACGTCCGTTTATCTGTTGAGAGTGCATTTGTTTGTTTAATACGCAATGTGCGATAGGTTGATCAAAGTGAAGCAAACCAATGCAAAAGATTAAAACAAAGGATTTTCGAACGCAAATGTAAATTGTGTGTTTGAAAAGTTGTTTGTTTCGATTATTAGTTTAATTTATATGAAAACTGCTTTAAAGAGCTTTTAAGCGACTTCAACCCCCTGGCACACTTGAATGTTCAACGAATGAAAAGTTCAGTGTACGTTTCACGTGCTGGTGCGCAAGAATCGGTTGCTAAGCGACATTAAACGCTCGTGACATTGACCTTCCAGACGAAGACTTCCCGTACCCCAGTCTCTAATTAAATTCATTTCATCTTCATCCGGAATTTAAGGTTTTTCTTTCCTTTCCCTTATTTTTTGTGTGTGCTCCCACCAACGCTTTGTTTCAGTACAAAATCAGAGCAGCCCCGGCACCGGCGATGATGAGTAGACAAAACGGCGGGAAAACAGTGAGGCTCCAAAAGCCTCCAATTTTCAACTGTCCGTCCGTCATGTTTGGCATTTTTCACTTCTCACTTTCGATCCGCCGGGGCAGGCGGGCTCGGAGGCTGCGGTTTGGGTCGTGAATTAAAACACACACCATACAAAAAAACAGAGCTGTTACGACAAGAAGCGTTCTGGTGACGCCCTCACCAACACCAGAATGCAGATAGAATTAAGCTGGCCGGCTACTGGAAAAACGTGTAGCCAACTTCCCGCGAGCTCATCTAGCGGGGCCGTAATAATAGTGCTTTACGTACACGTACACACTGCACGAAGCACACGCGAAAGAAGACATCATCCGATCGGTGTCGGTGTGGTGTCCCTGTTAGCATATGTTTGCTCAACGATGCGGCATTTTACATTAACTTTAATTGCAACCCCGCTCGTACGAAGGCACAACGTTAAGAACCATCGATTCCGTTCCTTTACAGTGCTTTTTTGTTTTACTTCTCTATCTCCAGCTGGATATCATTTTTATGATTTGCTGCACTGATTGGTCGTCAACTGCACCCTGTTCCCGCGTGTGCGTTTGTCCTCGGTGGAGTTAATTAGCGTTTCGCGTTCGTCGTCGTTCCGTGCTCACTTAGGCTAGGGTCAGCAGAACAAGTTCCTGTCGGCGGGAGAATCCACGGCTGAGCAGTGCAATTACAGGCAGAACGGAAAGGGTTGAAACGAGGTTCTATCCCGGATGGCAGTTCCAAATGGTGATTCCGTGCGCGGAATTGTTGAAGCTCTACGCGCAATGGGGTGTTGATAACTGCTACCGGTCCCGCCATTTGTTGCCCTTAAATGGTGCTAAGTGTTTTGTGTATCTTTGTAAATAGCTGTTGATGGTTCATATTTGCTTGACCGTTGCAGATTTTTATGATAATTTTGCTCATTGCTAGTGTTGAGCGGGGCACAAATTCGCACAAAGCTGTACAATTATGCTCCAGGGGCAATGGATTGTGGGAGTGTGTGATCCCCATTTTGGGTGATGTTGAGAGGTGGCAGACTTTACGACATTGTTGCTTCATTGCACCGCACGGAATGAGGGTTACTGAACTCACTCCTTACCATAACCACCTGTCGATGGGGTTCGTTGCTCGTTCATCGTTCATAGGAACTTCAAAATGTGTCCTGGGAAATCGAAACAAGACAGAACCCAATTTCTCTGCTAAGTACGGGTGACACATCGTGACCGATAAGCCTTCTCCCCTTTAACGAAACTCTTGTGTGATCATTCAATTTCACCGTCAACTTGGGGGAAACTTAATAACACCCTTTGTGGATGGCTCGTTTTGAGAACCTGATTAAAATTGATTCGTTGCTTTCTGATGCACCTGCGCTCACGAGACTTTGCACGAGACGATGCCCTGTCTATTCGTTGGTTGTTTTTCTTTTCCTCCGGTTTTTGTTTTGTAGGCTAATCGAGTTATAATCGCAGAAATCAATCAATGCACCCAATCTGGAGCTGAACGCAACCCATTATCCTCCCCACCCCCTTGCTTGCAGGTGCTTAGCCAGGGGCAGGCAAGAAAATTGGAATAAAATGATTAAATTAATTTTCCCAGCGTCCAAACCGGCCTTCCATTCTTGGGAGTATTTTAACCCCGCTGGGCAACTCGAGGAGATACCCGGGGGACTCAGAAATTGGGTCAGAGCCGGGTCGTCTCGCCTATCGCCCGGCCGCTTTCGTTGCGGCACCTTCGAAGCTTATCGAGCATTTTTCGAAACGACCTTTTGTTCGTTTCGGGTTTGGGGTTGATTATTCTTTTGGTGTTGCCGACAGCACGCGCACTATGTGTGCGGTTTGGTGGTTGATTTAAATGGTGTTAATACATGATGGAATTGATTTTTGAACCGTGTTTATATGGGTGGATTAGGTGTAGCTTTGAACGGGGTTTGAAACGATGCAACGGTGCTGCACTTGTGCGGTGGGAAGAAAGAGAGGGTTCGTCTCTTTACGGACTGTTGAAGTCTTTTGATGGTGGCGTTCAAATGGGAAATGTATTTTTACTCGTTTTGATATGCATTATTTCGATGAAAGTTTGGAATTTTAAGTTGGCTTTGGGGTTAAGTTTGGAATAAGAAGAATTGATCTGTATGTGACATTTGGAAAAATAACAACAAATTGTATAGTTCAATAAACTCTTATATTCTGTTAGAAAAATTGTTTTGTGTGTTGGAGTAAATAACAATAGTCCAATAAGATCATACCAAACCAAACTAATTCATCTTTTTTTCTTAAACACACAGTAGAACACTCCAAAATTACGTCAGACGAGATGAGAATCAGAAGCTTCGGTAATGATCAGTATCATATTGGCAGGGAAGAAAGCAACAAAACAACATCGATCAATCGTTTTGATCTATTTTTACCAAACAAAAAAAAAGAAAAAAAAAAGAAAAACCAAAGCAGGAAAAGCATTGCGTGCAGATCGCTGATTTATCGCTGCAAATCATTTAGTGTGCGAGTGCTTGCAAACAAGAAGCAACACCACCAACAATAAAAAAAAAAAAACCCTAAAAAGCTGTTCCCAACAAGCAGAAGCCGCCAAAATGGAAAACGATTTGTCTATAACTATAATGTACCGGTTAGCTTTTTGCTGGATCGGATTTTGGAGTGCCCGGGAGGGTGAGGCAGTTTCTCGCTCAACGCGGCTGGATGAATGGTCAGTCCTTTTTCTTCCAGCGTGTAATATCTATTCTCGCGCACCTCTTTGCAAAGAATAATTTTGCGCCGTTTTGCTCCAGCCGGCGCGTGAACACGTGTTTCCAATTATCTTGTTATTTCGAACGTGAACCTTGGCTGGGCCGGTAAAGCTCCAGACGATGAATTGCCCACATTTGAGGGGAGTAGGGAACGATTCGTTTCCTGTGGGGTGTGGCAACGCAAGGGAGCGTTTCTTTTAGCGTCGGTTGTAAGCCGGTTAGAAAAACGGCAACGGCAAAACAGCATAAAATGTACGAAAATCCCATCCAAACGATAACGATCGTGGGCAGAAGCTTAACCCCGAAGAGCAGCGGCGAAGAAACAGCTCTTCATAAACTATCGGAAACGTGAGTGGGAATCTTGAAGGGATCAGTGGAGTGCTTGGAATGACGGTGATCTTGCGTATCTTGCACGGGGAGTGACTCTTTAATCTTGCCATTTTTAATAAGGTTAACGTTTTAATAAATAACAAAAAAGAGAACTCCTCTCCGTCTATCTAGTGGGCATCGGGAAGCCTAGAAGGGGTTGCAGTAGGTCATTAGATCGGTGCCTAGTGGGCAGGGCGTTCGTTTGAAATTGATTTGCAAAAGGCTAGCACGATCGCTAGCAGATCGTACGAGAGAGAGAGGAGTTTATTTTATAATCATCGGGCCCGGTAACTTTGGACGATCGGTTTCGCTGGCGTCTTGCATGCGGGCTCGATTCGTCCACTGATCCTACGGGTCTGCTCGGCTGACCCAATTATAGGGTTTGCATTGGAGCTAATGAGGAATCGTCGTGTGATAGAACTGTCCCGATTCCATCCTTTCGGCTCAATGCAAACCCACGCTCGGACTAAGGTCGGGACTAATGGTACATCGGGAAGAGAAATGATTGCATGTAGTAGATATTTCTTATCTTCTCGGCTCAGTGGTGCGGAGAGATCGTTCGCAGAGCCATGAAAGGAGTGAGTTATTTGAAAGGACTCTATTAATCAAACTGCATCTCGAATGTGCTCTGTTCTCTCTCACTCTCTTTGCAAGAATTGAAGTTCATAGAATCACAAGCACAGATAGTCAAGAACGACGAGTGAAGTGCACTCAGCTCAGCCTCAGGTACCATTGGGAATTGGGTAGAGTGTGCAGAACTTGATCGATGATCAGGTGTCGGCAGCGGAGCTCCATCATCGGGTGTAAACCTTAGGTTAAGCTTTAAAGTGCCGCTAGATCTTTCGCCCGAACGAACGGGCATAGGCCCCGCACCTTCCTAAAACCCTGGGAGCTTTCCCAAGAAACAATCCAGCAGCCTGCTGCTCTTGATCGAATTACCTCCCAGCTCTGGTCAGTCATCTGTGGGCGCGAAAGAGCCGCTGGCCGCTTGCGGAAACAAAACCCCAACAAAAGCAGGGAAGCAAAAGTGAAGATTTGCAACACGCAGACGCGAAATTAGTCTAATGATTAATTGGTGCGATGGAATGGCGCGCTCTTCGGTGGCTAACAAGCACCGCTGCCGGGCGCTTCTAAGCAACGGTTGTTAGGGAAATAAGGTGATGATAGGCTTGGCGCTCCTTCGGGAGCTGCTGGCACAGAGTTGGCCCTATTTTTAGATTCGGTCCGGTGTGGTGGCTTAGATGCTTCCCAAAAAGAACAGCGACGTCCTGTCATTGAGGCGGTCTGCGTAATGGATCCCGAAGAATGCACACACCACGATGGCACGAAGGGTTTCGTATGTTGATCGTGATCTTCGCCAAAATGGTTGGCGAATACGATCGGAAAGTCAGGAACGGGATCTTTCTCTGAGCGCAGAGGGACCATTAGAGGTATGTCGGAAACGATCGACTCTACTAACGCTACGGTGGAATGGGCTTTCGGAGCGTGGAAATTTGTAGCTTTTTTTTCCCGTTGGAAAACAAAAAGAGCAACACCGTTTGAACTTAAAAGGGTCAGGTGTATGTTATGGGAACATTTTTTGTTGTTGCTGTCGTCGTTGTCGTTAGGTGCGCTGTGTGTCTGAACCTCGCTCAAAAAAAAAAAAAAAAGAGGGGTACGTGAAAAGTCGACAAATAATAATTGCCATGATTAACAATGTCCGTGGCGGATTGTCGTAAATGGTACAAACGAGCTAGCAGGTTGATGGGGGTAATATTTTTTGCCACCCGACTCTTCTGTCTCACCTCACCATTATGGTAAAGAACAAGTTGGTCTCCCACAAACGCCCACGGAAAAAACAGGCAGCAACAAACACTGGCACGAGGAGCTGTGGCGTTCTTTGGCGAAGATCTCCGCGGTCTAACGGACCACGCGGCAGTGTGCAAATCCCGGGAAAACAATTTTACTTTCACGGTGTTTGCTATTTGAGCGGTATACCCGTCCTTCCGTCGCCCGTTCCGTTGTTTGCCGCTATGGGAAAGGCAGAACGCAAATTGAAAAGTATCGAACACACGGAGTGAAAAGCCAGCCCATTGAGTGACGCTCAGCACAGTGTGTGTATGCAGCTCGAGCCGCGCTGTCGATCATTAAATAAATTGACTTTCGCTCCGTTTCCTCCACACACACACACATACAGCCCTGCTTTGCCATCCCCGAGCACTACCGCCAAACGGGCGAACAGAAACATCGATCGCTCGACGGATGATGATTTATCCTTTGCTGCTCGTTGCTACCAGATAACCGTTTGCGCCGTGATTACTGTTAGGTTGGAGCTAGGTCTGTGTGTGTGTGTTTGTGCTGCGATTATTCCTTTTGCACCATGCGCGCTATTTGATTTTCCCGGGGTAGGAAGGTTCAGTTGTGGGGCTGTGGTAGACAAGTGAATGTGATGTAAGGAGCGGATGGGTTTGCTAACTGTTTCGCGGGAAAAAACAATTAGACAAAACTGTAAAACCTGGTAGAGGATTGTCACTTTGGCAAGTGGGGAGCGAGGAAGGTTAGCTTATTAAAGGGAGAATGGTTTATGAGACAGCTGGACAGAACAGGCAATAAATCATAATATGAAAGGAAAAACTTGGCAAAGCGGATGGCCGGCACCATTTGTTTGTGTGCAGCAATTGCCGCATGCTACATGCATTAGAGGAAAAGCTTGAAAATTGGGTTTGAAAAGGCAATCATTGAAAAAATTCTTTATGAAATGTAGCAAAATAAAGAAGAATATAGATGATACAGTGATCCAACATTAATTTCAAACATTTACCCTTTTTTTCTAGTAATCATCAATCTAGTAATGATCACCAATCTAGTAATGATCACCTAATAAATTTTCATTTTAAAAGCTTAATGCAAAAGCATCAAAAGTATAGTTTAAATCACTTGAAATAATTATGTTTTTTCTATCAATCAGCTATGTTTACTTCAATTTAATTCTTAAATTTGTTTTGAGTGATTAAGTTTCTTCACATTGCCTTAATATTGTGAAGAAAAAAGTGAACATAGTTTGGTGCCATGACCAGGATACAATTTCATTGAACAGTACCTTTTGTTCTCTTACATCCTCCAAAGCATAAAATATTACTTCATAATATGACCATCGAACGGATGATGTCACTCTCTGTTTATTACAAAATCCTTACACCAACGAATGGGCTGGTTAGGTCAAGCTTTATCCCAACCTTTCCCAACGTACCGTTTGACGTGATCGTTGACAAATCAAAACGGCTCACTTCAATCCGATACCGGTTCCGGTGAGCTTAGTGTCCATTTTTTCTTTCTTCTCAAGATCGAACACTATCGAGTTGACGGCTTCATTGCGACGGGCGGTGACACGGTCAATTAAAACGTCGGCCAAGATTTCCATCCAGCCTACCCACACACCTTCCAGCTAATCTTCAGCTGGAGCTCAGCCCAGGCCCGTTGTGTGGCGTTATGATCTGTCCCGCTTTCTGTTGCAGTGCAGCGGCGGGATTTCGCACGGGAGAGATATTTCGCGCGACACGCTGAGTGCCATTGTTGAAGGCAAATAAATCGGGTCTGTATTCAATCTGGACCGGCCGGGGGAGGTTTGAGAGCAGTGCTCTAAGATCTAACGGCCTGTGAGATTAAAGGAGGACGTGAGGCGCATGCGCTAAAAAAGCCGACACACGAAACGTGTCGAAAGTCGGCCGGGCATTAAGGCCTGGGCCAGCTTTAGCGCGTCATCGTTTAGGGGAGGCAAAAAAAAACGAAGACAAACGGTTGCTTAGGGCACGGGACTTTGAAGTTAATCTGCACAACTTCGGAGAACTTCTGGTGCGCTGTAACTCACGTCTCTGTATCGTACGGCTGGGATGGCTTAAAGTGAATAACCGAAACCCTCTCTTCAGCCTTTGGAAGGGGGCCGAGGGGGAGACCAGTAAGACGTCAACGGTATGAAGAAATATAGCACATGTTGCTCGGCAGCACGTCCTGGATCGCGACATTTCAACCGTCGTCCGCCGGCAACTCTGTGCTCAGCGTTTTGTCCCTCCGCTTCCAATGCCCGTTTATTATAATGCAAGAGCAGAACCACACAACAATTGTTGCGTTCCGTTCTCTCCATCTCACTGTTTTTTTTTTATGGCCCCTTCGATATCAATCCCCCCCTTCCCCCTCCCAAAGGCATTCCTGTCACCGACAGATGGCGCGACGTGTTTCGCTCAACATGAAAGTGCATCTTGGCTCCAACCTGCAACCCACACCGGCATTGCGGGGAAAGAAATTGCCGACATTCATTTGTCACTTTACTCTGACTCGGCGCGGTGAAATAACTTCATGTTCTGTAACGCATCGTACGTGCAGCACGGTACATGCGGCTGGGCAATGTGAGCGGGATTCCTTGTTGGAGTGTTTTTTTTCTTCTTCCTCTTCTTCATTCTGTTCTGTACTCCAGCCGCAGTTCACGCGAGTTCGAACCGTGTCGCGGTGTTCGTTTGGCGGTTGGAGTTTGAGAAGAAGCATTTCTTCCCCGTTGCGTTGTGGTTGCCAGTGGTGACCGTTGGTGACATCCTCAAGTACATAACCTTACCGTGACATTTATTCTACCTCTCTGCCCGGTGTACCTCTTTTTTTGTTGTCTGTTGTATGCTGGCTCTTCCACCGCCTTACAGCAACCAAATCGAACCACAAAGACGCTCTCCGGTGCCCGGCTTTCGGGAGGCAGTGTCCGCTTAAGATGTTACACTATTTCCCACCGTACCTTTGTGGAGCGATACAATTGGGAGGGGGAGAGGGGGGTAGTTTAACAGCATATTTGTCGACCGTTTGGTCGCTGGCTCTGTAGTGCTTGTGCCATTATGTTGTTCGCTCCCTGGGGGTGGGTCCGAGAGGGTCCGGATGGACACACAAAAAAGGGAAGCAAAACCACGGTAATGTGCGCTGGATGTAAACGACGATGTCGCGGCCGTTGTTCGGGGCTAGATTAAATCTGTCATCTTCACCTCTCGCGCGGCTGGTGCGTGTTGCCGAGCGGTCGATGTCACTTGCACTCGTGCTGCACTTGTGAGGATTTTGGATGGAGGGGGTTTTGTGTGATGCCGTAGAAAGCTTTAGATTGCTAAGCAATTGTAGCTTTATATTGCTTCTTTCGGGGGGAAATTGAGGCGTTATGCAAACAAGTAAACAAGATATGCTTTCCGCAGTTGCTTAATAACCTTCATTCAGTGTTTGTGTGTGCTACTATTCTGCATGACGTAATCTGATGTTTAGTACTTGATATCAGAACGGACGAAAAAGTACTTGAAATATAATGAGGAACTAATTTGTTTGAGTTAAGATAGTTGTACACGATGTTTGTTTTTATGTTTTTATAACATTGAATTCCATTCCAAGGAGTTATGATGTGAAGATAATGCTCAAAATGTTGAATTATGAATAGGTTTTTTAGAATAAAAAAGGAAGTCAATTTCAAATTGAATCAGGAAGTAATAATAACTTTACATTTATTGAATCAATTTGTTAGAAATAAAGATGTATTATTTTTTGTATTTATACCTTATAGTTTTGGTACTAATGATTTGGTGTAAAGATTTGGATAACTGTTGTCAAAATGTGTCATTACAATAAACAAAAATGTGTGAAACAGAGATTCGAATAATATTTACTTAATGATAGCGTTATTGAATATAGGTCAAGGTCACATTATCACCATTATCTCTTAGAACGCGAATCCAACGGACAAATTCAATCCCGCACATGCCATCCAATCGGTAATTGGTTCTCACACTTACTTGAGCACCTTTTCCCCGGCATGAAAAAAGCTCGTCACATTCTGCCCTTGTGAAAAACGTAGAAGCTTAACCGGGTGGAAAACCGTCATTTCCCGTTGCCAGTTTTATTACATTTCAAATGTCTTCCCTTTTGCTTTATCGATTGCGGCTTATCGATTCTTGAAGGTGCCACTAACGGCCGTCTGCTAGACAGCCACTCACACAGCACAGATATGCTCACCTGAAAAAGCAAGAAGAAAGAAAGAAAAACAAACGTGTTAAATAGAGGATGGAAAAGTGCAGCGCTGCGAATGAAAACGGAATCCGCTAAAAGCATATCAAATAACACTGACCCATCCGTTAGGAATGGTGACAGAGCAAGAGGTGAAGCAGAAACACACAGAGATAGAGAGTGATAAATACATTCCAATCGAGATTGCACTGATGGGCCAATAAGTCTAGCATCGGCTAGCCCCTTTCTTCAATTATTTCACATTCTTCGCTAAGTGGTCGTGCGGTGCAGCAAGGGTCCGCATAGTGGTCTTCTCATCCCAACCGCTACGTGATCGATTGATTCGGAAGGGTGAAAAAACCCCACCAACTGCCACCTTCACGGCGTAGTAAGATGGATTGGCGCGATTTATAACATTTTTCTTCGCCCGTCCATGGTGCAAAGGAACGAACTTGCTTTCCCAGACGCGAAATGTCAAACATACTACTGGCCTACTTTATTGCTGTTGGGGGGCAAAACGGGCCTGTGCCTGTGGGTGTGTGATGTGTGACATAAATCGGTGCTAAATCAGAGGTATTAAAACGATTTATTGATTTATCGCTCATCGGAGGGTTCATTGTTGTACCAAAGATGGAAGTAAAAGCTGTTTCTAATAGGCAGGGAATGATTGGGACTTTGATTGTCGCCAGCCTCACGATCGTCAGCAAAAAGTGCATGAAAAAAACAGTAGCTAGTCGACGTGTGATTGCACTATGAAGGTGAAGATCAAGGTGTAAAAGGAAAGCAATCCCTTAAAAGTGATCTGGAGCTTTAACAGTTGCATAACAACAGGCGCTTAGCCTATTACAGTGTGTGCAGATGCGAATCGATTGGTTCTGTTGATGCATCCATGAATTGCCCCACTTTCTAGGGTTCGTTTTTGCTTTCTTTACCATACCAGGCGGATCATTACCTTCGTAAGCATCGGGAGTATCATGAATATGCACAATAAATTACAGCAAACGAACCAGGCAGGCAAAGCGCACCACACTGATATGTGTCATTTTAGCGTCCATTGGCAACACTAGTCTGGGGAAATTACACTCATCTCCACACGCGCATCTTAATGCCGGGGCGGTTAATTGAAAAAAGGTTAAACTCCGCCACAAAACAAGGGAAAAGAGGAATCAAAAGTTGGTCACAGCAGCGTCCAAAGCGAGGCCGGAAAGCGTATCATTATGTAGCCCTTATCATCGGTGCGCGCGAGCGTCTAATTATCATAAAACCCTTCTGCTGATAACACAATTGAGGGTTGCTGTTTGTGCTAGTGTTTCGATCGTGTATCTCTTTGTTGTGGTTGCTGCTGTCCCTTTTGCAGCAGAAGCAGCCTAACCGTTCCCTTCTGTTGGTAGATTTTCATCAAGCAAAGCTTTCCGCATTGAGCGTTTTTTTTTCTTCGCTCCGCTTCTCTGCCCTATCTACACCCATTTCCACTCATTCGCGCTGTCCTCCTTGGGGCGGTCGTATTGAGCAAAGCGGACAGCACCTCAATGCTGAAGAGCAGCGAGCGTGGAACTATCAAAGCCACCCTTCCCAACCTACTATCACTACCACAGCGTTTGATCTGCCACCGGAACTGAGCGAAAACAACAACTGCGGGCAGAAGGAAAAACCTACATAAATCAGGCGCGTGGAAACACGGGGAACCACCGGACCGGTGAGTTTTCCCACCATTTGAGCTATATGTGTATCACGAGTTTGTGTGGAATCGGTTTGACACGGAAAATCAGCAGCAGAACCAAACATTTGACACCTTTTTTGAGGAATTTCTCCATCCCTAGGTGTTGGTGTTGCCGGTGGTAGTGGTTTACTGGATTTCGCTGCGGTAGGTGCTGCCTGCCTCCCACAACGTTTTATGGTGGTGCCGTTGATTGTTTCCTGCCTTCCGGCTTGGAAACGGTGCTGCTAATTGAGCGACAAGTCTACGCCACGGAAGCGTAGCTAATCGGTAGGCACAAGTATGCACACCGTTTGTCTTTTGTGAGTTTTTTCTTTCGTTTTCTCCTCATTGATCACACTAGAAGTTGAAGAAAATGTAGGAAAACGATGCTCGGAAGCGTTTCTTCACGGCTGGGAAGTTCGGACGTTATGTAGTCTTTCTTTAAAGAACATCAAAAACAAGCATATAGAATCGTTCTCGGAAGCGTAAAGCATCGGATCTGTACTAGAAGGCGGTTTTGTTCTTCGTGTTTGAATTTGTTTAGAACTGTCTCATTACGTTGCAGATTTAGGGTTGTTTGCTTGTTTGTTTGCACAGTTGATTAGCTATCCTCAGTTCGGTTTGCCTCATTTACAGCTCTCCAGCATAAGACCCTAGGTTAAGCCTGTTTCCAATTTCCATTAAGCGCAGCGACCTATTTCCGTTCGAATTTGCAAAACGAAAGGATAATCCGTCACGTTGCGCCTAGCAGGTATGCAATCTGCAGCCCCTAAACGGACCTTCACGGTTTAGCGTGATTGTTCCGTTTTTTTTCGCCACTGCAACCCGTTCAAAGCTTCCACATCTGCATGCCACCGTTGTTGATGCAGTTTTTCCACCTCCACGATCGTTTTCTTTATTGCAAAAGCGTTTTTCCAAGCGGCTGGCCTTAATCGGGACCCGCCGTTGTGAAATTACTTTCACGCTTGTTTCCGGTAAGCCGCCGTACAGATTGTGTAACACACGTGCGATCCGTGAGTGAGCATTCGTGGTAGAGATTTTTTTGTGTGCCAATTTTTACAAACGATTTTTTGCCACACTGCACTCGTTACCGATTGGAGCGCGTTGTGTAGTCTGCGTTAAAATGGTGCGGGTTTTGTTTTTGGCTGAGGTTCGTCTCCGTTCCACCGGACGCACGTTACATACACGCCTTCAAACCCATTAGGGTCACTTGGTTTGGGTGTGAGTGTGTTTGCCGGTGCCGGGTGTATTTTGCAAAATGTAATAAGTGCGTGTATGCTATGGATTAGACGGGGGGAGTGATAATAGCGCCGGCTAGCTGCAGCGTTGATTGTGACAGCAGCAAAATAACTGTTGAAGGGATATAATGCAATTTGACGTAGCCTTATGTTAGGGATGCATCTAAAGTACCATTGATTGTTTAATTGGTTTTGAGAAAAAAGCAGATTAGAATTTACAGATTAAAAATAAAATGAAAACAAAATGAAAAGGTATTTTGTCTGTTTTGTGTGAGCCACTGGAAAGATTCACGAAATAACAACAATTTGTGGATTTTCTCTCGGCTGACATTGAACAATTTTATGCAAACGAAACTCCAGCAAAAGTGGGTTGTGGTTTTGGTGCTGTAGCCCAAAAATATGTTCAACACTCCTGTGCCATATTGTCATCTCTACTGTGGCTGTGAGTTTATACTGTTGTGGTTTTAGGGAAGTGCTAGTGTGCTTGAGGTCGTTGCGAAATACTTTCCTATGGTTTGCAGAACTCGGTCAGTTTGTTCAAAGTTTTTTTTCCCGATTTTTTTAAACTATCTTTAGTGTTACCTAGACCATCAGTTTGGCAGACACGTTTAAATAGTATTATTAAAGATCATAAGTGGTTGATGTATGTAAAGGAATATTTGGAATAGCTATTTTATAATTTAGCTTCTTCAATGGTGATAGTTACAGTCCAAAATTATAACAACTGAGCTAAAAGAAGAATGTTTTTATCATGCTTTATAATTTATTTAATTGTTATGGAGTTTTTACATACTTTTTGGTCCTAACATCAAACCTGTTATTTTGAATTACATTTCTGTTTATGATCTTATGCCAACCAGATACTGCTGCTTCTTCACAACTGACCACTTTAAAGATATTTAGCTATTTTGTTCTTTAAATTAGCAACCAATTAGCAATTGTCCCTATTTGTCACAAACTGTCCGCAGTGATTAGAGTTAAACAAATAGCACACCTTCTTTTCTTCTTGCACCGCTCAAACCAACATCCATCACCTCGTGACTTGGTTTACTTTGGCCAACCACCGCATCTGGACTGTGTCGCCGACAAGAGCGTGTATCGCACTCAAACAAGCAACCAAAAACAAACAAACCAAAAACAACAGCCACTGCAAGCTAACCCCCCCCCCTCTCTGCCGCATTGTTTTGCTTTTAACTGCCAAAAATCATCACCTGGAGCGGTGAAGTGTTGGTGAAGTTGGTTTTTCAACAACTTTCTTTGCACCCCAATTCCGCTCTCTGGGGGTAGTGTGGTGTGTGTGTGCGTGTGTATGTGTGTGGTCGTTAAGCGGTCACATGCAGACCGGTAAACCACGGGCGTCCAAATTCTTGGCGTAAAGTTTTTCGCAACACCGTCCGCTTACTAACCGTTACTTAGCCGAAAAGTCAACTGCACGATGCGAACCGACCCGTCCCGCTACTGACCCGGTCTTGGCTCGCGGTCTGTGGTTCGGTGGTTTGACACCGCGAGCATAACGCCTCCAATCCCTGCGACCCCCTGCGACCTCAGCTAGACGTGGGACAATGCGTGGCTTGATGAATATTCAAACCTTTCGACACTTTCGGCGTTAAGACACTGGGCGTGGGGTGTGTGAAGATTTCGTCGGGGTAATGTTTTGGGGGGGAGCAGTGGACACACCGCTACACGGAAGCATTGTTTCTGGCGGGTTGAAGATCGAGCCAGTGTATCGTGTACCTTTTCCACACCGAAAATCGGGTTAAGAGGAAACTTTCCCGCCATCGGATCGGTGGTGGTGGTGCGATGGCCGTGCATGAGTGGATTGAGGCTTCGAGGCGCGGATTGTAACGGAGCTTGGTGTCTGTGATGGTGGGGTATGGTTTCGGTGGAAGTATTTCCACCCCGCTGCTTTTGGATATTGGAGCTTACTTCACGCAAAGTGTCAACAAAGCAGTTTATGCTCTGCACGATGCTTAGGTTTTGAGTCTTGCAAGAGCCTTCTAAGAGCATCCATGTGCTGTTGCTAACCGTTAAAACTCGGCTATAGCGCTACGGAGTTATGGAGAACCACCGGAACCGTCAGCCGCCAGTGTTCAGCGACAAAATCCTCAGCGCGGCAGCAACCGCCCGTCAAACGTATGACACACTGCCAGCAAACGGTCCGCAAACGGTTGCAAATCTTCTCGTCAACGGATCGGGCTTGTAATTATATCGCTCCGACGAATCTTCGACCCAGGGCAAAGCGCCACCAGACAAAGAGAAAGAGAGACAGAGAGAGAGACTCAGCAAAAGCAACCCGCAATGGAGCGAGTCTCCAGCCTCCGCCACTACCAATCGTATCGTCTTATCGTGTCATCTTATCTTGCGAGATTTTTTTTTATTACGGTCACAGATAATTTATACCGCAGATGCGCAGCTGGAGAAGAAAAAACCGCGCGCTCGAGAAGATACACAGTCCGGACGGGGTTTGGAAGTTGGACAAGCGGTTCTACCGGATTCCTAGGCGATGCTATAGTCGCGCATCTGGGAACCAGGGGACAGGGGTTGGGAGACCCGTGTCACCCGGGAGTCATTGTACCGGCAGGCACTGGGTGGATGCCCGCTGGCAGCTACTGGTTGAGAGAGAGAAAAAAAAAACGCACAGCATAGCATAGTAAAACAAACAAAAGCGACAACCGAACATAGCTCGACGATGCTCTTCTAACACGCTCCGTACGATGGAAGGGACGCCTGGGAAGGGAAGGGAATGTTGACTAGAACTCACATGGCGTGCATGGCGTTCTAGACATTTTCCGGTTGTCTCGTGATTTCCCGCGATATTGATCTTGTTTTAATCGTTTGCTGTTAAGAGAGTGGATTCTTTTTTTGCCTACTTCTCATCTCTTTGCTCTTTTCCCTGTGAACATGAACAGTTTGCGAACATGAAGATATACTATCGGGTATCGCGTTTGCGTTCCAGTGGATGATGCGATAGTATGGAAGGGGGTGGAAAACAAGGAATAGGATTGTTTAATAAAAAGTGCGAGAGTAGGAGGAAATATAAAGAAATCAATACAATTAGCATTAGTCATAGATTCAACAAAAACTAAAACGGACAAAAAAGAGATATTAGTACAAAAGATAATGAGCAAATTTAATAAACTTAACATTAATAACAACTAAGTAACGACGCATCAAGTCGCAAACAAAAACAAATAAATTGTAGATTAGTAGAACAAACCGAGTAAAAAAATTAAATAAGTTAAAAAGTAATAAAATTAAATATAGAAGAAAGAAAAAAAAAGCATTTGAAGTCAAGGCTTTAAGAATGAGAGATTAATAGAAATAAAATACGAGAGAAGAATCGGAGTGAAAAATTAATAAAGTGATGGAAGAAAACTTACTTATTTAGAAGAAAGCTTAAATAATAGAAAAATGAAAAAAAAAACATTGAGCTTTGTCAAACTTGTCTAGTCAATAAACATAATCTTAAAGAAAAAGCATTAGATTTGTAACAGTTAACAAGAAACTTGTAAAGATTATGAAAGGAAAAGAAAGGAGAAAGGAAGAAGGTTAAAATGAAATGAAAGAATGAATCAAAAACAAAGCTACAGAAAAATATGCAATGAAAACAGGCAAAACTAGAAAAAACTATAGACACAAAATAAGATTTATCAACTTGATCATAAAGTGAATAATGTCATCCATCATAACCCTATCAATTGTATCATATCGGTACAATATCTCCTGATTGTAGTCAGTACATGACATTACAATTAGAAGTAAAATATGGAATTCGAACTTTATCGCACACCAACGCAACAGCGTGCTAATCGGTGCTTCCCTTGCACTCGTTAACCACCAGCTCCCTTTGCCCTCTCTTCGCCTCTTCCATAACACATGTCCTAACAGCTCGTAATAAAAGTTAACGAGCGCGTAAATTTAAGGCCGGACGAATCGCTGTGGAGTGGGACAGCACTAGAATAGAACCGAGCGGTTTCGGCCGGTGTGAATGCAATCGACGTGCGAATGTGCGAAGAAAAAACACACAGACACAAAAAGAAAAACTGAACCAACAATAAGATCAAACGGCTAGGTTGGTTGCTATCGTCTTGTGCTGTGGCCGGAGTTTGTTCGTTGGGAATGCCATGCCTAGGCAGCAGTGTGTGGTAGTTTTGATTCGATTTTTGCACCTCCACTTATGACATTTTTCTTCGACCTCCCGGTGTCGAACGGCCGTGTCGTAAATCATCGTCGTGTGCGTGAAGCTGACCGCTGACCACACGGGGCACGGGAATGGCGCCCAGGTTGGCTCCCAACTTTCAGACCCTCAGAAGAACCGAGCGAAGTAGATGGGGAGGCAGTGATTGAGGTGGCGGATGGGAAGATGCAGGACCAGGAATCCGGTGTGGAGCATGTGAATAAAGTAAATACGATCTCGTGAACATGCGAAAATCATGTTGGATGTTCCGGTGGGTTGCGACTCCACGTCGATGAAACAACGCTTTCAGAAACGGTCGGTGGTGCCAAAGGGAAACCGGTTAGCACTAGTTCCTGGCGTTCCTGCTCAGGACCTTCGTTCGTGAGACAGCAAAGTCTGGCGAGATGGTTATTTTTTGTTACTGTGACCACTCTGTCAGAGTGATTTGATTTAATTGAATTATTAAACTTGTAGGATGTACATCTTCATCCGACGGTTCACCCTGGGATCATCCGCTCAGATGACGTTAGCTAAAACTGGGCTGTAATTCTCTTTCATTGCCATTATCGCCATTCAAGTGATGAAGTGCTGAATGGCCACCCTTTTTTTGTGCATGTGTCTGCAGTAGAGTGGTTAGAGCGTGGTGAAGATAATCCGGAATAGATTGAAATAATAATAATGCGCTTAATGTGAGGTTGGCAATGATCTTCGGCAGGGCGTGAAGAAATAGATCATTGTCCCACGTTCCACGAAGAGAGAGGATCGCCGGTTGTATGTGTCTCTCTCATCGCACTAACTTTTCCGCCTGGACGCAAGCCTTTCCCCTGCTACTCGGGGTTTAATCAGTTCTCTCCCACAGCAATTAATCTACGCACCGGGTTGGCGCTGTAAATCTCTTCTGCCCGCCACACGATCCTTTCCGAAGGTTCGCGCCGTGTACATGAAAGGGCAAACATAGCAGCAAGGACGGTGAAGTGGCGAAGAAGCGTCTACGTAATGCTGCCATCTTCCCAAGCGTAACAGCTGCCCCGGCTTGCATGAACCACGCCCGGTTTTGGACCTTCCGATGCGAACCAGTTGCAGCCCGAAGACCCGCAGAGTTCAGAGACCTTGAGCACGAACTTGGGCATACTGCTGCTGCTGCTGCTGCTGCTGGGATCGCGGTTATTCGTACGTACATATCGGTGGCAGTAGTAGCGGACGACTTTAACGGCCGATTCCTCCCGCCCAATGTGTACCCGGAACGATCGACTCCGTCTCGGAACCACGGTACAAACGTTCTTGGTAGTCGTCTTTTTTTCATTCCCATTTCTGGCAAATCCTCATTTCAATCTCCTACGCCGGCCGGTTGTCGCTTTTGTTGAAACGTCATTAATCGGAGGTTAGACCCCGGGGAAGAGTTGCTTCTGGGACCCTGGAGATGTCAGAAAAAGGTTCCAGAGCTGTGGATCGAGCGCACCGGCGCGCATGAGTGTAGAACGAAAAATGGTTAATTGATATCCATTTGGAAAGGGGGTTTTTGCTTTGCGGAGAGTGAAGTGTTATTCTTTGCTTTCAGATCTTCTCAATGACGTTTGTTGGAGTTTTGGGGAGGATTGAATGCGAAGAGCGCCGTCGGTGTGAAACTGTGTTTTCTTAGCCGGTTGAAGCGTTCGATACGCTTTAATCGCGGCTTGATTATCGCTCGAAGGGTCGTCTAGGTTCGGTTGAAGATCACCACGTACAAAACCCGAAAATCAGAGTGTGATTGTACTTTTACTGGAGTGTGTGTGTGAAGAGTTTAACTGAACGTAAACTATAGCGCGTGCCGGTTTCGAGTGTTACGTTTAACGCTTCAGTGAGATGAAGCATGGTAAGAAATTGATTAGAAGTGAGTTTCAAGAAGCAAAAGGTAAATGGAAGTAGACTCTGACGGTTTGAAAAACACACATACACACGTAGGAGAAGGAACTGTTTGCTCTAGTTTTGCATTGGGCATGGGATTTGCAAGGGATGATGTAGCCAACGGTATCGTAGCAGATTTTAGCCTCTCGTGGAGAAGTGGAGAAGTAGTGGAACGAATCCAGAAATAACTGTAGCTGGGCATTGCGAAATAGATTTTTTTATTCCTAGGTTCCTTTTAAACTCACAGAAACTTAATTTATATTTTATCTGATGAGTAAAAATAACTACAAATATTATAAAGGTTGAATTAAAAGTCTTAAAGATCATTTCTGAATGCTCTTTTTCTGAACTTCTATTTTACAGTTTGTACGATAATCTGACAATGAATGTGCCCTTATTATTGCATACAGACATTCTCACAGTTTGCCAGACTTGAAAGGGAGAATAATGGTTCCCATAGCACAAAAACACACACACACACAAGTCCTTGGAAAGTGGCCAGCCCGACGGGAAATAATGAATCAATTTCGGTTTCATGCTCTTAACGAGCTGCGTTACTTTCCAGCGCAGTATTGATAGAGCCGTTTCATGAGCCAGCCCTTCTCTTGCTGAGCTTTCAAGGACAAAGGTCGGAGCTTTTCGTGTCTGTTTTTTCTTCGGCTTTGCTCCTTCCATCTCCGCACAACGATTATCTTTTATTTGATGTGTCCGGAATCCTAAACACCGACCGCATCCCAAACACCGTCCCCAGCGTGCTGGTCGAGCAGCAAAAGGTCAACAAGTACACCCCATAGTCGGGACCGATCTTGTCTGATCTGTTCAGAAATCTCTGTGTTTTCCCTTCCCATTCCTAGGAACCTTGCTTCATGGAGAAAATGAGCTTTCGAGCGGCTCGGGATGGGCGAAATGAGCGTTAAAGTAAATATATGCTTATGCTGTCCACATTAAAGCGCACCGAGGTCAGACAGCCAGCGACTTGTAGGGCGAGCAGTGGAAGGAGAGTTAAAAAAAAAACAAACTAACGAGAACTACATGGACCCACAGTTTGTGGTAGCATCTGGTAGGCAGGGAGGGCTGCCGGGAGCAGCATCGCACCCGCTGCCGGAAAGGAGGCGTACCGTGTGCAATGGGTGGATTGGAAAACCGCCCTAGGACGGGAAGCATAAACGTCGAGCCCTGTGGGTTGTGCGCGTTCTCGCTGCAAGGGAACCGTGAAATGGAAAGTGAAATTCATCCGCATGTGCAACCGTTAAGTAAAGCATGGGATGGAAAGGGTGAATCGGGGGGCTTGGGAGAAGGCTCGGAGCAAAACAACAGCAAAAATACAGACACGGAAAAAAACATGCACACACAAACACCAATCCTGCCGTGATGCTTTCTCCTGCGCCTTTTTCTTGCCCCAAAAACCAAGGAGTGAAGCAGGGAAACGGTTGTTTTGGGGGGAGGTGCGTTTAGGTTCATCCGGTCGTTTATGCGCTGGATTGCAGTTTTTTTGAGTGTTGTCATTAGAGAGGGGAGAGGGATGAAAGAGTCATGAGTTGGGGTTATATTTTTTGCTTCCATTGCAGCACACTCGGGCATCAGTTTTGTTAGTTTCTGTCAGTTTTTTCTTGTCAGTTATGTTTCCACTGCTCCTTGCAGGGAGAGGGAGTGGTAGAAGAAGGGCACATTTTGGAGCAATTCGAATGAGCAGTGAAATTGTGGTTGACGATGTGGAAGAGAAATACGCCACGATTGTAGATTACTTCGGCTGCACCGTTGCGCTGGAGTGTGTCATAAATGTTATAATAGCAAGGTAGATTTTTTGTAATGATTCATTGATATATTTTTGGAAAAAAATGTTTTTACAGGTTATATTTGTTTTTTTAATCTGTGTAAGAAACCCCTAAATGCCAAGCTTAAAAACTGATTTTTAAAGGATTTAAATTTAAATTTAAAGTAGCAATTTCAATGTAATTATTCCTAAAAATATGGGAAATTGCATATAGTTTATTTTTGAAGTTAATCAAACGGAAAGTTCTCCGTCTCAACTAAATTAATTTTCTTTATCATTGAAAATATTTATTATTTTCTTAATGTACTTTATTCGATTCCCCAAAAAACTGATTCCCCAAAAAAAAAAAATCTTCTAAGCATTTTTAAAGCAACAGAAAATTGTGAAAACAATCAAAATCGAAACTACCTCTCGATTAAAGTAATGTACAAAAGTTCACTGGCTCGCAAGTGAATACCACCATTCACCCTGTTGCCTCGGTGCGGGAGAAACGCGCAATAAAAGCAACGAATGCGTATGGAAACCGCGCAGAACACACGCGCCACACAGGACCTTGCGAAACATTCGTCAGCCGGCTCCGTTCCCATCGGCAGAAGAAGGACGACGACGACGACGACAACGGATCCGGTCCCGGCCGGAAGCCGGCATTTTGCAAACCGGTGCCGGTATCTTACCAGCCGGTGCGCGTCCCAGGCTGAACCGAGCCGAGATGGACGTCGGAATGAAACGTTGTATTGAGGAGGTGAGAAGGAGGAGGAGGAGGAAGGGATGAATTGCGAATCAGAAAACCCTTCAATCAAAATCGTAGCACTGGGCTGAAGTGGAGCTGTTCTCGGGGTTTTGGCGTGTGTGTGTGTGTGTGTGTGTGCTCGTTCTGTTTATTTGTGGACTGAACGCTTGGGTGAGCATGGGTGTCTGGTTGGTTTTTTTTTGTGTGAGGGGAAAAAAGTATTTGCCCTGGTCGAAGTTTTAATTACTGACCAAAAACCTGACGATGACCTCAATTAAAAGGGCCCACTTCGGGCGCCGGCGAATGAAGTGCTCCAAGTGGACACGTGTCTTTCGGGCAACCGTGCCGGCCCAACAGGGGGAAGTAATAATTAAACAAAGAAGTCTTTCGCTCGCTAGAACGTTCCCTTCCCGGGTGAGGCGTGCACGGTTTGAATAGGAACAGGGCGAAAAGAAAAGGAATAACCACACTCGGTGTACACTCGGTGCCGTTTTTGTCATGTCAAATTAATAATTTAAATAAATTCACTGCAAATGATCGTGCGCCACCATGCCTACCTTTTGCAAAACTGGCCTCGAACGCGAACAGCACCGCCAGCAGCGTCACCAGCTTCCACATGGTTGAGCTCCGATTAGTCTCACACACTCACACACTCACAAACACACTCACAGAATGTACCGTTTTTCCGAATGGTTGCAAGAATGTTGCAACTGTTTTCACTGCACTTGAGTTTTGCTTCTTTTTTTCGCAACAAAAACACACCGTTCGCGGTCTGTTTCACTCGCGGGGATGCACACGATGCACTCTGAATTGTTTTTTTGTAGGTCGTTTTTTCTGTGTTTCCTTTTTTCTTGTTTCACTGTCACAAAATGTTTATGCTAAAATAGTCTGAAACTATAACAGAGAATAAAATATAACAAATGTTGAAATTAAATAGGCTCATTAAATGATTATTTATGATGAACTAGTGATGAAAGTTCATTAGAAAATATTTTTTAGAAATACTTATTAGTAATTGCTTCAGGCATTTTAATTTTTAAAACTCCTAAAATAACAACTCCTAAAGGTAACAACCCATAAATAGAATCCATTCTTCAGTAATTATTGAAGACAAACAAATCACAAAAATTAAAACATAGCCTTAAAACATTGCTTTAAAATACAATCATTCGAAATTAATGTATTAAATTAATACAATTAATACAATGTATTAAATTAATACAATCATTCGAAATGAAAAATAATGAACGTTTTGCTCTCTGTATGACATAGATAAATCACAGCAGAGAAAAACAAGGAAACAGCATAATAGAAGAAAAAACGAAATCAACCCGTCATCATCATGGGCGGATGACAAATTTTCGTTGATTATCACGACACGGCTGTGCTTTCTGCAAACGTAACCAAAACCCACTCATACGGTGTCGAGAAGACATGGCACTCCTTCTTGATTTTGTGTGTGTGTGCCATGCAATTTGCAACGATGCGTCTACCACCGTCGCCTGGCTTCCGGTGCATCTTAATTAATCCATCCAGTTCGTTTCTTTTTTTGTTATTTAGCTCAGCAGCGATCGCCAAACGTAACGAAGATAACGATTTTTCGTATATGTGTCTCCGATCGGCGAAAGAATATGACGATCGCCGAGCCAGCAGCAGAGGGAATGTGCAGCAAGCGGAGCTGTTGTCGGGAGCAGGTTCTGGCCACTTTTATCATTTAATTGAGTTTCGAGTCGCTTTGTCGGGCCCAAACACCTACGAAACGATCGCGAAACGGCGCTGCCGTCGCCGAACACAGTCCATTCACTGCACAATTGGTAGTATTTTTGTTGTGTGGTTCGAGTACGTGTTCGGTCTCTGAGATGAGAACGATAACGGAAAGGGTCAAGCGACAAGTCTGTGTCTGGACAAGTGGAGTTCTTTTTTAAGTGAGTTTAAAAATAAAAAGAGCTAAATCTTGATTGGAAAGAGAGAAAGGAATGTAAACGAACTGTTAGCAACCACCAAATCCTTTCCCAACTATTTAACACAATCTGTTTTAAATCGTTAATGAAGTCCAATGACAGAGTCTAATTAGGTTGTGCAATAACTAGTTGTGTCTTTCACTGTTGTCCATAGCAATCACTTTCTGGAGGTACTCAAATTTGAATCCATTTACTTCAATTTTGCACTCTTTCGCACGGGTTTAAGTCATTGTCACCAATTATACACTTCATTCAGTTTGTCCGCTGAAACTTCTGCATAAATTTCAATCAACAAAAACACTCAAAATCACGCACGAAAATCCGTTCACCGCAAAACAATCAAACCACCCAAACGCACCTCTTTCACGTGCGCTCGCACACACCAGTGTAGGGCCAATACTCGTGGCGGGGCTTTGCACTCGCACTCGCAGTCACCGTCACTGGCGGTCGGGAAAAGGCAACAAACTGAAGCGCACTCGGGCGGTCGGGAAGGTATACACAGACACTGCACACGGCGCACTCCGAACGGCTCCACCAACTGGGGTTCGGGGTGAGCTTGGAAGAAACTGGTCCAAGTCCAAGGAGAAATAAATCGAGAATGAATTTTCAATGCCAAGGCTTACGGAATTTATAGAGAAAGCCACGACCGCCACGAACGCGGGCGCAGCGACCGCGAGCGCAATCGGCCAGCAGCTCTCCAGCCTCCCCCCCCGGACCGAACAGTCCCGGACAAGGGGGGTGAGTTTGCTTTTGTTTGCTTTTCACATCTTTCTTTCCTATCCCTCGCTGGTGCCGGAAGAGGCGCAAAAAGGTAGCGGCGTGCAGCCTCCCAGGAGGAGTTCGCTCACCGACACCGTTCGTGGGGCTTCGCTACACACTCTCTGTGAGCTGGCCCGACCGAACGCTCTCCGACGTTCTCAGCCCGAAGCGTAACATCTCCAAATCTTGGCCTTCCCCTGTTTTGTGGCCGATGCTTCGGGAAAAAGAGGATTTGGAGGTTGCACTTTTCTCTGGCGTGATCTTCAATTGAGAGTGGCGCGAGGAAAAGCGAACGATCGTGACGCTCCGCTCCATCTGGAGCGCTCTCATCCTCTCGCCGAATGTAGGGGATGAAGGGGTTAGTGAAGAGCAAAACCTTCTACTCAACTCCCGATTCCACCGAGCGATGCCGAACGAACCGAACGCCGAACACGAAGAAAGGTGGAGAAATGGGAGAGCTGATGAGATTGTGCACGGTCACCGGGAGAGTTTCGAGTTGGAGTACATGTGCCGCCGATGGGAGAAAGTGTGAGCCGAGGACGGGTGGACCAGTGCACACCGGATGCAAGTGCAGCTGAGATTGCAGCAGCATTGCACCGCACTCTCACGGTCGGTTGTTCGCTTTTGGGGGGCTGGAAAAAGGTTATTTTCTTTCTCTCTCAGTCTGTCTCTTTTGCACTCCGCACTGGCGCTCCGTGCGTGTGGGTGTTTTGCGTTTTGTGTGTGTATTTTTGTGCGTTTTCGCACACTGGACCGTAGGCGTTTTAGGTGGTGGTCAAAATGGTAGTGTGGGCTCTAGCATTGTATGTTTTGTTTCACTGAGTTTTAGATCACTGTAGAGTTTTCCAACAGTGTAAGATATTTTGCAAGGCAGCATAATTAACAGCTATCTTCAGTTGCGTTTGAAATTGATAATACGAGTTAAAGAATTATGTTAACTTAAGCTTCAATAAAGTATTTTGAGAACCTCGATTTGATCTTATTAACGATTATTATTCATGAGACGACGCATACTGCTTGACTTCCTGTTTAGCAAACTCTTTTAGTCTTCTCATAATACTTGATTTTCGTGGATTTTTTGCAACAGTTTAAAGTCTATTTTAGCCTAAGTTGTATTCAACTATTTTTTTAAAATTTCTGCATTAGCGTAAAAACATCTTAGTTGAGCCTTCATTGTATTGCATTTCATAAACAAATGTTAAGCCTTATACATGTTTTATTGATCAAAATGCTAAAATATCGTATTTTGAGTAAGAATTACTAACAAAAACTTTGTATCCTGACAAATTCATTGTGCTTAGGCTTTTTTTTTAATTTTTTTTTACCATAGTGTCATTATCGGTTTCAAAAATATACATTATCACGTAGTGTTCACTCATAGTCTCAGATAAAACAGTTAATAGTAGTTAATCTACAAGGGTTTTTTTTAAATATTATTTTCACTTATTTAAAGAACAATGATACAGAAATGACAAAAATTTCAATACATCACTTATCAAATGAAGCAAAATGACTGTTTGAAGGTGAAGAACTTTGTATATTATGTTAAATTTAATATTTTCATCAATTAAAATGTAACATTATAACAGTTTATTTATGTAGAATTTTAACTCTTCATCAGTAGTCTTGGATATTCAAAGCAAACTTAAGGCTTAAAACCTGTTACATTTCTGTTGTAATTAGTCTTTTTTTTACAGACACCAATCTACAAATATAGGTACAACAGAATAATCAGAAAATTATTGCATGTTCAAAAAAATGTGTTTAGTAATTCGTAAGCCTATTACAGGTTTGGGATTATTGAGTAGAGATTATGTATGGGAAGGTTATTTTAAAACATGGATTACTTTACCTTCTTGTCATTTCTAATTCGTCATATCTGTACCACAACAAATTGCATCTATAGTTCTGTTTTTCCGTCTAGGATGTATTCACAGTGTCTTTGGCAACATTTGCTGTACAAATTCATTAATAACAGTGTGAAGATTCCCTTGATTGTAGAGAAATTTTTCACCGGCAAATACATTTTTCCCACCTATCTTTCCTGTCCGATCGACAGCATCTAGAAAAATTGCATTCACGCTTAAATATCACACTTTTCCGCGAACACAATAAAAGCCCTCTGCATCCAAATGACAACTGCAACAGACGCTGTTGCCGAAACGGAAGGCTCCCAGAGCGTGACAGTGCACCGTTAGCCGAAAGATGTGCCCGGATTAGGTTGAGGACGGCCCGGTGGTTCATGGCTTACGGCACCATTATGTGCCGCCGTGTCGATACAACAAAGATATCTTGCATTTCCGCCTCGCGGATGCTTTTGTGTGCCCGGGAAGATGATTTATGAATCCACGGGGCTCGGACGGGAGGGAAAACAGCTGCGTGTCTGCGCTTGCAGCATTAGATCCAGGCCATCGCGATCCAGTCCGTCCAGTCCGGGCGCACGGTAAACAACTATTAACCGGGCTGGTTATCTTGCATTAATTCAGCTTTCCATGTTCTGTAAGCGATAGGGTGGGAGAGGGATCGAAACGCAGCTAACGAAATCATCAGACAAACAGACAAACAAACGAATAGCATCAGCATCAGCTGCATCAGCAGCCACAGCAAATATGGAAGAAAGTCTAAACAGACGAAAAGCCTGACTGCGTCAACGACAACTTTCCCTGTCCTGTCATATTATGCTACAGCCTACAAGTCGGTGCGGACATTATGCTGAGCGTAACAACGATCGGACCGAATGATGATCAGCGTTTGATAATTCCTTCCCGACCGGTGGCGTGCTCGAACGTTCGTGAGTGAGTCATTGAGTACAGGAGGGCAGGTCGGCAGCAGCAGCAACTACTAATTGCGTTTTTAAACGAACGAAACTTGCCATAATTTAAATCGTGGTTTGGTGCGTGCACGAGGTCCCCGGAGTGAAGTGGAAAATGAGGAAAAAAGTTCAACAAGAGGGAATCTCTAAATGTTGGCATTTCCAGCCTTTTTTGGAGGGCAGAAGGAGATTGCAATGCTTAACGATTGCTTTAATCGAGCTTCAATGAACCTTCTGGTGCTATGTTTAGGTTTTCAAAATTGCTTTTTATGTTGTTCTTTCTAAATTTGATACAAGGAAAATATATTTTTTCAGCCAATCCCTCTAAAAAAAATTATAAAAAGTAAATATAGATGAAACTGATCGTATAAACTAATGTCTTTTGTCTTGAATAAACCCATTCAATACATCTTCTAAGCAAGGGTTAACGAAGTCCGCTTATTGAAGTCTACTCTTGGGGCGCCATCGGTGCTCGGCCACACGACATCGAAAGTTCTAGTGCGTGTCTCGGCCTGACCATGTTAGGAACGAAGCACGAGGCTCACTGCCTTCGTTCGAACTAACCAACTCGGATGCGGGAATTTAACCACACGGGGAAAAGGTCCGTGGAGGGATAGTTGCCCATTTATTGAACACTTTCGCAGCCAGCAAGTTCAATGGCCTCCCGAGTCTGGTGCGCCGTTCGACAGCTGATCTGGTGGCGAGCAGGACGTGTGTAGAATGGAAGAGGAAGGGATCTGCACGAGCGGTTTACGGATGTGTGATGTGGGAAGCGTAGGGTTTTCCTTCGGAAGAGTCGAACGGGCGAAGTAAGTTTCACTTTTCATAGCGATCCTCTGCGGAAGACTGTGGTTTACTGTGGAAACGATTGGTCTGATTGGTAAGTAGAAGAGATTAATGAGCCAAGAAAGGTTTGTGATTGTGTAAAAAGTATTAAATAATGTATGTTACGATGTTTTCAAAATTATTCCATCAAAACAAAAAAAGAATTACAGCATATACCAAAAAGGGCGTTGAATGAGTAATTAATCACACAGTGCAACAACAGTTCACTAAAATTTACGATAACATCTGGAGAGATCTGGTAAAGCAAGTTAAACGGGTTCCTTGAAACGAACCCTTTCTTCCAACACGAACCTAAGAAAGTGTTCAAGAATTTAATTTAAATGCAAATGAAAGAGCTGCACAAAATTTGCCTCTTAACTCGATCGCAAGCATTTCAATTAACGAACCTACGAACAATTACTTTCTTTGTGCCAAAAGAAAACCAATGAAACATTCCACAACATAAACACTTTCATCGTTTCTCGCCGGAGTAGTATCAGAATCGCCGAAATCAAATTCTACGGAACGGTTTGTCTTCCCTATGTGACCCACTTCGGAGAAAGTGTGCAGCCAGATGGTCATGGGTTCAGCTGCAGCAAGCTGAAACACTGCACTTCATGCTCCCGTTGTCACGACCGCCCAGAGAAATGGAAAATTGCTCCCGCTGATGTCAAAGTGTATTACTGTCTTTTGTTTTTTTTTTCTTTTTGTTGTTCGTTTTTGTTTTCGGGAAGTTTGACTTCTTTTTCCATCGCCCCATTCTCGTGCTGTCCCGTGTTGTCTCGGAAATGAAAATGACAGCGCACATTGCACATTGGGGTGATCTTGGAGATAGTCAACCTTTAAGTAGTTTTTTTTTATTCGGCCGGCATCCGGTTGGGTGGTAATGGGACGAAGTTGAAAGTTAATCATAAAATTGCTGATAATCGAAAAACGAGAAAATGTGTGCCCCAGTAACCAATTCAACCCGGTGGTGCGGTTCAGTTAATTTTGCTCCCCTTTTGCAGCCTTTGAGCCTAGCAGTGAGCGACAGTTTTATGCGCGCACCACATACCGCAACCAATGTACAATCGCTGGGGCTGTCAGTTGGTGGTTTGTTTGCGGCGAATGAAACAGTTTGCCCAAATTTTTACACCTTCCGGTGAAATGGCTCGTTGTAGCTGGCTGCGTACGGTAAAGGAGCCTTACTTTAATAGTTTGTGCCTTTACTGTACAGTAATTGTTTAACAGTTTCCGCCATCGTTATTGAAGTAATGGAATTAAATTAATTGGAGCATAAATATTTATTTCTTAATTACAAAATTGTGATAAGATTGATTGTAAGTCAACAAATTGTTAAAAGCTTCAGTATGACATCTATACGTATGTATTTTTAACACAATTTATAGCATTTTACCTTTTAAGCCCATAAAATTATCGACCAGCTTAAGTAAAAATGCATCCTTAACGATTTATTGCAGTATTTGGCATAAATTAAAACGCCATTCATGGCTCTTACGTACCGCTCGCATCATTTCGACTTATTTTCCCTTTTATCTATCCAGTTCAGACTCGTTCATCATCAATCTGGCGGTCAACAAAACAAAACAAAAAAAAAAAAAACCCGTCCTAATCTCTAACCAAAATGCGTTGACCGTTTGGCACGATGGGAGAAGCGGCGCGACGATGCCGGCCTTATCATAAATTTCCCAATTTCACCTATTACGAGCGGTTACGTTTTCGTTTTCGATTGCTTGTTAAAAATGAATTTGTACGCGTGTGTGAGAGCGTGCGCGAGCGTTTGCTTTTGTATCTTGTTTTTATTCGCTACCATTTGCCTACGTTTCTATAATTCGCTTTTCGATAGAAAGGAGGAAGGGTTCCAAAATTGGAATGGACCAAACTCTAGCGAATAAAGCAAAAACAAAATAAAAACAGCATCTCCTGCAGCAGAAGCTATTAAAAAATCGATTTATTTTCACTGCACCACGCTGAAGCTACCTCTCCCTTCCCACTCTCTCCCTCTCTTCCATACTTTGCCGAAAAACAAAAGGAACCAGTTACGAAGAATCATGCAAAGAAGGGTAATTTTATTCCTCGCCAGACAGTAACAAACTCGCAAAGGAAAGCGTCTATCGCTAAAAGGGGTTTCCAGGGGGTTCCAGATTAATCGTGCGCGGTAAGGTGTCGAAACGTCAATTAAGATTAACCGGGCGATAAGTGAATTAATTGACATGGCCGTAACGTAAGCCTGCGCACATCATCCTCCGGTCCTCAGAATCACGTCGTCATCGGTCGTTTTTGGACTTCAAAATCGTCATTCATCCTTGTTTGGACGTATGATGAGTACCACCGAGCCGAGCAGACGATCTCGCCGAATGACCGGAAGCTTCGGGGTACGGTCGTGCGAGAGCTTTCGATAACGACATGCAGGCGGACTTGCAGAAAGCATTTTTGTTTTTGCTTGGTTTTGGTTATCGTGAAACTATTTTTTAACGATTGGGAAAAGCTGAAATAGATAAATTTGTGCTTCCCGCAAAGGAACAAAAAGAAGACGGGAAACCCCCGTCATCATAACTGGCGGGTGGTATTTGTATGCAAATTGGGAATCGGGATCGAGTTTGGATTTGCAGGGATATCTTAATTTTAATGGCAATGTGTGCGTGCAAGGTTCGAAATGTTGAATATCCAAGGCTTTTGCGATTAATAGAAGCAAAAATTTAATGGAAAGCAGTGGATTAGGATTTATAAGCGGTAAAATGCATTAAATCACAGATGGTTAACGGCAATGATAAGATACGAAAATACCATAATCATAAGCGATCTTCTTAAGCATATATGAAACCTTAACATGTTTAGTTAATAAGCTCATGTAAAAAATTATGAATATGATTTTTTATTTCAAGATTGAAATGGAAGAAGATGGTGCATTTACTTTTAAAACAGATTCTCGTAACAGGAAAAAATCAATAAAATTAGTTAGGTATTTCTAAATTAGTCGAAAGATTTATTGACTGTATCAAGCTAAAAGATACAAAAATATTTGTAAAAGTAGCCAATGAAAAATCATCATAAAATCCTTCAGTTTAAATGACGATTAAAATCAAAATATAATATTTAACGGTCCTTAAATAAATAAATAAAATAAAAATAATTTTAAAATCTTCTTCTTTTTTGGCTGAACAACCGATGCCGGTCAAGGCCTGCCAACACACTTGTGGGGTTGGCTTTCAGTAACTTATTGATTTCCCCCCAAAGCAGGATAGTCAGTCCTACGTATGGCGGCACGGTCTATTTGGGGCTTGAACCCATGACGGGCATGTTGTTAAGTCGTACGAGTTGACGACTGTACCATGAGACCGGCTAAATTTTAAAATGCAATAAAATTAAAACATAATTAAAACTTCCCATCATCCAATCCCGTTTCAAGTTTGACACCCTTGCTTTACGGTTCGATCACTTCAAAACGGTTTTAAAATATGTCTGTTTCCGGTACTATTTTCTAAGGAAGGATAAATTTAGCCATGATTTAAATAAGTCAACGCTTTCCCTGGTGCTGATTGCTTCGCTTTCCTGTATGATTCCGATTTGGTTTCATATATTTGCTACAAAAACACACATACACACGCTCAAAGGAGAGGCACAGACACACGGGGAATGCTTTTGTTATGCATCGTAGCTATGGAGATGGAATTAGTTGGTACTTCCTGTATATTTTATAGCGGCGACGTAATTTTTTGTTGTATGTGCCGTATAAATCTTTCTCTCTATCTCTCTCTCTCTCTCTCTCTCTCTCTCTCTCGCCCTCTCACTCTTTAGGAACAAGAAGGTTGTGCAAAGGGACTGGCGCATGAATATTGCGCAGAGAATTAATAATTATTAGAGCTAGGTGTTTTTACGGCCCTCCCAGCGATTCTCGGACCCTCTGCAAAGGTTATTCCCTAAATTGATTGGTCTCGAACGAACGATCGAACGAAACGATCGAACGATTATTACAATGGCATCATGGTCCTCACACGGGTTCACGCGAGGAACGCAAGCAGTGATGCGCACCTTTCCAAACCAATTTTCATCTGATGCACCCCCCGTTCTCCAGCCGAGACCTCTCATTAGACGCCACGAGCGCTGGGTTCCGATCAGATTCACTTTTCTTACCCAGCGCTGTGAAGGAAACGTCGTGAGTGTTCCTCTGAGCCAAAAAGGCAGTCCCTTCGCACGCCATTTCGCTGATGGGGCTGGACGGCAGTTTCACTTTCACTTTAGCACGCGTTTGCGTTTCGGCTGGGAAGGAACGACGGTAGATGACTCTTGAGCACTATGCGATTTTCCAAAAAGGGAGGATGTTTTTCTGTCGTTCGATCATTGATTAGGTCAGCTGGATGGCTTCGAGCAGGCGCAAGCAAAGGTAAAAGGTAGGGAAGACTCTCATTGCAAACATTGACGGGTGTGCGATCGGAACCGTCTTCCGTCCTTTTTGTGGAACGGATGAATGTTTAACTTTAGCCCATTCGAATGGAGGGCTAGGTAGCATGTGGGTAGCTCAGATGGTATACGAACTTTACCGGGAGCGAGGGAAAATTGCTAGTTAACGTGTCACAGAAGGTCGAGGGTAGTGACATTAATGGGAAGGGCAAGGGTTTAATTATATTGTTTAAGTAATTTCACTTGGATATCGAGCATGTTGCAACTGATGGAATGTCGAAAAAGGTTTTTATCTTTTAAATAATACTTCCCTTCGCATATGACCTTCATCTTTGTGGTACAAAGTAATATTAAAGAGAAAACATGCCTTTTTTAAACTTACAAATAGCATTTAACCATCTATTTTTAAGGGCCATTAGAACACTTTTTTTTATTTAAAATATTTGATTTACATCTTTTTTACATTAAATTGAAATACCTACATTTTTCATATCTTATTTTATAATTTCTATATTTGTTAATTTAGAATTTTTACTATTTTTATTCATCTTGTTGAATAATAATGTTTTTTACATTTTACATATTTTACAATTATGATATTAATTTGGTTTAATAGAATATAATTTTATAATAATAAAGTATTGTATAGTAAAATAATTTGTTATTCTCTTTTTTATATATGTTGCTTTCATTGTTGTTGAATTTCTTGTTGTGTTGATTCTCTTGTATTATTTGTTTCTAACAGTATTTTTTTCCTTTCATCCATATGTTTTATACTAGAAATAATTTCATTTAGTGGTTTTGCTCTGTTTTACTACTCTAGTTGCAATTTAATAGTTTTATTGTCAGCGCGAGAGACACTAACAGCTGTTAATGGCTTCACCACTTTGCGCGCCATAAAGTGATTCGAATAAACTCATAAATCTAATGAAAGTTTCATTACGTGCTTTCCACCATTAAGTTGAAGATTTTATTTCGTAGGATTTCATGTCGCTTCTTTTTAAGCAAAATCTATTTGACATTTGCTTCTTTGCTTACAACGATTGCCGTAGAAATATTTGCGAAATAAATTCATTAAACTCACAGTACGCATACGCTGACATAAGCTTCAACTTGTACTATTCAGACGTGCAGGTATGCCCTTCTTCACCTTCGCCTTTTCAGTGGCTCAGTGGCGTGTCTTCATCGACGTCTAATACGTGACTCCCGTTGCACGGAGCGATCGTGTGCCAAACGGGGGAGAAATGTTTGACCGTCGTTGTTTATCTAATGCAATCAAGCGTCCTTCCAGCGAACATGGGGCCGCTGTCACGATGCCCATCATTTCACTGCCATGGTCCCCCAGGGCCGATGCCGAGATGGAAGAATATTGGAAGGTTTGCGTTTGTCGGCACCGCAAGCTTCAATGATTTTGGTGGCTTTTTCCTTCCTCGTTGTAAGTCGGCTGTCCGCCCAATTCCCCAATCGAGCGAGCTTGAGATGGATCGTGCCACAATCGGCTATCGTACGCTTAATTGCTGTGTTTGGTTGCGTTACAAAGCTCTGGTGGGACGGAGAAAGAGGCAAAGATTGGGCACAGGGAAGTATGTGTGTGCTGCAGCAGGGTGAAAACGGATCCCGTGGGTCACACTTTTCCCAATCATCCTCGCTTGGCGTTGACACTGGCAAGGAAGTGCAGTGCCATTGAAAGGGAAATCGAAACATACCTACACATACATGAAAAGGGAAACTTGCAGCGAAAAATAAATAACGAAGGTTCGAAAGATGTAGCTGGTTGCAACCGTACGTGGCGTGACATTTGCTGGGTTGCGCTAACCTTTCGTTAGCTACAGTGTGGGGCGTGTGTTTTGCCGTTTGGAGAAAGAAACGAAGCGATAGAAATTTTGCAATTTCGAAGCAAAGTGTCATTTAATTATAGTGTCAATTGATGCACAATTGGATTTTATCTACATAGTTATTACTTGTTTTTCTTGCGATTAATGAACTATATTGTTGAACTCAACAAAAAGTTGATTTATTTGACAGTTAAAAATTTGTAGATTTTCAAATTAACGAACAAAAAGAAAGAAAAGAAAAGACAAGAAAGAACACAAAATACGCATGCCAACATTTAAATAAATTTTCCTCTTCTGATTGTTTGAGACTTCAGCATTACCTCAATGCTTTGCTCATTGGTGTTCATCCAATTTACTCTGCCTGTGTCCTTAAAAGTTTTCTGTTATTTCTCTCTCTCTCCCTCTCTCTCTCTCTCTCTCTCTCTCTCTCTCTCTCTCCTATTTTATTCAACTATACTCTTTCTAACTCTTCCCTCTCTCGTGTTATGTCTATCCGTGACCTTGGTGTTATACTTGACAGTCGTATTAACTTTAAACTGCAGTATGTTGAGGTTCTACTAAAAGCTAATCGAACCTGTTTATTTTACGTTTTACCTGTATTTTTAGAGATCAAAGCTTCCTAAGAAACCTTTATTGTGCTCTGGTAAGGCCTATTCTTGAATATGCTAGCATCATTTGGTATCCTCCCACTATCGATGGCTGTTCGATAATTGAAAGCATTCAGCGCCTCTTTACCAGTATTACTTACCTATGAAACGCGATTGCAGTTATTCAATCTTCACTCTTTAAGCTTCCACCGCCAAGTGTTTCAGGCATGTTTTATTGGTGGCTTATTACTTTGAAACACGTCATACTCTTAATACTTTCAAAGATCCTCTTCTATCCTGTTTCATGTTGTTTAACCACTTTTACTTCTTCTTCATCTTGTTTGGCACAACAACCGCTGTCGGTCAAGGCCTGCTTGAACCCACTAGTGAAGTGAGCTTGGCTTTCAGTGACTTATTGTTACCATAGCAGGATAGTCAGTCCTACGTACGGGGGCACGGTCTATTCGGGGCTTGAACCCATGACGGGCGTGTTGTTAAGTCGTACGAGGTGACGACTGTACCACCAGACCGGCCCACTTTTACCACTTTTACTATCTCTTTGATTTCGACACCTCTCTTAACTCATACCGTAACCGTCTTCTTTCTTCTAATTTTCTTAAATTTTTCCTCTTAGTATTCTTTTACTCTCTTTTCTTCTCTAAGTTTATGAACGACTATACGCTCTACCTGAGTTTTTTTTCTTTTATATTTGGCTAGGTCAGGACTAGTTTAGTTAGGCTTAGTTTTTATGAATGATTTTGTTCATTTGTCAGTTATTTATTAGTTTTAAGTCTGCGTTATTTAGCCTTTATAGCGGATATTGGATTCAATAAATGAAATGAAACGAAAGCTTATAAATAACATTTTTTCAGTTTCTACTTTAATTCTTAGTGTAGTTTGTAATCAATATGATCCAAAGAAGTAAATGAATATGATTGCTTCTTCTTCAGCCTATTTTTGAATTATTTCAATTATTTTAATTAAGTTTTTATCTTGTTTTAAAAATCTTATAATTTAGGGTTTGTGAGACTAATATACTTGTTGGTATAGTTTATTCGCTAAGATTAAAGTCATACAATTGATAAATTTAATATACGACTGAAAAAATTAATTCTTTTATGACCATCACTGTACATATTATTCTTAACACTGCCAACAACCTTTGGGCGATGTACAGTTTATTTGTAAACCACTTGTGGCTATATTTTACTCTAACGGTCACTACCCGTACGTACATATACACGCACGCTGCTTCATTTGCACCATCTCGAGGTGCAAATGGGATTGCAGGGGACAAATTGAAATTTCTCTCCTTCAAACACCATTTGTACTGAGCTATGGGAGAGGAGGGGGGGGGGTGCAAAGAGACAACCGCAAGCTTCACAGCAGCATGTCCTCTCGAACGTCCGGTCGCACGTGGTATGTTAAATCGGTTTTTATGTGTATTTTCGCCCTCCTTCCCACATGAAGCTGGACTAATGAAAAATCGGACAACGCGTGCTGTTAGGTTTATTTATTTATTTTTTCTCAATTGGTCACGGATTGCTCCCCTCGTCCCATCCCCTGTGGAGCTTCTAATGTTTGTATTTTCAACACCTTAACGAATTCCCGTCGCCTCGCGGGTTGCAGTGGACCTGGTGCGGCGGAAGGAATCGAGAGTGAGAGTGACCACCGCCGGGAGGGCAACGCGATCGTTGAACTTGCCACGGTTGCGTTTCGGATGCATCTCGGTTCGTTGCGCCCCAGCACCGTCCCGTTGACCTATTTCTTTCATCCGACCGAGGGGTCCGGTTTTCCGCACGCGAGCGTTTAGTTACTTATTGTGCTGAAGGATTTCCTTCGCTGCTTTTACTGCGGTAGGATTGAGATGATAGTATTGTATTGAAATGGCACCATTTGGGTGCTGTAGCCGGTGTAGAATGAGTGGCGGAATAAACAATCGATAAAAGTGATTGGTTTTATGGTGCCGTTTATGAGATAGCACGTTTCGAGATGGCGTATATTCACACCTTTGGAGAATGGGAAACGATTTGAATAAACGTAAGTGGTTTAATTAAACAGTACCAAGGTGGTCATTGTGTAGCTAGAAAGAGGAAACGAACGGTATGAAAGTGTAAGAAAAGTCCGAATAACCTGTAGATTGCTGGCATGTGGTCTCATTGTTTTTCAGCTTAAGATAGGCGAAAGAAAACTTTTCAAAAGTAGACCAACTTGCTAAAATGGTTTAGCATTTACCTCGAAACGCTTCGATGATCATATAGGTATTCCTGGATATCATCAGATCTTACGAGGTTCTGGAATTGCCTATTACTGTTTTTTTTTCCAACGGTCCAAGACAATATATAACGGTCAAATTAAAAAAAGATAAGTTTTGAGGTGAATGTTATGATATTTGTAGAAATTTATTCCTATCTAGAGTTTATTTTTTCTTTTTAATTTCACTTTCAGTAACTCAACCGGTCACTCATGCTAAAGCGAGATTTCGTATGTGCTCCGAGTTTCACGGAGTTGACAAGATTGATAGAAAACCATGCGTCAACGAGTCAAACTTCAATTGCGCCTACATCTCGTTAGTTGGTGTTAATGTGTGTTGGCTCTCAAGTACTCACAGGGCCGTACGAGATTGCACTACAGGTACCATCATCGCAACGCAACATGAAACACGCACATAAATCAAACGATCAAATGTACGGGAGATAATTATTGAATTAAGAGGAACTGGCCTTCGCTGGCCCAACGCTTAGCGCCGCCGTACATTCCTTTGCACGGTGTTTTACAATTCGCACGATAACATTGCCTGTTGGACCTGTTTCGGGTGATAACTTTGTCGTATGTGTGAGAAACGGAAGGAGTGGGAGGGAGGCTGCGTTAGCGATAAGTTCAATGGTGGACGCCCATTTCCCGTATGCACTTATTAAGACATATTTGTCAGGAGCCAGCTGACACACGATCTTTCATGCTCGCATGGGACAGCGAAAGTGCATTAATCTTACGGTGGAAGAATTTAACGTGGGGTCGGTGGAAATTAAAAGCAAACGCGTAGGCTTTCCTATAACGGTTGAGCGGACCGTGTTGACATTGTACGGATAAGCACGCGTGATCCGAAAGCCTTGGAAACTTTACAAAATGTATTTCATCATCATCGAGATCTGCCTTTCCAAGCAAACCTCATTCCGATGCCACACGTCTGGCCGATTGCAATGGCTCAAGGTTAAGCGTTTCTCCGGTCACTAATGCGGCAAGGCGTTTCGTACAAATCGGTTAAGGATTTAAATTATTTTATACCTGTCACCTTGGAAAAAGATTTCATGTGAGTCATTAATACATTAAACACAAACACAGTTTATTCAGTGTAACACAGAGGTAAAAGGAGAGAGATTATGACGTCTGTTTCAATACTAAGCCTTACACATTATGGGATATACAAATCTCTTGACCTGCAGTAACGACTTAAAGATGCTGTATTTTGAAGCACAGATTAGCAATTTCATTTCTTCAATAGTGCTACGTATTATTGAGTCTTTAAAGTATAGGGCATGTCTTTCTGTTTCCGACACCTTTGCTATAAGTGAACCTTCTTCTGGTACTAAAACACATCAGTCAAGATCTTCCGGTGGTACGATCGCTCTCCTGTTAGGCACAGTCGCTGGATCATCAAACGAAGCAGATCTTACGAGCGTACTGCTGCCCCTGGTTGCCACTGCCGTCGAGCTGGAAGCACCTCCCGCAGCATATCCCGAACGATCCATCCCACTCGGTCCCGGTTGGGGACGACCTTCGACCGGTGCAGCTACCGGAGCACCCAGCAGCATATCGCTCACCAACTGAGCACCGCGCTTGAGACACAGTCCCACCGTCATCAGTATCGCCCACACGAACTGACGCTGGGCCCGGAGAATCATCTTCAACCATTCTGGCCGTTCCCGACGTCTTCGAGGTCGATCGGAGTGTTGATGATGGCGCGAGCTCCTGTGATGATGACGTGAAGATGACGTCCGATGGTCTGATGTTTCATGATCACCTTCGCCGGCCTTGACGTTTTGTTGTTGTAGCTCCGTTAACCTTGAGCCGCTGGAACGCTCCGGGCTGTCATCCCGGCTGCGACTTCGATGACGGCGACGATAGCCCATGTTGGAGTGGGTTTATAATTATCTTCAAAAGTTAAGGTATTCTGAGGATACTGCTTGGAATTGGGAATCACTACACGCACGTATGCACAGATTTAGGGCGAAATTCGGCACACTGCACTGACGTTCTGCACGTTGATAACCTCACTGACGACGGACTTTGCACGATCGCGCACCGCGCACACCACGCACCACCGACACCGTGATCGGATGTTGCGGGAATGTGGCAGAACACACTACACCATACAAAGGGAGTTTCTCGCGTTAGTGGTGAGAAACTATGGCAAACAGCGACGCGTTCACCTTTACATGCGAATTGTACTTCGACGATTCGTTCTCAATCCCCACCCGGCCCTCAAGGTGACGCACAAACCGCAACATCGCTGCGTGTGCGTGTGTGAGTTTGAAGTGCTGCGACGCGAAACGAAACCCTCACCCTCAGTCAGTCGTCTGCAGGTGAAACTTCGTACCACCACCGCTCTGAAAGTTGTAGCCGGGTGGCCCTGAATTTCGGTCGATCGGCGAGCTAATAAAACAAAGCTCAAAAAGCACTCCAGCGCCCAGTGTGGTATCTTCGAAACGTCCACCAAGACGCAAAAGTCGCCTGTCGCTGATAGTCCGCGTGATGGTACCGCGAACCGGTTAGATAAAGATTATTCGAATAGGAATTGGAAGGTCGTATCAGCTTACCTGTGCAGATCAACCTTTTTTTGGAGGGTGGAGAAGATAGTTTGGCGGAACGATCGATACAGGATATCGTCCCAATCAATAACCAAGTGCCAGGGGAGAAAGTCTGCGGACCGCAATTTCGCTTTCCGTTTCCGGTCCGGGTGAGAGAGTGATTTCAGGGTCCACGACGTGTCCAGCGGGCATGATATGATAACGATTTTAGGAAGCGGAATCAATGGGAATACCCTTACTAGAGGTGATCGAGAAAATGATCGGGCAGGAAACAGTCAAGGAGTTTGATTATGCTGGCCTTCGTTGGATAGATGTCTGATGGAGTTGTTGCAGGAACTGTTTTGGGGGTAGTTTTTGCCTATTTTGGAGAGCGTTTATTGGGTGTTGGTTCAAGTTTTAGAGTTTATTTCTAGTGCATTTCTGAGATCTTTATGTATTAATTTAGGTTGAATCAGATTACGCGAAATCAGGAATAAGAGAATAAGTTCATGGATCGAAATGTTTTCATTGGTCAGAACAAATATCAAACGCTGCTGTATACATATGTTAGCCTCGAAACGTGATATTTGACTGACGTGGGAATTTAATATTTCAGTATGTATTTAACGTCTTCGAGACGAATGTGGCTTTAATTGGATCCAGCATTTGATCAAAAGTTCAATAATTGATTTGACTGGTGATTTTTATTGGAATGAAATTGCCGATGGCATTGATTCAACGAAGAAAGTTGATATTAATAGCATAAGACTGCGAACTTAATCAGCCTTTTCCTCCAATTACTATTGGAGTGGAATAAAGAAAGGATCTCACTTATTCAAAAAATGATCTGATATTGTTTTATTGATTATTATTACATGGTAGCTCTTAGGTACTTTGGGCTTTGGACATCTTTATTAATTTAGAGATAAACTAACTATGACCAGATGTTCATAAACCCATGTTTAAACCGACTCCTGAAGCATAAATTTCCAGCATAGCATTATCAGTAGCTGGTTCCAATATTTGAGCTTACTAGAATCTAAAAAAATCCAATTTGTTCAAATATAATGTGGATGAACCGAAAAGCCCTATTCCACCGTAACTTCTTCAAAGCCTTACGACTTCAGCTCTCAGTACACAGTACATACAGCCTATCTGATCTCTCTTTACCATCCGAAAAAAGGGCTCTACGCTTAAACGCTACCCTAAATACATTTCGAAAGGATACGGTCCATCGCACGGTTCCGAGGCATGTCAACTTTCTCTTTCACTTGCGGTGAGACTATTTGCATAAAAACTATCATCACAGGCAATGTCGGCAATGATGTGTGCTTGCGGGCCCTGATCTGTGCCTGTGGGCCACCTAGGCCAAAGCTGGAGGGATCTCTGCTGTCTATCGCTTCCGTTCCGTTCCGGCTGGACACACATGTCGGGCAAACCCGACACTGGCGGAGGACGGTTTATGTTTATGTTTTGCAATCCAAATGCAGGGAGGGGAGAAAAGTTGGCAATCGGCATCAAAATCAGGGCCCACCGCACCGTGAAAACAAAAGCAAAAACATATGATTATCATTTTTACTGCCTGCCAGACTGATTCAGCACCATCCATCCTGTGTTGGGGTTTGTGTTTTTTTGGGTCTGTTACTGCTGTCGCCCGTATATGCTTCACTTACCTGTACGTTTGTCCTAACACCCCTACCAAAGCGCGGTTGGCCCAAACCAATCTTATCTCGGTGAGAAGGGTTCCGGCGGCCGGATTGCGGTTTTTCGTGGATCCCCGATCTTTGGCTGTTTTGATCGACCGGAACGAAAGTCACGCGATCGATTTGGTGCGCGGTTTGCATTCTTTCGCTTGGCGCTGCGCTGCATGTGTGTTCCTGGTGATGTGAGCGAAATGAATGCAGGGAAATTGCTACTACTATATGCTATGTATAAGCGAGTGTGTGTGTATTTGACATTGTTTTGCTTCTATCCTTCCCTAAAAAAAAAGGCATTAAATTTCAAATGCGACTGTCAGCGATGGTTTTGGTCGCGGAAACGAGGGGAACGATTAGAAATGGGTCAGCGTGCGTGGTTTGGTTGGCGTTTTGCGCAGGTAGTTACTTTCCAACGCGCTTGAAATCGTTATTTGTTTCCGAGTTAGGCTTAATGATTTCGTGATGATAGTTATTGGGATTAGTTTAGAAGCGAGCGGGAAGAAAAAAAATGCGAATTATACCAATGAATTAAGTAAAAGTGATTAAAGAAGAAAACTGTCGATCATCTTACTTTGATCATATTTTTTTATTCAGTAAAATCGTACAAATTGTAAATGTATGTTATTGATCAAATGCTTCATAACTTAGACGACCTTGTCAAGAAAGTGTTAATTTCGAATAGATTATTTGCAATAATTTAACCCAAACAATGTTTGCGTCGATTTTATGCGACCATGGGGCTTTTCTTCAAATCGCATAATTAATAGCATGACAGACTTTTTGTATTTATCCAGCATATGATATTTATAGCATTAATTAAAATCAATCCATTTGCTTCCTACCTTGCCTATAGCAAACAAATTTCCATAACATATTAGTTTATTTTCTCATTTCTTATTAGTCTTGCCTTATCAGTGTTTGCTCAAAAACAAGTTCCTGCTAACGTTCCCGAAGAAGATCGACGGGCGACGGATGGTACCCTTTATTGCTTCTGTCATTTCCCTTAATGGTGTCGATTAAAGAAGGCCACCCCCTTTCGTTCCATCCCACGGTTTGATGGTAATCAGAGCGCGTGCTCATCTTGGCTATATGTGTATGTGTGCATTGTGCTTACTTTAGTTTAATCCCTCCCTCCCGTGTCCCGCTGCATTGCAAACACTCCTGGCGTTTACGAACACTCCTGCCGTGTAATTAAAACCGACCGCTGCGGCGGAAAAACGGTTACCATCGCAGCAAGCGCCCACCGTAAATGCAAGCCGTAAAGCACCCTAATTTGCATACATTACCGTCCGCAACTGGGCGTTGGAAGGAGGTTGGAAAATCGGTTACACAGCAAACACCAGGTGAGCAAAAGGGCGCTAAAGCGGCTGCTCTGTTCCCCCTCAAGCGTGAAGCCAGTAGCCAGCTTACAACCGAAAACGGAAGTGCTACTGTTTTTCACAAGCTCGTACACAACGGGACTGCTGTTACGGTCGCACGCAGGAGGTGTGTCCTCTCGATGAAGTTTCCTTTCGTTAGTGCGTTAGTCGCTGCGGGGCGTTGTTGCCGTGGCGCAACACAAGCTAAGTGGCTGCAAATGAGTGACCGTTTCGCGGCTGAACAACGTGTCGAAGATCGAGACAGTTATGTGATGGAAACGGTCGGTGACACTCTGACGTTGCCTGCGGTAAGCATAAGTTTGGAGCGACACAGTCGGCTGAAAAAAAAGAAGACAGAAAACGGACACTCTGGCGATCGGTTATGGTAATGGTGCGCGATCGTACTCCTTGGTGGTTGTATCTAAGCATTTTCATTTTCGCCCCCCGAAGCAGTACACAACATTGATCGGTGGATAGGCGCTGTTTGATTGAGCTATTACTAGGGTAAGGGAAACCCCGTGATGGAAATGTGGCCGTGTTGGGACGGTGTAACATGGTGTTAACATGATCAAGATAGGAGTGAAGAGTGAAATTGATTCCTTCCACGTTTGTACATCTTTGTATCATATGAGGCAAAATGGCGAGCAAATGAATAATTGCTTTATTTAAAGCACGATATGATCATAGCACAATTAAACTTTAAGATACAATACACATTAAATACCAATTATTTTAGAATAATCAGATCATATCGATCGATGAATTCCAAAATTGCTTCTATTGTCTAATTTGAGATAAAAAAGTCTTGCCTAAAATAGTAACTTAATGGGCACAAGCTCTCAATGGACGAATACTGAAAAATTGGCAAAACAGCTTTGCCCATGACAGAGCTTTAATTTCGTCGTACGGAAACATTTACAAAATTGACAAAAATAGCAAAAACATGAAAAAAGTACTTATATTGTTGAGACAATAAAATAAAATGCATGTAAATGATCGCAAATGCCCCAGAGTTCGTAAAAAAAGTATCGAAATTCATGGTAAAACAATCCAATAACCATGCATTTATTGCCCCTATTAATCATTCTGAGTCAAAAAAAATCATTCATTTACTCAAACTGCATAATTTTTTTGTGATTTTTATCGTTGGTTTTTATGTTTAATTACAACCACTATAGTCAAACTTCAACAGTTAGTTTTTTGTAAAAAAAAATAAATTATTAAATAACTTTAAAAATTGTATTTTTGCTTTAAACATTGATCTTCTTGCGTCCCTCCTAACACAAACACTGTTCCTTTCCACCGAACTCTGTAGACTTTTTTTCTTCTTTTAGTATTGCTGATCGTTTCCATTAAAGGTTCGCTTAAATTAACACTGATTAATTTACTAACGACTGCGCCACTGCGAACGACAAGGTTGCGTGTAATAAACTTCAGCGCTCGATAGTGGGGGGAGGCTGGGAACATTGCCACTAAAGGTGACAGACGTGAGGTTTCCTTCTGCCAGAGCCAGCACAACCTGTTGTGCCGTGTTTAAAGGGCGCTCGTCGATTCAATTACCGTGGAGCTGGAATGTTTTGCGCATACATAAATGTGCAGCTTCGACGCAGATGGGTCGAGGGCGACATGCGCTGGGTGCGCATCGTGCGAAAAGCATCTAATGCAGGAAGGGATACGCACAAACCTGTCGGCAGAGTAAGAGCGAACCTTACCAAAGATGGAAGCCCTTTAGATGGTGCAGCACCCAAGCATTGCAGCAGCGGTGAAGAGAAATTGATCGATGTTGGCGACTTTTCTCACCTTCGGAAATCGAACGTGCCGTTGAAAGGGATCCAAAAACCAGTGGAAATAAGGAGGGGCCTGCAGGTGGGCTTTTATCTTCATCTAACAGACACCCATAGTGGCCCTCGCCTGGTCAGGTTTGGCCCTCAGCCCTGTTGTCTAGTCTTAATTTAGTTTTAATTTATGATCTCGCACCGAACTCCTGTTAAGCTGGCTTTATGCATTCCGTTTTCCAAAACAAACCACCAATTTCTCGGTCTTTCGCCATCGCGCGAGCTGGAGTTGGCAGTAGGTGTCTCGATGCTGACGGTCTTTAACCGTCTCATCCCACTGACAACGGGCGGTGCGCTCTCGGTGGGTCGTAAAAGTGCGTGCAATGCGGTTGCATGTCCCCCGCAATGGCGCGGGAAGGCAATGGCGGGGTGGCTCTTTTTATGGCATCTGCGTATGTGCCACTATTTCATAGTTCTGCCACCACTGCCGGGCGCAAAACCAGTTCCATAAACCGCCCGAACCCCACCGAGGCAGCGACGGCTAACTGCGGGATAGAAAAAGTGACAGCGACTAACACTTTTACTTGAACTTGAAAGTTCATAAAATCCGAAAGCGAAATTCGTTCGGTTTTGCGTGGAACCGCGTGAAGGGTGCTTACAGGAAGGGTTGACGTTAGACGGGAAGGAAGGGACATTGAAGAAGGCAATCGCGAAGAACTTGACCAACGACCGATCGCAGTGATCGTATGTTAGGTGGCTGGGGCGTGCACGGCACCTTGGGTCCACAGCTGGAAACAACTGGAACATGACGCCCCTGGGCGACATGAGGTCCCGTTCGGTTTTCGAATCGGTCCGAAAGGTTTGTGCTGCCATTTGCGTCTCGTTACGGGCAAGGCGGTTTGCAGAAAAAAGGAGGCAAACAGCAGTGACTAGATAAACGATCAAATGTGCAGTTTGTCTTGTGTGTGTAGGCAGCAGACAGGACCAGCATAGGTGCAAGTGGCGTTGTAGCGCAGTGCTCTTGGCAGGTAAAACGTACACTGCATTCTCATATTTCCGAACCAAAGTGACCCAGGATCAGTTTGTGCTTAGAGGGAAAGAAGGATACATTAAAAACAAGCAAAAATGGGCAGATAGTGTATAGATTTTGCAATTCCATCCCTTGATGGGACATTTTATGTTAGTAAACCGTGTAAAGCGATTTAAGTAGAGCCCTCTTGCAGAATAAAACCATAACCAAACCATACTGACAGAGCTACCCTAGCTGAGATCACACTCGATGCTTAAAATAATCATGAAACCAATTTACGGAAGCCCACGTACGGTTGACCACTTTGCACCCTACAGGCCAACGGCAGCGTGAAAAGTGACCTCCTGCGGCTAAGCAATCTATTACCTAGCTCCCGGATTTGGCCGTTCATCCCATTTTCTCCGTGAAGATGTCCGAGATGAGGCACACAATGAATCATTGGAATGATTTCATCGGTGTTAAAAAATTTGCATGCAAAAGGTAAATGAAATGGAAAGATATTTTTTTAATATTTGTTTTTCTTTCTTTAAACATAAAATGTTGAATGTTTCATAAAACTAACGAATCAATTTTTGTTAAAATAGTACCTAAAATGAAACATTATGCACAAAAATTTGCTTTGTACACGAACATTTTGGGTAAATATAAAAAAAAACACAGCAAATGAACCCAATAAACAGACTGAACACGTTGACTGCGATTATGATCGTTTTGTTCGCAACCGTTTAAATTAGCCTATAGTCCGTCAAACGCGCTTCAATCGGACGGCCGTCTTCCTACTTCGCAATACCCGGCGGGCACGTAACGAATTGATTAAGTCGTCCAGTTTTGCCCGGTGAAAGATCGGCTCCCCCTGGCGGCATTTTAGTCGGAGGTGTGGAGTGGAGTGGAGAGATAGACAGACAGACCGACCGACAGCCAACGAAAAACGAAACACATGGGACGGACCCGGGCTGGATCCATCAGCCTGGCCGCCTGCGGGTGGATGACGAATGACGCAGGATTGGAGGCTGCCGGTCGTCAATACGCAACGCCGAAAGAGAGGCTTTCGCTCGTTCGATCAGCAGTTCCCGCCCTCGTAGGACGTCATCAGAAGAAACACACAAAAAAGCGAAAGTGAAAAGTTTCTTTTGCTCAAAATGTGAACGAGTTCGACGTTTCGGGCCAGCCTGGATGAGTGGGTTACAATGGTGGGAACGTTTAGTGGAAATTGTAATCAATTTAAAGTGAGGAGGGCTGGGTGTTCGCAAGTTTGACCCGGTGGGTGGGTGCTGCCAGTTGATCGTTTAAAACGATGCTGCCGGTGGTGGGCGGCTCATGTGTGTGTGTGGGTTTGTGAGCAGACAAGAACGGAGGTACTAATCTGTCGAAAGGCGGGAGTGAAAAACTTTCACAAGCCCCCGTGAGGATGAGTGTGCGTGGATGTGTGGACAGCCGCATCGACATTCATGTCGATGCACTGTTCCAGAAGGATGAGCTTTTTCTGCAACAACACAACTGACCAACTTGACTCTTTATTTGTACCGAACGAAAAGGTTTGTGCATTTGGCAATTTGGCACTCTGGACTCGACTTAATGTGCACGCAAAACACTCGCAAAGCTGCTGGCGTGCAAAATATGGTCCTGTCAGTCGGGTTTATCTTAACCACCTTCTGCAAAACCGTTTCACAACAAACCAACTAAAAAAACCAACGTTGAAGCTGAGACCAAAACGTGACCTTGACCGGAATAGGCGCAGCTTTTTCATATCCAAACGCGGCCCATTCGTCCAAGCGGTTATGGTATACTGTTTTCAAGCCATTATATCATTTCTTCAACCGATTGTGTGCAAATTATGATAGTGGCCACCCACAAAAAAGCCAGCTTAGTGAATGATCACAGATCTCTATCGGACCACTTTTGCGTCAACGAAAGATTGCTGACGCAGCCTGGTGACGGTATGGTGTCTACTTAATTTGTGCTCTGGATTTGGTTAATGGTGGTGATTACATTTTAATCATTATTTAACTTAATTAATAATAGTGCAGAGAGAATAAACGCATTTGCTTTCTTTATCAGGTTTTCTTGATGATGGAAATGGGTGTAATTATGAATTTGTACAACTTTCAAATTAATAAAGCAATGTTATGTTTTGAATGGTTTAACAATAACAAACACAATGGTTAGTTGTGTCAAGATATGCCTTTTGCTTGATTAGTTTATATTTTGAGAACGTTTAATTGTACATTTAGGAGAGGATAGGTAAAAACAGACACATTCAAGAAAATATCGATTAAATTAAAATTAAATATCGATCGTAAAATTAAATAAATTTAGGTAAAATTACTCCACCGCAAGTCCGTGACCCCAGCATGCTTGATGGACTTGTTAATAGGTCAAGTCATGTTTTCCATTGAAGATTGAAGGAAATTTTGATAGTTGTAATCCCATAGAATGTATTCCTGAACGATGTTATATCAATACCTCTTTTTTGTTGAATAAAGTTGACCGAGTCGTGACAAGATATTGGGTTTCGTGCAGTGCCTCATCAGTGTTAAACGAGTAATACGATGACGCATTGCTGCATTGTTGTACCGGTGTGCCGTTTCTCGCATATTGCAATGTTTTCTATTGTTGAAGACAGTTGAAGTCTTCCGACTACCCTTACTTAAGGTATGTGATGACAGCTGTTGATCACCAATTTATAAAAGAAGTAAAAAATGACGTTGATCTTTTTCTACAACAGTGTGTCCGTCTCTCCCCCTTGTGTATAAGGATTCTTACAAGTATTTTTATTGTTTTCATTGCCATGCTTTCACCAGTCTTTTGCTCAATAAGCACGACAACTCATTCTCTTAGTAATACTGCCGAAAATATAAACAATGTAAGTTTGAAGATGCGTACGATTGAAGATTTGTTTGTTCATGAATTTAAGGTAATTTGGCATACATCACATCATTTAAAAATGTTCTCAAATGAATTGTCATACCTTCAGTTTGGATGCTAAATTGTTGAGTCAGATGTGTCTATGTTTCCCGCAGTGCCTGTCTAAAAGAATCTTCCCCTACCTGTCCTTGAATATATTGCTATATTATTTCTTTATTTCCGAGACAAGACAGATCTGTTAAAAATTAAAAAAAACTTAAATAGCGTTAAATTTTAAATTCTTACAGTGAAATGGACTTTAAATAGATAGCGTACATTATAAATATATACCGCCTTACTCTTTCTACTGCCTCTTAGAGCTCTTTAAACACATATTTGCTCTCCTGTATGCTTCGTTTTTACTCCAAATGAATGTATGTACACATATTTTACCTCCAAATTGACTATAACTCCAAGTTGCAATTTAATATTCAATTTCTACCCACAACAAACCGCCGCAAAGCAACGATCTGTGGACGGAAACTGGCTATCCCATTTTGCTAAGCAACACGAGCAAACGAGAAGCGAGTGATAGGACAAGGCATAAATAACATATGACCCATGCCCATACATCCTTTGCCGAAGGGGGTGTAAAGCTTCGCGAAAACGCACCACAAACCACACACGGACTTGCATTCCCGCTTGCAGGCAACCGGTGCGGGCAGCATCAGAAGGGAGGTTTGTAAGTTCAATGTAACGCCGTGGTCGTCGTGGTTGACCCCGTGCACACTCCAGGTGTCGGCGGGCGGCTTCCTTCCTTCGCTAGCTGCAGAATGTCGCGTGCAGTGAGGTGAAAGTTGCGATAAATCAATGCGTCGTTGTCGCTGGAAATTGCCACTGACCCGTAACCGGGCGGTAGAACGTGGCAGGGGGGTGTTGTTGCAGCTTAACCAGTGCAATAAAGCATTTAAAGAGGATAAAAGCAATTTGCTTATTATTATTTAATGTATACATTACAGTGAGTTTAATACAGATGGCACGGTTTTTTTTATGTAGGTATGTTTGTTCTCCTTCGAACGCAAACTTGAAATGCTTTATCAAAATGCCATGACACCGTTTCGTACATGAGAAAAAAGGAATCGATTCCATTTCGGAGACTGCGAGCAGTAGGACGGCTGGAAAAGCCTTATCGGTGACTCGAAATCGGGCCAAATTTATCATTCCATCCTTTATCGGGTGCATCCATCGTAACAGTGACCGATTTACCGCAAGTCAATGGTGGCATACAACCATCTTCCGCTTGTTTGAGGGTATTATGTTTGTTTGTGCATTGAATGCGAGTGCAAACGCAAAGCACGCCCGGTTCGTTCTTCGCGTCTGCCCGGGCCAGATATATGAAACGTCATGTTTATTTATCGGAATAATTTATAATAATCTCTAAATCAGCTTCTCGCAGCCCGCACCCTTGCAAACTATCCATACCGCTTCCCGGTCTATCTGACTAAACTGGTCTATTTGTGTTGCGCCAGTGACAATGATTGTGCCTCTGCTGGTCGCGCCGGTCGAGGTTAGGTTTCACCGATGCCGTAAGGAAATGGTTTCCCAGTCTGGTTTTTTTTTGCAGTCACATTTCCTTCCTGCAAAGCTTTCGAACTGGGGTGTGCGATTAACGATCCCTCTCATTCCATCTTCTCTTTCTCATTTAAGAGGTAAACCGTCATTCGAGTAAATTATGATACGATCAATCGCATGCTACCCCCTTGTTCTGCCACAGTCTCGTCGGCCAAACGAAACTTTGCATTCGATTCCGCCGTTGAATGATGATGGAGTTGAATAGTTTTGCGACATTTACGACTAAAGCGAATCATCGCACAAGGTCGTTCGATGGGTGGATCATCAGTTTGGCATAGAAAATCTAGTTTTACATTTACATAATTATGCGTATCGATCCATCAGCTGGTGGGAGTGTTCGGTTTAATAATGTTGCAAATTTTGCACCGACGGAACAAAAATTGGATGATTTTATGGCTTCTTGTTTTTTTTTGGGGGAGGGTGATCAACATCAACCAGGAAGTGGTTTGTGCAATGTTGATGATACTGAAGTTTGATGATACAAATAGAGGATTATTTAATGGAATTCGCACCTGTGCATAAATTTAAAGAGCCATGCTGTGAATGAGATGATGGCTAAACCAACATATATTGATGTTTAGAAAAACTGTTATGGTTTTTTTTATTATTTACATTATTTTGTTTAATTGGCTTTACATATACATCGTTACATCTTGAGGTAAAATCTATCCAACTCTTACAATATAATTTTTTTTCGCAAAATATAACACACCGCCCCGAAATAACTCAATCCTTTAATGGGAATGATATTAATTCTAATGCGTAGTCATATTTTCCCCCCATATAATGGAACTCTTTTTAGTGCAATAAAGATCGGAGTACAAATTATGAGAGAAAATTCTTGATGTACAATTGTAGGCAAATCGTGTAAGAAACTTTTTTTATACCTAAAAAAAATAACTATAGATCTCAAACACAAATAATGTTTCAAAATATCACACAATTATTTTTGTTTAAGGCAATACCCCAAACAGCCAAATTAGCTTAGGCAGCAAATCTTGGCATGCTAAAAATCGCTAATTAAATTCGCCTTTTGTAGTAGATAAACAGCATCAAAGTTTCAGGAGGGTCTTTCAAAGAGCGCTTAAGCAGCTTCCTTATGCCACGGTGCCAGGGATTATTTTTCTTTGCGTTTTATTTTCAAGCAAGGCGTCATCACAGAAATAAACATCAGCTTGTTGTGAGCTTGTTTATTTTAAAGCTCAAAAAGCTCTTGTATTTCACATTATTTTACATAGTTTACTAAAAAATCACAATCACTTCACTCAATATTCCTTCTTCATTTAACTTATCTAACTTGTGCAGCTGCAATGATATGTTTGACGGCACCAGTCTTTGACACTTTTACAAGAACCACCTAGTACCGATGCCATGCATTAAAAAGTTATGAAGTTCCACCAAGTTCGGTACGCTTTCTTAACAAGCCTTCAAGTTCCATCATGAACCATACACATCGGGCTAAACAGCCACAAGGTTCCAAAGAGTACCGAGTAATTGTTAGAAAGCTTTATGGTTCCACCAATTACCGTTTCATCTCTTAATTACCCACAAAGTACGACATTGGAACGATTTTTCGTTAAACAGCCCCAAATCAGCTATGGAGTTCGAGCTGGTTATTTAGGACTGTATGACCTACATTATTTGATACTTACGGTTGTAAGCAGTGTCTGTTAAAGTAAAAATTAAACAATTATATTTTTTTCCGGTGGTGGTCCTATGCAGTTTTGTTTAACAAAACTTATTGAATGCCTGATATTTTTTAAAATAAAGAGTCACTGTAATTTAAGATGTATCAATTAATCATAAACTATCATAAGCTTTTTTGTGTCATTTTTTACACTTGTATGAATTTGCAAAGTTTCATTAATTTTCTTGTTTTTTTGCCAAGAATGATAACTTCCACGCGATCGATATTTTTTGTCATCTAAGACATTCATTCCTTATCAGCTAACGATGCATTTCAACATTCTGCATCGTTCAAATTCACCATTTAAAATAATCGACAGTGGGAGAAGAAGTTCCACTGCACAGCAACATCTACCATAGCATAGTTTCCTCGCTCGTGCCCACCGCTGGTCACGGTCAACAGGTGTGAGCCTTTTTGGAACCGCAAGCAAGCCGAATGTGCAACCTGTTCCATAACCCGTGCCAAATGCCAAACACGGACGAAAGTGGAGGTGACATCTTCTAGCGATGAACCGAGTAAAGCATGCCACCTAGGATAATATTCAAATCAGCCCACCCCGTGGTAACCGTACAAAACTAGTCCAGACTAACGAATGGAGTACACGAGGAAGAGGTAAAAGCAGAGTTGGCGGTTTCGCTGTTATCTAGCAACGGGCTGGCAAACCTTGAAATAGGCGCAAAACAGTCCCGGCCGTTGAAGATGCCTCTGAAATCGATTTTTTTGGAATAATTTAACGCTGGACAGGTTAGGAGACGATCGAAAAACAGGCTGAAGTCATATCAAAACGTTACAAACTGGTGACAGATCGAAGGTTTTTTTTGTCTCTGCTTTACCTGCTCTGCTACAGTGCAAAATTTAAACTTCTGCACGCGGTAAGACGATCGATGTGTTGTGTCATCTTCACTTCTAGGATGGTAAGGGAGAGGTTTCGCGACAGCACGCTGGCAGGGGAAGCAGGATAGCAACAAGTTTGAATATTTCCAAGCATCCTTGCATCAGATCGTTCGTTTAGAGGACGAAACCAGGCAGATTTGATTATTGGGGGCTGTGTTTTTGAGGTTGTGAGGTCTATGGAAACAAAACGTTTTCTGATTATATAAAGCGCATCCAATCGTACCGTTAACGTATCAGTTGGATTTGAGACACTCTCAGCACAGGTCGTGTAGAACGGTGAAAAGTAAACACAGCAAAATGTTCCGAAAATTGGTGAGTGGCTGAGCCAAAGCGACAGTAGTTTGTAGTTTCCTGAAGTGAAGTTCTTGTTAGAACAATGGCATAGAGTAGTGCACGGGAGGGAAGAAAGAGGTTTAAGCGAATCGCATACCGTAATACCAGGACGTCCGTAAGGGGTACTGATTTTGTGATGAAGTAATTCGCATTTTTTCTCGCCACTGCTGCCGCTCGATTCGCTAAAGAAAATGCGACTAACTTCCTCGCAAAAGCTGACCGCAATGATCGGCGGAGTAGCGGGCAAGTGTGTGGACTAAGGCGAACATCAGCAGCGAAGTAATTCCATGGGGAGCACAGTAGTTACCGGTTTTAGACGCAGTGGAATACTTAGTACATTGTGTACTGAAACAGGTGGATAGCAAAAACGTGTGATGTTATACTTTCATCTTGATCAGTTTCCCTTAAGCATGTACCAAATAGTACATAGTAGTAAACAGTACATAGTACTAAATAGCTTGTACTAACATCTCAATTTTTTTTCATCTGTACAACAAAATTACGACTAGCGTTAATCTAGGAGTTCTTTGTACATACAGTTATTAGTACAGTTTTAGTACACTTAAAAAAACTTATTTAATCATATTTCCCCCCCGTTGCTATTATTTGCAGATTGTTGCATCTCTTGTGGTGTCGCTCGTCGTCGCCCTTCCTCAGCGTCCTCAGGCCCGCAGCGCTGGCGGCGGTGGTGATGATGCCGGAGCGGAAACCCTTGCCCAGGACACGGTGATCAATGCGGACGGATCGTACACGTACAACTACGAAACGAGCAACGGCATCAGTGCGTCCCAGGCCAGCAACGACGGTACGAACGCCAACGGTAACTTCGCCTTCACCGCTCCGGACGGCCAGCGGTACGAGGTTGTGTACATTGCCGACGAGAACGGCTTCCAGCCGCAGGGAGCCCATCTGCCAACTGAGCCCCCAGCACCCGAGCATGTGATCAAGATGCTGGAGGAAATGCGTGCCAACCCACCAGAGGGAGCTGATCTGGAGTCGCTCGATGCTACCCTGAACCGACTGCGCGCTACCCTCGGTTAGGAAGCACATCATTCGCCAGTAGGTTAGAAGAGGAATGAAGCTGTACAGTGCTAGATAAAGAGAGCGTACGCAACGATCGTACGCTTGGATTTTTTTTTATTAAAACGATGTGAAATATATGAAAGCCTCGCCATTTTGCTCGGACTACAAAAATAACTGATAGTTCTTTTAGTTGGGCTAAACATTTTTGAAAGAAAACTACATCAATGTAAAATCAGTAGTCAAGTCAGTAGTCAGTAAAAAGTGACAAATCTGCTAGTCGTTTGTCGTTTCGTCAACGGGCTCGTCCGGGAATTGAACCCGGGACCTCTCGCACCCGAAGCGAGAATCATACCCCTAGACCAACGAGCCACATGTCTAATAGAAAGTTGCGCTTGATTTAAAATCACGCTCAACACAACCAATCACCAACCACCAATACTTTCACTTCGTAACAGCGTGAAAGTAGCCGATCAGTCCAAGAGGCTCTCAGTATCCCTTTCCACTGTTTGCACCGCATGTCTCTTAAAGCACTCTCCTCCTTCTGAGGAAGCTATTTTTAGACAAAAAAGAGGTGGGATCTATCGAAATGCTTTCACTAGCGGGTATGGTCTTTCGTGTTGCTTGTAGCTGCATTGGTTTGTGTCCCACTCTGGTGCTGCCATGATCTGATCATATGAAGCTTTTAAAAGCATTGCGAATAAGCTTTTGACGAATGCGTACTATAAGATTGTGTATTTATCAAGGTGGATTTAACAAATGAAGTCCTTCTAAAGTATTCCCAAAGGAAAATAACAATCAAAGTTTTCGTCGACGAAGTAATTCGATTGTTGCAAGATCCTAGGAATGAAAAGGCGACTACTGCTTTACTATTATTTTACACCGGTTTTATTTCATTTTCGATTCGATAACAAACAGTTCAACAACGAAATTCAATTTTTCTACTTAAGCCTATTGCGTGGTGAAATGGTGATCCAATGATTCATGGCTATCCTGTCTTCTAGGCACAGGACCTTCAATGATGAATGATGAGTGTGGGCTAATGACGTCCAAAACGGTTCCAAGTTTCCAATCCCAACAGCCACTTAGTGCTGTCGCAGGCGAGCGAGGGTGGCATCGAGCGCCTCCAGACTGAAGTCCTTCTGGTCCTTGGGCGGGTTGGCGCGGATCTGCTCGAGCGTCTTGAACACGTGCTCGGGCGTCGGCGGCGGCGTCGGCAGATGGTCACCCTGCGGCTGGAATCCGTTCTCGTCGGCCACGTACACTACGCGGTACAGCACACCATCGGGACCGGTGTACGAGAAGGCACCGTTGGCGTTGTGCGCTCCGAGACCTTCCTCGTGGGCGGCGATACCGTTGCTCGTCTCGTAGCTCCAGTTGTAGTGTCCATCGTCCTTCAGCACATTCTCGTACGCCACGATCTGGGCGTGTGCGTCCGGGTTTTGCTGGTGCGAGTAGGCCCGATCGAGCGGTCCGGCGGCAACGGTGGCCACGAGCAGGGCAGCAGCGAACACGAAGCGGAACATTTTGGAAGGTGTGGGTAGGCTCGTTGCTGAAGGCAGGCTTGTTGTTGATGGAAGGATCGTTGTTGAATGATGACTTTTGACCGAATTGTTTCACTTTATATACATCGCACACGTGCTGGACCTAATCCCTCCTAAATCCTATGTGTGTCCCAAAACGCACTACCCAAATCCTTACCCAGTATTACATCAGCTGGTGCACGAGACTTAAGATCAACGGTCCGAAGGATTGACGAGGTCAGTTTTAGCTACGGACCGAATGGTGGACCTGTTTCGAATCGTTGGTGTTGGGCTTCCTTTCGAAATTGTGTTTACCCTCACGCACGTACCCACATGCATGCACACATACACACGCATCCATTCAAGTGTAGATTAATCGAGTTTATAACACTTCAAAACGAGCAACTCGGGCAGGGGTGTTGCCTAGCAACAGCCACTAAGCTAATGAACCGCTCGAGTTTGCTTCGTTCCTTGCGTATAAGGAAGGGCGAAGGATCGTTATGATAAGATAGAGTGCCGATCATATCGTAGTACAGCTGGACACACGCATACAAAAAAGCATTCTATTCCACGTTTGCCAGACACTTATACAATCATTGCTCCCTCTCTCGCGCGTGTGCAATTTCTTGCCCATTTTGCATCACTTGAACCGACAAAAATTGTGTTTCCAATTCGACCTGCTGTTGGTCGTAAAAGTGGAGCAATTCTTTTTTTCTCTCTTCTCTGGGCGGCCCACAAACCTGCCACCCCGTGCGCAATAGAAAGACTTTATCGCCTGGCGTGAGCGACGAACCCTTGTCGTATGTTTTCGGGCGTGTCTCGCGCTGGTAGATGGAAAGGACCCGCATGTCTGGAACCGGGTCAATGTCAATGGTTGGCGAATTTTTTAATTATCCCGCACGGTTTACGCCGGTCCGGCCTGGTAGCGGTGTGGGCCGGTTCCGTGCACCAAAGTGACCGCCCGCTTCAACATCGTGTCCTGGTTGGAGTGTGTTACCAAGCCCAGCATGAGCGCCGCTGTTCTGGGAAGGGCGACCAGAAGGGTGGAACCAGTTCGAAACGACCCCCAAGATTTTGCCAATTTTTGCTCGGCCACATGCCGGACCCGCATACCGGACGGTGGTTGACCTCAAAGGTGACGACTCAAGAAGGCTGCCGAGCGGACCATGGCGGACGCTTTGTGGTTTTGGATCGATTAGCTGGGCCAAGCTGTCAAAAGCGAGGGATTAAAGGGAGCGCACCGGATTAGCCGGCGAAGGTCAGTCGTGTTCCTGTCCAGGCCTACGCCTGTGTGTGATATATCTGCCGACACATTAGCGAGCGGACGCTTGTGTCTATACGCTTTTCGGTGCTTTCAAAGCGCATTTCGAGTGCAGCTCTAATTGGCGGTGCTTGTTGCTGATGTTTTGGGGCAGAGACGGAGCATGCATTGCGCGATGATTGTTGATTAGATCGGACAGCAATGTTTTCGCCAGTTCGGTAGAGAGGTCAATTTGTTGAATTAGCTGAAAGGTACAAGGTACACAGCGGGACACAACGAAGGCTGGTCTATTTGTTTGGGTGGTAATCTAATTTCGGCCAAAAACTTGTAATGTTCTTTTGCTCATGTAGCGATCACAATCGAAAGCAGTGGAACAGCACTTGTTCGTCATACTTTACAACCAAAAGAGAACGGATTTAATTCTTAGTAATGATTCCAATGGAACAGTGATAGAAAGGTTTAAATTGACCATTGAGTTTAAGCTTCCAATTTGAAGTTACATAATTGAATTGTTTCCAAAAATACAACCAAACATATAACATATCCTGATCAAACATCTAATAGAAATAAGATCATCTTCAGGAAAGGGTTAGAGGCAATATGACACAATAGAACATGAAGAAGGCTCGGTGTCAGATCCAGAATTACATCCAATATGAACAGTTTTGGAGAAATGCTAAGGGAAATGTCAAATCATAGGTAAAGATAATTTTTTAGATTTATTTGATATTTGTTACTTAGAAATAAAGAGTAACTAGAACCTTAGGATTGCGCACTATTGTCCTTTGAGCTAGCCTGGTGATGTTCATTAGGAAATGTATTTCAATATTTCTAAAATGAGCCAAGGTATCATACTTCTGATTTACAGTTGCTACATCGCCACTGGGTAATGTTCCAGCTCACAAAGACACCTTTCGACATGGGACACATGTTGGATGATAATTATCATACGGCAGTTCAATACCAATCTGTAAACGGTGTACCGAAACGATTAAGACTCCAACAACGAAATGTTTTGAAAAATGTGGACATTTTTACCATTGCTTAAAATAGGACTTGTTACACAATTTTACCGCCTTATACCAAACGCCAAACGGATTGCGTTGAGCTTAATCCATCCACGCTTGGCTGGCTCCTCACGCAATACAAAACACGGAGAGAAATTCTGTTCCTTCATAATGCTCCCTGGGTGTCGCTATGCTGTTGTCCCCCTAATGCCGGTTATAGGGTTTTATCCTTTCTTGGCTCACGACATGATGACCGTATCCGACTGGGCGCGCGTTGCTTGTTCAAGCACAGCCAAACAACTCAGTTGAAATTCCAACGACATTTTTTCTCGGCCAACCTCCGCATCTCGATTGCAGCCGCTCGAACATTGGCTCGACATTAGTTCATTAATATATTATGCACCTGTTTCTTGGCGCAGTTTATTTTTCAAACACCAACCTGCTCCCTCCGCCCCTGGAAAACGAACTGTCTTCGGGCGTTCCGTATGCACTGAAGAGAAATGACTTTACCCTTCACTCGCCGTAATCCCCTAATCGATCGAGTCGGATTTTTTGGTACGGTGCGTGCTCGTAACCAGACGCATGGTCAAAACCGGTCATTTCGATAATGGTTAGCAGCCACCGCGACACGTTAAAGGGAGACATGCGTTAATGAAAATTTAATCAATCACCTACTCGTGTTACAGTGCGATTGCGTGCTGTTGCCACCCAGAAAAAAAGTACCCACCACTCGGCGCCGAGAAAATGGTTAATCTTGACCTTGGCCCTGGGTACAGCCGACCCGAAAAAAACACACACTTGCCCACAGCGCGTACCACGTGAACCCACGACCAGCGTCGGCGTGCTGGGCGAGCGATCGGTCCTGTTTCGGGGCGTGTCACGATGGTGCACGATGCAAATTTTTGGAAGTCGGTATAAATTAGGGAACTGGATCAGTTGTCAGCATCAGTTGCAGCTAATCAGCCGTCGTCGTGAATTCATTAGCGCGAGTCTCGCAAGAAACCTAAACAACCGCCCAAACGCCCAACCATGTTCCGCTTCGTGTTCGCTGCTGCCCTGCTCGTGGCCACCGTTGCCGCCGGACCGCTCGATCGGGCCTACTCGCATCAGCAAAACCCGGACGCACACGCCCAAATCGTGGCGTACGAGAATGTGCTGAAGGACGATGGACACTACAACTGGAGCTACGAGACGAGCAACGGTATCGCCGCCCACGAGGAAGGTCTCGGAGCGCACAACGCCAACGGTGCCTTCTCGTACACCGGTCCCGATGGTGTGCTGTACCGCGTGGTGTACGTGGCCGACGAGAACGGATTCCAGCCGCAGGGTGACCATCTGCCGACGCCGCCGCCGACGCCCGAGCACGTGTTCAAGACGCTCGAGCAGATCCGCGCCAACCCGCCCAAGGACCAGAAGGACTTCAGTCTGGAGGCGCTCGATGCCACCCTCGCTCGCCTGCGACAGCACTAAGTGGCTGTTGGGATTGGAAACTTGGAACCGTTTTGGACGTCATTAGCCCACACTCATCATTCATCATTGAAGGTCCTGTGCCTAGAAGACAGGATAGCCATGAATCATTGGATCACCATTTCACCACGCAATAGGCTTAAGTAGAAAAATTGAATTTCGTTGTTGAACTGTTTGTTATCGAATCAGAAATGAAATAAAACCGGTGTTAAATATTATAATATTATCGTTTTATTCTACTTGCTCATCTTCATCTTAGCAGTACCAACAGACTAGAAAGAATAGTTCACTTTCTAAACTGATGATTAAGTAGTGTGAGAAAACCTCACGAATGTTCGTATACGGTGTACAACTCGTTTTCTTTCCCGATATTAGAATAATTTGTGTCGGTTATGGAAATAATGCGACTCGTTCAAATGTCCGTTTGCTACTGTATATTCAATTGTCAAGAGTTCATTACATAATTCATTTTGAGTTCATTCTGTTATCCTTATCTATGCCTATGAGTTCATTTCCTATCCTATTTCTAAATTGAGTTCGAATTTCGAATTCGAACTAATAAATTCAAATGATCAATCTCCAACAAGTAGGTTAAGCTGATTGACCTACTGTCTTTAATTTGCTTTTCCCATTCTGTGGACAACTCTTCCCAATTATTGGAACAAACTGAAGCCAGCCTTATGCACATAACGTAAAAGAAAACGAAAAAGGAATCAAAAGCTCCGCTCATGACATAACTCTCTTTCGCTCGTTGACCTATATAAGAAAAATTCTACTCCGGCAATCGAGACGCATTCTGTTTGATAATTGATTGCCACAATTAAAGAAATGCACACAAGGGCTACCACCCGTCGTGCGTGTGTTTTGAGACACCATTTTTTCTGCCACTCTTTGTTGTGCTTATACGTACAGGAGGGAGAGAGAAAGAAATCATAGGAACTTGTTAATTTCTTTCAAATAGTTTGCAAGTTTGGTACGCCCGGAACCGAAAGGAATGATAATCGGGCAAAGTAAAGAAAGTAGTGATATTTCTTTGTCTTTTGCAGAACGGTGGCTTGTTAGCGCGAATGAAGGCAAGTAGGTACGAAACAGCGAAGCGAAAGAGAATTATTGAAAGTCCGTTCCATTAAGAAGAAATTGCCTTTTGATTGCAATTCTTGGACAGACGTGTTTTCATTGTACGATGGGAATGGTATAAATGAGCATGTTTAAGCTAATTAAGATTAACTGGTACATGCATATTTGGTTCCATGTGCATCGGGGGGGACTGTTTTTAAGAAGCAAAGAACACGTTGTTTACGGCAAAGATATCGTGAAAATTAACCGTTCAATTACGTTATTTGTGAATTTCACAATGTTTGAATAAAACGGATCAAACAGCGGAGGAGTTCATGGAGAAGATGTGAGGTTCAAAATTAAATCGCCGAAAAGTATGCAATGCGCTATACGTTGTGTTCATACAATGACGAGGGGTACGTCAATGCACAATGCTGAAGGATTTAAATAAGGGTAAATGTACTAGCCGGTCTCATGGTACAGTCGTCAACTCGTACGACTTAACAACATGCCCGTCATGGGTTCATGCCCCAAATAGACCGTGCCGCCATACGTAGGACTGACTATCCTGCTATGGGGGGAAATCAATAAGTCACTGAAAGCCAACCCCACAAGTGGGTTGGCAGGCCTTGACCGGCATCGGTTGTTGAGCCAAACAAGAAGAAGAGAAATGTACTAGTATTTGGCAGGTTAGTGCAGCAGTTTCACAAAAACTGCTTATACACTTAAACGTTTTTAATACTTTTCATGAAAGTGCCGTTATTTAGAACGATAAACTATCGTGTTATATTGTGCTATTTTAATCAATGTTTTAATCAATGCCAATAGGTAGACAAAAATGTTTAAAACGATTTTACACTCTCACTTTCCTAAGATTGATGTTGAAAAGTACTTAAATTAATAATTTTATGTTGCCCATTTTGGGCATGTTGCTGGCAATTTTTATCAGTCAGCAGTCACTTTGATGTGAGTGAGAAATAAAGTAGACATTGGAGAAATGAGATTGACTGACGGCTATAGAGTACGGCTCCGACTGGCTCACAAATTATTTTTTTCCTCTCAAGTTATTGGATTATTTATAGTGAAATTGATACAATGTGGTTTTATGTGTCAACATACGCATTGTAGTGTTCTGATCAAGTTATAAATGAATATTCTGCAAAATCAAAAGTGTGTTATTGTTTCAAGTTTCGGCAGGGGCCCATAGCATTGATCTGTCAAAAATCAACATTTACCATATACCTTTTTCGGCAGCATTTAAAGAAAAAAATAACTTGTTCTTCGTAGTTTTAAAATTCCAAGCGGGCTAGAATAAATTCTGCAACCATAGAATCTTTCATAAAAACCACACTTTCATTGGTTTACTGTCCTGGTTCTCTTAATAACGAAACCTGCCGAACTATTGGCTGACAGCAAATCTGCTAAAAGATGTTAAGCTCTGCACACTTTGTTTGATATTTTGAAAAATATGCCATATTTCTGTTTAAAAAATATGTGTTGAGACAATTTTTAACGTGTTTTTGCGTAATAGCACGTTTTAAGTCATCCTGCCGAATACTGGTACAATTACTTTATACTAATGAAACGAATTTGTCCTTTTTGTTCTCATAGAAGCTTCTATGTGTTTAAAAAGACATTAATTTTTAAAAAAGACAGGCTTAATTATTTTAAAATAATTATCGAAATAATTTTAAAACTATTTGATTACTTTGCGAAATGGATGGATTGTTAATTTTAAATACTCATCGGTAATGATTGGATACCAACAGATTGCTTATGTTTTCAGTAGTTATTTGAGCAGCAGCAACAAGATCTTGAAGACCAAACTATGTTGCATAAGTTTAGGCTATCCCGAATAAAAACAATGCCATTCCAATCCTCAAAATTGCCAACTCATTGACCGGCGAAGGAAAGCAGACAATTATAAAACCATATCTTTAATCAATAGCTCGTTTTCGCACACCGAGAAGGGGCACGATTGTTCACACACAATGAGGGTGCCTTTCGCGCCCGCTAAACAGACACACTGCAAAAAAGTGTACAAATATTGGTCTTATTTTAATGTTCACCGCACTTCATTCCGTTCCCAAGATCGCACATTTGCCTCTTCAGTGGCAGTATTGAATCAGTTCTGCCAATTCTAAAGCACAAATAAAAGTTCTAACACTCGAACGCTTTCTACGGAGGAATCATAAACGCCCACCAGGGTAAGCCGTGCGTCAATATTGACACATTGAAACAGATGAGGCAGAACGAGGCGTTTTCGACCGAACGCCAATCGGCCGTCAATCATTCCACCGGATGTGGGTGACCTGCTGTGTCGGTGGCGTCATGATCGATGCAACAATCAAATGCATCTTGACGAGTTATTTGGTTGAGCCACCTTGGTGATCGCGGAAAGCCAAATGTCAACTCCATTTTCCAAGTGGGAGAGCAAGCTATGAGATGATTTATGCAGACCGGATCATCGTCAAATTCCGGGTGAAAGGAATGGAAACGCTGATCACCCTGGATTTAGCGGACGGATGGAAGATAAATACAAATCAGATAGAGCACCATCGGACCGAGTAGCCGAGCAGGGGAATGCAATGCTCAACTGCATCCATCTCCGAGCCCGGACCGCGCTCCGATGTTTGCTCTTCATTCATAATTGGACACAAATTTTGGGAAATAAAATTTGCACCGCCCGACGCGGCAAGGTCGACCGTTTATGAGGAAGAGACAGCTCAAGAGCGACAGCAGCAGCAGCACCACCAACAGCAAGCAAAACGTTCCGCGACAACTTAATTGGGCCATAAAGATACACGGTTTATAAAACGGAACCGAGCCAGCAGTGGGCAGGGGCCAGTCAAACTATCGTTTGTTGTTTGTTGGCCATTTTGTTGGATTTGGATGTCGTCATTGAGCCGGCATGTTGCGTTTCGCATCTGGCTAATCGGGTTTTTGCAACGCACCGTACTGCGTAGCCAAATAACTCGATCGGGCATTACATTTGCATTGGGAGAAGGAGCTCAAACTTTAACCGAAGTGTCAATTGCCTTCGGGTGGTCAGATCCGGTCGTTTGAAGCCCTTTTGTTGTAATTCGTACATCCTGCGAAGGGGGGGGGGGGGGGTGAGCTTTGCTAGATCAAACTCATCGACGTTTGATCCAATATTTGATTTGTCCCTCGATTCGATCAGATCCGCCTCGTACCGGATGCAGCGAGAAGTTCAAGGTTTTCCCCCGTATGAAGATGATCTCGATTCGAGTCATCAAGTTTCATTTAATGCGGTATGGTAGATGGTAGAAATATTGGAATAAGACGCACGTCGTACAAACGATAACTTTAGTGTATTTGGTTAATCAGATGCAATTAGCATCGTTTAACGTCGGCCGATAATCAGCTGAGCTACTGGGTGAGATTGTGGTGTAGAGATAAAACGATCGGGAGCGTGAAATAGCGATCTTTAGAGCGATCGCAATGTTGGTTGATGTTTGCTTTTAAATATTCACATTTTTATCATAGTGTCTGCCCTCTTTCTCTACCCCGAATGAGCAATCAAAAACGATTCGTCGTCCTTGTGCAAAATGTCACTCCATTTTTATGAGCGGTTAAACCCTTAATGAGTTCATATCGCGTTCGTTTTTGGGCTAAAAGCATGTCTCATGATCCCTTTTCGGTGATTAGTCGAACACAATGTAAATAAATCTGCCCCAACCCGATGAGGATCGTTTCGTGTGAAGTATAAAATATGAGTCCTCGCACACAATCGCTCGATAACTCATTCGTCCCCAGGGGTGGTGGAAGTTGGAAAAAGGGTGATCCAACCAACTGTGGCACACGAAAGCCCGGTCTGAAGCGTGAAAATGAGTCTCCCGCACACACACACACGCACAGCCATCACCTTCAATAAAATAATGAGCCTATAAAGTCGATGCTTTAATGACGAGCTGCTAATTTGCGACGCATTTATTCAAATGGGACGTCTCGGGAGTTGTCGGAGGGATGGTCCGTTTCTTCGGGAGCGCCGCTTCTTTTCTGTCGTAACCTAAGCGAGCGTTTTGTTTCAAACCCATCAGAGGAGCATAAATCAGGAGTGTCGTCAGGGTGGTTTTCGTTTAGGGTTATCGGCGATGAGCATGAACCCAAATGCATGGGTGTTGCTGGACAGAGATGTGGCCAAGATACACAGCTGTGCTGTGCAATGAATGTGACAGAAAGAGGGCTCTGTTTCGTGGTTGATAGGTCATAGGATAAGAGCAGGTTATTTGTTGCATTTTACTGAACATATGGTAATCGAAAAAAAATATTTAAATAACATGATACATCGATAAGGTGCGGTCCTGTAGTACAGTCGTCAACTCGAACGACTCAATAACATGCCCGTCATGGGTTCAAGCCCAGAATGGACCGTCCCCCCGTAGCAAGGATTGACTATCCGGATACGTGGTAATGAAGTCTCGAAAGCCTGTATAGGCCGGCATGTCTGCTTAGGACGTTACGCCAATTAGAAGAAGAAGAAGAAGAAGAAGAAGATACATCGATAACTATTTGTCGGTATTTTTATCACGTTGGTATCTGTGATACTGGAGCCCATTATCACAAAAGAACGATTTCAAAAATTGATAAAATTGCATTAAAACAATTGAAGAAGATGTGCTCATCAAAGTAAAATTAAATTAATTTTATACTCATATTACTTAAAAGAGTAAGTCTAATGCATTCCTTTTGCGAATTTTATTACGTTTAAAACGATGCAAATTCGCTTTAACAATTTGTTGCAAATCAAACAGATTACTATTGACGGACGGAAACGACTGTGACCGTGTGGAAGTAACTGGGGGCCACACAGCTGGCATGTTTTACGAGCGACCTAGCAGCAGGGTCGTTCGTATTCCCAACAGCAACAGCAAAAGCCGATCATTAAGTGCTGTGAATGAAAAGAACGACGGAGGCTCAAGAATCTCCGTCACAACGAACGAAACTGCAAGGTAACGATCGCTTACGGGAAGGAAATCCTGTCATGCGTGTGCCTCCGCTCTGCCTAAACTTCGTTGGCGATCGGAACTGGAGCAGGATGGAAAATGTCTAGGTTGATTTTTTACAATGAGAAATAATGTTTCTTTTGGGAGCAATTGATGTGTGCTGAAAAGGTATCAAAATAAATGCTTTTAATGTTTAAAGTACATCACATTTTTAATCATTCGGACTTAACCTTTGTTGTAACAATAAAATCCGAAATCTTCTCGTACCATCTCAATCATCTTTACGCCTACACAAGCAGCAGGACCAGCCAAAAAGTAGGGGAAACGCCCGCCGCCACCCTACACTCCCCTCCAGGGACACACGAGAGCTTAAAACTTACCTACGGACCTGTGGAATGATGTCACCTTCAATATTTAACGTTTTCTCGAGGCAATAAAAGTTTGTTTGGGCTAACATTTCCCACCGAATAAATGGCGACCCTTACCACCCATTTCACCCTCGAAGCGGGTTCAAATGAATGAGCTCGGACAGAAATCAACACAACCACACTCACGTGCCGCGATGGGTCATTTGCTTACCCAGCCAAGTGAATCATTATCATCATCAGCTGAGCTTTTAATCGACCAATATCCAAACAAACGATCTTTATGTCCGCCGTATCTCAGTTTTTATGTCACACCTAATTCGATTAGGTTGTCCTCATAAAATAATATGCCACAGCTGTTGTGCGTGCCGGGTGGAGGAGGCCAACGGGAGTTGGAAACAGCGAGGTGGTTTGTGGAGATTTGAAGGCGTTCGATTGATTCCAGACGTGTTAATCTTGAGATGTGACAGTAAATTCATTCTTTAGTGTGAAGCAGTTTGTACCGATAAACGATCCACTAAATGGTGATGCTTTTTTTTTACAAAAACAGGATTAACTTATTCCTTTTTAAACGCTATCGGATTTCAAAATTGTTGCAATGATTACTACTTTCTACTTCTTATCTTTGTGAGATTAATGTATGCGTTACGCAAACCAATCTGCTGTTCGTAGCACGTCTTCTCTGATCCTTTCAATCCTGATGCGCATTTAACAACTGCCAAAAAAAAAACCCACAAAAACTCCTCGTACACGCATCGAAACAAACCGAAACCGAGTGATCGTAAAAAAAGATGAAATAAAATAAAATAAATGCAACATAAAACTGACCGAACTCCGAAATGGGTCGTAAATCATAATCCCCGCGCACGGGTTGTGCGCGTGTGGCGTGGCGAGTTTCGTCGATCGTTGTGGGTTTCGATCGTATTAATTCGTACCAATCTACCAATACTCCGTTTGGGGCGAATGAATGGGCTCGATAATGTAGGGATGAGGGAAGATTTTAGACGTTTGCAAGTGTGTTTGCGAGTTTTGAAGAATGAGATGGAAGCTGGACGTGGATGAGCTTCGATGAGTTTTGTTTGTTATTAAATGTATCGGGGCTAGCGATAAAGCGCGACATAAGTGGACAAGGTTGCCGATGGGTACGTTTTATGAGGTCATCGAAGAAGAGGTGGACCATAAGTGGTTGTCTGTTGAGAGGGGTTTTTTGGGAGAGGTATAGTAGTTTGAACTGCTTAAAATGGCACATGAGCGATAATGGGCCGCGATTTTATAATAATATTATAGTCAAAGGCTGTTACATGTTCCTAGAGTGGAGTCATCAGTAAATCCACCCCCACAGTAGGGACCGAAATTTAGAAAATATCTTATCCGAGACATAAATATTCATTAACGAACTGGAAGTGTTGATTTCCTGTATTTCAAGACAAATTTGAGAATGAATTAAAAGCTGTGCCATTTGCGCTGTTTAAATATGCTTTTATAACTCAATTAATTGCACCGATTTCATCCAATCATTCTATCCCATAGACACTAGATAAAGAAACTTCCAAACAGTTCTTTGTTATCGATGAAGAAATGGTCGAGGTATCTTCAATGACAACCTTACCGTTTCAGCGACCCCCTTGTGCCAGCGATCGACCGTGTTCGTATGCTTTTGGATGGGCAATTTGGGTTAATGAGCGGAATCCAATAGTGTTGCTGACTAAAGGCCACCCCGCCACCGCAACAACTACCTAGACTTGTAGATTCCATTGTTCGGTGGATGTTCTCCGATCGCCGGCCCCATTCGCCAATCAGTGCCGTCATTTATTATCACGCCAAAGTTTCACGCCCGGTGCGGCTCATCAGCCCTAACCGAGAGGGAGCGAGAGGGCATCTCCGGCACAAAAAGGACCAACAAAACAAGGAACCGAATGACGATGCGAGCACCTACTACTAGCCGAAATCTGCTCGATATCGAAACCGTGGCAAAGTTCAAGGCTAATTGGTATCGATCGTTCTGCGATTGCGGGCGAGCTCGCTGCTGACGAATGGGAAGAGATGGTTTATTTTTGCAATCTTTTGCTTATGGTTTTATGGCAACGGTTGCTCGTAAAAGTTCGGAGTTCGAAGGGGTGAGTAGATTTGAATATTACCTAAGCGGCGTTCAGTGATCCTTAGAGAAGGAAGTTATGGCAAGTATGCTGTAACTGAAGGATACATATTTAGTTACTTCTTGATGGTGGAATGATGCTTTGTGAAGGATATTGTGCATAGGGGTTCCTATCATGGAGGGATCAATTAGGTAGAACCTTTTCCGGAAAGGTTGGTTCTTAACCTTTCAATATTTCTTAATAAGCAGGAAAGATTGTTGAACGCTTATATCCAGTAAAATAACGATCCATTTTGACTTCCTGTAGTATACCAGTGAGCAAGGCATTTTCTTATAATATAGTTCAATATTGTTTAGTTCCATCTAAACCGTTTTCTACAACTCTTACCCCCAGGGCTACTGGAAACCTTTTAAAACAATTTCCATTTTTGTTTAATTTCCATTAAATGAGCGATCATAAATCAGTTCACGTTTCATTCATTCAGCGCTTCCAATACCTTCAACACAATAACAAAGCAATTATTTGCTGATTGGCTTAGCGCGTACGACACAGCACACGCTTTCCCAGCGCCGGGAGGTGTTGCAGAATTTTAAGACTAATTAACACGACATTAAATAAATTCCCTTTTGCGGCTGCCCAGCGCCCGATACATCTTGCACCAGCTGTCATAAGTGAGAATTTATTGTGAGAACCCTCTGCGGGCTACCAAAAAAACAACGATGCTTCACAGAGAGAAAACGAGGCACAAGATCAGCGAATGGTTCGAGTGGTTAGCATTGTATACAAATTTTGTTCGGCTGATTTTTGTGTGATTGTTACGAAACATGTTCTTAGTGGTTTCGAACAGTTTTGAGTTGTATTTCAAGAACATATTAGAAGCAATTCCTATGACAGTAAACATGTAAATAGATTTGAAAACGGAACAGTGAATCAAGGCGCCTACTGGTAGGCGCAATCTCCTAAAAAATGACCCCGATAAGGTCAGAGCCTCGAACGAACCGCCCACTGTTTAATTAAGATCGCTTCTAAATCTCCATCCGCCCCACTAAACACTTCCCGAATTGCGCTTTAATGAAAACACCAGGAAGCAATTTTTCAACCCTGCTCAATTGTTTCAAGCCAACCAGATTGCTCCAAGCGATCGAGCGGCGGTCAGGGGACAGATATTTTCCACCACGTCTCACTCCGCTCCGTCCCGTTGCTGGTGTGTGAAATTTGACTCGAATGCTAATGCTTGGATGTCTTGGTCGAAAACTGCGCGTGGCTGAAGAAAAACAAAACACACCACAACAGCCACCAATAAAACCACCCCAATGTCGATCGGGCCCCCACGTTTGCAGCGTCAGCGAAGAGATAAAAGAAAATTTACGATGAGAAATCCAATAAAAATGGCTTTACCCCTGGCCATGTCGTCCCGCGTGCGGTGGGTATTTTCCTGTGAGCTTTCGGTTTTAGGTGAAGCTTCTTTCGGGGTTCTTTCCCTTTTTTACTGGATGACCTTCAACATAAGTGTGCTTTTGTGTGTGTATTTGTGTGTGGCACCATTTGTCACCATTGCACCAAATCCATCTGAAACGAGTTTGGAGTGTTTTGATTGATTGAATGTGGAAAAGTGGCATTCGTGTGAGGATTTTCCATTTTTTCCCATAGTGTGTTAAGGCTCTTCTTAAAGCTATTAACGACAGCTTGCTTGGTGTATTGTCTGCAACAAGATGGAAGCTCAACCAAAGTGCGTAGGACTGCTAATTGAGCTCCATTATGTTATGATATGCTGGAGGTTGGATGGTTTTCTACATGCTGGTGAAAGAATTTATCCGCCCATCACCTACGCTCGTGCTCGGGTTGATTGTAGAGGTGCGATTGCGTCATCACGCGGGATACATTTGGGGTAGGTTTTTTTTGGTTTTCTTTTGGACAATCTGCTACTATGAAAAGGATTATCCGGTTTTAGCTTCGATTCGATTCGTTTATAAATGATTCTTCTTCTTTTTTGTGAATTATTTCAATTTTTCCCAATAATGATAGACATTTCCAAGTGGATTTAATATAAACATTTAATTATCTAAAGCTTAACAATAGGTTTCAGATAACGTGAACAATAGGATGTTTGAAAATTAAGCTTTTTGAAATTATTTTTCTTTTATTTTAGACATTTTATTTGGTAGCTTTAATAAAATAATTGTGAATACAGAGTTTACCATTAATTAATAATTGTAATACAGAGGGTTTCAATTGATTCTCGATAATATTTGGATGCTGATAGTTTTTTGTTTGGTTTATATTGTTCTCGCGATTTATTGTACGTTTTTAAATTTTTTAGGATAAATTTTATTGCTGTAAAATCGCAATAAATCATAGGAACAACCCATACATATATGGGAAACGGTGAATTGATCGTGAGACAAACCCACAAATTTACGAAAATTAACTAATAAAACGTGGGGCAACCTTGTAGTTTTCTTATTTTTCACAATATTTCTTTTCTCTTTCCTTATTCGATATTAAATATTTGTATGTTACTCTTTTTGGTATAACGTTTGATATTCAGGTGTTTTTGTATTCATTGAATTATTTCCATCGTTAACTCAGGAACCATTCTAGAACATCTATTACACCTGTAAAATTATAATTTAATTTAAAATAAATTATAAATAAATGTGTATTTTTCAAAAACAGAACACTGAAACGTCCTGGAACGGAAAAACGAAACTCTTTAGGTGTGAAGCACATTGTACGTAATGAAGCAAATTTCATCAATTACACCAGCTCTCGAACTCTCCTAATCATGTCATTTTATCAGCAATCAGCACATTAAACCATCGTGCTATGCCAAAACTTTGCCAAACATTTACTATTGAAGCTGCTCATCTGCATCGCCGTAAACGATTTCAAGGGTGAGAACGATCGGGGCTCATCCGTGCGTTCACCGTAAAACGAATGAACTCAAAATCTACTAAGAAATGAAACCGAAAGCAGCACACACAGCGCTTGATGAATGAATGCTACCCGTAAGAGGCTCATTCATGCGGCTCGTCGCTTGCAGCATCCTATCGTCTTTTTTTCTTTTTTGTTTTAGTGATCACCGCCTCATGCGAGTGTGGCACTCTACTCCATCTTCCGTGAACTCTCGCTATCACAGGGGTGCGAGCCGGGTTCCTTCCTTCTCCTTTGCCACTCCAAATGTTATATTGATCCCCCCCTCAATCTCCGACTCTACTTCACGGGTTCTACCAAATTTTGGGGAAGGTGGTGAAGACTTTTGGTGTATTGGTGTGTGTGTGTGTGTGCCTCGGGAGATGATCCATCGCGCTTCGCTCGTGAGCTTTGGGAGACGATTAGATTGTTAGAGGACTTCTAGCCCACCGCGGGTGATATATAAAAGATGTCGGGCGGTTCAGTCAAGTCAGTCAGCCCCTGTCATCGTCTTTGGTGCATCAAGCGCAACAGTTTCAAAACAGCAAAGCAGTGCGTGTGAGTTCGTGTGTGCTTTAAAACGAAAAATTGTGATAAAACTTCTCAGTTTCAAAATGTTCAAAGTGGTGAGTTGGAAAGGATTTGTTAAAAAGCATTTGTGAAATATCTTCAAAAACGAGTGTTTGGTGAAACAATCTAAAGAGTACAATATGGACATTTAAAAAACATGAAAATCGAACGCAAAACAGCTCAAGTGTTTTATATTCATTAAAGATTAATAGCCGATCGGTATTTAAAATATAACAAAGTGTTTAAAATATCTTTTCAAAAAACATACAGTAATTTAAGAAAAGTTTTAAGATTTTTTTAGTATTTTAGAATAATTAGTGAAAGCCATCTCTCTTTGCATTATCCTTTCCGAGCGAATGGGTTCATGAGCAAATTAATTTTAAACTGTTTGTCTTATATTAAGAGTTCGTTCTTCTTTCATTTATCAAATTTTCACTCAGTCAATCAACAATATCGTTTCAAATTATATTAAATTAAACGTTTTCATTGCGAATTGAAACCATTTTTACGACTCTTTTGTCCTCAAGGTGTGAGATGAAAAAACACTCTGTCATTAAAACACTTCTTCCTAAACATAATTCCATCTCCCATAGGAGTGGTCACGACTAATCTAATCTTTCAAGTACATCTCAAATAGTAACCATCATCGTAATGAAACCCGCTTAAGTGAACACCTTCATGAAGGTGTAATTAGATTGTTGATCCTTTTCAAACACTGTCGCTTTGGTCCGATTTAATGCTCAGTGGGTTGTTATTTTTTCGTCAGCCCATTAAAATCGTCACGTTTAATGCTTATGCTCATTCGCACGCACTATCGTCTTCTTCTCAATTTAATTACGCAGGTGTTTGCTCTGCTTGCTCTGGCTGCTGCCGTCTCGTTGGCTGCCCCGGCCGCTGACGATGCGTCCGCCAACATCCTGACGCACGAGTCGCGCCTCGAACCGGACGGTGCCTACTCGTACAAATACTCCACCAGCAATGGCATCCAGGCGGAGGAGAGCGGCATCGGTGGACAGTCGGTGCAGGGCTCGGCCTCGTGGGTCGGCGATGACGGTGTGCCGATCGTGCTGACCTACACCGCCGACGAGAATGGCTTCCACCCGCAGGGAGTTCATCTGCCGACGCCACCACCGATCCCGGACTACATTCTGCGGGCGCTACGATACATCGAGGCCAAGCAGGCCGCCCAGAATGGCCAAAAGTAAGGTGCCGAAAAGGCGTCCCAAAGAAGCGTGCCCGCGAAGGGTGAAACATCCCATATCCCACCACCATGTTGTGAGCAAACGCTGAAAGAAAAGAGGAAAACCCGAGAATGCCAAGGCCTGGAGAAGTCAAGGTCATCATCATCATCATCGTCACATTGTACTGGCCATTAAGTGATAAATCCCGATAATACTCGATGCACATTTTTGTATAAAAGAAATATAAAAGTATTAATTGTAACTGGCTTTGTAGAGCAATTATTTCATAGGAAAGAACATTTAGTATAAAATAATAGATTTTATGAATATACTTCATTCATAAAACAAAACAAAAAAGAAAGAATTTAAACCCATCAATTAAATCACTACGTAGGTGGGCCAATTAACCACACCAAAACTGCGTTGGTGTTCTCGCGAAATGGAAGCTCATCTGCTCATGTTCACGCACCGTTAAAAGCTTCCTCAGTGAAACGGCATCGACCATCTGCTGAAATCGGTCAATTTGGTAGCATATTTTATCGCTTAAATCTATGTGCCACCATCAAGACGCCGCGTGACATCGATTGACGTGGCGTGGTGCGGCTTAAGTTTGATGATCGGTCAAGCGATCTGCGCTGTGCGGGTGATCGTTTTTCGATGCTAAATGTGAAATTTGATACTGATGGGTGAAACATAAAAATAAATCACACCATTCAACTGCGATGCTAGGGATCTCGGGAAGAGAGGAATGGATTGGAGAAAGAGGAGAGAAGTACGTTATATTTGAATGTGTTTTAGAAGATCCGGCAGCGATTGTTACCTTACATTTAAGACAAGGATAACGCTTAAGACAAGGGTTCCTCGCCTGCTTTAACGTTGAAGTCTTTCACGTAAAAGGCACGTGTTCAGGCTAAGCAGAGATAAACACGATCTCGTATGTAGTAATACCGCACTGGGACAACCCCTGAGGCGCTGCAAACTTGTTTTGAACCATTTCAATGACATTCATAAGTATGATAGCTATGTTTTGGCCACAGGTGGTTATTAAATTATGCAAATAAAACACTCTCCCTTTTGTCAACTACACGTCCACTTGCCGCCGGCGCTGGCTGTTGCTAATTCGATTACAATCTATTCCGCTACTATTGCTCTAATTTTTGTCATCGCTGAATGGTATTGTAGACATGTTTCACGCTGCCAATTAAGGTTTCGCTGTGCTACTCCCATTTCTGCCGACAGGATAGCTACAGCAATGTTCATGTTGGCTATTAGTAAGATGAATTGCTTGCCCTCGACGAATCAATGCTGTTTGCTTTCGCTGAGTACGATTGTGAGATTTACGCTAGCAGCAGTGAAAAATGATGGAATGTTACTTTAAACGAATCGGACAGAGCAAAGAAACCAAATTTTGCTGTCTTGGCGAAGGTACAATGGTAGCAATGGCCATATTTCGCGGTTATCGCGTGTGTTTGACGGTTTTTGTTGTCGCAGGTTTTAACGTTCCCTCGCTAATGAAGCCGTTTCGTGAGCGAAGAAACAAATAAGAGACTGGAAAAGAGCAGTAAACTTAAGTTGAGAAGAAATGGGTAAAATGATCCATGGAAAGCAAGTCCATGGTTTCGTGTTAGTATATTTATTTATTCATTTAAATTAACGTTATTACGATATCCGCTGTATTTTCTGAAGCTTATTACATTTCAAATGTCAATTATTTTATAATATTAAAAATACTTTTATATGATTATTCTTCAAATAATCATTTGAGTCGTATTATAATGAAATATTAAACAATTGATCAATGAGATAATATTATGTTCAATAATTATGTTCTAAGATCTACGAAATAAAAGCAAAAGTAAACAAAACTAACGACTAAAATTGAGGAATTTAAATTGAAAAGATTTGATTAATTTGAACTTTAAAACCATCGTATCATAAGATGCTAAATTTATGTTCACAAAATTGATCTGAACAATTCACCATCATCGACGAATAGGACTACAGGAGATGTAGAATAAACTCACAATCTTTGACCTTTGCAAGGCTCCCACCGTTATCTTGCCACGTTGTGCTGTGGACCTTTTCAGCCCACCGTCCGGAAACTGTTAAATGGTTAATTTGAATAAAAATCGAACCGAACCAGATCATCTTTTGCCTTTGCTAAATGAAATGCATCCTAGATGGCAAGGCATGGATACTGATTAGAATTTGATACATTTGCAATTTGTCAAAGAAGTGTGGATTGTATGTTGCGAAAAAGTTTGGCCGTAAGAAAATGTGCCAATGCTAAAATTGCCCCCAAGCTGTTTTTGTGTACATTCCACTTTACTTTGATGAGGCTATTTTTATCCCGGATTACCAAACATAGGCGTGTGCTTTTGTCTTTTTTGAAAAATAAATTATGGAAATTGATATTCATGTAAAAAACTGCCACTGAGTAGTTAAGTGCTAATGTTAGGCTGAAATACGGTGCTAAAATGCATCACCTTGAGTAGAATTTGCATGAGATGCACGAATAAGTTTACCGCACCGGCAAGCGTTAAAATGTATGGAATGCTACGGAGAATACATCCACTTCATCAGTAGCTTAGCATTTTTTCATATCTATCCCTATTATTATCGTGTGTATCTTCTGAAATTTCACAATAAATTTGCGTGACACATGCATTTACATACACAATTATTTTGTTATCTCGATGTCAACTGTGAAAGTAACAACAAGATGAAATGTGATAATCCGCCTGTGATGCTGTATAACGTGAGCGCTGAAAAAGATATGTACGAGAGCTTTAAGCTTCAAAGGGTTTGTGAGAAAGCTTCATATTTTAATTTTATGCCACCATAGCCAGTTGTGCTAAAAGCATCAGCTTGGATTTTGAAAGCTAATATATAGTTGGTATGCTTTAATATAGATGTGGTGTGCATTAAAAATCCGGTACAACATTTCAATTTGCTTAAAGTAAGACAAACATCCTAAAGGAATTCTTGCTTATTTATAGCTTGTTAAGTTGGAATTTTAAGCGTTTGCAGTCCCTTTTTTGTTGTCTTACTTTTCAATAACTAAGAACAAGATAAGAAATTTTCATGTTAGATTTGCGTTGCAGCTTTACAAGACTATTTACACCCTTTTATGAGGAAAAGTTTAAAAATCTTATTTTGGATAGTCAGTTCGACTGAAAGACTCAGTTATGAAGGAAACGAGGTTTGTAATCATTTTAGGATACCATATCTTTAATTTGTGTGATTTAATTGGTCTGATTTTAGTTAAATAGCTTTGCAATACATTCATTTTAATGGCTTCCATGTTTGTACAAAAATTACTTACCATCTTGATTTTGTTTTATTGTTAAGATTGCCGAACCCTGCTCTAATAGCAAGCAGTGCCAATTGCATACCTATCAGGCGAATACAGCGTGAGTGAGCTAAGAGCGAAGGTGGGCTAGGCAAAGTCAAAAGTTCCCAGGCTTATGACACTGACATTTCTTAACAATTGATTGCAAACACAATAATTTGAAGACTTACAAAAAAAAGTGCAAGAAACCATAATTATGCTATTACTATTTTTTGGTCAATACTCCATATGTTTATGTTTCAGTTAGATCAACAAGATGTGTTTCAATTCAGTTTTTGTAAGTTTTTTTTTAATTAAAAAATTCATTTAAGACGTTTTTGAAAGTTACAGGAAAACAAAAATGTACATTTTTTTAAGATTACTATTTAACCATTTGTTCCATTATTCAAGCACTCACTCCATGCAATCCAATCAATCCCACCGTTCGTACCATAGTGCAACATTGACTGGTTTCGGGTTTCCCGTGCTTTGTCCAGCGGTTTGCGTTGGTCGAAGAAGATGACGATGGTGACGACGCTGATGAAGATACTACTATTTGTAAGCGGCAAAGTTAGACTATAGAGAGAGGGGGAGAGAGAGAGAAGAAGAAGAAGAAGAAGATGAACAAAACGAGGAACCCACTGCAAGGGATGGACCAACGGCCTCGGACGGTCTCTCCGGGAAGATTGCGAAAAGCGCGTAAGCTAGGGCGCGAAGGAAAATGTACGTAAGACAGGGACCGATTCAGCGGGTGAGAGAAAGAGCGGCGAAGGGAACAGAATTTAACTGCTCCGCGCAGGGTGCGTTGAAGCTGAACCAGGTCACCGGTGTGAGCGTGTGTGTGTGTGTGCGTGTGGATGATGACGGCGAGGGTGAATCTTCCCTTTGGGTCATCTCGCGCATCGATCGGTGTGCCGCATTTTGCGTGTAAATGGTGTGGCCGCGGGAAGCGAAACGGCAACAGATATTAAATGTCCCACAACAATCTGTCTCCACCATGGCGAATGAGGATGTTGAGCCGGGTTGGACGATTGCAGCAAACTATAGGCCGACCACGACCACGCAATGGGGTTCGGGTTGACGCTGCGGCACAGGCGCTCCGTTATTGAAATGGTGAATGATGAAATGGTGACGTTTTTTTTCCTTCAATCGTTGCCGTGGGATGAAAGAAAGTGAAATAAACTTTTAATTTCATACAATCGGTGTGTGGTCGTATTAAATGATGATGATGGGGCATATTAAATTCAATAACAGCTCTGCATGGTAGTTGTACCTTTTCAAAGTAATTTGCTTGATGCTCCTTCTAAATGACCAGAAGTACATTCTAAGGGATGAGCAGTAAAATAAAATCTCCAGCAAACAAGACCCCCCTCTTGGATGGAAATTTCACGAACGATACTGCACAACGTCCGACGCATGCAGTTCCGATTGCCACCACTCGACACTGTTTGATAAAGATGCAGAGCCACCACACACTATACCGGCATGCTAATGAGCACATACATTGTATTGATGTGACAAGCGTCGCTACGGGGACGCATAAGTGCACCACCCGCCGCAGTTCCCCGTCCCGGCTACATCGGTTCAAGTGGCATCGTTTGATTTAACCATTTATCGCACCGAATGGCCTTCAGCGCATAGATTCACAGTGATTGCTGGCACCTGGGTACGGTGGAAAAGAGGCGGTGGTACCGAACCGGTCCGAAGGAAGGAAAGCGACTCACCCGTTGCGCGCTGCGGTGGTGCCTTACACGTCGTTTGGGGAGGGTTGTAATTTGTTGTAATATTTTCTCATCCAATATGAACCACCCGCCTGGAGCCAGCTGCATCGAACGCACATTCATCAATAATGAGAGGGTAGGAGGGAGAGGTCTGCTGTGTCACCCCGTGTCCGAAACATCGATAGACGCAATGCGCGTTGAACCGAAATTGACCCCTTTGGGGTTAAACCTCCGCCTGTGCTGGTGACTCTCCGGGGAGGGCGACGTTGCGGGGGGGGGGGGGTTCCCGTGCGGGTGAAGGCCACCGGAGTCCTCACCAACAAGGCACAAGTGAGGCGTTTAAGATGATCTCTGCAGCTGCTGGGTGTTGCAGGTGTTGCTGAGCATGTGCAGGAGGGCGTTAAGATTAGCTTTAAAACAATGTTTGCTCTTTCTGAAGTGCGCTTCGGTGGGTTTGTTCGAATTAGCTCGTTTCTCCAACAACAAATTAACCGAACACACGCACACACACGTGGGCCGGGAGCTCGAGATTCTTGAGCGCTTTAATGTTGTAGTCTTGGAATATTGATGTTCAGGGTTGAAAGTGAAATTCGATCGGTGGTAGCATTACGTCAGCAATCTTCCGTGTTTTCGATGGGGCAGTGTGTTCGGCACTAGCGCTGAAGCAATTTAAATTACATTTCCGGCAAATTATTCAGTCAGCTGTGGAGCCAACGGGAAGCCGAAAACAGATAATAAATTTTAGCAGTTATTTTAATTTTTATTTACAGGGTTTGACCAAGAATATTATACAGTCTCTCACTTATTTTTCGCATCGCCTTATGATTGAAGGACTGTTTTCTATAATAATGGGCCAGTTTAGGACCAATAGGCCCTACAGTAAGTCCGTAAATATTTGAGATACAGTCAAACTACCTTCGGAAAGCTTTATAAATATTAAAGAACCTCTGTACTCGCTGTACATTATGTAAGCTTTGGAACAAACAATACTAGGGATACGAAATAACTGCCCCAAAGTCACTTTTTATTTACTTTTTTATTCATGCAAAAAAAAAAGAAATAGAGAAAAACTTTATTATGTGAAGAAAAAAAAAACAAAGACAAAACCAAGACTTAAACAAAAGATTAGAAAACGAAACACGAAATAACGCATTATTAATCAAAATTCCTAAAACCCATCAAATTGCTCAATATCAACATATAAATATTGACTATCCCCCCCGTTCCGTACCGTATCCTCCCGGAGCAAGCTGCGCGAAGATGGAAAGAGTAAATATTTAATTACACTACTACCATCCATCCATTCATCCATCCATTCCTCCATTCCTCCTTCCAGAAAGACACCCTCGTGCGATTAGCAGATTATACGTTGTCAATTTTCTCATTTGCACCTTTCAGTGCGCAGTTTTCTGCGGCATCGATCATAAGCATAAAACGAGCAATGGGGAAGAGGCTGCGACGATAAGACGGCGCGTTGAGCGTGTGGGCGCTCAATTAAGCATAAATTAATACATCCCATTTTCGGGTGCAAGCGAAGCCGCGCGAGAAAAAAAAACACTAACGCTCACACAACCGTCAATCTCCGACCGACTCACCGACCGAAAGCTCGGAAAGCTTCGTTGGACTGGGGCACACCGTAGCCGGTAGCCGAAAAGGTCAAACAAAATGATTTATGTTCCCAGTGGGTGTGATGATGGGTGGTGGCGTAGGGTAAGGTGGACGGTGCCCTGGGGAGGAGGCGCTTTTTTTTGACGCAACATCATTTCATAACGAGACATTTCATGAAGCTTCTTTCTTGTTCGTTACGGGCGTCCCCAAAAAAAAGCGTACCGAACCGGCCGGCAATTTCCTGTATCGACCCTGAAAATGACAACGTGGGGTTTTTCGGGAGGCGATGCGAGGTATTGTAATGAGTGCAATTTAATTGGGCAACACACGAAGCGAGGGTTCAGGTTGATTTTTCAATCTTCGTCTCCCAGTGTTGGGTGCACGAAAAATGGGACACATCAGTGGATCAGCTCCGGCGCATAATTCATTCACCCTCCAACGCTCAACACGGCAAGGACGTTTGAAGGCGCCGGTCTATTTGTTACAGTCCCTACTGGGGGCTGTCAGAGCGCGTGTCATTGGCCTGCAGTAAATCAACGATACACGCGGCAAAGGGTTTAGCGGTAGCTCCAAGGGAAGATTCATGTTAGGTGCCATGTTTTGCTTACCGTTTTGGAGCTACAATCAACCATTTTTCTCGAGACGGTGGCTCAAATTAATGTACATGTTGGAATGTACACACACTCACATACGGAGAGGCACCCACCGTCACCGAAAAACCTATCGGTGGCTTGATGTGGGACATTCGTCAAAAATGTGACGCGTTCGGTACCCCCTTTTCCTAGCGGTGTGCGGCACAGCGACGATGCACGCACCGAACCCCACCGGGAGGCCCAGGCCCAGGAGGTATTTAAATGTCAATTTTCGACCCAAGGCCACCGCAGCCTGGCAGGCAGAAGAGACAGAACCGTACACACACCACACACACACATACGCACACGGAGGACAGTGTCGTCGGCAGATGCTTTATGCCGGTCAAACCGACCCGATGCGCCCCCCGATGCAAACGGGGAAGAGTAAATGCTCGTAACGAATCGCGGCTTGCGGCGATGTACACAGATGCGTTGCGATGCGCACTGTTGCAGTGTCGGTCAGAGATGCGCGCGAAATGTCAAACGGTCTCCGAAAAAGGTGGGGGGGGGGGGGGCAGGGGCACAATCGCCGATGCCGTGAGTGAAGGTGAGAAGTCAACTCCCCGAAAAAAACCCACCATATTACGGCACCGGTATGTCATCCGGTGCACTTGATCGAACGCGCGCGAAGAAGGTGGAATGTACAAATTAGTAATCATTAGGCGCGAGGGTTAATTGGTGCTGCTTGTATTAAAATGAGGTGAAATAGCGTAGCATTCCGAGGGGCATGTGTGCTAAAGAACACTTTAGCGCTTTTTAATTACACTCACGGCGAGATGATATACGCGTATGTTTAATAAACCCATTTATAATGCTACTGAGAATAGTTTCTTGTCCGTACCTCGTTGTCTGGTACTGTTTATTTTGTATTAAATTTATCTTTCTTTAAAATTACATTTCGGATTCAGTTAGACTTCCCAAATCAAAGGAAATGCAATCAAACAATACACAAAATAACAACTAGAAAAATAGAATAATGGAAAACCCTTTTGATCGAGTGTTTCTCGCCATTTATTGGTTGGTTCCCGTAATTTTTTGGTTTCACCGTATCCCATAGGTTTTGGGATCGATCCCACGATTTATTTGAATCTTACCATTGCAGAGGATCGGTCCCGTTGTACAGTCGTCAACTCGAACGACTCAATAACATGTCCGTCATGGGTGCAAACCGAGAATGGACCGTCTGCCCGTAGCAAGGATTGACTATCCGGCTGCATGGTAATTGATTAATTCTCTAAAGCCTGTAAAGGCTGGCATGTCCGCCTTGGGCGTTAGGCCAAATAGAAGAAGAAGCCGACTTTAGGCCGACTATATGGGAATCCAGTTATCAATTAAAGAACCAATCAAGCAATCAAAAAAATAAATATAAGATAAAAATTATTAGATTCTAATTCCAACAAGGAGCATTTTTATAGAAGTTTCAGTTTCAGTTTCAAATTACTGTTTTTGGTAATTATGAACCAATTGTCTAGGGTAAGGGTCTTCAAACTAAGGTCTACGGGCTAATTAAGACCATCAAAAACTGCCAAAGAACAAAAATAATAGTTATTCTTTAAAAAATACAAAATATCAAAATACAAACGACTAGAAAATACAAAATAACGTTTTGCAAATTAAATTACGCATTTTGAGAGTTTTGATTTTAAATAAATGCTACAATGCGTTTTAGTATGATATTTTACGTATTTATTGTAAAAATGAGGATTTTTAATGTGCAAATACCGACATAAACATTATACAAGTTTGCATGCGCTATTGCTGGTAGTTTTTGGCACAGAAAATCCTCATTTTTACAATATGTGTGTTGTGTTTGATAAATATAACGCTTGAACGCCTAAAAGCATTGACTTCAATCTAAAATACTCAAAATTTACAAAAAAATTGCAAAAAGATACAAAAGGCCTCGGAAAAAACACCTTGTGAGTTTGAAAAATCATACTGCGCGTGTTAAAATAGCATCGGTACGGTGAAACAACAACTTTTCACTGCTAAACTGTACGGATTTCATTGAGTATATTTAGTTTAGTTATATTTTTTTGCAAAAGTAAACGTAGGAATAAATAAAAAGTGTAAACCACCCATTATCATGAAAAAACTTGATAAATGACATTACTAAAGTTGCCACACACGGAATTGCTAGCCAACCTATACATGCATTCTTTTAAACCACGCTCTTTTCCATTCTCACCCACCCGCTCAATCGACGGATGCTCATAGAGATAGGAATATGAGAGATGCCCGTAATCCTAGTGTTAATGATTTCTTATGTTTATGTTCCTACAATTTGTTATAGATTCGATCTTTAGCTCCATTTACGTTATTTTGAAACAATGCGGTCCTCATTGTTAGACTTGTGGATTAATAGAACGCCTCTTAGCATGCTGCATGTGGTTCGAGTATGATTGTTCCTCTTAACATGAAATTGCTATCAGATTTATGAGATTAAAATAAGTCCCAAGTAGTGTAATCTGCTACAAGGCGAAATATTCAAGGCTACTTATAAGCTACTTATAGAAATGCAGGGTTTTTTAACATGAATTGTAAATCATATCAATCAATCTTGCTTATCATAAGCATCAAAATAGACAAAATCTCTTCTTCACCACTAGCCTTCCTGCTTTGCATGAAAATATAATATGCAATTTGGTGCAACCATTAACGAAAACGACAGCTGACAACGAGAAGCTTACAAACCTGCAATGGATTCCCCATCACTCATCACCAGCGGATTAGCAAACGGTCTCCACCCAGCGTGTCCAAACATGGACAAACGACAACAATCTGAGGCGCTGAAAATAAGAAGAAGAGAAAAAAACCGCATAACAGCACACAATAATGTGCACGCAGATTTCATTGCAAGTGAAAATGTCAAAACGCTTCACGCGACGCCCCGGTCTGGTACCGGACGGTCTCTCACCCAAGAGCCATCCAAAACGATCGATTTCGTCGATATCTTCACCCAACGAAGGCAAACCCGGGTGATGGTGACCTTTTTGTGACGAAGATCTACCTGCTGCGGTACCTTCCATTCTTCTGCCATCATCCATGACCCGTGCGCAAGCGGAGGCCAGCGAAGTAAAAACACACACGCAAGACCCCCGAAAAACGAGTAAAAATCCATCAATTATCCTGCTCCGCTTCCTGCCTCGTTTGCCGGCCACGCTCGTCGCCCGAGCCGAGTTGTCGCTCGCATGATTGCATTGACCTCTTGACCAGTAGCCAATTTTCGTCGTGCGATGCGTCCTCCTCATGCAGGCCAGTTTTGGATTTTGTTTTCCCCCCATTTTGTGTGCGAACGGTGCATAACTGCGAGGTTGGCCAAAGTTTTATTTTAGCTTGTAGATTCATCCGCTCAGTGCACACACTACTGGCACGTTGACAGCTACATATGCTGATTATTTTTATGATGATTGCAACCAAACAGTGCAATCGGGATGATCAACCACATTGCCTTGCCTTTTCACTACACCTACTAGCCCGCGAAGCTTGGAGTCTGATCATCCTCATTGGCAGGCACCACCCGGCATGCACGCCTGCATCGAAGGTAGGAAACGAGGGTTCTGATAACTTAATCGCTTTTCAATATCAATTTAAATCATCTTTTCACATTTTCTTCGTCGCACGGTTGCCGTCAAAGTCATCGTTCGATTTAGTGGATCGCAATTTTCGAGTGCCGATAATTGACAATAATTACGCCTGACAGTGAGCTACTTTTTTTGGGGTGTTTTTGCTCTTTGCTCGGCGGAATGTAACCAGCTTATTAACGTTCTCTCGTGATAAAGCATGCCGCCCTGCTCTGAGAGCTATGTTTATATGGTGTTGTTATTTCACGTTGATAGTACGGTTTGTGTTTTTCTTAATTTCTGTACGTCCCTTATCCCGTAACCGAAATCTAAAGTAGGTCAACCAGGTCGTCAGGCTGGTCCAACGCATCGGGAAGGGTTCGTCGCTTATTCTGCGCCTGTATCATCACAACTGGCATTGAACTCTTTTGATGGGTTGCTTTGATAAGTTGTTTTTTTTGGGAGGCGCTCTCCAAATTAAGCTGCGTGTGATGAAATTTTAATCTGCATTTTACATCCTCCACTACGACCACGCTCATCGGATGCACATTTCGAGTGTGTATTTTCTCCACGCTGGAAAAAAGTGGCATGATGAAATTACGCTAGCAGCCAAGCTTTTTGCAATCATTTGCGTCCGGCGTTGACATTAAGCGCTTTAATGTTTATTGCTGTTTTTGCTTGGTTTTGGTCCGCACACCGCCGGGCGTGTTTTATTCGAATTAGCACGCTTTTGAATTGTATTCAGCTTCCCACCTTGGGCCGTGAGTTGCAGTTGGCCAGCACGTTGACAGGGAGTTCCTAATTACAGCTCGAAAAACGTCCCTGGCGTGCGATAAATCGCCTTAAAATCAGCTCTCTAATGCCTCGTTGAGCTATGCGCTGAGTACTCAAGAAGGGGAGATGAGGATGGCGAGCAAAATTCATTTGCGTGTTTTCGATTGCTATATTTGGTGCTAATATCAAGGTCTGACACTGTTAGTGTTTGGCAAATTTGATTAAAGTTGCAATTAATTAGCACCCATTGTTTGGGATGTCAGGGGACACGAGCTTGCAAGATCGTTTTGCAGAAGTATGTTTGAGATTTGACGACATTCCTTACCGTGCAATCGATGTTTGGTTTAGGGTGGCTTTTTTATTTATAAAATTATGTTACAAGAGTAAAGCATATGAGCAATCTACTGTATTGTAATTTCCATAAAACGTTCATTACTTTTATTCTTCATTAAAGAAATTGATTCATGCTTCCTTAATCGTTACAGGCACCAAAAACGAGGTAATTTCATGAACTCCATCCACCAAGACAATAAAGCACCATGACAAGATTGAAGCATGTAAGTGAACTTGTCGTTCCTATAATACCCGATCCCACAAAACTACCCGCTTATGCAACCGCCAACACTCTTCCGAAGACGCGAGCGACGCATTTCGCTGTTGCTACTTCTGCTGCTGCTGCTTCTGCTGCTGCTACTGCTGCTGCTAGGTCCAAATATTTGCCCAACGCATTGGCATCTGCCACCTGCCGTAAGGAAACGTTTCTGCACGTAGGCTAACGATCATCGCTTGTGGATGTTTTTGGATATATTTTTTTTTATTCAACGTCCCCGGCCACCGATCGCTACAACTGAATCGGAAAGAAGCCGCCACAGAGAGTGTGAAGTAATATTGAAATTTATTCAAAAATTATGATAAGCAGTCAGCTCGAAGAGTGAGAAAGGGAAGCCGAAACAACGGCCAGAGGTCAGTTTCAGGCGGGTTTTGGGAAGATTCATTCGCTTTTTTTTCTAGGTTCGCAGCACGTTGCCGCACACAGCTGTCCAGCTCCGAAACCGAAACAGCGTCTATTTTTACATGACAGGCCACCCTTAGCCTGTCTCGTTGACCTTCGACGTGTTACAACGCAACGTGTGTGGGGGCTTTCGATGGGGTTGGTTTGGGCAGGCTGGAAAAGTTCTTCCATTCCGGTGGGCGAAAGCAATGCACGTTGAAAGGTTGCAAAAGATTACAATTTACCACGTCCGCGACGTTTGATGGGATGATGAATTTTCTAAGAATCCATACACTGTGGCGGTGAATTATGGAGCTGATGGATGATAAAAATAAAAGCTACAAAAATAAGCACTCATACACATCCTAGACACGCATTTGTATAAAAATACCATCTAACGGGTGGCTCTTTTTCTGGTTTTGATTTGCTTCCTATTGGATCGTCTTCTTCTTTTTGTTTTTGTTTCGTGGAGATTTTTATCACCCGTCGCCCTTGGTGGGTTTATGGTTCTCCGAGATGCGGACCGCTTTCAAACACACTCACGCAGGCACATATACATACGCATTCGCGGGCAGGTTGGAACACTTGGTACACATTCCAAACGACACACCCGTCGCTTCACCGCACAGAAAGAGGAAATCCAGCGCACGGTGGCAGGATTAAGTAGCTTGCCTCCGGCTACGAGGACATGTGGTTTTGTGGTTTGGCGTTATTTTTGTCTCACCCCCTTCAGCGGGTGATTAAGCGACCGATCATCGTAGATTGGAAATTTGATGCTAAATTTAGCCCCCCCCCCCCTCGTCCACTCAACGCTCCTGCACGCTCCGGGCAGCACCTTGCAGTTCCGTTTCGCCGTACCGGTTTGGCGGATGATTTGCGCGACGATGTTTATGAAGCGACAAGGTGTGAGCTTGTGTGAACGAATTATTGCTTTCCGATTTGATTCGATTGATCGATCAAGGGGGTTGGGTTTTCATGTATGTGTGCGTGCATGTGTGTGTGAGTGCGGCTTCAATCGACTTGCAAATGATTCGATGCTATCTGCACACCACTTGGCGGTGGGTAGGTTTGGATGAGTTTTATATCGTTTTTAAAATTATTATTCATAGACTCGGGTGCCCATTAGAGGTTTAGGGAGATTTTTGTTTCACCCATATCTCGATCACGGGGTCAACCGTTCGAATGAACGTTTAAAATCAATGTGAAGTAAAGCAAAACAACAAATATGGAGGTTTGCGGCAAAGCTAACAGGCAAAGCAGTGACTCATAAATGGCGATGTGATGAGTTTTGCTTCTGATTAAGTCACTCAGGGACGAGAGTGTTTGTTGGGCCTTTTAAACTAAAGTTTGTTGTTAAGGTCTCCACTTCGAAGAGGTTTGAGCCCTGTATTAATTAAAAATTATACGTTGTGATAAAAAGAGTATAAATCGTTTAAGTCTAAAATAGAGAAGGAATTATAAATGAGAAAATAAATGACAATATTACTTTCCAAAAGAGTGGTTTTGATCAACGGAAACTGTATGAATAGAAGAACAAAAAAGAGAAAATAGATAAAGGAAACAAAAAGAAACAAAGTAAATAAAATCAAATTACCCAATATGCAAAGATTCATGAAGAGTAGAATAGAGTAGAAAGAAATGGTATTTATTTATTTTCTAAACAATGCATAGCTTCTTAGAAAAGCGTAAGTGTAGCAGTAAACTATTTTGTGAGAATTTTTAGAACGATATATAATCTAAAGGACTTTAAATATAATGAATAACTGAAATAAAAGATTAAACAAAAATAAGAACGAAACCTGTCATAGATAAACCGAAAAACTCAAAAGCAAAATCTTGTAGTATATTTAAAATAATTCAATTTAAATCAAATATTATCAGTAAAAAATAAAACAAGAAAACTGTATGGAAGTAACAAAAGTTGTACAAATTCACGAATTAATAAATAATCTACCAAACAAAATGAATAGTTACCAAAATGGAAAATAGCAATCTTTGACACACTGGACCACAAACGTGAAAAACATGAGCAACGTATACAATAATAATACCAAACAGTGCCTAAACGATCAGTTTTTGGAATATTGGATAATTGAACGAGCGATGTGTGTGTATGTGTGTGTGTATATGATTTCCTCAAACAGCGTTACGTTACCCAATCATCTTGATGGCGAATTGAGACCACTTACCTTGCGGGTCACTACTGATGGTGCACCCAGCAGGCAGGGTAGGAGTGTAAGAGAGAAAAAGACCTCGTCCCTATTGCACGCACTGACATTGATCTTGATCTTATACCGGCACCGGCACAAAACCCGTGAACCTCGTGAAAGTAAAAGGGCATTCGGTGAGCATTCTGGTCGAGATTGGATTTTGAAGTGTGTGGTGAAGCAAGGGGACACACACACACAGAGGGGGAAGGGGGAAGAAAAATCAATATGCAACCTGTGACCAATTTTTGAAAACATCCTCATTAAACATCATCATCATCATCGATGGTTGAAAATAATCCTTCCATCGCTGATCACCTGTTCCACCTGTGTCGTTAGAAGCGGAGGATGGTGGTGGATGCGTGCGGGGAACAACAGATTTGGCCAGCGCGCAGATTCTTCACACCGGGCCGTAATGAGTGAGAGGTGTTGAAGGGTAACGGCTGCCACTTAGCATTGCGGCATTGCGACGTCCGTTTCTCTTCGCGAGCGAAGACGTTCTTCGGGGTTGTACGATCGGTATGCATGTACTGAGTTGTTTTGTAAGGGGTTTGGTGGAGGGGGGGGGGGGCAAACAAAACAAACAGAGAAAGGCGGTGGCAGTGGGGATCGTTACAATTGGTTCATGAAGCCATGGCATCCGTGCTCTATGTGGTGTAGCTGGTTCGAGAAGCTGCTGCCTACCAGGATGCTGCCCGAACGTGCGTACGCAAAGGGAAGAAAAGAGACGGCTTGCTTCGATCGCCCAGCGTAACATTTGTACATCAGACACAAGTCGTCCCTCCAATACGAGTGGAATGCGTTTGATCGAACCTGGTGCAGTGGTGGAGTGCGATCGCCAACGCCGACATCGAACCGTGCGACATTTGGTCGGGTTATTTGCAAGGGCCCGGGCGAGAAGTGGGAATCGGACCGCCATTCGCCACCGAGATCACCCCCTCCGGCACTCCGCGCGTAAGCTTCTCGCGTATGAGCGAGCGAGCGAGCGAGCGCGGGCGGGGATGATAGATCACGCAAGTGAGAGGACGGCCACGCACCGTGTGCCATCTCGAAAGGTTGCGGTGAAGATGTCAGCAAAGCGTACTGGAACGCAAACCGAACCGAAACCGAACCGACGTCGGGGAGGGGGGAGGCTGTTTTGTGCTCCCTTCTACCGAGCAAAAAAAAAAAACAAACCATCCGAACGAAGGCAAAATGCGGTAAGGAGAGCATCCCGATGTGGTGTGGCGCTTCGGGCTGGGTAGGAGGTTGTCATCCGGCACTATATAAGCGCCGCGTCGGACGATAATTGATATCAGTTCTCGCATTAGCTTTTATCAAGCCACAACACCACTGCTCTGCTCACACAGCACAACACACAACAACAATGTACAAGCTGGTGAGTGCAAGGAATCGTGACGGCAAAGAATAAAGTCCGGGATCTTGTGTGTCAAAAGAGAGTGACAGTAGTGCAAAATGGAATTGACGGATGGTTTTTCCGCTTTAGTGTTCTGTGACACAGTGTGTTTGGATGCTGCAGGCATCAATCCAAACAATTCAGTGTTTTGCTCATAGAGGGCGCGCATGCCGATAGTGGTACATTTGTTTGGAAGTAACGCCGACCGAGTGCTTTCGGGAAATTCAAAATTATTGTTCACAAATTATTTGTGCAGGTGTTTTTGCATGTGATTCTTGCTTGATACGATTTTACCATTCGTCCAACGACCTGCTGTAGAAAGAATTGAAGTCAAACTAATTTTCGACATCGTCAGAATGTATCCGCAAAGCGCTGAGTCACAAATGGCTACGAATTTGTATTTCATTCTGCTTTCTTATTCTTACTCGCAACTCAAAGCGATACGTGCCTTTCTCGAGACAATCCAATTGTCTTGATTTATTTTGCTTCTTTGTGCTTGTCTGCGCAGATATTTTCCCATCCGATTAATTAGCATTACTGTCACTTTCGATTTGGGTTCGACATTACTCAACAACCGTCTGCCACCCCATTGCGTAAGCTTAACGTTTGTCTTTTTCGCATTCCCGGCTTCTCCACAGTTCGTTATTGCCGCGCTGGTGGCCGTCGCTGCCGCCCAGAACCCGCAGGACGCTCAGGCCCAGGTGCTCGCGTCCGACTCGGTCGTCAACCCGGACGGCTCGTACAACTATCGCTACGAGACGAGCAACGGACTGGCGGCGCAGGAGAGCGGCGTCGGTGGCCAGTCGGCCCAGGGCAGCTACTCGTACACCGGTGACGATGGCGTCCAGTACCAGGTGTCGTACGTGGCCGACGAGAACGGATTCCAGCCGCAGGGTGCCCATCTGCCCGTCGATGGTCCTGCTCCCGACCACGTCCTGAAGACGCTCGAGCAGATCCGCGCCAACCCGCCGCGTGACGACCCCAACTTCAGCATGGATGCGCTGAACGCTGCCATCGCTCGGCTGAGCGGCAAGAAGTAAGGCGGTGGGCGTTGATGGTAGCAGCTGAAGACCGTGCCAACACAGTCAGTCTACTTAAGCACACCTGACACATACTCCACTAGTGCACCAACCTGCCTGGGTAGGGGGGGAAGGGCGACCGATGGGCGTTAGGAGGTCCATGCAGGTCCCCGCAACCCCGTCGCCAGGAGCTGGCCAACTTCGAACAAAGATCTACTTCAAGGGGCATCCAAACCGTCACTGCCATCCTTAGACAATATTTTCTACTTCCTCCTCATCTTCTTCTTCTATCCAATTTTTTTCATTTATCCGGTTCCAAAAGCGTTTCTTAAATTACGATGTTCTTTTTCCGTCAAACAAAATTCCTTCCATCCTCTTATTGTATGTAAATAGCCCGTTGATAGTTTGTAAATAAAACAACCAACAAAATTAAAATCCATCGTTTTATTTTTAGTACACCCAAACGATCTGAACAAGCCCTGCCTTCGGTCACCTAATTAAGGTTAAACACACCTCGGAATTTGTGTAATAGAGTTCGAGAGTTCGATTTGATTGACCACGTCGTGGTTTGATGATTCACCCGACTGCGTTAAGCAGTAACAGCAGCCAGCGCAGTCTCTTAATCTTCTTAAGTGCTGCCAATACACGGGGAAGATGTCGAGAGGGCCGTAAAAGCTTCCGCCCAAGGTTTCTACCATTGGGCACACGACGTGTGCTTAGGCCACGCCATCGCCATCTCGCTTCAGTGCCATCATAAAGCTCAGCTTCTCCTGCACCGTGCCGTCCGTGGAGCTTGATTCGATTATACTGGCCAACCTAAGCAGGCGACGAACCCGCCAAGCCGTGAAATGCTAAACGATCGTTTAAGCGTCAGTGGCATTCGAGCCGAATAGGCTATGCACGGTGCGAAACTAAGCAACCGTCGCAACTTACCGTACGGACACTCTATAAGCTTGGTGAACATCTTCCCCTTTGCGCGTGGTCTGAAAAGGTCAGCCGAAGACACACCAGCCGAAGGCAACCTAGCGTGAGAGGATTGCTTTATGGAACCTACTAGCAGTCAATTTTTGTCGAAGTTGGGTGAGTAAGAGGGGGAGAACCGTGGAATGGATTCGTTTGTTAGACCATTCTCATGACAAGGCGACGTTGCGTTAAAATAAGTAACCACCCTACTTACCCTGCTGCTGTTGCTGCTGCTGCAAGTGGATTGCATTATAATGCTTTGGTGCGTGTGTTGGGAAAAATCGCACACCCTCGAGCTTTGCTTGTTTAGATTTTGGAGCTTTTTTTCTGCGCTCTGCACATGCACGATCGCTTTCCACTGTCGGCCGCAGCATCTCACCCTCCGAGGCCTGTACCAGCTCAAGGTCAGGGTTTCGGGCTGCTGTCTTTCACCGGTTGCCGGTGACGCAACCGAGACCAACCGAACTCCCAAGGTTCCGCACACAAGGGGCGATGCAAGGGAAGACAGGGGACGGAAGATGTACCACTTGACGGCGATGAGCTTTCACTTTCTTTCACATCCACACGCGGAACAAGTTCTGCTCGAGGAAGTGAAAAGTCGTGTGGCCTTAGAGGAAGTAGGCTCCGACCAGGTACATAACCTACATTGTACGTGACGTTTGAGTCACGTTGAATGTGAAAATTATGTTTTTGATTTATTCAAATTTCATTCATCCATCCATGCAACTTTCGTCTCGTGAAACTCATATTTTTTCCTCCCAGACTTACAAATCTTGCCCACTGTTCGTGGTCGAATAGGCAGTATTATACAATATTCCTTTCTTTTTTTTGTAAATGTCGGCTGCGAGATCTTCTTCCCAACCGACGATGACAGTCCGCAGTCCTCATGATGCCACGCGTTATTTACGTGCTCTTCTTCAACTTTGAACCTCGCGCGCACGCACACACACATTGAACTGAACCCTATTTCGGTGGAAGCGTGGAAACGAGGTTGACGAGACACCCGATAACCCGGGGCTGAACATTTTTACAAGCTTTCTTGTATGGTTCGGGCTGTGTGCCGATGATGCACCACGGGATCGGTCGCTTTGTAAATGGAGCGCTCCAAATTTGGCAGCCGAGCGGGTAGTTGAGCTATTTTGATGTTTATTTTACACGGTCATTGGGTGTGGAGTTACAACAAAGTGAAGTGGTTTTTTTCTTCTTGGAATTGGAATTGTTTAAACGGAATCGTACCTTGTTATGGCTAGGTTCTTCTGAACCTGTTTTACTTTACAAAGAAATTTGATACTCCACGCGTGATTGCAGTTAAGCACATCGTAGTCTTCCTGCGCGAAGAGATTGAACACATCGAAATAACATTGCCTTTAACATGGGCAATATCAGGCAGCTTTGGGGTCAACTCGGCAACCCAGGCCACACCCGCTCCGCGTACTCCGAAACCCCCGAAGCAAACGATGATGATTGATGGCTCGAATGCGCTCATTGATGCACAACCCATCGACCTACCTCCCCCTCCACGCTGATCCGCCGGCTGATGACATTGGCAATCGATGGCGATAAAAATAGAGAGATTATCGGGTGAAACCATGCAGACCGCCGAGGGAGTTCGGTATTTCCATACGCGTACCATTGCGTAATGTGTGCGTCTGTGAACAGCTAATCTCTTAACTATGGCACGCCTGTGCACAATGTGGGGCTGACCAAATGCAGAAAGTTTGGCTGGGGCGAAGAAAAATGATGCTTCACTTTGGGTTCAATGTCATCGAAATGGTGTGATCGGTGGGTCGATCGCCATGCCTTTGGTGGTTGTGTATAATATGGCAATAATGTGTAACATAATTATTTTCCACATTGCTAGTAGATCTTTCTTCGATTATTTTAAGTAAAATGGGCTTTTGATATAAATTGACATAAATTCGGCATTTCAAGTAAAGTAAAAAATATAAAAGTTAGGAAAAATGTTGGGACGAGAAATAAAAATGGATAGTAAAAAGTGTTCACATTTCATTTTTTTAATTAAATATCCCATAACTGCCATTTTAATGCAACTACCTAGGCTTAAAAGCAAAACAAGCAAAATCAAACTTAAAGGTTTTTTTTGTGGTACTTTAGCTGTTGCCTAAAAATTAGTCTATTTATTCCGCCAATTCGTCTACAATAATGCCCGATTTAGTCTTTCGAGGCCGTTGTATCGTTTTTACATAGCTTTTTCTCCCTTTTCTCCTATCTCTTTTTCTGTTGTAAGGTTCCAACTGCTAGATTAGAAAAATAAAAATAAAACGAATAAGCTGAAATAGATAGCAACAAACAAGTAGAACGAAAAGAAATTCAGCAGATATGGGCTTGATGGTGTCCACCCTGAGATATAGATACTTTAGATCCGATATAGATTTGCTAGATTTGACATATACAAACTGGGAAAGTAGTGTATCTTCCTTCACGGTATATGCACAAAAGCAACATACAAGACAAATATCGTAATATCGTATAAATATCGTATCATTACAAATCAGTACAAATGATACAAAAATTCTCGGAAACGCAATATAAAGCGTGTGAACGATCGAAAAAATATGGGTATCACACAAAATTTTCGAGAAACAAGCAAAAAACCTTTAAGAAACCCTGTGAGATAGTTTTCGTGTGAATATTTTTTTGTGAATAAGGATACATTGCTAATAAAAGGCTTTTACTTTCGTTATAAAGCTATGGCAGACCTCTAAAAATAACAATATAACTGGTTTAATTGCCTAAAATACGAACTTTTACACAATTAAATATAAAAGTCTTATGTTTTAGGACGAGCATGTTTTTAATCCCTTTACGTAACTTGCCATGGAAAGGAAATGATCAGCTCTCTCAATCAGACAAATGCGATTGATATTTTCTTTACATCGAAGGCATACAAACACCCGAATCACAATCGAAATGATGCAAATAAAGCATAAAAACGTAATCAATCATCACAGCATCACGTTTCGGTGCGCAAACTGCTGCAGCCAAAGGCTACCACAACGAAAGATAAAGATGGCAAACGTGAGTGAGAGTGCGGACGAGCGCTCACCCCTTGTTCCATGACACGCCCTGACCGGGGGCGCACATGTGTACGCGTTCTACTTGTACCCTCGTTTTGCTTAAGGAGTCCCCATTGACCCGACGCTCGTCCTTCTGCCCTTCATTCATGCAATCGCCCCCCCCCCCTCCCTCTCCTCGCTACCACGCAGCAACCAAGAGGTCAAGATGGTACTTCGGGGCGTGAAATATGTGCCAATAAAACCGTACCGTGAACGCGATGGTTCTCCGTGCGCTGGGTGAAGCTGGGGTTCGTACGGTCCTGAGCCGGATTGTGTGACGATTTAGTCATAAGGCAGACATTTGGCGCGTTTGACCACACCCGGGGGGAGAAAAAAAAACAGAGTGAGCGATCAAGCAGATGTAACAACATCACAAAGCACATTCACACACACACACACACATGAATCAGTAAAGCTCTGCGGCGTGAAATAAATCGTAATCGAAACCGTTCGGCGCGCGAGCGCGCACCGTAGCTAAGTTCGATTGTTCGTCCACTTCTGGCAGCCGTGGCATCATATTCCACGTGCAGTGTATGTATTGGAGGGAGGGGTGTTGTGGATGATGCAAATTGCATCGCTGCAAGCAACGAGAAGCTGCAATGTGCCGTGTGTGTGTATGCAACTCTTTTGCAGACGACGATGACGACGAATCCGCATTACGGACACGATTACATCGATGCTTGCGGCAGTGAATAAAGTATCGCTGCTGAAACGGTTCTCGTTAGGGTTGTACCCGAAATCAACCGAATCGAGTGGGATATTTGGTGGTCAAAAACTTAAGGACCCCGGGTAAGGAGGGGCAGGGGAAGAATGATTAATAATAAAATATCACTCGCCTCCGCTCTCGTTATCGATCGAGCTAGCGACGAAATCGAACGACCTAAAACAAAGTTGCAACACGCGCGAATGCCCGAAGGAGCAATTGAACGGGACTGCGATCGATCATATTTTACCGATAAGTGATAAGTTATTGCTTCATAACGGTTTGGCACTGCGTATGAAAACATTGTCAAATTAACACTTAAAAATTGAATTATTGATAGTAAGCGCGATATGGAGTGAGTATGTTTATAAATGTAAACAAAACCTCACTATCCTTGCCATAATAATAGTTTAATAAATAAAAAGTTTTGCTTATTTATTTTCCATCTTGAATCCATCACAACCATAAAACCCAAGATACATCACCAACGACAATTGTCCTCTTGGCGGAAATTCCAATGTCCCTCCTCATCATGCTTTCCTTGACCCGGCTTGGGCAACACTTCTGCTCGCGCTGCTGCTTTGTGGCTTCCCGCCCGAACACAGTGTCATTTGTCATTACCAACCCCTACCGAGAAAAGGGGGAAGCACACAATCATAATCATCGCTAGATTAGCTGACCATACACCTGGAACGTGCTACGCCAAATTTCAGCACGTACAGACAGACCCCGGGCTTCCAGGAATTTGCGCCGTAACTTCCATGCCCACCACAAAGCCAAAGAATGACACAGCGGACAGGCTAATGTGACAGTTGGGTCGGTGTCGGAACGAAACGCCCGATTTGATCGACGCACCAAGATTACGGTTGCCACCGAAACCTTTCTGCTTTGACCCGGGCCGACAAATCCCGCAGGGCAACTTCGGACGATTCGAACCATCCAGCCGGAAAGTGACAGTATGTCGAGCAGCAGCAAACATTGCCGTGTCGTATGGGGCGTCATTTGCATGCCACACGGGTCAACACAGTCGGGTGGGCGGGGATAGTAATGGGTTACAAAATAAATGACCGTCTGTCAGTTGGAATTGAAAGGAGGTTTTATTCTCGCCTTATTTCAAGGCACTGATCTGCGATCAATATGGGCTGGTAGGATTGAATGAAAAATCCGGGTCTTTTGGAACCCGGTGACTTATGCAAGCTTACGAGCGAGACGTTTGAGACGTCAGGTCTCAATCAAATCGGATTGTTACCTGGATTGTCGAAAACGTAGTAAAATTCTAAAAAAATAAGTGTGAAAAATAAGTAAAAATAAGTAGATGAATTTGAACAAAATTACTCTAGAGAGAAGTCCAAAAGGACCTATAGCTTAGCGAGATGATCATCTTAGGAAAATAAAACAAACACTTTACTACCCATGAAACATTATAGGTTTGTCGTATTCACAAATATTTTGTGATGATTATTAAGATTTTTAAATGTCAAATGTTAAGGCACATTTCAAACTGAAAAGGTACAACTGCAAAGGTTTTTCTACAATTGGATCAACGATATGTTGTGTAGAGTTATATTATCTAATAATATTTGTCAGAGGGTCACTACTTCAAAAATTAGTTGACCTGAATTCACTGCCCAAAAGTGCTCGAGATCTTACCAAGTCTAATGAATTAAATTTTTGAATGAATTTTTTTAATGAATTCGTTTCAGTCGTAAGCTTATGTAAGAACATATTTTGTGCCATTGATCGTCTGTATTGGAGAGATTCCAGTCCGAATAAAAGACAACTAGTCTTTTAAGCAATACGGCCTTTTTTGACCGTTTCTCCTGAATATAAAAAAAGACAATTTCAAAAGACACCAGAGGGGGTTTACTTAGGGGCATCATTGATTTGGGGTGTTTATCAATTGAATCCATTCGGTTAAGGCCATAACCTTTATTAAGTTAAACTCATGTTCACATATTTATTTCATGTTATCATATAATCTATGTGGCTGAGATCGTTTTCAAACAGCAAATATCTTATGGAAGCAATTCTGACTCTGAATAACTTTTAACGATATGCGTTCCCAACTTGCTCGTAATAGTCTTGTGAGCGTTCAAAGGATGAATCGCTTTAATATCATATTTGCTTTCTTCAACTTATTTTTAATCAAACTTCGCTTTTCTTCTTGCGTGGGAGAATACTGTAGCAATAACCGATTTCTTGGAGTAGCAGTCTATCTAGTATTAATGTACTCACACGTTGTAATCAGAAATAGATTGCACCTAGCATTTGTTATCTTTCAATTCTAGTACAAACGTGATGCATTGCTGCATAGGTGCATTACGTTGACTATCAAAATTAGTGAATTGCGATAAGATAAAATGTAAACAATCAAGCTTGATATACACTTGATCTCTAGAATGAGCTCTAGAAACAAAAATGTAATGCTCTTTTACTTGCAAAACAACATTTTTAAACTAATCATAATGCTATGATTCATTTATTTTCTATAACCCTAATTGAATAACGCCATCTTTAGAAGATAAACCGAATGCGTCCACCAGCTTCGTCCCGCAGCGGTGACCTACGCTCAACGTACTCCTCAAACGCATCCAAATCGATCGGACCTTGCTGAAGATCCATACCGTCACGGGGGAACGTTGCGAACAGATCACCTCCCTCCGCAAGGAACTCCGACACGACTACCCGATACTCCCGGAACGGATTGACTGGTTCGTACACTTCTCCACTACATTGCTGGCAGAGCACCTCCAGCGAAACCAAACGGCGGCCCGGTGGATTGTTGATACGGTACGTAGCACGCAAACCGGATACCTGCAGCAGATCCCAAGCTTGAACTGTTCCATTGCTAACTGTTGCGGTGCTGACACTGTATTCCAACACGCGCATAATGTGATTACCACGCAAAAGCATCGAGTACAGCCGATTCTCAAAGGGTAACACTTCGAACAGCTGCTTGTAAGTTACCGTGCCGGCTTGAAGATCTCCACGAATTCCGCCACGGTTCTGTAGTGCGATAGCGTTATAAACGGGGAAGAAAGCTCGCACCATGGAGTCGGTAATCAGCGTGCCAAGCAAACACTCTCCCGTCACACAATCCTGTCGAGACATATCTACCTCCGCCACGGCGACCGTACGATTTCCAAGCGTTTCCACCTCCATGCGGAACGGCTCCAGCGCTGACATAACGGCCGGATCTTCAGGTACGCTGGCATCAAGAAACACTGGATTGCCTTCCCATTGTTCGATCTCACCGTCCTCGTTGAAGAAGAGCGTCAGATTGCCTACCAAGCGTCCGTACGACCCCGCTTGCACTACCAGTACACGGCGGCCATCGGGCTGGAATTCGACTGTCGGGTAGTCGCCTTCGACCTCCAGTGGGAAAGCGGTAGCATCACCATTGAATAGCACGGTGTTGGAGTTTCCTCCCACTATTAAATCCACGTGTGGACCACAGTTGCGAGCCATTCTTCGCTCGCTATTATGTCCGTAGTACGAGAGTACTATCACGATGTCGACACCATCCGCAGCCAAGCGAGCCGATTCTTCGCGGACGGCTTCCACGGGATCGCTGAAGGTTAGATTTCCTGGATTTCCGATAGCGCTCACGTCGGGCCGGATAACGCCAAGAATGCCGATGCGACGACCTGACCGTTCGACCACTACCGATCGCTCGAAGTTGACGAACGACTGTTCAGCCGAGTTGTCTACGTTGGTGAGTACGATGGGCGTTTCCGATGCCTCCATGAAAGGGTTTAGACCCTCGAGTCCGTGGAAGAAATCAAATCGACCAAGCGTCTGTAAGGAAATTAAAACATAGAGGTTTACTTCTTGACATCGCAACACAAAGGTTCGGTGACAACTTACCATAGCATCGGCTGGCAGTACGTTCAGCATGGCCGCTACGACCTCCCAGCGGTGTACGGTGTACCAGAGCGTACCCTTAAAGCTTCCGCCAGAGTTCACGTAGAGCGAGTTTTCGGCTTCCACTTGCAGCTGACGGACGACGCTCACCTGGCGCGGATAGCCGCCCTGGCACCGTTCCTGTCCAACACAGGTGAAACCTTCCAGGTTAACCTGGTTATACCGTGCGTAGAGGTCGTTGAAATGGATAACGGTCAGCGGGAACAGTGGTCCATCTTGTTGAGCTTGGGCGAAGCTCACCAAAGCCACCGCTACCGCAAGCGCCACAGTTAGCTGCCTGATCTGCTTCATGTTACCTTTTCAAAGCTATCACACGAGCTGAACAGACCTTGCAATGCTGTTAAATGGTAAACTCACAATCCCAATCCTATTTCACAACATACTGGGCCTGATAACTATATTACGATAGCATTATCAAGGCACGGTTACGAAGCAATCGATTGAGCTAAGTGATGTACACATGTGTTGTAATTTCAGATTGTAGCTCAGCCGGTCTCGTAGTGCAGTCGTCAACTCGTGCGACTTAACAACATGCCCGTCATGGGTTCAATCCCCAAATGGACCGTGCCGCCATACGTAGGACTGACTATCCTGCTATGGGGGGAAATCAATTAGTCTCTGAAAGCCAAACCCACAAGTGGTGCAGGCAGGCCTTGACCGACAACGGTTGTTGAGCCAAAGAAAAAAAAAAAAAAAAAAAAAAAAAAAAAAAAAAAAAAAAAAAAAAAAAAAAAAAAAAGCTCAGTACGATTAACCTTTTTGTATGTAGCTTGCATGCGTTTGTTGCGTTTGTTTATTTATGTTCTCGTCCTATAGAAGTGAATCATTCTTAATTCTTGCACTGCGAGGATTCTCTAACCTGTATTTATAATAAATCTACAATGTAGATTGCTCCTTCTCCTTCTACACCTTTCAATCCTTCAAGAAGACCCCTATATGTTTAAGTAACATCACTACATAAATTAAACTAGAATTCCTACAATATTTCCTACGCTGAATTTCTGCGCTATTCCTACAATACAAATGTTTGTCGGATATGGCTTGTCGACGAGCAGTGTTAGTTATTGTAGAACCTCTACCTGAAACAGCGTGTATAATCAGGTAGAACTATTTCATGTACAGATGATTGGTTGATTGGTTTCAGGATCGTTAAGGGTTCTTGATCGGTTGCAGGACCAGTATAGGTTTATGATTGGTTCCAGAGCCGGTCCTGTAACTGATACTGAACCTATATCAGTTACAGGACCTGTACGGAAACAATATAGGTTGCAGGATCAGTATGTGTTCATGATTAGTTCCAGTACCGGAATGGGTTAATATTCGGTTCCAAAACCGGTGTAAGTTCATGATCGGTATGAGTTATGAGTTAGTGATCGGTTTTATGTTCAGTTTGGGTTCATGATCGGTTCCTAGACCGGTAGGGTTTCCTGATCAGTTGCAGGAATGATATGTGCTCAACATAGGTTTCTGGACCGGTAGGAGTTCTTGATCAGTGTCAGGATCGGTAAGGGTTCAGCATCAGTTTCAGAACCTGTATGGATTCATTATGTCGTGAATGTGCGACGAAGACGTAGTACCTGCTTGCAAGGTCGTCATCGGAGACCTCAATGCTGAGATCGGACAAGAGGAGGCATATACACCAATGATTGGAAGCTTCAGCGCCCACCAGCTGACAAACTTTGCCTCCTCGGCCGCTTACCACGTAGAGAGAAAGAGGAATGGTTCGACGAAGAGTGCAGACGAGCACTATCCGAGAAGAATGCAGCGCGCACCCGTATGCTACGGCATGAAACCCGTCAGAATATGGAGTCCTACAGACTAGTGAATCGCACCGGAATCGCACCCACGGCTCGGAATCGCTTCCGAGCATTGCTACTCCGGCTCCGATTCCGAAAAATTGAAACCGTCGATTCCGCCCGGAGCCGTCGGAGCCGTTCAGAGCCGTCCGGAGCCGTCCGGAGCCGTCGGAGCTGTCCGGAGCCGCTAGTCGGCAGCTGGAGCCGTCGGAGCCGTCGGAGCCATCCGGAACCGTCGGAGCCGTTGGAGCCATTGGAGCTGTGCGGAGCCGTTGGAGCCGTCGGAGCCGTCCGGAGCCGTCGGAGCAGTCGGAGCTGCCGGAGCCGCCGAAGCCGCTAGTCGGCAGCTGGAGCCGATCGGAGCCGAAGTAGCAGTTGGAGCCGATCGGAGCCGGTTGGAGCCGTCCGGAGCCGATCGGAGCCGTCGTAGTCGTTGGAGCCGTCGTAGTCCTTGGAGCCGACGGAGTCGGTTGGAGCCGTCCGGAACCGACGGAGCCGACGGAGCCGTTCGGGGCGCTTTAATTTCCCGATATCAGTGATGATATCATTTTAAAAAACAGCTTACGAGTAAAAAAAACAGTCTTCTTCATTTATTGCTCTGAAGTTTTTTTTTGTATTTTTTTTAAATAAAGTCAAAAACAATTGTTTGCTCCGTATATATATATAGCAAAAAATATGAATCAAACTATTATTGATCTTTATTTTCATAAAAGATAGACGGATGATTGATAGTTATATTATTTGTCTTGTCCATGTGCCATCATGTTATTCGGTAAAAAACAAGTGCGGCCAAAACCATATACGTTAGTCGATGTAAACAACCGTGCAAAACTGCCATAATTACACTCGTCTGCCTCGTTGTTTCGTATTTTATCAAACCCACCTCCCGTCATAGTTCTATTGCTCCTTGACCTCCTAGTTTGATTCATTTTTTCCTATATATATAAGGAGCAAACAATTATTTTTGATTATTTTTGAAAAAAAAAAAAACACAAAAAAACTTCAGAGCAATAAATGAAGAAGACTCTTTTTTTACTCGTGAGCTGTTTTTTTAAATAAAATTATCGCTAATATCGGGAAATTAAAGCGCTGCAGAATACTTCCGACTATTACAACTACTCCGACGGCTCCAACTGGCTCCGTCGGCTTCGACGGCACCGACGGCCCCAACGGCTCCAACCGGCTCCGTCGGCTCCAACGACTACGACGGCTCCGGCCGGCTCCGGACGGCTCCGGACGGCTCCGGACGGCTCCGGACGGCTCCGGCCGGCTCCGGCCGGCTCCGGACGGCTCCGTCGGCTCCGTCGGCTCCAACTGCTACGACGGCTCCGACCGGCTCCAGCTGCCAACTAACGGCTCCCGACGGCTCCGACGACTCGGAGAGTTAGTGAGTTAGTGATCGGTTTTATGTTCAGTTTGGGTTCATGATCGGTTCCTAGACCGGTAGGGTTTCCTGATCAGTTGCAGGAATGATATGTGCTCAACATAGGTTTCTGGACCGGTAGGAGTTCTTGATCAGTGTCAGGATCGGTAAGGGTTCAGCATCAGTTTCAGAACCTGTATGGATTCATTATGTCGTGAATGTGCGACGAAGACGTAGTACCTGCTTGCAAGGTCGTCATCGGAGACCTCAATGCTGAGATCGGACAAGAGGAGGCATATACACCAATGATTGGAAGCTTCAGCGCCCACCAGCTGACAAACTTTGCCTCCTCGGCCGCTTACCACGTAGAGAGAAAGAGGAATGGTTCGACGAAGAGTGCAGACGAGCACTATCCGAGAAGAATGCAGCGCACACCCGTATGCTACGGCATGAAACCCGTCAGAATATGGAGTCCTACAGACTAGTGAATCGCACCGGAATCGCACCCACGGCTCGGAATCGCTTCCGAGCATTGCTACTCCGGCTCCGATTCCGAAAAATTGAAACCGTCGATTCCGCCCGGAGCCGTCGGAGCCGTTCAGAGCCGTCCGGAGCCGTCCGGAGCCGTCGGAGCTGTCCGGAGCCGCTAGTCGGCAGCTGGAGCCGTCGGAGCCGTCGGAGCCATCCGAAGCCGCTAGTCGGCAGCTAGAGGCGTCGGAGCCGTCAGGAACCGTCGGAGCCGTTGGAGCCATTGGAGCTGTGCGGAGCCGTTGGAGCCGTCGGAGCCGTCCGGAGCCGTCGGAGCAGTCGGAGCTGCCGGAGCCGCCGAAGCCGCTAGTCGGCAGCTGGAGCCGATCGGAGCCGAAGTAGCAGTTGGAGCCGATCGGAGCCGGTTGGAGCCGTCCGGAGCCGATCGGAGCCGTCGTAGTCGTTGGAGCCGTCGTAGTCCTTGGAGCCGACGGAGTCGGTTGGAGCCGTCCGGAACCGACGGAGCCGACGGAGCCGTTCGGGGCGCTTTAATTTCCCGATATCAGTGATGATATCATTTTAAAAAACAGCTTACGAGTAAAAAAAACAGTCTTCTTCATTTATTGCTCTGAAGTTTTTTTTTGTATTTTTTTTAAATAAAGTCAAAAACAATTGTTTGCTCCGTATATATATATAGCAAAAAATATGAATCAAACTATTATTGATCTTTATTTTCATAAAAGATAGACGGATGATTGATAGTTATATTATTTGTCTTGTCCATGTGCCATCATGTTATTCGGTAAAAAACAAGTGCGGCCAAAACCATATACGTTAGTCGATGTAAACAACCGTGCAAAACTGCCATAATTACACTCGTCTGCCTCGTTGTTTCGTATTTTATCAAACCCACCTCCCGTCATAGTTCTATTGCTCCTTGACCTCCTAGTTTGATTCATTTTTTTCCTATATATATAAGGAGCAAACAATTATTTTTGATTATTTTTGAAAAAAAAAAAACACAAAAAAACTTCAGAGCAATAAATGAAGAAGACTCTTTTTTTACTCGTGAGCTGTTTTTTTAAATAAAATTATCGCTAATATCGGGAAATTAAAGCGCTGCAGAATACTTCCGACTATTACAACTACTCCGACGGCTCCAACTGGCTCCGTCGGCTTCGACGGCACCGACGGCCCCAACGGCTCCAACCGGCTCCGTCGGCTCCAACGACTACGACGGCTCCGGCCGGCTCCGGACGGCTCCGGACGGCTCCGGACGGCTCCGGACGGCTCCGGCCGGCTCCGGCCGGCTCCGGACGGCTCCGTCGGCTCCGTCGGCTCCAACTGCTACGACGGCTCCGACCGGCTCCAGCTGCCAACTAACGGCTCCCGACGGCTCCGACGACTCGGAGAGTTAGTGAGTTAGTGATCGGTTTTATGTTCAGTTTGGGTTCATGATCGGTTCCTAGACCGGTAGGGTTTCCTGATCAGTTGCAGGAATGATATGTGCTCAACATAGGTTTCTGGACCGGTAGGAGTTCTTGATCAGTGTCAGGATCGGTAAGGGTTCAGCATCAGTTTCAGAACCTGTATGGATTCATTATGTCGTGAATGTGCGACGAAGACGTAGTACCTGCTTGCAAGGTCGTCATCGGAGACCTCAATGCTGAGATCGGACAAGAGGAGGCATATACACCAATGATTGGAAGCTTCAGCGCCCACCAGCTGACAAACTTTGCCTCCTCGGCCGCTTACCACGTAGAGAGAAAGAGGAATGGTTCGACGAAGAGTGCAGACGAGCACTATCCGAGAAGAATGCAGCGCGCACCCGTATGCTACGGCATGAAACCCGTCAGAATATGGAGTCCTACAGACTAGTGAATCGCACCGGAATCGCACCCACGGCTCGGAATCGCTTCCGAGCATTGCTACTCCGGCTCCGATTCCGAAAAATTGAAACCGTCGATTCCGCCCGGAGCCGTCGGAGCCGTTCAGAGCCGTCCGGAGCCGTCCGGAGCCGTCGGAGCTGTCCGGAGCCGCTAGTCGGCAGCTGGAGCCGTCGGAGCCGTCGGAGCCATCCGAAGCCGCTAGTCGGCAGCTAGAGGCGTCGGAGCCGTCAGGAACCGTCGGAGCCGTTGGAGCCATTGGAGCTGTGCGGAGCCGTTGGAGCCGTCGGAGCCGTCCGGAGCCGTCGGAGCAGTCGGAGCTGCCGGAGCCGCCGAAGCCGCTAGTCGGCAGCTGGAGCCGATCGGAGCCGAAGTAGCAGTTGGAGCCGATCGGAGCCGGTTGGAGCCGTCCGGAGCCGATCGGAGCCGTCGTAGTCGTTGGAGCCGTCGTAGTCCTTGGAGCCGACGGAGTCGGTTGGAGCCGTCCGGAACCGACGGAGCCGACGGAGCCGTTCGGGGCGCTTTAATTTCCCGATATCAGTGATGATATCATTTTAAAAAACAGCTTACGAGTAAAAAAAACAGTCTTCTTCATTTATTGCTCTGAAGTTTTTTTTTGTATTTTTTTTAAATAAAGTCAAAAACAATTGTTTGCTCCGTATATATATATATATATAGCAAAAAATATGAATCAAACTATTATTGATCTTTATTTTCATAAAAGATAGACGGATGATTGATAGTTATATTATTTGTCTTGTCCATGTGCCATCATGTTATTCGGTAAAAAACAAATGCGGCCAAAACCATATACGTTGCCATAATTACACTCGTCTGCCTCGTTGTTTCGTATTTTATCAAACCCACCTCCCGTCATAGTTCTATTGCTCCTTGACCTCCTAGTTTGATTCATTTTTTTCCTATATATATAAGGAGCAAACGATTATTTTTGATTATTTTTGAAAAAAAAACACAAAAAAACTTCAGAGCAATAAATGAAGAAGACTCTTTTTTTACTCGTGAGCTGTTTTTTTAAATAAAATTATCGCTAATATCGGGAAATTAAAGCGCTGCAGAATACTTCCGACTATTACAACTACTCCGACGGCTCCAACTGGCTCCGTCGGCTTCGACGGCACCGACGGCCCCAACGGCTCCAACCGGCTCCGTCGGCTCCAACGACTACGACGGCTCCGGCCGGCTCCGGACGGCTCCGGACGGCTCCGGACGGCTCCGGACGGCTCCGGCCGGCTCCGGCCGGCTCCGGACGGCTCCGTCGGCTCCGTCGGCTCCAACTGCTACGACGGCTCCGACCGGCTCCAGCTGCCAACTAACGGCTCCCGACGGCTCCGACGGCGCCGACGACTCCAACGGCTCTAACGGCTCCAACGGCTCCGACGGCTCCAGCTGCTGACTAGCGGCTCCGGACGGCTCCGGACGGCTCCGAGGTCGGAGTTTTCCACCTACCTTCCGGAGCCGCTTCCAATTTTGGCGGAGTCATTCGGAAGCGATTCCGGATTTTTTGAATTTACCCATCACTACTACAGCCTACAGGACAAAGCAAATCCTGGTCTTCCAGGCCAAACAGTGCCTTTTTGCCAAAGTTGATGAACAACTCCTGGAGCAGCTAGTCCCAGCCCCAGTCGGGGGACACCTGCTTGTTTTACAGGAGATTGCTGGGATGCGGAAGGAAATCTCCTGACGTACGAGCAGGAGGTGATCGAAAGCTGGAAGTGCTACTTCGAAGGACACCTGAATGGAGCAGAGGCAAGAGAGGCTGGCGCAAGTGACAGAATAAAGCAACCACCACAGTAGCAGCACAGCAGTAACACCAACAGCATTGGCGCCGACGACGAGGTGCCCCCGCCATCTCTTAATGAGATTGCCAGCGCCATTAAGCAGCTTAAAAGTAATAAGTCTGCTGGCTGCGATGGACTGGCCGAGCTCTTCAAGATGGGACCGAAGAGGCTTACCGTCGAACTGCATCAGCTGATCGTGAAAGTTTGGGGGCACGAGGAGCTACCGAAAGAGTGAAAGCTGGGTGTTATTCACCCAATCTACCAAAAAGGGCGACAGGCTAGATTGCTCGAATTTTCGAGCCATCACAGTCCTTTATGCCGCCTACAAGATTCTATCCCACATCCGGTTCTGCAGACTTGCGTCCCTTGCTACAAATTTTGTCGGCAGCAACCAAGTTGGGTTTGTTGGATGCACATCCACCACCGACCAAATTTTCATTCTACGGCACAGGCTCCAGAAGTGCCGAGACCGTCAGATCCCTACGCACCGCCTGTTCATCGACTTCAAGGTGGCCTACGACACCATAGACCCGAATGACCTATGGAAAATCATAAAGTGATTCCATTTCCCTGGAAAATTGATTCGGCTATTAGAGGCCACAATGAATGGGGTGCAGTGCAAGGTGAGAGTATCGAGCTTGATGTCGGAATCATTCGAATCTCACAGGGGTCTGAGGCAAGGTGACAGAATCTTCTGTCTCCTCTTCAACATTGCCCTGGAAGGTGTCATTCGAATCGCGGGGCTAGTCAACAACATCCGTGGCACGATCCTCTACCGGTCTCTTCAATGTCTTCGCTTCGCTGATGATATCGACATCATTGGCAGGACAACAGCGAAGGTGTGTGAGGCGTACACTCGACTCAAACGCGCAGCAAAAATTGGAATCAGAATCAATGGGACGAAGGCGTAGTACCTGCATGCCGGAGACTCAGACCACCTGAGAAGCAATGTATTAATTGACGGCGACAACCTCGAGTTAGTAAAGGAGTTCTGCTATCTCGGGACGGTCGTTATTTCGAATAACGAAATCAGCAGCGAAATCCGGAATCGTGCATACTATGGGTCTCACCAACCGGTGAGATCCAGAAGATTTCAATCCCGCACGAGATGTGAGACATATCGGAGATTGGTTGTCTACATGGATGGAAGGCTACAGTCAGGGACTGAGCATCCTGGAGAATTGTTGTTGACCGAGCCATGTCACACTGACGTACTCTATTATGAGCAGGCCAACGAAAGAAAGAAAGAGAGAGAGAGATAGAGAGAGAGAGAGAGAGAAAGAGAGAGAGAGAGAGATTCATGATTGGTTCCAGGACCGATAAGGGTTCAAGAGCAGTTCCAAGACCGATATGAGTTCAGTACCAGTTTTTGGGTGTAGTATCAAGTTAGTTCCTGGATTTGTATGGGTACTGTATCGGTTACAGAACCAGTATCGGTTACAGAACCGGTATCGGTTTAGTTTTATGTCTCTTGGATTACGAATACTACAGATCAGTTTTTTGCCAGTGTATTTTGACGTAATTTTCAATTAAACTGAATTGAAGTACTATGGTTTATAGAAAGTCCTCCTCAACCATTTATGTCCATGTTGCAATCTACAAAGGCCCACTCATCCAACATGGCGAACAATGTCCGAACCTGCTGCCCTTCTGTTCTATCTAGACACCTTAATCGTGATTTTCCTGTAGGTTGTCTAGAGACCTATGACGACCTGTGTTACAGACACAATTTATTACGGAGAGACTAGAGAGACTTCACTTTATGTAAGATATTCGTTTACAGTACCGTAGTGTATCAGTTCATGTGTGTGGTGATGTTCGTGAAAATATGAGGAAAAAATGCTTACTAACGGAAAAAAAACGTTTTACTAATTTCAGTATCAAAATAGCCAAACGATTTGGCTTAGTGACAAATTGTATTGTTTTTGTGTACGGTACAATCATCAAACAAATGTAGCATATCTGCTAAACAGAACTTATTATAAACTACACTATCAACTATAGACTCATTGTAACACACCTCGAAAAGCCGAATCACAACATTGCAATACGTATTATTATAACACACTCAGCAAATCAGATCATACCATAACAAAGCAACCGGAAGAATTCAGGCACCATCGTTCAAAAAAAAACAATTGAGACACATTTATCGAAAACAACCGAAACGCGCAACCAAAGCAATTCAAGCGTTACTGTAGCAAAATAGACAAACTGAGAACGCATAGCAGCTTATCGCTAAAAGCGCTGCGTAGGCAAAGATCGACCAACGCACCCGTTCCTTGGCTAGAACAGTTGAAAGTTTCCAGAACCTTTGTAACACTAAAAGCGCAGCATAGGCACAAATTGACAGACACCTCACTCCAATACAATGTATGAATTGCACCTCATATCAATAACCTTAAATTAGGACAAAAACACATTCCAAAACCAAAATGTACGAAACCCATTGAGTATAAATAAAACCAATTCCGACCGTGGCAAGTCAGATTCGTTCGGACTGCCAAGATAGGACGTTACGCTTCCTAATACTTCGCCTTCCAACTTATTTCAAGAGCTTAGTTATGTCCCCCTAGCCGGTCTCATGGTTCAGTCGTCAACTCGTACGACGTAACAACATGCCCGTCATGGGTTCAAGCCCCAAATAGACCGTGCCGCCATACGTAGGACTGACTATCCTGCTATGGGGGGGGAAATCAATAAGTCACTGAAAGCCAACCCCACAAGTGGGTTGGCAGGCCTTGACCGGCATCGGTTGTTGAGCCAAACAAGAAGAAGAAGAGTTATGTCCCCCTACCCAAAGTAAGGCTTCTAAACTCCAACGTTTCTAGTAAGGAAAACCTCCTAAAGGTTTCTATGATCGCCTGGACGATCAAGTGTCCGAAAAGTCCGCTTCGAACAAAGTGTTATTCCACCTCGGCTCATGTACAGTATGTACCGTATCTAAAACCGAACATATTACATGGCGACTGTAACGATCGCCAAACCTATTACACAAAGACAGGAGCTCAAAGGTTTCATAAAATTAAAAATTAAAATAATTAAAAAATTGAATTTTGTGAAGTTCAAAAATTGTTAAATGTGACACAAAGTCAATAAGATACAATGTATATAATAAAGGTTTATATGACCTTGTAAACTCTTTGAACAAAGATTTTTTACATTTTCGTGTTGAAAAATAACATTCTCCAAATTAACAGTAATATACATTTATTTCTTACAATCCTAATTGAATAACGCCATCTTTAGAAGACAAACCGAATGCGTCCACCAGCTTCGTCCCGCAGCGGTGATCTACGCTCAACGTACTCCTCAAACGCATCCAAATCGATCGGACCTTGCTGAAGATCCATACCGTAACGAGCGAACGCGGAAAACCGATCACCACCCTCCGCCAAAAAATCCGTAACGACTACTCGATACTCCCGGAACGGATTGACCGGTTCGTACACCTCTCCACTACATTGCTGGCAGAGCACCTCCAGCGAAACCAAACGGCGGCCCGGTGGATTGTTGATGCGGTACGTAGCACGCAAACCGGATACCTGCAGCAGATCCCTAGCCTGAACCGTTCCATTGTTCACCGAGGCAGTTCGGACACTGTCTTCCAGCACGGTCATAATGTGATTACCACGCAAAAGCATCGAGTACAGCCGATTCTCAAAGGGTAACACTTCGAACAGCTGCTTGTAAGTTACCGTGCCGGCTTGAAGATCTCCACGAATTCCGCCACGGTTCTGTAGCGCGATAGCGTTATAAACGGGGAAGAAAGCTCGCACCATGGAGTCGGTAATCAGCGTTCCAAGTAAACACTCTCCCGTCACACAATCCTGTCGAGACATATCTACCTCCGCCACGGCGACAGTACGATTTCCAAGCGTTTCCACCTCCATGCGGAACGGCTCCAGCGCTGACATAACGGCCGGATCTTCAGGTACGCTGGCATCAAGAAACACTGGATTGCCTTCCCATTGTTCGATCTCACCGTCCTCGTTGAAGAAGAGCGTCAGATTGCCTACCAAGCGTCCGTACGACCCCGCTTGCACTACCAGTACACGGCGGCCATCGGGCTGGAATTCGACTGTCGGGTAGTCGCCTTCGACCTCCAGTGGGAAAGCGGTAGCATCACCATTGAATAGCACGGTGTTGGAGTTTCCTCCCACTATTAAATCCACGTGTGGACCACAGTTGCGAGCCATTCTTCGCTCGCTATTATGTCCGTAGTACGAGAGTACTATCACGATGTCGACACCATCCGCAGCCAAGCGAGCCGATTCTTCGCGGACGGCTTCCACGGGATCGCTGAAGGTTAGATTTCCTGGATTTCCGATAGCGCTCACGTCGGGCCGGATAACGCCAAGAATGCCGATGCGACGACCTGACCGTTCGACCACTACCGATCGCTCGAAGTTGACGAACGACTGTTCAGCCGAGTTGTCTACGTTGGTGAGTACGATGGGCGTTTCCGATGCCTCCATGAAAGGGTTTAGACCCTCGAGTCCGTGGAAGAAATCAAATCGACCAAGCGTCTGTAAGGAAATTAAAACATAGAGGTTTACTTCTTGACATCGCAACACAAAGGTTCGGTGACAACTTACCATAGCATCGGCTGGCAGTACGTTCAGCATGGCCGCTACGACCTCCCAGCGGTGTATGGTGTACCAGAGCGTACCCTTAAAGCTTCCGCCAGAGTTCACGTAGAGCGAGTTTTCGGCTTCCACTTGCAGCTGACGGACGACGCTCACCTGGCGCGGATAGCCGCCCTGGCACCGTTCCTGTCCAACACAGGTGAAACCTTCCAGGTTAACCTGGTTATACCGTGCGTAGAGGTCGTTGAAATGGATAACGGTCAACGGGAACAGTGGTCCATCTTGTTGAGCTTGGGCGAAGCTCACCAAAGCCACCGCTACCGCAAGCGCCACAGTTAGCTGCCTGATCTGCTTCATGTTACCTTTTCAAAGCTATCACACGAACTGAACAGTCTGTTCATAGCGGTTTTATAGTAAATTCTCTAACCCAAATTCTATTTCACCACATACTCGGCCTGATAACTGTATTACGATAGCATTATCAAGGCATGGTTACGAATCAGTATAATGGAGCTCAGCGATGTTGTGTTGTAATACCAGATTAAACCTTAGTATGATGGCTGGAAAATTAAAACTAATGTTTGTCAATTTAAGTACATGACGGATAAGTTACTTTCAGAGTACATGGAAAGAATAGTAACAGAGCCGATCCTCTTATGGTAATAAATATGTCACTGAAAGCCAAGCCCACTAGTGGCACAGACAGGCCTCGGCCGACAACGGTTGTTGTGCTAAAGAAGAAGAAGAAGAAGAAGAAGAAGAAGAAGAAGAAATAGAGTCGTTGTTTGAAGGATTTGCTTAAAATTAAATGTTTGAGAATTTGTAGCTGTCGGAATTGGTTCACCTGACAAAGGTAACGCTGTTTTCCTTTACAAGTGAATCGTTCTAAATTGATTGGTTGCACTACGAGGACTCTGTATACTGAACTTCAAATAAGTCTCAAGTATAGAGACACATTCATCTTTTATTCCTTCTAGACGATCCTCATAGTTGTGAAACATGTTAACAAATAATACTAAGAAGTTCAGGTCAGTTGTGTTCCAATGTATTTTGACATATTTTTCATTTGACTACCGTAGAGAACTAAAGTGTATGGAAAGTCCTCTTCAATCATTTCGATCCACGTTTCAATCTGCATAGAAAAACATATCTTTCACGGTAACCAAAATTAAAACCTCACGTGTACTTTATTTAACCACCTTATGACTACTGGGTCGTCTAGAAACAGTGTTACGGAAACAAATTTCAGTATAAAAATTGCCAATTGAGTTGTGTTAGAGACAACATGTTTTTTTTTTGTTGTTGTTTACATATTTATCATCAAACTTTACTCTGTGTGAAAGTTTATCTTTTTGATGTTTAGACTGAAGCTCAAAAGCCGCTATTAATTTTATTAAAATAATCAACTATATTGCTGGAATTCAAAGCCACCAAATAAACATTATTAACTCTGAGTGTGAGTTTTTTCTATGTGTTTATATGCCATTGCTGTAGTGTTGTGAGATGCGCTTATATCGTTGAAATGGATATCCTTGGTCCATCTTGTTAGGCTGCAATCATATTCCCCAACTGAGGGCTAAATCATTTTTTCATATAACTGCGAGACGAACAATAACAAGTATATTGATATTTTTTTATACAAACTTTTCAACTCAAATCCAATTTCTCAACCACCGTTCGATAATGCACAGCTAGTAAAAGATAAGCATTGTTTGGGAATTCTTCCACGTGAGATTAGGTACAATATCCGTGCTCCACCAGACCGCCGTATCATGCCACGATTGACGAAATGCTGACAAATTGCTTCCCGCTCTAAATCGTAAACGTGACCTGAAGATGATGGTGGCATGCTATCGTTTAATCGGTGCATGCGTGCGGTGTTCGATAACGAGCCTCCGCCATGTTTCGCTTCCCTTTATCGCTCGCCCCCGGTAGGGGATGGGTTCCTACGTTACATGGTGGTTAATTCTTGTCGTCATAAAAGCGGCAAGGCAATTAATCGTACATTATCGAGCGGCAAGATAGTACTGTCCCTCTCGACCCTTGGGTTGGCAAATAAAATCTTGTAAATCCTTGTTGTAGCATTTTTTAAGATCCATTTCCCACGCCATCCCGAGTCTTGGAGCTTGTTCACTCATTAACTCTCGCACGGTACATCTCCGGCAGCGGGGGGTTTATGGAGTGCATGGTAAGATGTCACGGCGACAATTCGCGTCGCGTGCTTTCGTGTTCCTCTGGGAGCAGGGCGGCCGACCTTGATAGAACGGATAACGAACGGCTCCGGACGGGTGATACATGTGCAGCGAAATCAGCAGCGAAATCCGGAATCGTGCATACTATGGGTCTCACCAACCGGTGAGATCCAGAAGATTTCAATCCCGCACGAGATGTGAGACATATCGGAGATTGGTTGTCTACATGGATGGAAGGCTACAGTCAGGGACTGAGCATCCTGGAGAATTGTTGTTGACCGAGCCATGTCACACTGACGTACTCTATTATGAGCAGGCCAACGAAAGAAAGAAAGAGAGAGAGAGAGATAGAGAGAGAGAGAGAGAGAGAAAGAGAGAGAGAGAGATTCATGATTGGTTCCAGGACCGATAAGGGTTCAAGAGCAGTTCCAAGACCGATATGAGTTCAGTACCAGTTTTTGGGTGTAGTATCAAGTTAGTTCCTGGATTTGTATGGGTACTGTATCGGTTACAGAACCAGTATCGGTTACAGAACCGGTATCGGTTTAGTTTTATGTCTCTTGGATTACGAATACTACAGATCAGTTTTTTGCCAGTGTATTTTGACGTAATTTTCAATTAAACTGAATTGAAGTACTATGGTTTATAGAAAGTCCTCCTCAACCATTTATGTCCATGTTGCAATCTACAAAGGCCCACTCATCCAACATGGCGAACAATGTCCGAACCTGCTGCCCTTCTGTTCTATCTAGACACCTTAATCGTGATTTTCCTGTAGGTTGTCTAGAGACCTATGACGACCTGTGTTACAGACACAATTTATTACGGAGAGACTAGAGAGACTTCACTTTATGTAAGATATTCGTTTACAGTACCGTAGTGTATCAGTTCATGTGTGTGGTGATGTTCGTGAAAATATGAGGAAAAAATGCTTACTAACGGAAAAAAACGTTTTACTAATTTCAGTATCAAAATAGCCAAACGATTTGGCTTAGTGACAAATTGTATTATTTTTGTGTACGGTACAATCATCAAACAAATGTAGCATATCTGCTAAACAGAACTTATTATAAACTACACTATCAACTATAGACTCATTGTAACACACCTCGAAAAGCCGAATCACAACATTGCAATACGTATTATTATAACACACTCAGCAAATCAGATCATTCCATAACAAAGCAACCGGAAGAATTCAGGCACCATCGTTCATAAAAAAACAATTGAGACACATTTATCGAAAACAACCGAAACGCGCAACCAAAGCAATTCAAGCGTTACTGTAGCAAAATAGACAAACTGAGAACGCATAGCAACTAAGCGCTAAAAGCGCTGCGTAGGCAAAGATCGACCAACGCACCCGTTCCTTGGCTAGAACAGTTGAAAGTTTCCAGAACCTTTGTAACACTAAAAGCGCAGCATAGGCACAAATTGACAGACACCTCACTCCAATACAATGTATGAATTGCACCTCATATCAATAACCTTAAATTAGGACAAAAACACATTCCAAAACCAAAATGTACGAAACCCATTGAGTATAAATAAAACCAATTCCGACCGTGGCAAGTCAGATTCGTTCGGACTGCCAAGATAGGACGTTACGCTTCCTAATACTTCGCCTTCCAACTTATTTCAAGAGCTTAGTTATGTCCCCCTAGCCGGTCTCATGGTTCAGTCGTCAACTCGTACGACGTAACAACATGCCCGTCATGGGTTCAAGCCCCAAATAGACCGTGCCGCCATACGTAGGACTGACTATCCTGCTATGGGGGGGAAATCAATAAGTCACTGAAAGCCAACCCCACAAGTGGGTTGGCAGGCCTTGACCGGCATCGGTTGTTGAGCCAAACAAGAAGAAGAAGAGTTATGTCCCCCTACCCAAAGTAAGGCTTCTAAACTCCAACGTTTCTAGTAAGGAAAACCTCCTAAAGGTTTCTATGATCGCCTGGACGATCAAGTGTCCGAAAAGTCCGCTTCGAACAAAGTGTTATTCCACCTCGGCTCATGTACAGTATGTACCGTATCTAAAACCGAACATATTACATGGCGACTGTAACGATCGCCAAACCTATTACACAAAGACAGGAGCTCAAAGGTTTCATAAAATTAAAAATTAAAATAATTAAAAAATTGAATTTTGTGAAGTTCAAAAATTGTTAAATGTGACACAAAGTCAATAAGATACAATGTATATAATAAAGGTTTATATGACCTTGTAAACTCTTTGAACAAAGATTTTTTACATTTTCGTGTTGAAAAATAACATTCTCCAAATTAACAGTAATATACATTTATTTCTTACAATCCTAATTGAATAACGCCATCTTTAGAAGACAAACCGAATGCGTCCACCAGCTTCGTCCCGCAGCGGTGATCTACGCTCAACGTACTCCTCAAACGCATCCAAATCGATCGGACCTTGCTGAAGATCCATACCGTAACGAGCGAACGCGGAAAACCGATCACCACCCTCCGCCAAAAAATCCGTAACGACTACTCGATACTCCCGGAACGGATTGACCGGTTCGTACACCTCTCCACTACATTGCTGGCAGAGCACCTCCAGCGAAACCAAACGGCGGCCCGGTGGATTGTTGATGCGGTACGTAGCACGCAAACCGGATACCTGCAGCAGATCCCTAGCCTGAACCGTTCCATTGTTCACCGAGGCAGTTCGGACACTGTCTTCCAGCACGGTCATAATGTGATTACCACGCAAAAGCATCGAGTACAGCCGATTCTCAAAGGGTAACACTTCGAACAGCTGCTTGTAAGTTACCGTGCCGGCTTGAAGATCTCCACGAATTCCGCCACGGTTCTGTAGCGCGATAGCGTTATAAACGGGGAAGAAAGCTCGCACCATGGAGTCGGTAATCAGCGTTCCAAGTAAACACTCTCCCGTCACACAATCCTGTCGAGACATATCTACCTCCGCCACGGCGACAGTACGATTTCCAAGCGTTTCCACCTCCATGCGGAACGGCTCCAGCGCTGACATAACGGCCGGATCTTCAGGTACGCTGGCATCAAGAAACACTGGATTGCCTTCCCATTGTTCGATCTCACCGTCCTCGTTGAAGAAGAGCGTCAGATTGCCTACCAAGCGTCCGTACGACCCCGCTTGCACTACCAGTACACGGCGGCCATCGGGCTGGAATTCGACTGTCGGGTAGTCGCCTTCGACCTCCAGTGGGAAAGCGGTAGCATCACCATTGAATAGCACGGTGTTGGAGTTTCCTCCCACTATTAAATCCACGTGTGGACCACAGTTGCGAGCCATTCTTCGCTCGCTATTATGTCCGTAGTACGAGAGTACTATCACGATGTCGACACCATCCGCAGCCAAGCGAGCCGATTCTTCGCGGACGGCTTCCACGGGATCGCTGAAGGTTAGATTTCCTGGATTTCCGATAGCGCTCACGTCGGGCCGGATAACGCCAAGAATGCCGATGCGACGACCTGACCGTTCGACCACTACCGATCGCTCGAAGTTGACGAACGACTGTTCAGCCGAGTTGTCTACGTTGGTGAGTACGATGGGCGTTTCCGATGCCTCCATGAAAGGGTTTAGACCCTCGAGTCCGTGGAAGAAATCAAATCGACCAAGCGTCTGTAAGGAAATTAAAACATAGAGGTTTACTTCTTGACATCGCAACACAAAGGTTCGGTGACAACTTACCATAGCATCGGCTGGCAGTACGTTCAGCATGGCCGCTACGACCTCCCAGCGGTGTATGGTGTACCAGAGCGTACCCTTAAAGCTTCCGCCAGAGTTCACGTAGAGCGAGTTTTCGGCTTCCACTTGCAGCTGACGGACGACGCTCACCTGGCGCGGATAGCCGCCCTGGCACCGTTCCTGTCCAACACAGGTGAAACCTTCCAGGTTAACCTGGTTATACCGTGCGTAGAGGTCGTTGAAATGGATAACGGTCAACGGGAACAGTGGTCCATCTTGTTGAGCTTGGGCGAAGCTCACCAAAGCCACCGCTACCGCAAGCGCCACAGTTAGCTGCCTGATCTGCTTCATGTTACCTTTTCAAAGCTATCACACGAACTGAACAGTCTGTTCATAGCGGTTTTATAGTAAATTCTCTAACCCAAATTCTATTTCACCACATACTCGGCCTGATAACTGTATTACGATAGCATTATCAAGGCATGGTTACGAATCAGTATAATGGAGCTCAGCGATGTTGTGTTGTAATACCAGATTAAACCTTAGTATGATGGCTGGAAAATTAAAACTAATGTTTGTCAATTTAAGTACATGACGGATAAGTTACTTTCAGAGTACATGGAAAGAATAGTAACAGAGCCGATCCTCTTATGGTAATAAATATGTCACTGAAAGCCAAGCCCACTAGTGGCACAGACAGGCCTCGGCCGACAACGGTTGTTGTGCTAAAGAAGAAGAAGAAGAAGAAGAAGAAGAAGAAGAAGAAGAAGAAGAAGAAGAAGAAGAAGAAGAAGAAGAAATAGAGTCGTTGTTTGAAGGATTTGCTTAAAATTAAATGTTTGAGAATTTGTAGCTGTCGGAATTGGTTCACCTGACAAAGGTAACGCTGTTTTCCTTTACAAGTGAATCGTTCTAAATTGATTGGTTGCACTACGAGGACTCTGTATACTGAACTTCAAATAAGTCTCAAGTATAGAGACACATTCATCTTTTATTCCTTCTAGACGATCCTCATAGTTGTGAAACATGTTAACAAATAATACTAAGAAGTTCAGGTCAGTTGTGTTCCAATGTATTTTGACATATTTTTCATTTGACTACCGTAGAGAACTAAAGTGTATGGAAAGTCCTCTTCAATCATTTCGATCCACGTTTCAATCTGCATAGAAAAACATATCTTTCACGGTAACCAAAATTAAAACCTCACGTGTACTTTATTTAACCACCTTATGACTACTGGGTCGTCTAGAAACAGTGTTACGGAAACAAATTTCAGTATAAAAATTGCCAATTGAGTTGTGTTAGAGACAACATGTTTTTTTTTGTTGTTTTTTACATATTTATCATCAAACTTTACTCTGTGTGAAAGTTTATCTTTTTGATGTTTAGACTGAAGCTCAAAAGCCGCTATTAATTTTATTAAAATAATCAACTATATTGCTGGAATTCAAAGACACCAAATAAACATTATTAACTCTGAGTGTGAGTTTTTTCTATGTGTTTATATGCCATTGCTGTAGTGTTGTGAGATGCGCTTATATCGTTGAAATGGATATCCTTGGTCCATCTTGTTAGGCTGTAATCATATTCCCCAACTGAGGGCTAAATCATTTTTTCATATAACTGCGAGACGAACAATAACAAGTATATTGATATTTTTTTATACAAACTTTTCAACTCAAATCCAATTTCTCAACCACCGTTCGATAATGCACAGCTAGTAAAAGATAAGCATTGTTTGGGAATTCTTCCACGTGAGATTAGGTACAATATCCGTGCTCCACCAGACCGCCGTATCATGCCACGATTGACGAAATGCTGACAAATTGCTTCCCGCTCTAAATCGTAAACGTGACCTGAAGATGATCGTGGCATGCTATCGTTTAATCGGTGCATGCGTGCGGTGTTCGATAACGAGCTTCCGCCATGTTTCGCTTCCCTTTATCGCTCGCCCCCGGTAGGGGATGGGTTCCTACGTTACATGGTGGTCCAATTACGATTAATTCTTGTCGTCATAAAAGCGGCAAGGCAATTAATCGTACATTATCGAGCGGCAAGATAGTACTGTCCCTCTCGACCCTTGGGTTGGCAAATAAAATCTTGTAAATCCTTGTTGTAGCATTTTTTAAGATCCATTTCCCACGCCATCCCGAGTCTTGGAGCTTGTTCACTCATTAACTCTCGCACGGTACATCTCCGGCAGCGGGGGGTTTATGGAGTGCATGGTAAGATGCCACGGCGACAATTCGCGTCGCGTGTTTTCGTGTTCCTCTGGGAGCAGGGCGGCCGACCTTGATAGAACGGATAACGAACGGCTCCGGACGGGTGATACATGTGCAAGAATCGTACGCGCCCGGCGCAGTTTAATGATCGTGCGCCGTGGTGCTGCAGTTGTATCGTACGCTCGAAGGTGGATTGGCACCTCAAGTGAAACCTAGTTTTAACCGGTTTGTGCACATCGCTGGATGCGTTGGGCCGTTGGGTGGGTGGTATCTTCTTCTGTTTTTTGTTGCCGTTGCTCTCTTCCCCACATCACACCACTCCTGTCTCGAAGATAACGATTGCCAACCTTTGACCGTGCGCTGGCAGCTGAACCAAGGCAAGCGGGTACGCTTCCAACTGTCGCATACGGATTAAGCTTTTACGTGTCGGCTTTGGGGTACCGAATACGGGCACCGTGAACATGATCCACTGAATAGTGCTTCCATCTATTGGGCAATTAAGCCTATCTCGATAACGGCCGGCATCGTTACACCCGGCCAAGCGATCGTTGGCCGGCAGCTGCATGTGCAAAGTGTAAAGTTGAACGTTCTTGTACACTTTGGCCGGAGGCTAGTGTACAGAGGCAAAGCAGAAGAAGAAAAAACCGCACATTGCATAATTGCACAAACACACACACGCTCACGCTCACTCGGCAGATGAGCAGCGGCCGGTTGGGCTCTCGAAAAGCCCTCTTTGCTGATGCTGATTTCAACCCGCCGATCGACACTCCGGCTGCTACTGTTTACCGTGTGCGGTGTCAAATTCAAATCCGCACCGGCGTAGTCATCGATCCATCGCCAAAACGGGCCACCGCTTACGCGTGTGCCAGTGTGATGTTTTGCATACACACGGGACGGGATTTATGTGATTCCCTTACATCGGTGGTCTTTGCCCGTTCGAACAGGGGGAGGCTCATTCTATCGCAACTGCCATGGGGATACCATGGCGCCGGGCACAAATGTCGCGTTGTACGCGCGAAAGAGCGTCAGTAAATTAAAAAGGCTTCTTGGAGCTCGGTTACGCCGTAGGGTCAGAAAATATCATAACATTTAACGGGCCCCGCTGTAAAACTGGCGTCATAAATGACACATCAGTAGAGTGTGCGGTTAAAAGTCGGGCCTTGTTTAAGGAAATTCTTTTAAAGGAGGTTTAACGTCTTTACACATTTATACCTTTAATGATAAAAGGGATGGTTTTCTGCGTAATGTGGGATATATGGTGCTATTTTGTAGCCCTTGTACTGTCATCATGATCCCTTAGTAAACTTTCTCAGACAGTTTTAATACTGATAAGGACCATTACGACTTTACATGTTCTTTGTCTTTCTTCCGTTCTTGCCTTCAAGCCTCCACATCTTCCACTTTAACCACTTCATAAATAGTGTTTGTTAGGAATTATTCTATACTAATTAGAGCTGGGCAACATTATTATTAACCATTATTTTTAATATTTTTCATATTATTCAACTTTCATCGCGTTCAAATGTAAAATAGTTAAATAAATATACAAATAAAATAAAAAATAAATAAATAAATACAGCGTATGCTTGGTAATCCGCACCTTTTTAATCCGCACACTCGATAATCCGCACCTCGATAATCCGCACTTTTGACAATCAAATTCATGATGTGAACAGTGTTCGGTCATAAGTAGTGAACTATGGTTAAAAGTTAAAATATATTTCTATTTTTAAATTGTAAACTTTCTTTGTACAACATGAAAATGTATGAATAGTAACAATTAACTAATGGACCGAGGCAACAATAAGAAATAAAAAAACAAGTCAAAACATCATTCGATAATCTGCACTTAATGAAGTGCGGATTACCTAGCGTATACTGTAATAAATAAATACATAAATAAATAAATAATAAATAGAGGTTTATTTATATGCTCCTTAATTTAATTATAAGGTTGCCGACTAGACACGGTGGTTCGTCGGTTAGTATGAAATAAATAAATAAATAAGTCACTGAAAGCCAAGCCCAAAATTGGTACAGGCAGGCTTTGACCGACAATAGTTTTTCAGCCAAAAGAAGCAGAAGAAGAAGAAAGATTAATGCAGCATGCCTATGTGGCACTAAATTATGCATGATTTTTAGGTAACTTCCAAGAATTGTTGGACGCATCTAGATTTTTTTTAATTGCTTCACGTTTTATTGAGCGTTTCACAATTTTCATGAATTCTTTGTATAAAAAATCAGGATGCAATACATGTGTAAAATATTCATGTGTGCAAGACATTGAAAAATTGTTGAAAGAGGCCAAAATAGTTCTGAAAAGAATCAAAAACACAAGAAAGACCTATATTTTGTCTGTTTTTAAGATATCAGCTCTGTTGATAATTTTGGATAGAGAGTCTTTGAGTCATGCAAGCTGCATTCGTCTCTCTGTCTCTCTTTCTCTCTAACTGGTAACGCTCAATTCATTAAAGCGCAGTGAGGATTATACAATTTGACCGAGGAGCAAATAATTAAGCCAAGAAGCTTGCTAGCTCTGCTGATAACATAATCTTTATTTGAAAGGAATAACTTATTACTTATTAACTTATTTGAAAGAATAACTTAGCAGTAACACAAGGATATTTAGTTAAAGGCGCAGAACAGTTCTCCTACTGTAACCTCGATCATTTAACGTAACAATCTGACGTTCATCGATAACAACAGAACAGAACAGCAGAAGATGGGTATTCTGCGACGTTGGAATATTTAGCGCGTAGATAACCTAGTGAGTAGATACACCAAATGACAAAAGCATGTAAGTACTATTTTTAGTATCATATTTTCTTTGCGAAATATTCACACGAAACATGGGATTGATGAGCTGTCGCACGATAAGATTGAACAAATGTTCATTATCACGGTTGATAAATAGAAACCAGTATAATTGTACATATTTATCACGCAGCTTCTCAATCAATCTATAGGTGAACAGAATCAACCAACGGTTGCTCACTCACAACCACCGGCCATTAAAGATAGCTTAACGCGGATGAGCCCATCTCGCTGACCTTGAGCAAATTCTGCCCAGCCAGTACCCATCAGCCTGCATGCCAGCCCGACTAATGAACTTAAATTCAAATTGGCCTCTCCCCCGTCCCCGTGGAGCAGACCAGGGTTGAAGTGGGGCGTTGCTCAAAAGGTCAACCTGCACTGTGTTTGCCGCCAAAAAAAAGCGGCATGACAAATCTTCCGCCCCATCTTCCTGGGTGTCATATTTCGCCCGGGCTAGGTGCGCAAGCGGACAGCTGAGCACTATAAATCACACAAGGCCGATCAGAACAAAGCGAAGCGGATGAGCACCGGTTTCGTTTGGGTACGTTGGACCGAGTGCCTAGTTCCTAGACGAGCTCCTCGAGCGCCAACGGCCTATGAGCAGAGCATGCCGCTTTTTCAATGTCCTGGTAGGCGCCAAAGCTCGCCAGTGCCGCTCGTGCCGTTTCGCTAATGGGAAAATAATCAAATCTCGGTAGGCCCCATTCACATCGGGCTCTGCAATGGACTGGTCACGTCACTGACATTTAGTGGCAAGCCATAGTGGTGGCAAGAATAGCGTTAAAGAATCGGCCAGTTTGCAGTTTGCCACTCGGCCAAACGGTAATTCGCCCGGATTTCAGCGCTTGTCAACGATCTGTCCGGAGAGGTGTGGGTTTGCTGAAAATTACAAGTAAATTAGTTTGGAGGCTATGCCGCCCTCGAAGCTTCCCATGTCCAAAGCCCAATTGTCACGAAAGCTTCCTCGGTGTGGTATGATCTTGCATGAGCCATCAATAAGACGCAGGTTCGTTGTTTAACGCCGCTGCAAGTACAGCAAGCACCCACAGGTTACCGGGTGAAGGTGGACTCCCTACACGGGACATTCCTATCTCCACTCAGAATGTATGGGGCTTGTTTTTTTGCTGTGAGACATTCGTCCTAGCTCCAATGGGAAGATGCCGTTCTGCATCTTGAAAAATGATGATACGCACAGGCCCGTCATCCGCATGTTAGTGTTGGCAACAGCTACTGTGAGTAACGAAACTGATCCAGCACACGACACAATGACCCCAAAAAAACCCAAACCAAACTGCATGGGGTTAAAAATAGTCAACCTCTTCGGTGAAGATCACGATGACTGTGCAGGAAATTTGAGACGAGCAAGCGCAAGCGCCAACCGAGATCAAGTACCGAGATCGAGTGACATTTCGGTACAATTGAGGTCGGTTTAGTAGGAGGGAGAATTGGAAGCCCACCCGCAGATGGAGACCTTCTTCACGCACGGTGGCCTAGCAAACTTCATCGAACTAATCTAAATGATGGTGGGATCACATTTCCGGTATGTATCGAAATCTTCCGACAGGTGCGAGGACTCAAAAACACATGGACAAAAATAAAACATACAAGATCGAGATGTCAAGGTGAACCTATTTGCGTTGTCTGTGTGTGTACATGTATATATAGGAGGTAGATTTTAAGGAGATTTCGTGACCAGTTCGCTTGAGACGAGGAAGTTACTCCAAAACGAGCGCGATCTCATCTTCTATTAGCGAAGGGATCGTCACCGGAACTATTAAATGTTGTTCCGAGAAATTCGCACGGAACGGCACAGAAGCGAAAAATCTAATACAGCAACCTCTTTTTTTGCTTCGTGCCTGATCAGCATCGCCACGTACCGATGATCTTTGCAATCTTCCTCTCCCATTCCCTCCCACCCGGTGTTTCGCTTGTCGTTCGGTCGTCGATGTAACCGCGACCTTGCCATTTTCAAACATCAAACCCTATTCGGAATTGAAGAATTTGCTCGATCTGTGCCGTGCTAGATGATGATCACCCCCTTATTTTGTTTTTGCTTCCCATCTACCGCGCACAAGAAACGATCGCCCGAGTGTCTCATGTAAAATTCATAAACCGGACACCCGGACCTCTCAGCCTGCCAGGTCAGGCCAGCCATGAAAACAATGTTGCCGTGTAGTGTAGTACATGTCGCCGGTACTTCAACGGGTCCCAGTCCCGGACAAACCGCGTGATGGTGACGGACCCGAACGAGCGCACGAATGAAGATGCAACGTTTTCGGATTCAAACTCTGCCATCCACCATCCAGCCAGGGGACAGGTTGCAGAGGGAACTTTATCATTGTACCCACCGTACATTGGTTGGCTCGACGTTCTTTACGAGTGCCATTTCTAAGTTGCAAAAAAAAACATCTCAACGCCACAGCATTGCGATGAATAGTCGCGTGATCGGGCATTGCAGTTTGGACGATCGGGGATTGTGAGCGGTTTCTTTTTATTACAAGCGACAGCCACGGCTATTGATATGACAACTGTTTCTTTTTTATTGTTCTTCTTTAGTGTCTGCTCGTGCAGTTAGTGTCCGTAATGGATGGGCCGATGAACATAAATCGGATACGGTAAGGCCTGAGGGATAATGGGCTCCAAGGGATCTAGCGAATTGAGTGACTGATGGATTTGAGCATGTTGGTAGTCATGCTTAAATCCCCGATAAAGGTCACTAATTGCATTATTTATTTTTGTAATCGTAATCGATTTATTACACGCTTGACAGTGAAGCAGATACAAGAGTTTGCGATGAGTCAGGTTCGAACAATGTTGATCGCTTCTTAAGATTATGTTGAGGGAAGCATTGTATCAGGAAAGGTTTTCTTTTAGCAGTAACAATATTTACTCTTTGCTATAAGTTGCAAAATGTCGCAATGGGTTTTTTTCTAATTTATTTAAACTATTTTAGTAAATAAAAAAACATTTCAAACTTAGTTAACTTATTATTGGTGCAAAAGAAAAGCTTCCAAATAAACATTTAAACATGTTAATCTTCAAAGCAAACATGATATTGCAAACAGTAAAAAAAAGTGGTTTATTTGGGCCGATTACAGAGGATTTCAATATATCTCAGGGGTATGTCATAAATCCAAAGGTTTTTTTAGGGACAACACAATTGCCATGTGCTTCTTAAATCCAAAAGCACCGAAGTTGGTATTGATTCCTAACCCATATCGATTCTGAAAATGATTCTGAACCTATAATAGAGTTGGATTTGGTTCGGATCCCAGTCCAGTTCCAGTCTTTGAACTGTTCCCAAACCCATATCGGTTCTCCAACAGATCCTGACATCATACTAGTTCAGGGGCAGATCCTGAACCCATGCCGACCTAATAACTGAACGTTAAACCATAGTAGCTTTAGGATCCTGTAACCTTAATTCATATAGATTCTCATAGTGTTTCTTATTATAGTTACTATTTGTTTAGACTTCATGGATTTTTTTACTCTTAACAACCGAATTTATGTATCTAATTGTATCCTATGTAGATCAAAGCAGTCAATTGTGATGTTACCCATCTTAATTAGGCCATATGGCCCATTAAAGATAAACCAATAAATAATAAATAATATTCAGTCGGATATGAGCCGGTCTCGTAGTACAGTCGTCAACTCGTACGACTTAACAACATGCCCGTTATGGGTTCAAGCCCCAAATGGACCGTGTCGCCATACGTAGGACTGACTATCCTGCTATGGGGGGGATCAATAAGTCACTGAAAGCCAAACCCACAAGTAGTGTGGTACAGGCAGGCCTTGACCGGCAACGGTTGTTGAGCCAAAAGAAGAAGAATATTCAGTCGGATTATTAGATTAAAATTATTGTCCTTAACTTATTGTTCTTAATAATGAACGACCCACTATTTATGCGTCATAATAAAGAGCTCGCTAGCCTACGCTAACCTAAGAATTATGTCTCTATCATCTTCAGCGTTCCCCCTGCGTGGATCGATCGTTGATATGAACGAATTTTGCGAGATTCTACACTAGACACGACATTTGCCAATCGTTTGATGCATCGTTCTGCCTGTATGTCGTCGAATTTATGGCCAGCACTGTGTGTATGCCCGCACGAAACGCAGTACAGTGCACAAGAATAAGCACCCCGAACCCCGATATGTGTGCAAAATGTGGTGAATCATATTTCAAAGCGAATTGCGCACACCACGACGAGATGAGACGTAGATGAGTGCCACAGAGTACGGAGGTTGTGCATGTGATGTTTCATTCTGTACTCAGGGGAGAAGTAATGACAAAAGGTGCAAAGATAGAACGGGGAGGGAAAACGATAGGCAGGGCTGTGCCGGCGTATGGCACAGTTTGCCCGCCGGGTGCTAAATGTCAACTTCATTAAATACCACGCGTCTCCATTTACCGGAACGGCGCGAAACCGTACGCTGGAATGTGTGACGATGTAATAATGCCTGCATTGATTGTTCCGTTCGGCATCTGATGGATCGAGATGAATGGATGGCTGACTGGCTGGCTGGTTTGATGCAAGCAAAAAGGCTTCCGAAGATTCTTATCCCACTCGAAGCATCTTGATGCACGCTGAAGTTGTTCGCTGCAGAGCTGTTTGCATATTGGTAATCGAGAGCCTCACATCCATTGCCTCATGTTTGAAGGGTGCTTTTGAAGAGGGTGTCACACACAAGATGACAATTGCCGGTGTGTGTATTGATAGCGTGTTGAACAACTTAATTTAGCACAATTTAGTGCATCTCGAGATTTGAAAAAGGAACAAAAAAACAACTATATGGGCAGCATAATCACCCAAAGCTGTCCCTCGCGCAAACACACATCGATCCGTTTATTTATCGTCACCCTTTTGGTTGGTTTGCGCATTAGCTAAAAGCGCGTTCAGCTGGCCATGTAGGACAGGCAAATGGTAACCGTGGGGATGGTGGTAGTGCACGGTCGACACAGCAAAGGTCAAGGCTGAGCGCATCCGGTACCGGCGACTGCAGTCCTGCATTCCGGCAGTCCGCTTCTACCAAGACCAAACCGTCCAACGTCCAGAGAGGGTCGACCCGCTCGGCTCGGGGAGAGGATTTTCACACCGGCCACAAAAGCGTAATTAGCAGTCACCGGGGCCCAGCCGCTCGCGGCCAGACCTGGAAGGTGTGCTCAAGTTCATCGCAAACCCTTTACTGACCGATCGACCGGACGGATGGCTTCGTCGGAATGTCCATTCCGGGGCCGGGTGTGCATAAATTATACGGGATCATCATTTGCTAAATCGAATTAGCGAGCGGCTGCCGGGGATGGGAAGACGCTGTACGATGGTACGTATGTACGCATCGATCGGGAGCCACCAGCTGCTAGCAAAACTTCGTGACTGGAAGCTTGAAGGATGCTGATGTTTCGAGAACTGAAGCAATCAATCGGCACACAACGAGAGGGCGCCTAGCGATGGGAGTAAATTACCAGTGTCATGATCATCTGATCTTTTATAGACCGGCCAGCAATCAAACTGTAACACGAGAAGGCCATTTATGTTTGTGTCTGTGTGTGGGTGCGTTTGTCTTTTGCCATGCGGTTCTTAATGATTCTCAATGAGTTCCGGTGGATGGACGTATGTTTTCCATTTGATGAATGTGAGCAATAATCGATTCCATCAGCACAACTCTAGTGATGATTAATCTAGGCAAAATGGACATTTAAATGCTTCTGTACAGAATAAAAGTATCAGACAAGATTCATAAATTTAACTTTGTTATAACCTTTTTTTTATTAAAAAAAGGATACCGCTTCTTAAATCATGATTTGTTGGTTTGGCGGATTATTTTGACAATTGTTACCGGTCAAATTGAAACAGTCGGTGACATTTTCTTCATTTTTCTCTCAACACATTGTTTCCAATATAATTTCAGCGCGATGATACCTTGTTTTTTTCAAAGATATTGACGGAAATGAGCTCTATCTTTTTTTAAAGTACTCTACCTTTCACATGCCCAGCTACTTATTTTCCCTGATACTCTTAATCCTTTCAATGATTGCCTACAATACATAAATCAAGAGAGTATAAATTCCTTTAGAGATCGTCTGTGCTTCATTCAATAGCCAGAACACTCTCTAATTGTATTGTAATTGTATTCGTATATATTGTTTTATGTGAGTTTTACCGACGTTCACTGAACTCTGAATTATTAATAAATCAATCAATCAATCAATCACTAAGGAAACGTATAAATAATGTATTGTTGAAATGCAAGGGCTTTACACAATTCTTCACATTACTAAAAACTGTTAAAATGTGCACCTTTCTGTCAAATAAAAAAGGAATGTGTTGAAAACATTATAGGAATAAATAAACGCACTACTTCTAATACGAAAGTAAAGTGCGAGCAGCATATCAAACATCAAGTAATTGAAAAACGCTTGCTTGTTGTCTTCTTTATGCTTTTTTTTTGTACACATGTGAAAATTTTCAAAATTATTGTTCCAAAATTCCACAAATTCTATTATGATTTTACTTGCTCCTGTTAAATCCCTTAGTTGGATCTACGTATTAATAAACTAAACAGTGCTAAAAGGCTTTTAAATTGGATCAAAACACCAGCCGCCACAAGAAAATGCAATTTTGTTACCTTTTCTCTTTCTCCTCTCATGAGACACACACACACGCACACACAATCAATCATCGCCGAAGCGCATTCGAACCCAGCCCACATTCACCGAATCCATCAGAATGTAACGCCGACCAGCTCGTCAACGTCGTTCCCACCGGCCCCGTGACAACATTTGTCATGCGTTGCACGCGAACCCTATTTCGGCACGTAATCGACTTACGTCTCAGCGCCGCGGTCGTCACCGCACCTACCCAGAACCGAACGAATCCGATTGATAGGCAATCGCTCTCCCATCAATACGCTTCAATAAGTAAGATGAATTATGATTGATCCTCTTCACGTTCGCTCGCGGGCAGCGCAGCCGCGTTTGAAGCGCCCTGCCTGCGGCTTCCCTTTTCCCGCAAAGGAATGCAAAACCTCAAACCCTGCAGTGCAATCGCATTAGGGGTATGCAAAAATGAAAGTAACGTTTCTTTCGCCGTGCCGTTTGCGATTGAAGTTTGACGGCAAATAAATCGATCGTGCGAATTCGTATTTGATTGTGTGGCTCGGGGAACGAATTGCTGTAGCTGGAAGAAGATTAAACCACGATCGATAAGAAATGGCGAATGGTTGGAGGGTAAAATACAACAGTCAGCAAAACTAATCGCTAACAAAAGGTGGACAGTAATAGGATTTGGTTTGAGTTTATGTATTTTATTTGCTGGTTAGTTTCGGTTGCTCATGGGAAGCCCCTTTTAATTCAAGTTTAAAGCAAAATTGACTTCTTTCCTTCTAGTGCGCACTGAAACAGCATTCTACAGGCTGACAAACATCCACCACTAATCAAAACTACCCTTCATCACCCTTGCATTGCAGCTGAGAACGTTTGTCCACACAGTTCGATCACGCTCGCGATCGTGAAACACCGGCGTGCGCGCGCGCTCGTTTTTATTATTTCAATGCCCTTCCTTTTGCGAATTCCGTGAAATAAAAACGAATGCGCGGTTCCATTTCGGACTCTGCACCGCGGCGCTGATCTTGACGTGAAGAGATGTCTTTGCTTTTGGAAGATTTCATGTTTGTTCCGAGTTCTCTCCATCTGCTGCTGCAGCGATACCTTCGGCTCTGCACACGATCTCACCTTGCACCTTGGGGTCCAGCAGTGTGCAGACTGCCAGTGAGTGAGTGTGTGTCTATGTGCTTGCACTGTTGGGGATGCAAAACCATCCGAAGGCCACGCAGGTGTGCCCTACACTTGAGCGTCGAACACCGAACCAGATTGGACCTCCTGCTGGCATCGCACTGCACGTCTTCGTCGGATGGTTTCCGATTAAAGGGTGGCTAGATGACGACGAGCTGCAATTATCAAAATGCAGTACGATGAGCGAAACGAACATAACACCGTCAACAGAAATAATTGCTTAAATTCCTAACCGTTTTTGGCCTTTCGTGTTGCCAAGTGTTTTTCACATTAATGGTGGAGAAGGAAAACACGCTGACCAGTTGCATTGTTTTGCGCCCGAGAGCTTCCCAAAATCAATTACACATTGTTGGTGATTGTTTTCGTTTTTTTTCTTTGAAGCATTAACTGCTTACGTCTCGAACCGTATGACTTGTCCTCAGTTACTTAGACTTAAGAGAGCAGCAAACTCACCTTGGATTAATTGTTGGGTCATCGAAACCTCGCCCAAGGAGGTCCGAGACGTGTACGAACAGGCCGTTCCAACCCGCCCCGGGACAAGGATCCTCGCCACACATGGCCACGATCGCGGGTGACATCCTCTGCTTCTCCACTTCCCAGGGACATACCGGGCATGATCGATTAACCGTACCTTCCCGATGACAGCCGAGCATAATCCGGATCTCCGCACGCAATCAAAATAGACGATGCGACGCAAGAAAGGTTCCATACCACTTTTGGCTTTTTGGATACCATACCACTTTTGGACAGCAGCAACAACGCACGTAGCCTCCGGCCATCCAGCGAAGATGCTATACGGATTAACTTTACCCTAAACAAAAAAAAACAGCATCCAATGAAATAATTCACGGATCCCCCCAGTACCGTGGCAGCAACAGCAAAAAAAGCACCAATAGCGCATCAAATGTTTGTGTAATTTAGTCACCCGACGAACCGATTGTCCCTGCGCATGCGGTACGACCTTGCGATGGTGACCGTGCCTCAACGTGCGTTGCGCGAGCCGGTGCACGGTTACCTTCAATTTTGTTTCTGTATCGATTTATAATGTTTCCGCTCGTCCTATAATTTATGTGTTGTGTGTGTGTGTTTATTTATTTTTTGTTGTAAGGTGCACATGCGGCGGTTTTAATCGCGGCGTCGAAAAACAAACGTTCCCTACGGTGAGATAATTACTTTATATTGGACCAACCACGGAACGTGGATTGTGCTCGCCGGGGTGGCCAAAGATTGATCGGATATCGGAGATCGTTAATGAGCTATGTTTATTGGGATAGGTAAGATGGGCTCGACAAACCAGCGGCCATGACGCATCACACTGTGTGTTTTGAGGAAAAAGGTTTTATGTTTTTTTATAAGTTTTAAAACAGATAAAGCTTCATTTTTTCTGAATTTTCGATTCATCTTTTTATTGGTTTTGTTGTTGTTGTCTAAGTGAAACTTTCAATAATCTTGAAACGAAAAACTTGTTTGTTAGTCTAAGCCTGCACTTCACGATCTTGATCTTTAGGGACTAAAGTGATCAGACAAGCATACTCTTCAACGGCACAACAACCGTTAGCAATCCAAGGTCTAAGGGCTGAGTGGCCTTTTGGATTGGTTGATTCCACTGCAGGATAGTTAGACTATTCGAAATGGTTCTTTCTCCAGCCAGTCAACCAAGAATTATGTCCTATGCCTCTTAAACTTCAACATGTCTTAATAAAGTTTTATTATGACTGAACTTATCCACACGGCTTTCTTATAGTTTTAGAAATGTACTAGCAAAAGAAGCATTATTTTTATTTTAAGACCTCAAAAAAATTGTCTGTTCAATATTAGGGCAAAAATTATGTTTTTAATACTTGTTTTGAAAAAACCCTCATAAAGGTATTCTTAAGTACGTAAAAATCATTTTTTTATAAGACATGCGCATTAAGATCAGCTGTTTTTATTTATTGAAGATCTTATCATACGCAAATTTAAGATTCAATAAGATTTATTGAAGACCTTATCATAGGCATTTCAATACTTGAATGAATGACACTCGGGGAAAAACTGTGCACATTTGTGTGAAATACAATAAATTTTAAAGCATAAGACTATAATGAAACAGACAGAAAGAAGTGTTTCCTTTTAGACTTATTAGGTTACAAATCTGCTATCAAAAGCTATGTGCTGTTTAACACGAATTCAGCCATACAGATTACATGACACAAAGTCTGAAGATAGTTTTGTTATAGCCTTACTAGGCCGTGGCGTATTCGTAACAACAACGTTAAAACATTAATAAAAAAATAGTAATTCGATTTTTCTGTCATCTGATCGTCAGATCGTCCCTTGAGATATTTAATTTAATTGTTACAGGATTTTTACTTAATAGGTAAAACTACAAGCTAGATGAGCGGTAGCACTAGTTGATCAGAACAAATGTGTGTTGGATGATTTATTTTTGAATTAAGCGTTAATAATTGCCACAACAAATCGGCTACTTTAGTCCTACAGACTTGTTTTTTAACCAAACATCACAGTTTATTTCCTTTTTTGCGAGCTCGATGCAGCTACAGCTTATGAAAAAAAGATCAAAGCTATCGTAAAAATTAGTTGCATTTTTGATAGCTTGCCAATGCATCTAACCATATGAAAAAATATTGTAAATTTTATTTGATTTTGATTTTGACAAACCGTGAATAATTGTCCTAAAACAAAACAAAAAAAACATCTCACTCGATCATGCTCACTCTCCTGCTGCCGGTAATAGCTCTTACGCCATCCGTCATGCTTTTTGTCCACAACAATCAAGAAAGTGCATATAAAATGCACATTTTATTCAACAATCCTCCTTCCAAACCAAACCATCACCTCTGCAGACAACTTCCAACGACACGAGCACGGTGGCGCATCGCAAGCGAGACATTTGACGCTCTTAAGCAAACATCAGCCGTAACAGCCGCCAACGCGTTCCAATTTTTTTCTCCCCTTCCCGCCCGTCCGTCATTTGTCGGTTCACTTTACCCAGTACAAGCGGGCGGCAACAACGCGACACATGTTTATTGGTGGCCGTTGATGGAACCCCCAAGACAGCAAACCCTCCGGGGGCTTCTATCTCACAACCCACAGTCTTCACTCTCTCAGTCCCACAGTGCTTGTAATAAAAGCTTCCCCGGGCCAAAGCTTCACCTTCGATGGAAAAAGGGTTTTTATTAATGATTTGCAAAAGACACTTTGCACTTTTAGAACTGCAACGGTGCTGGGATAGAAAAAGACCGCAACAGCTGGTAGATCGACGGTTGGAGTGTGCATGAGGGAATGGAAAGTTCTTTTACTCGCTTACCGTACCCGTGGCTGGTGGTGGGTGTGCAGATAACCGAGTGATCGAGTGCTGAATGCTAGACAGCCACTCGAAGATGGAAACTGGGAGAAGGTGGTAAAACGGAGGTGCTATTTCGTCTGCGAGTTGCTGGCAAGAATCGCAGTACACCGTGAAGCATAATTGGTAAGGTCGTCTGGTAGTTGAGCTCGCGTTGCATTTCCCGCTTGCTGCGACGGAGTTGTGGGACGCCCACGAAGGGTGAAGGTTTTGTTCCGCCCACGACCATTTGTATCGTCGATCTTCATCGGCACGTATTGTTGATGATGATGCTGTTGCTGCTGCTGCGCTTGGTGCTGCTTCAGTTGCCTAAAGTGTCAAAGATGTTATCGTTCAAAGTGATGCGAATCTGGGGGTGGACTGTAAGTAGTCGTTTGAGCCAACTTCCTCATGATTTATGACTACTCTACCGCAAGCTTAGCTTAGAAAACCAATTGTCTTGCTGGCGGTTTCAATTCCTATTAGTACTCTGCCAAAATAAATACAGCACAAAAGTGATCTTGGACAACACCTTTAGCGCTTCCCGTCATTCACAATCGCTCATCATTTTGCTCGCCGCCAGATGGGGTACATGGCGCTAGCATGCGATGTCGAATATAAAATGCAGCAATGGCCATCACCCACCGATGCTGATGGTCAGCTTATGGTGATTGCGAGGAGATTTTCCCTGTTTCGCCCAAGTTGCTCAAGTTTTCGGGCGAGCGAAGAAAACGATCAACAATCCCAGTAAAGTGGCAGGCGAATTGCTAATAGTTGTTACCGCTTTACCAAACGTTGCCTAAGCAGCAGTGTTGCCGGTGCTGTTGGTGGCTTCTTTTGTTGTGCTGCTGCTGTTTTACGTGTTCCGTGCCTTATTTTTGTGGGCGAATGTTTTTGGTGTTGCAACTTTTTCCGTTTTTCCTCTGGGGAGGTTGGCTAAATAATGAAGTGCATATTGTTTTGTTACTGAATGCGAGATGTGTTGAGGTAGCAGTCATGGGTAAAGGGAGTACTTTTTGGATAGCATATTAAGGCCGGGGACATTGTCCGTACTCGCTAGTCTAATTTCGATTTTCACTAGCGCATCAGGCGGCGACCGACCGAAGCATTTTGCCAAACAATTTGAAGTCGTTTCTGAAAATATGTTATTCTTCTATGTTTTTTACTTAGCTGAAAAAGGACTGAAAAAGCTTTTTAATTGATAGATAAATATGTTGTGCAAGTAATTCAGCCATTTTCGCATCAAAAATGGTGGAAAAACTACTTAAATTTGAGATCCAGCACGACCATTCCCTCGATGATCAAAAAAAGCTTCCACCAGCCGCCGCCAAATGCGCTAGTGAAAATCAAAATTACACTAGCGAGTACGGACAATGTACCACGGCCTTTACATGCTTATTTTTTACCTTATTTAAACATCATGCAGTAGTGATGAGAATAGTTCCGATAATTGAGGAACGGAACGAACCTACCTATCTGGAGAAAAAGAACGGAACGCGGAACGGAGGTTCAAGAGGACCTGCCATGGTTACGCTTTTTTCACTTGCTCACTTTATGTATGGATAACTTGAAAGCATTTATTGAACATTGTGTAATACATTTTTTGCGTAATAATCACACAGTTTCAATTAAAACAAAGCTAAATAATAGTTTACTGAATGTGTAAAACTATTCTTCTACTAAAAGAAAAACGCTTAACTTAAGTAACACGCTATACAATTCCTTTTTCATTAAGAGGTTAAGGCATTTTGTTGTTTTTATTTTTACAAAAAATAATCATTATTCCCTTTTTATACTTCTAAATAAAATTATCAAATATGAAATTTTGCAAGTGTCCCGGGGTGCAAGTGTCCGGTAGTGCACTTTAATTGTCCATAAGAATAGCGCTATTTCACGGAGCGATAAACGGCGTTAAAAAAATTGTTTTAGAAGGCTAAACGTGTCATGCACCCTAAATATTTAGTTGCACAAAGAAGATAACAGGTAAAAATTCAAACGAGCTTAGTACCCAACACATAGCAATTCATTGACTACCACAATCCAGTCCAAATAACGCACCTATACTGATAACATCCATATGGCAGAAGAGAAACATTTCATTCATTGCTTTTATCGCTAGTGCAGGATTGTCTCTTTAAATTTTGGCGATTATCTTCCCACCAATCACAAATCTCTATCCTTCTCTGTATCCATACTAGAAAGAAGCAAAATAGAAGAGAACACCGGAACGAAAAGAACGCTGAGAGAGAAAGATTCAAATATTACTTGCTTCCTTTGTACGTACCAAATTGGCTCATCGTATAAAAGAGAGCAGATCATCGAGCGTTCCAGACCGGATCGAAAAGAACACTGAGAGAAACAGGTTTAAATTGAACCTGGATGATTTGTTCACAGCAAACCGGCTCATCAATACAAAGAGAGTATAATGTCGTGCTTTCACTTGCTTTCAATAAGCACTGAGAGCAACCGGCCCAGCACAGATCACAAAGAACGCTGAGAGCAGCCGGTTCAGATCGGACCGATAAGATCGTTGATAACACCCGGTTCAGGTCGGATCGCAAAGAACGGTGGAAGCAACTGGTTCAATTTGAACCTGCTTGGGTTAAAAATAAGGATCGCGGTCCGGATGCTTGCATGCTGGAACGGATCGCACCTGGCAGGTTCGGAATGCGACGCGCATCACTATTATGCAGTGAATGCTGACTATGCAAAATCGTCACTTATCTCACGACGGAAAATAATTAATAAAGTCAAACAAATTGCATTGAAACTGGTGATTATATCAACGATGATACTTCATAGATAATCCAATCGTTTAACTCTTTCTTTTGCTTGCCCAAAACCATAACCATCACTCAAACAACTCATCTTTCTCAGCTCTCTTATCTAAATGACAACAGCTTAACCGATCCATTCCACCCGCTGACACTATCTGTATCTGTAGCAACTAAAGACCGCCAAACTCCGCCGTTTGCACGCCTTTCGCATTAAACAAAACACGAAAATCGCTCGCAGTTAATTCGCCTACATCTGATAGCGTATCATCAGCATCACTCAACTCACATTTTATCTTTCTCAACCGCACGAAAACAAACCATTCCAACAAAACATCCACCATGCCGGTCCATTATTCACACCCTTCTTTGCTGTTTTTTTTAATGCTTCTGCTCCACTCTCAACTTCACGGTCATCGCCGGAGCAGCACCGTTTACATTACATGTGCGATTTGTCAAGTAGCATGCGATTCCACCTAGCAATGTCTCACCGCGAAATGCAAGGGGTGCGCAAAGCCCATTCATTCCGCAGTGGCCACAAGCACTGAAAACCGTTGTCTGTGTGCGAACACACATTAAGCCCAACAAACGGTCACAGTAAACTCAGCCTTTCAGCCGGTGACAATGCGCCCGGCACCGACTGGCCACTTTTCGTCCGCTGCGCTGTGGGAAAATAAAGGTTTTTTGTTTTGTTTAGGGGGTTACCTAAAGTGCATTAATTTCGGGTTTGGCGTTTCCGAAAAGTGTGCTGGAAAATGCTAGAAAATGCGTCATGAAACAATAAAACGATACGATGCATTCTTTCGGTGTGCGCGCATACACAGACACAGAGGGTTTTAATCTGAGCGGGTGTGTTTTTGGTTGGACGTGTGAATGCGTTTCTTAGCTGCGACAGAATGGATCGCATACCAATCAAGGACGTTGCTGGCGACCCAAATGATGGAATGTACATCAAATTCTTTCAAGAAAGAGAATCAGAGCGAAAGAGCAAGATGGAAAGCGAGACAGACCAATGAATGCAATTTGGATGTTCAGCCCTTGTTCAATGCGCCATTTAACAAGCAATCATTTTATAACGACAGCATTCGTTTCTCATTCCCTCCCTCTCTCTCTGTTCTTGTTGCTGGCGCGTGAAATACTGTCACAACCTGGCCGGCTAGATCAGGATGGCGGGACAGTGGGAATTAAAAATGCATCTTATGCAAATATTGATCTTTACGACGTGCGAATGAGTGGCTTGGGCGCGCTTGCAGCCTCGTGCATTGTACGGTTGATGATGACGATCGTACAGCCGGTTTCAAGTAGCCGTACCCCTTTATTTAGCTTCCCTTGCAGTGTCCTCACCATTTCAGCATCTTTCTATCGTACAAACAACTGGTATTTAATCAAACAATATTTTAGTTTTATCACAAACTCAATTTTAACACCTTTTGAGCGTACTCTGTCCCGCTCACACATAGCAAATTTGCAACCAACCGGTTCACCTCAACACCCAACGCTTAGCTTCTACTAATCTGATGACGATAAATTAAATACAAGCGAGATTTGGCGTACTGTGTGCTACGAGCGATGAGGATTGAAGATGAAAAATTGTTGGCTTTACTTTTTGCCTTGGTTATTATGATCATGCTACGGGGCCAAGCGATGAAAGTGAGCTGCTTTCTTGGCGTATTTGCAGACGCGTGTATTTGCGGTTTAAATTGGTCAGCGTATTGGCACATACAAAGACGATTCGATGCGTTACCTTGCGCTTAAAGTGATAGATTAAAAAATGAGGCTCATCGCTTTATGTTTCATTCAAATCTCTTGCACTGCAAAGGCTCAGCAATCGCTCTTACACAACGTTTTAAATGATTTATCACTTTTAGTTATTTAATTTGTTAAACTCCAACACCACGGCATGTCTTATCGAATGTACTAGATCAAACACGATCAATGGGTTTAACATTCCAACCGATCCAACCACCACGAAGCCAAACAAAAAAGGTTGCTCCTCTCTTCAAACCGCCTCGGGCAAGGATGCAAATTTGACACTCGTGGCCCTCCCGGGGGAAAGGGGTGCTAATGGCGAGTTTATGGATACTTTCAAACGGTTTCCAGCCGTGAATCGTGCGCGAAACCGGACCGATTGTGCTGTGAATGAGGATCGCTGCTGCAAGAACGGCCTCCCTGCAGGAGGTTTACAGTTCAATAAAAATCAGATCAAATGCGAGAATTTATAACCCCCGAAAGGAATGAGTGTGTGAGTGTGTTTTGCACAGTAATTAAATTTCAATTTTCAGACACACCAACAGCACCACCAACTGAGTTGACCTAGAAACAGTCAAAGGAATGATTGACAACTGTATTATTGTTGCCGCTTAAAAAGGAACTACTTCACAAGTGGCCAGTCGCTCGTTCTGCTGTTTGGCGTGTGTTAATGTCAATATTATCAACAAAAAAAAATCCAAACACTCGTACGCATTGTTTACCTCTCACCTTAACGGCAAAGTGGCACTTGTTGTTTCCCTTTTTTGTTGCTGGAACTCATATTTGAAGAACAAAAAACCCATAAGCTTGACACCAGAAATGTCAGGTGCCGAAAATCAACACACTCGTTAGCCGTTGCCGTGGCCGGTGTTAATTAGTTAAATTACCCTGCCAAGAAGTCAATATTTGTATTGCAACTGCTCACTGGGAGCTCGTTGGTGCACTTTAATCTCGTGCCGAGTTGCAGCCGATCGTTCGTGCTTGCCTGTAAGCACCTAAAATGGATCATTAATTTATGAAAAACTGCACCGCAGACTCATCTCGCGCACGATTAGCATTCGGTACCAGTTTGGCGAGTTTCCAGCGCCACAGGACCGTCATAGAGACTCATTAGAAGGGGGAGTTAATGTGTGTGTGTGTGTGTGTGTGTGTGTGTGTGTGTGTGTGTGTGTGTGTGTGTGTGTGTGTGTGTGTGTGTGTGTGTGTGTGTGTGTGTGTGTGTGTGTGTGTGTGTGTGTGTGTGTGTGTGTGTGTGTGTGTGTGTGTGTGTGTGTGTGTGTGTGTGTGTGTGTGTGTGTGTGTGTGTGTGTGTGTGTGTGTGTCTATGATTGGAGTAAATTGTTGGGGCCCGATCGAGACGTGTTTAGAATTATTGATGAGACTCCTTACTTTTCAAAGTGCAAATAAGATGGTTATTAGCAACGCATCACCCCTCAAACAGCAAGCATGACAAACACACGTGTAAGCGCCACATTCAGGTTCGTCGCCAGACGCCGGTGGCTATCGAAATTATCTTCCCCGTCGTGATCTACAGACGCAAAGTCCCATTTTTAGCACCAGCAACACCTGTGCGAGTGGTAGCTCGTGGCTGAACTTAATGACGGAAGCTGAACTGCAAGGCAAGTGGCACGCTGTTTGCAATTATTTAGTGGAAATACAATTCTTGACCTTTAATCAATCTGATGCGTTTGAATGGATGTTGTTAAAATAGGCATACATACAAAATAATAGACCACTCACTAGTCGGACGCATGTTAAATATCAAAAATATAAAAACTAATCGTATGAGTGCAGTATTTATAGCAGTTTTTTTTGCTACCAATTTTAAAGGTTATTTTGAACATTACTTCGTTTGGTGGACACACTTTTCGGTCGCTTTGGTTCGCCGGCAGCAGTAGTGTACCGGTTGATAATGCATTATTTACGTTCGCAGCCCATCTTCCGAGCATAACCTTTAGCGCGTTTCATTTTCACGATCACTCTTTTTTTTTGCATCATAAATTGTCGTCAATAGCATAGCGCCGCAGGTACCTTGAATTATCGCGCATAATAAAATGAAATGTGCTAAAGCCGAATGGTGCCGAAAATATTTCGACAATTTACTGCGACCGTGCACCTTGACACGAAGGGTTGAGAAAAAAGGAAAGGAAAAGTTTATCCATGGACATGGGTTGTCCGAAAGTTCATCAACGCTGGAGCTTGGATAAAGAATGCAGCTCAACTTTTCGGCGTTGACGGTTTGCCGCACAGGCGTTTTTATTTAAATTCTTTTTAATAAATAAATCGTAAACAAACACACAAAATGATTTATTTTTGTATTTAATTTGCACTTCAGTAATTCAGTAAAATAAACAATCATTTATACTCCGTATGCTGCAAACATTGTCGACCTGGAAAAACTTTCACGCATAAATATCATACTCGAATTGCCTAAATAAATAACCCTCTTTTTGGCAAATATCAATGCCATTTAGCTGCCCCGAGGACTGCCCTATAACTATGCAATAAAAAGCAAGAATTTGCAACCTCATCCACGTTGATCACCCACTGCCACAAACTTTCATCGTCCGAGGATCGTTTCATCCGGAAGAGAAAGAGAGAGAGACGGAAAGAACGTAACCGAATTGAATAATACCCGTCCGTCCAAAATCCAAAAGGTTACCATTCACCCGGCCATTGTTCGCAACTGGACCAATTGATGAATGAATTATCAGTTCCGCTGGGAAATGACTGCAACAAGCGCAAGCGCAAACAGGAAACCGATCCATGATGGTCGATTTTTTGGTGCGATAGTTATGTTGCACTTGGTTTTCTCCTCCTCTTCTCCTGTTCGTGTGGCATAAATCTGGCTAATAGTTTATAGGTCGAAATGTCCACCAGCACACCAAAGCATCGGAAGAAAACGCGAGCCGAGACCACACCAGGCATTACGCAAGAGGTCAAATGTGGCCGTGGTTGATTTATGATTACGATCGTGCCGGCACACCGTTCGGCAAACCGATTCTGCTTCCGTTTTGGTTGTGCGTTTGGTTGCGCCTTACATGAACGTTTACGTGGACCCGCATGCTCATTGACTTAATAATGTACTTAAGCGGCGAAGCGGGGCGAAGATTTATGTGACATTCCATGCGCCTGCCATGATCCCGCCCCGAGGTGAGACATCTTTTCTACTCACAAAATCATCGACACTCGATGATTAAGTGTTGCAAATCGCTGTCCCCGCTGCCTGTTGCTAGGAACGGTTTGGATGACCCCCCGAAAACCGATGAACCTTCCCGAAGAAGTGCTTTGACATTTGACTGCGTTGTCATCGTCGTCGTGGTCGTCCTTTTGCCAAAAATATGTTTTCCCATTACGCTTCGCTACCTTTCACGCCCCTATACAGGATGACCCGACGATAAAAAAGCACCAGCAACAACCGCCAAAAAAGAAGGCAAAAACCTCAAGGCTAGAGCCCAAAGACGAACCCAAAAGTATACCGTGCGCACACGGCCACACGTGAAGATGAGGAGCTATTTCGAGGACGAAATCAGCCCCAGGACATCGTTAAGAAAGATGCGCTGCCATAATTTTAGCTCACTTTCTCTCTCTCTCTGCTGCTGTCTCCCTTTCGTGCGCTGGGAGTCTGCACAGCTTTTTAGGTCACCTCACCTCGGATGCATGCGCGCATGCCGCTTGCTTGGTGCAGCTGATCTCAGGTTGCGGGGTTTGCAGGTCAAAAATGACCGATGTGTAAATCGGTTTCGGTTACGTTACGAGCAACTAGAGACCGTGACGCCCGGTCCCCAGCCCACTCGGTGCGGTACAACTAGCCCAAGTGCAACTATTATTTTTTTGTCTGTTTTGCAAAAAAAAGAAGACCCAAACCCCACCCAAAAAGCAAGCGCGGGACCTCCCGGGCATCATCAGCGGACGGAGAATTTGTCGGCGGTGTGAATTTCTGCTCCGTAGTAGTTTCTTTTGCAATGATAAACGAAAACCGAAACGAAAATAAAAAAACGGCGACGAAATAAATACACTGAGAAGCGGTCCGAACGCCATTCAAAAGACTTCAATGAGCGGAGTATGTACGAGCGAGCGACGAACCTTTCCGTGCATGTAATTCGACCGGCGGCCGAGTTGTATCGGTTTCATTCATCATTCTCTGCTCCCGACTGTGTTCGTGTGTGTGTGTGTGTTGGGTGTATGCAATTGGTCTTTCTTTTTTCTGCTGTTGGACCAATTGGACCATCATGTCTTCAAATCATTAAAATTCCTCAATTTCGCTCACCACAGAAGAGTTGCACCCCAAACATCACTCTTCGCCTTCCCTTTCTCCCAAACAAGACTTAATCTGACCAACTGAGGTTTTGTTTTGAAACGTACCTAAACAATAAAACACAAGCAGCAACAACATTTAACAACCAAAGCAGCAAAAAAAACACGTCATACTTTGCCGTTCAAACCGTACGGGTAGGAAATCTAATCGTCGCGGGTCTGTCTCGCTCACGCTCGCACTGAGGAGGACTGTTGCGCAGGCCTTCCACATCGGCATGATCTTCGGCATCATCACCACTCGTCCTGGGCCGCAAACCGTGCCAAAAAGGTCGAGATGTTAACGCCTGTAACTAAATGTGTACGTGTGTGTGTGTGTCGGTGCGCCGCGAGCAGCAGCAATGTGCGCGCGCGCGCCCGAACATTTACTCTTATGTTTGCGCCCTTCCCCTTGCAGTACCACCACTATGGATGCACTTTTTTGTATCACCCTCTTCAGGCTACTCCACCCTGTCCTCTTTCATTTGCGCCAGTACAGCACCTCGGGGGAGGCAGCCTCCAACGGCTAATGTTAGTCTCCGCCAAAGATGCTTGCCTCGCGTGTACACCTTCATTTACAACATATACACCTTTATCCCACCTACCCCCCAAACCTCCATGAAAGGTTTGAGTTGCTTCTTTTTCTTTTCTTTCCCCTCCCCTCCATCTCCGTTCGCAAAACTGTCCCAAAGCATCTATCTTTTTTGTTAAGGGTTTCCCGTCGTTTGCATTCGGCCGCGTCGTTTCGGTGGCGGATTCGATTTGCGATCATCGTTACTTCTGCTGCTGCTGCTCCTTCAGCTCCCACTTCTGCGCACAATGCACGCACAGACACACAGTTGCCGTCGTCATCCTCCTCCATGTATTTTTTTTTTTTGCTTAAATCCTTCCCATCATCAATGGGTGTCATGACGAGGATGACGACTCGGCGCGGCTCTGTCCCTGTCGTCGATCGTCTTCCCTCTCGACCAACGATCACGACCGTCGATGAGACACCAAGGCAGCCTTCAAGCCCAACCCCATTCCTCCCCAACCAGGCACCCGCTTACGCTCACCATCCTTCCATTCCTCCCCACACACGCGGCCCAAAACCGATCGGGCCCCGGGTGGTAAGATTCGGTTCCTTCTCCCTCCAAGCGCAGTAGGGTAGTTGCGCGTTCGGTAGTAGCGCGGCAGGCAGGCAGTAGTCGGTACCGTTTACTCGCCATCATCGTCGTCGTCATCGTTGCTGTTGTTGTTACTGTCGTTTTCGTTGCTGTGTTTCTCCTCCCTTTTAAATCCATCTTGTCGAGAGCTTCTTAACCGATCGCGCACGTACTAACACACATCTTTTTCTTTCGTTTTCATTTTTCTTCGCCCCATCCCGCTCATTCTTACCTCACGGCCCAGGGTGGTGGGTTCTTTTGCCGTGACTTTCTTCGCCGCACGCCGGCTTATAAAAACGTGGCCCCTGGGAACCAACGGATCAGTCACAGACGTACCCTCTCTGCCTACGGTGGTTAGTTTAGCGTAAAATCAGTTTTGGTCAGTTTTTCGCGGTTGAAACAACCGAGTTTCGCATACACAACAACAACAACAACAACGCAACAACATGTTCCGAGTGGTGAGTTTTCCGTTCCCGTTGGATCGCTGCTTTTATGGTTGGCTCAGGGGGGAAGAGTCATCATTCTGCGTCGGGATTCTGGTGGCGGTGTGCAAGCAACAAAAGGATATTCGCGCAAAAGGAGCATCTCGCTTTTGTTTCGTTTGGTTCAGTTAGATCTTGCTGTTGTGTGCTTGTTGTGTGCTAGTGGATTTGGACATTGGAGACTTTTGTGTGATTAGGAGCTGAACATAGCCATGAGTGAACTCTTCTTCAAAAGAGCTGTGTTGTGGAATAATTTTCGTTAAGCAATTAGTGATGGAGCTGATGTTTGCTTTATTGCAAATTGTTTATCTCAGTTATTGGATTATTTATACCTGATACATCTTGTGGTCAAGAAATCAATGTTTTAGAGAGTTTTAATTCAGTAACTAACATCGTAGATATTCAAACTGGAAGGACATTTATGCCTCTCAGTACATCAATTGTGCAATGAGCTAGTAAAGTGTTGAACTATTTAGTTTCATTGGGATCCTCTATTAAACAAATTAGAAATAATTCCTCCTATGTACTTTCAAGTCATTAGAATGATATCTTTTTCACCCAACACAAACATTATTTTGATTGCTAAACACAGGAGCAATATGTTTGCTTAACTACCATTGCACGGCTTCAAATCTCATAAAGTGCACGTTTGATGTAAATAAGAGCAATACTATTGAATTAGAAATAATAATCGTTGACCACTTTGATTTAAGTAGAAGTACATTAATACTTTGAAGAGAACATGACTCAATTTATGGTTCTGGTTGTTTGCATCTCCATGCATTTGACTAAAATGAACCGACGGCAAATGTCACATGTGTCCATGATGTTCATATCTTCAACAATATGCAAATAGATCCTTGAGAGTTAATCAAATAGTCTCGAATTTAATTCGGAGATGCAAGTAAAAGTCTGTAGAAACTCTTAAAATATTATTTTGCGAAATTAATGCAAAATAATAGTAATTTTTCAGGGTGTAAAAAAAGTTTGGAAAACATGAATTTCTTCAACATTTTTAGAGAAGCATCACTCATTTTAATACCAAAATTTGAAGTCATTAATTTTTTTTTAAATTTTCCTATGCGTTTGAATTCAAAATTTTTAATACAATGAAATCTGCACATTAATTCAAGCATAATGAAAACAGACGTCTCAGTTACACTAATCAAGATTGTTGATTAGACACGAACGCTAACTCCAAACGCTTCGTTTCTAACGTCTGGCCATAGTACAACGAAAAGCGCTGTACAATTTTCACGATCATAAGCAGCCTGACAATATCTCAGCATGCTATCGTTGTCATCGTTTCTAAGCGCAACTAAACTCAACATACATACAGCAACACAACAGCAACACAAAAAAAACATGCAATCTTTCTCTCCATCTATCGTCCCCATATGCCACACGGTAAACAAATCTTGTTCGGCGTACAGCAACAATGTTGTCGCGGGCAGTTACGGCGCCAACATCACCGTAAGTCATCACCTTGAACCAGACGCTCGCCCATTATCGCTGTCTTGTGCAATGGGTGGCGGTGGTGGGTTGGATGCCCATGTATTGCATCTGGGCACGGAAGCAAAACGATTTCCACGACGACGATTTCCCTCCTTCCTTTGGCTGCTTGTTTGGCAAAGCTTGCTTACATAAAATCAAACAAAACGTACATTAGCCCATGTGTGTGTGTGTGTGTGTGTGTGTGTGTGTGTAGGTGTACCCTTTGCCGCCCAATTAAGTGGCAGCACAACAGAGCACCATCACCAAAAAAAACACACACACCAGCGTGGGAGAAAAACTAGTGCAACTGCATATTTCTCTCAACACAAAAGAATCGAATTTCCTAAACAATGGCGACGATGAGAGTGGTAGCAGCAACCAGAAGTAGTTGCACACCTACCCATGCCACCCACCGGATCAAGCCGGGGAGATCTTGCTGTGAAACTGTGCCACGAATCTTCCCATGGCAGCGCAGTTGGCGTTAGAGCGTCACCGCGTTTGACCGTGCGCCGTGTACTGCCCAAAATGCAATCAAGCGCCATCGCACGATTCATTCGTCCGGGGATTGAAACGACCCTCCCTCTCTTTGCTTTGTTATTTGATAGTCAACGCGCACAGCAACATCGAATGCGCACGAAATTCTAGTCACCGTCCGATGCGAAAAAGCCCAATCTTGCCCAATCACACCAACCAGCCGATGAGGAACGATCAGTCAGATGTTGTTGTTTTTATGACACTTGTTTTTTCGATCGCATGTTCATTCCTTAAATTAACCTCGCGCTTAAAACGACCAGCGACCTTCCAATTCTGAGATGATGCTATTTTTAATGCCTTCTCCTCCTCGAAACTCCTCGAAAGCGCCATACATTCTATACGAGCCGAGGTTGTGTGTTGATGAATGGGCCAAACAAAACATCGATCAGTTGGATTTGTACAAAGGGGGGGGGGAGGCTACTTTACAGCCACTAAAAAAACTACCACTGAGATCGATGATGGTTGACTCATCGATGAGGGCTCATAAACGCACCTGTCTTGCGTTCGCGCCACCACGATAAGCAGTTGTCAATGAAACGTCGACACTAATGATGATCGGTGGATTCTGGAAGGGGAAGGGAAGTAATCGGCTTCAATTACCCGCTATCAAAGCGGATGGCCACCACCGATGTGTGTCGGATGTGTAGATGCAGGGCGATGATGATTGCGATGATGATGCCAGCAATTATGCATACGACCAGGAATAGAAGTCTAGCTAACACACAACATACGTCCACGACTCGATCGGCCCCGGTGGAATGATTGATCATCTTGAATCGGCTGGAAAAATGCATCACTTAAAAATGCATTCAAGTGATTGTTGAGTTTGCCGCGTGGAGATGTCTGTATGTCACGTGTATCGTGACGCCCTTGGCACATCAACAGGAAGGAAGATGTCTCGATCTTGATACGCGCACGATTTGTTTGTTTGTTTGCTGTCCAGCTCGGTCGTCCAAACCGTTGGAATACTCAAGGACAGGGTGTGTTTGGTGTTAGGATGTTGTGTCACGTTGTTTTGTCCAAAAACAGGAGTGTCCGATGAGTGGTACTCGCGTGAAGCAGGTGCAGGCAGACAGGCCCCAATCTAATGTGCCTTCTCTTCAACCCCGTTTTCCAGTTCGTCATTGCTGCCCTGGCCGCCGTTGCCGTCGCCCAGAACCCGGACGCCGATGCGCAGGTGCTGAGCTCCGACAGTGTCGTCAACCCGGACGGCTCGTACCAGTGGAACTACGAGACGAGCAACGGTATCCGCGCCCAGGAGCAGGGCGTCGGTGGCCAGTCGGCGCAGGGTTCCGCCTCGTGGACCGACCGTGACGGTACGCCCATCTCGCTGACGTACGTGGCCGACGAGAACGGCTACCAGCCGCAGGGTGACCATCTGCCGCGCGAGGGCCCCGTCCCGGCCCACGTGCTGAAGACGCTCGAGTTCATCCGCGCCAACCCGCCCAAGGACGACCCGAACTTCAACATCCAGGCGCTGGAGGCCGAAATCGCCAGACTGCAGGCTCTGCAGTAAGCAGCAGAACGGGCGAGCGGAGCAGTTGGGAAGTTGACGCAGCCGTCACTAAATCTGCATCAGTCATTGAGAGCAATAGGGAAGGGAAGAATGGTAGACAGTAAGCAAGCCAGCGTAGAGAAGAGAGCAAGTGCGACACGGTGCGTACACACCAGCGTGTGCGGAGTATGAGATTTTATGGTGAAAAGCCACGTTTTCACTGTGACCTGTGCACATACTCACATGCAGCCAGCCGCTGCACGATGCAACAACACAGCAAGAACACACCATCAAGCCTTCCCGAAGAGCGAGAGTATTGCCGAAAGAAAACGTTATCGACAAAAGGGGAAAAGGAGAGCAAAACGAGGTTAGAAGAAAGATTCTTACAAAAAAAAAACGTACACTTACTACACACACAGAGAAACACACTACACTAGAAAGTAGAGGAAGGGAAAAATGGCAACAGCATCCCCGGAAAAAGAATGATAAGAACAACCCACGTAAACGGAAGGCAAAGCCACTAACTAAGCGAACCATCAGACGTAGGACAGCAGGCAAGGCGTCCACCTCTTTTTTGTTTTCAATTCTCTTACACCACACTACACTTACTGCGAAGCTGTAATACTTTTGTACATAATTTTGACTAGTTCATTTACAAACGTCTGTGAAAAAATACGAACCATTTTGTTGTGTTTCTTTTACTACGGGGTACTGGGTTTATTTTTAAGAGAACGTTCACCTCTAGCGCTGAAGAAAGTAAATTCAAGCAATGTGTTTCCATAAAATAGCGCGCAAACGGTGCGCCGACTATGCTGCAAAATGCCACAACCCTTCACGATCACGATTGGTGTGGTCGTGGTAATGCCGTCTGGCTGCGTTGCTGTTGCTCAACATCTCCAGTTTAAGGCTAGAGGTCACTTTCCTCCTTCTTTTTCTTGGCGGCAACCCGAACAGAAGCAATCGAAACGTCTAACATACGAGAGCGTCAAACGCATCCCACCCAGCAGTGTCGTACGTGCAGTGTGAAGCAAACACGACCAACAGAAACGCAATGATCAAACCTTAACCCCCGTTCCCGTTGGCGGAATCTGCTGCAAACAGATCGAAACGAGTGAAAGAAAACGGAGCAAAAAGATCACATCATAAAATACAGCAACCACAACCACAACGCGACGACAAGGAAAACGGCGGGTCGTTTTGATAGAGAATGTTTTGCATGCCAAACACATCTCCGCCGACGGGCGATCGCGATCGTTTGATTAGCGGGTTTGAGTGGGTACAGAAGAAGGCAAACAAATACACGCGGAGCAGAGCAAAGATCAAATGCCCCGCAATCGTCGAGCGATCGTGGCAGACGATCCAAATGAAAGGGAAATGTAGAAGAAGAGGAAAAGCAATCACAGTGCGCGAAAGATAGCATCGAGATGACATAACTCATCCCCCTTCCTGCCCGTCACTAGGTCGTAGTTGAGAGACGATCATATTTCAGGGCACTGTCGGAATGGGTTGAAGGGAAAAGCTTTCCCGGCATTATGCATTCGTCATCGTCATCGGCCAAATGGGATGCGAGTGGACGCATGGGGCACACCCGGGGGCTGGCGTGGTTGATGAGAACGCCCTTTCGATTACTAATGGTCGCGGGAGGATCTAGTGGATTCATTAGTGGTTGTGCTGTATAAAAGCTTTAGAAAGGAAAAATGCTGTACCATGCGACAACTACATGAGAGATAGCTTTGTTTGCATGACATAATTTTGAATGATTCTGTGAAAGTTCTTATCAACGTTAATGGTAAGCACGTGCTTCATGTCCTAAGCGCTCGCTTAGTTTGCGGAATTATCGATCCTTATCTGAGGTTTGCATTGACTTACTTAAATACTTCATTACTTACTGGCTATAACTACTGTTTGTTTAACATATTGCTGAGTGGGTAATCTAGTTCTAAAAAACTTTGCAGATTTATAACGTCATCTGGATCTCCCTCCAGGACCAGGATCGCCTAGTACTCAGGACATACTATGCCATTGCTAGTTCAATAATAATTTAGTTTATTATTAGGCTTGGCAGGATAAAACCAACATTCTTTTAAGTGGTAGGCACTGGTTATCCGCAGTATCCAATTCCAGTTCCAATTGATATTCTAAAAGCGATTCCAATTTCAAACCAAACCTAGAACCAATACCGGAATTGAAAGTAGAATCGATCCCGACATCGATGTTGGGGCCGATGCCGGAATTGAGCCTGGGGACGATACCCGCATCCACCCTGAAACCGATTTTGGAATCGTATCTGTAGTAACATCTGCATTTGTCGAAATCAACCGAAACGCGCAACATAAGCAATGAAATCGTTACTGCAGCAAAGTAGACAAACAGAGAACGCATAGCAGCTTATCGCTAAAAGTGCAGCATAGGCAAAGATCGAGGAATGCACTCGTTCCTTGGCTAAAACAGTTGAAACGTTCCAGAACTTGCATAAAAACACCAAAAGCGCAGCATAGGCATATAGTGACCTCACTCCAATCAATGTATAAATTGCACCTTTAATTGGGACAAAAACATATTCCATAACATATGTTGGGTATAAATAAAGCCAACTCCGATCATGGAAAGTCAGATTTGTTCAGACTGTCAGCATAGGACTATGCCCTTCCTACATCAATCGACTTCTCATTTGAAAAGTTTAGTAATTTCCCCCTACCCAAGGTAAGGCTTCTAAACTCCAACGTTTCCAGTAATGATCACCTGGACGATCTACTGTCGAAAAGTCCGCTTCGAATATAGTGTTATTCTACCTCGAATTATGTCAGCGAAACACTGACATACCGCGATGTACAGTTGTACGATCATCACATTACATGGCGACCATATCCAAAATAAACGTACTACATGGCGACCGACATGGCTGTAGGCCGGTCTGGTGGTACAGTCATCAACTCGTACGACTTAACAACACGCCCGTCATTGGTTCAAGCCCCGAATAGACCGTGCTTCCATACGTCGCAAGACTGACTATTCTCCTATGGTAACAATAAGACACTGAAAGTCTAGCTCACTTCACTAGTGGTTACAGGCAGGCCTTGACAGCGGTTGTTGTGCCAAAGAAGAAGAAGACGAACCTGGCGACAGTAACTATCATCGAACATACTACAACTTTACAATGAAATGCGTACCACTGCGGTCGTCGCAGTAATAGAATGCAATGTTACTAAGACAATCCATTGGGAAGTTTTACCGTCCGTCCGTCCTTGATACCGAAATTCCATCTAGGGTTTAAACCTCATATGAACCGTCGCCCAAGCAATAACGGGCAAATCGGCTGCGAGGTACATAAAAAAGAACGCAATCCGTTTTAGATCAGCATAATTGCGAAGGATGTTAAGTAAACAAATAGAATCAAAGTATGCATATCACTCATTTGTAAAACGAATAAACAAAAAATCAATTTTCACGTTACATAACAAATGATAAACTCTCCCTCTGCAGCATGCACATGCCCCCAAATATGCTTTACATAATTTATGGATAACACCTAACATGACTATAACTACTATCAGAAGTTTTATTCGCTCCAAATAGATAATAGAGGAAAGATGACGACCGAAGTGTGTATCCTTCCTCTCACTCCTTCCGCTACCTTTGAGGGATGCTGCGACCAATCGAAACGCTACTAGCGTGGACTAAAATTCAAAGTATGGTACCAGGAGCTCATCTAAATCAGGAGGCAGTTCTATCGATCCTTCTAATCGATTCTGCCAATCCATTTGTCACGCTCTCACTAGTGTGAGACGATGTATAGCCCCTCTCTCCTATTAGGCGCTTATCACATGCTCTTATCATACGAGAGTAAAGATGACGACCGAAGTGTGTATCCTTTCTCTCACTCCTTCCGCTGCCTTTGAGGGATGCTGCAACCAATCGAAACGCTACTAGCGTGGACTAAAATTCAAAGTATGGTACCAGGAGCTCATCCAAATCAGGAGGCAGTTCTATCGATCCTTCTAATCGATTCTGCCAATCCATTTGTCACGCTCTCACTAGTGTGAGAAGATATATAGCCCCTCTCTCCTATTAGACGCGTATCACTTGCTCTTATCATACGGGAGGAAAGATGACGATCGAAGTGTGAATCCTTCCTCTCACTCCTTCCACTACCTTTGAGGGATGCTGCGACCGACCGAATCGCTACCATTGTGATTTCTGTCTTCCCATTTGTAGTCTTGGGTCAAACTTGTAAAGCAGATGAGAGATATGCATAGTATGCATTGTATGATAATGTTTACATTACCGTTGAAACCCCTACCAGCATTAAACGGCTTTGAAGGCATTCAGAAGGCATTTAAGGCCTTAGTCGCCTTAGAAGGCGAATTAAGATTTCAACCGAAACTTTCAAGGCTGTAACGGGTTCTTTTCGAAATATTTCAACTTTTTCATTCAACAAGAACAGATAGCTTGCCGCCATCTTCGCTTGTATATATACTGGTTTTGCACCCTTACTAATGTAACTGCCAAATAGAGCAGTGACAACGCTTTTGGTTCCGAACCGAGAAAGCGTGTGTTCAAATCCTGATTTTTTATGATCTTTTTTCTGTGCTTATTTCTTTTTATATTAATATTTTCTTGCTATAATGAATATAAACAAACTTTTTGTGAAGCAAAATGAAAATATTACCTTTTTAAAAAACATAATAATTACTCTATCTTTACCCATCATTATCAGGATGGGAGAAATATGCATCTCATTTCTCATTTTATTAGATTTATCGAAATGAGTTTGATATATTAACACCTTTCAACGGGTTGGTCTTTAACAACCGAATAATGCAGACCATCATTAATAAAGTGAAATAGCTCAGAGCTTAACGCAAGAGAACATAACACGTAAATCCCCAAGCGCCACAGATTAAGCTTAAACGACTGGAAAATTGAATATCCATAGAAAAAAAATGAAAGCTCCACAGCTTCATTGGTTTGATCAATAGATGGCGTATTACAACTCATCATTATATTGCTATCCTTTTCTTGCAATGTATTTCGACAAGTTGCATTTTATTATGACCTATATAGCCTTCTAACTTTCTAAGCAAAAATCTATATAAATGGTCGTGTGGTTAGATACGTGGGTATCAACACCAATGACCATTGCTCAAATCTCACTTGCTTCAGTGCTGGTGGTTTCCGTTGGAGTTTAGTATTTAAACAATCGTATCGCCGTTCTAGTTCTAGCGATGCATAACTTCAATGCGAAACCATACAACAGTACAGAGGAAATGAGAAAGCTCTCCTCCAAGCGATGAAGCTCAACTGGTTGGGGTATCCCACCAACAGATAGCGCCACCAGCTTTTTTGCTATTTTTAGAATGCATGAGTCGTTTGGCGTCTGCTAAACGAAGTCTTTCTATATTCCGTTTAGGTAGAGAACTTGAGTCGTTTAGAAGCCGTTTAGTGGTCGTTTAGTGGATTTGTGGCACTTGGGTCGTGCTATCGAATCTCACGCACATATCTGGAAACACTACAACAGTGCAGTGTTGAAGACACTTGTAAGGTTTTCTTTTGACAGTTGCAATTTCAAATTTCAAATTAAAAGCGAAACTTTTCATTGACATATTTCAAAGGCATTTAATTACTGCTAAATGCACTGCTGATCGCCTTCAATTCGCCGGCGATTACAAGGCGATTAGAAGGCATTTAACGGAAATTTGCGGGTAGGGACACTATGTTTTTCATCAACCTATTCTCTAGAAATGTATCTAGATCCCGAATAGACTCCAGACTAATTCGGAGCCAACCGGCATTACTGATCACTAATTACTTCAGCTGCGTTTGAAAATTAAAGCGTTGTTTGGGGTTTGTAGTGCTAACAAAACTAACGTCTTTAAATTTAGTTAGGTCGTCTTCCTATACCGAAGCACAAGTTAAGGTTTCCAAATGGCGTAGTGATATGCATGGTGGCAAGCCAGGCAAATCGGTAATGTCCCGATTCGTCTAAAATAAGTATTGAGTGACTGGGAGTTGCTGATAGGCGTAGCAATATACCCGCTGACCATTAAACATCCCAAGCGCCACAGATTAAGCTTAAACGACTGGAAAATTGAATATCCATAGAAAAAAATGAAAGCTCCACAGCTTCATTGGTTTGATCAATAGATGGCGTATTACAACTCATCATTATATTGCTATCCTTTTCTTGCAATGTGTTTCGACAAGTTGCATTTTATTATGACCTATATAGCCTTCTAACTTTCTGAGCAAAAATCTATATAAATGGTCGTGTGGTTAGATACGTGGGTATCAACACCAATGACCATTGCTCAAATCTCACTTGCTTCAGTGCTGGTGGTTTCCGTTGGAGTTTAGTATTTAAACAATCGTATCGCCGTTCTAGTTCTAGCGATGCATAACTTCAATGCGAAACCATACAACAGTACAGAGGAAATGAGAAAGCTCTCCTCCAAGCGATGAAGCTCAACTGGTTGGGGTATCCCACCAACAGATAGCGCCACCAGCTTTTTTGCTATTTTTAGAATGCATGAGTCGTTTGGCGTCTGCTAAACGAAGTCTTTCTATATTCCGTTTAGGTAGAGAGCTTGAGTCATTTAGAAGCCGTTTAGTGGTCTTTTAGGGGATTTGTGGCACTTGGGATCGACAAGACGAAAGCGGCTTCTAGTTTGATAAACAGGGGTTGATTTATAATCTTTCACTATGCTTTTGCTTAGGGTGAAAGAACATTGAATCGAGTAGAATTCCACTATCGAATGCACTATATTTCAAAAATGAGGAACCGTTCGTGTGGCGAAAAATAACGTTCAAATTCAAACCGAGTGTCATCCACGCGACCATCATCAGCCACAGGTACATCGCTCTAGTACTCCGCGTGTTGTTGTTTTCTCCGCTCTCTGTCACAACAATGTACCAAATCAGCTAATTTCGTGTCTGTTTGCCAAAAATCCTCTTATCGCATCGAGGATTAATGAGAGAAAAGTCCCCCGGAACGGATAGCACACCAGTGACGTCGGTAAAATGCCCTCCCGAACCGGTATCCTTACGGCGGTCCATCTGGCCAACATAGCGAAAACACTCTCCGCTACCCGGCCCTATGCCCTCAGCACGCTCTACCTGCAGTTCCATCCGCAGGTGGCCGCGAACGTAAGTTGTCCCCGGGCGCTCGGTCGCTTTGTGGCAAGTGTGTACCAATCGTCCGTAACGTGGCTCGGGTCCGAGGTGGACCTACGCATTGTGACCGGATCGCTGCGGCCGACCGGGGCCAGCTTCGAGTCGATTGCTAACCGTGCACGGCCCACGACGGCCGATTATCTCTTTTACGATTACGCACTGAGTTCGCCCGGGGCCGGTGGTGAACGATGTCTTGCCGAACGGTATCCGGGTGTGAAGGTGGTGGAGCTGGATACACTCCCCGTGGATCAGATTAGTCTCCCACCGGAACTGGACAAACAGCTGCAAACGTACCGGAATGTGGTACTCGGCGGTACGTTCGATCGGATTCACGCCGGTCATAAGGTGCTGCTCACGCAGGCGGTTTTGCTTGCGACGGAACGAGTGGTCGTAGGCGTTACGGACGGTGGAATGATTAAGAGTAAAAAGCTGCACGAACTCATACTGCCAGCCGCCCACCGGATAGAGCATGTGAAGGAGTTCCTGGAGGATGTTGATCCGTTTCTGCGGTACGAAGTGGTGCCCATACTTGATCCCTTTGGTCCAACGGCCACCGATCCGGACATGGATGTAAGTTGTTAAAGCAATTGGACTACAACAACCGTAACTGAACTATTTCTTCTCCTTCTTCCCCTCCCTCCCAGCTTATCGTTGTCAGCACTGAAACGGCTCGCGGTGGCGCCAAAGTGAACGAGCTGCGCGCCCAGAACGGACTGAATCAGCTCGAAGTGCACACCATCGAGCTGCTGGACGACGAGAGCACCGTCGAGGATAAGGAGGACAAAATCAGCTCCAGCAACCAGCGGATGGATCTGCTCGGGACGCGACTGCGACCACGGCGACCCGCCCCGGCTCACATTCCCCCGAAACCGTACATTATCGGCATGATCGGCGGCATTGCGGCCGGTAAGAGCAAAATGCTCGAACGGTTCCGTGAGCTTGGCGCCGGTGTGGTGGACTGCGATAAGATCGGCCACCAGCTGTACGAACCGGGCGAGGAGTGTTACGAGCAGGTGGTGGCCACCTTCGGTCGGGAAATTCTTGCCCCGGACGGGAAGATTAATCGCCGAGCGCTCGGTGCCATCGTGTTCGCCGACCGGGCCAAGCTGGACCGGCTGAACGAGATTATGTGGAAAGCGATCGCGAAGCGCGCGAACGAGGAAATTCGCACGCTACACGAACAGCACGGCAAGCAGGTGGTGGTGATGGAGGCCGCAGTAATGCTGCAAGCCGGATGGCACAAAAACTGCCACGAGGTGTGGTCGTGCATTGTGCCGCGGGAAGAAGCGATCCGGCGGTTGATGGAGCGCAATCAGTTCGAAGAGCGCGAAGCGGTACGGCGTGTCGATGCGCAACCATCGTCCAACGAGGAGATGGTGCAGCATTCGGACATCGTCTTCTGCACGTTGTGGAGCTACGAGTACTCGCAACAGCAGGCCGAGAGGGCCTGGTCCATTCTGCAGCAGGAAATGAAACTGAAGCTTTAAACGCGGTTTCAAGCACAAACTGATCGATCGACGTACGTAGCTTTAGTTAACACGTTTGCTTTATAGTATATACAGTTCAGGATTCGAAATTCTTTGTAAATGGGTTTTATGGGATAACAATGCGTTAATAAACTAAATTCCAGTGAGTACAGCTACAACGGGACGCTCCACAGTGTTTTGCATGCGGGACAGTTGGTCAGCCGCCGAAGGTACTTCTTCATGCAGTCCTTGTGCAGAATCTGGGGGCAGGAAGCACATTTGACACCCTTGGGTGGAGAAAAAAGAAAGAATGGAATGTAAAAAATAAAGGAGGATTTGAAAAAACAAGTGAATAATAAAACTTACATAGAATATTGTCACATTGCACAAGCAGCAGCGCGTTACAACGTCGGCATAGTTCCTGGTGATGTACTTTTCAAACTCCACCACCGCCTTCGGTCCCAGATAGCACTTATCGTCCAGCGTGAGAAAGTAGCCAAGCTGCTCCCACTCCTGGAGCAACTGTTCGGCACGCGTCTTTGCCAACGGTTTCATCCCTTCGCTCGCGGTATCGTTCGTCAGATTGAGGCACGCGATCAGGGCCAGCGTGTGATCCTCGCTAAGCGCTAGCTCGCGCAGCAGCACCCGGAAGAAGTGTAGCTCCGGTGCGGTGAACACGTTCTGCTGCAAATCGATCGGCGACTCCTGCAGACTGACGAACACGTAAAAGTCCATATCGGTGGGATCGTAGTGGACGAGCGCAATCTTCTGATCGAAGCGATAGATCCGCTCGTTGATGGCCTCTATCACGCTTGCCAGATCGGCTTCGCTTGGAATGCTGTGGCTGTCGTCGTCTGCAAAGTGAGATTATTGTGATGAAACATCGGTTCCAACGCGATCGAACCGGTACACGCCGGTACTTACGCTGGGCGCAGATGGCCACGTACATATTGAAGGCCTGACTCGTACTCAGCGTGCCATGGTTAGAGCACGCCTGCAGAAACGCTCGATGCACATTCGTGTAGGACATGTTTTCGGACATGGTTTAAATTGTTCTTCAAAAAAACAATTCCACAGGCGGACGCCAGCAACCAGCAGCGGGATTCGTCTTTGCCGCTCTTTCCGAAACTGAACTGCGCACAACCAGTGTGGCCAGATTATTTTGGCGGTTTTCGGTAGGCGCACCAACATTTTATCGGTAGTTTTCGGTACGTTAAAACTCGAAACTTAAAAGAAGTAAAAGCTAAAGAAGTGTTAAGCGGGATGCGGGGGGGGGTGCTAATGCGCAAAATAAAAGTTCCATCTCACGAGAATATGCATCCTTTATCTAGGATATGGATATGGATGATTTGGTTCAGCGGTTACACAAATAAAGATTTGTCTGAAGTGTCGATCTTAAAATTGGAATTCTAAGCCAAAGAAGGACTCAGATGCACATTTTTTTTCTCAGTGGTGATAAGTTCTTTTTCTCGGGGCTCCACGCGACCGCTTAGGGCCGCAGCAGTGCTCCATTGGATACGATTTTATCGTACGTGCTGGCATTAGATTTTCGCTGGATTATTTAGATTGATTTAATTGTTTTGCTGAGTTTCATAGTTCAATGATTAAAAAAATTGATATTTTTCCTTCAAACCCTAGATATATATATACATCGGTATTTCTGGTCACTTTGCCCACCGTCGCAAAACGTCAAAACCGACGTCGCCAGCGAGCGAAACTCGCAACGATTTGGAGGCGCTCGCGACGGTCGTTTTTGACGTTTTGCGACGGTTTTTGACAAGATCTATTAAAGAGAACAGGTCGATGCAAAGCCCGTTGCTAGGTTGCCATTTTCAGCACGCTTTTGACAGTTTCATGAAAAAGTGTTTACAAACAAACGGCTAATAGTTAACGCGCAAAAGTGGACGAATTTACTATTAGGATGGTTATATTGGTTAAATTTCTTGCGGTCAATCACTTCTGGAGCATAAAGGAGAAGTAATTGCAGTCTACTCTGTATTCAGAAACATTGATAACCTTTTTCATTGTTTGCCATTCCGTGACCACAAACCACTACCGTTTGCAACGGTCTTGCTGGAAAAACGAAAAGTTTAACATGTTCCAACTGGGTAAAAGAAGTCCTATTTACCTCCAATTAAACACTGAGAGTAAAATGAAACATCCAATCGACATACACTGGTACAATATGCATACCGTCCTTTACTTATAACCCGGCGACGAATGATAAATGAGATCCTTGGATTGTATCAGTCATGTAATATTCTAATTCGATTCTAGTTATTCAAATATGCTAACAGGAATTGAATGTAAAATGCTGAACAAAACTCTCATTCACTCCATAGCAACGTCCATCGCTAAACATAAACAATGTTAACTTTAACTGTCATAACCCAAGTGCCACAAATCCACTAAACGACCACTAAACGCCTTCTAAACGACTCAAATTCTCTACCTAAACGGAATATAGAAAGACTTCGTTTAGCAGACGGCAAACGACTCATGCATTCTAAAAATAGCAAAAAAGCTGGTGGCGCCATCTGTTTGTGGGATACCCATCCTGTGGAGCTTCCTCGCTTGGAGGAGAGCTTTCTCATTTCCTCTATACTGTTGTATGGTTTCGCATTGAAGTTATGCATCGCTAGAACTAAAACGGCGATACGATTGTTTAAATACTAAACTCCAACGGAAACCACCAGTACTGAAGCAAGTGAGATTTGAGTAATGGTCGTTGGTGTGGATACCCACGTATCTGACCACACGACCATTCATATAGATTTTTGCTCAGAAAGTTAGAAGGCTATATAGGTCATTATAAGATGAAACTTGTCGAAACACCCCTACCCGCAAATTTCCGTTAAATGCCTTCTAATCGCCTTATAATCGCCGGCGAATTGAAGGCGATCAGCAGTGCATTTAGCAGTAATTAAATGCCTTTGAAATATGTCATTGAAAAATTTCGCTTTTAATTTGAAATTTGAAATTGCACCTGTCAAAAGAAAACCTTACAAGCGTCTTCGGCACTGCGCTGTTGTAGTGTTCCCAGATATGTGCGTGAGATTCGATAGCACGATTTACATGTTATGTTCTCTTGCGTTAAGCTCTGAGCTATTTCACTTTATTAAATATGGTCTGCATTATTCGGTTGTTAAAGACCAACCCGTTGAAAGGTATTAATATATCAAACTTATTTCGATAACTCTAGTAAAAGGAGAAATGAGATACATTTTTCTCCCATCCTGATTATGAAGGGTAAACATAGTCATTATTATGTTTTTTAAAAAGGTGTTTTTAAAATTTCGCTTCACATAAATTTGATTTGTTCTAATTATAGCAACAAAATATTAATTTAAAAAGAAATAAACACAGAAAAAAGATAATAAAAATTAGGATTTGAACACACGCTTTCTCGGTTCGGAACTAAAAGCGTTGTCACTACTCTAGTTGGCAGTTACATTAGTGAGGGTGCAAAACCAGTATATAAACAAGCTAAGATGGCGGCAAGTTATCTGTTCTCGTTGAATCAAAAAGTTGAAAGATTTCGAAGAGATCCCGTTTCAGCCGTGAAAGTTTCGGTTGAAATCTTTATTCGCCTTCTAAGGCGACTAAGGCCTTAAATGCCTTCTGAATGCCTTCAAAGCCGTTTAATGCTGGTAGGGACATTGCAAGAAAAGGATAGCAATATAATGATGAGTTGTAATACGCCATCTATTGATCAAACCAATGAAGCTGTGAAGCTTTCATTTTTTTCCTATGGATATTCAATTTTCCAGTCGTTTAAGCTTAATCTGTGGCGCTTGGGAATTTTCCCATGGCTTTCTGTCAATTTACTCTAAGCGCTTCGACCTGTTCTCTTTCATGGACCTTGGGTTTTTGATCTTTCGAGCGAGCTTTTGCCCTGAGGACCAGTGTGGCCAGACTATATTGGCAGATTTCGGCAGGAGCACTGTTGAGAACTCAACCATTTAAATTTAATCAATTCTTTCAACGAACAATTTATTTTTACCCTACTAGCAAAGATAATGAAAAAGTGTGCGACTTTTATGAATAATGTGTGTGGTTTGAAGCAAGATTGTGTGAAGCTATGAATTAAAATGTGCTTTTATTTGCAATAAATGTGATAAAATATTTATAAATCAAGTTTGATGTGTTACCGCAGGACTCCACACAGCATAACAAGGAGCGCAACATAACAACTGACAGCTGCCAAACGCTTCAGAAAACGCTTCTTTGCTGGGAACATATTGTGAATATCCTTAGTAGGCTTGTTGTGAATATCCTAGTAGGCGTGTTTGTTTACTTGCGAATAAACTCTTCCATTTCGCTGGTCAGTGCATAGTTTATAGACTAACCGCAGGACTCCGCGCAGCATAACACGGAGCGCAACATAACAACTGACAGCTGCCAAACGCTTCAAAAAACGTTTGGGAAAGGAGATAAAGCGTTTCATTAACTGTGGGTCATCGCAGTAGGTTGGTAGCATTTCAACGAGAAATGAGTGGCCTACTACCCAAGCGCCACAGATTAAGCTTAAACGACTGGAAAATTGAATATCCATAGAAAAAAAATGAAAGCTCTACAGCTTCATTGGTTTGATCAATAGATGGCGTATTACAACTCATCATTATATTGCTATCCTTTTCTTGCAATGTGTTTCGCTATAATACCTATTATATAGCCTTCTAACTTTCTGAGCAAAAATCTATCTGAATGGTCGTGTGGTCAGATACGTGGGTATCAACACCAACGACCATTACTCAAATCTCACTTACTTCAGTGCTGGTGGTTTCCGTTGGAGTTTAGTATTTAAACAATCGTATCGCCGTTCTAGTTCTAGCGATGCATAACTTCAATGCGAAACCATACAACAGTACAGAGGAAATGAGAAAGCTCTCCTCCAAGCGTGAAGCTCAACTGGTTGGGGTATCCCACCAACAGATAGCGCCACCAGCTTTTTTGCTATTTTTAGAATGCATGAGTCGTTTGGCGTCTGCTAAACGAAGTCTTTCTATATTCCGTTTAGGTAGAGAGCTTGAGTCGTTTAGAAGCCGTTTAGTGGTCTTTTAGTGGATTTGTGGCACTTGGGTAAGGATATTCAAAACATGGTACCGGCAATAAAGCGTTTTCTGAGGCGTTTGGCAGTTGTCACCCAAGTGCCACAAATCCACTAAACGACCACTAAACGGCTTCTAAACAACTCAAGTTCTCTACCTAAACGGAATATAGAAAGACTTCGTTTAGCAGACGGCAAACGACTCATTCATTCTAAAAATAGCGAAAAAGCTGGTGGCGCTCTCTGTTGGTGGGATACCCCAACCAGTTGAGCTTCATCGCTTGGAGGAGAGCTTTCTCATTTCCTCTGTACTGTTGTATGGTTTCGCATTGAAGTTATGCATCGCTAGAACTAGAGAACGGCGATACAATTGTTTAATTACTAAACTCCAACGGAAACCACCAGTACTGAAGCAAGTGAGAATTGAGTTATGGTCGTTGGTGTTGATACCCACGTATCTGACCACACGACCATTCACATAGATTTTTGCTCAGAAAGTTATAAGGCCATATAGGTCATGATAAGATGAAACTTGTCAAAACACATTGCAAGAACAGGATAGCAATATAATGATGAGTTGTAATACGCCATCTATTGATCAAACCAATGAAGCTGTGGAGCTTTCATTTTTTTATATGGATATTAAATTTTCCAGTCGTTTAAGCTTAATCTGTGGCGCTTGGGACTAAACTCCAACGGAAACCACCAGCACTGAAGCAAGTGAGATTTGAGCAATGGTCATTGGTGTTGATACCCACGTATCTAACCACACGACCATTTATATAGATTTTTGCTCAGAAAGTTAGAAGGCTATATAGGTCATAATAAAATGCAACTTGTCGAAACACATTGCAAGAAAAGGATAGCAATATAATGATGAGTTGTAATACGCCATCTATTGATCAAACCAATGAAGCTGTGGAGCTTTCATTTTTTTTTCTATGGATATTCAATTTTCCAGTCGTTTAAGCTTAATCTGTGGCGCTTGGGGAATAGTCAGTCCTACGTATGGCGGCACGGTCCATTTGGGGATTGAACCCATGACAGGCATGTTGTTAAGTCGCACGAGTTGGCGACTGTACTACGAGACCGGCTCAATACACACATAAACACATATACATAAAACATGTTTGTTTTACAACAAACCAACTTAAACACACACGTTTAATTGCTTCCTTTGCACAATTAAATAACATTTTAACACAGGTGAAACATGTTGAGCAAATAAATTGCCCGTGCATAAAAATCTGACTTCAACAACATTGAAGTGGCTGCTTCTGTGGCCGTGTGGCTTAACCCACCAAACTGATAGTTTTTTAGCTTTGTTTGATGGAACTGGATTTTTAGTACAAGAAATTGGTGGCGTTTTCGGTATCTTGGTGATATGGGAATCTCACGTAAATTTTCAATGTGGCTCGTAGATAATGAGGAATTAATGTGAAAATTGAAAAAAATAATGATTTCTTAGTTTCTATCATCAAAAATGTTGAAAACACAATGAATTATAGAATAAATTCACAGAATAACACAAAATAACACACTGTAATCTATGTTCTAAGGTTAAATAAGAACTCGCTAAGTCCAAAATATATTTTAAACCAATATTTAATCGAGCAAAAGGGGTAGATAAATTATATGAACAAATTTAATAAATGTAAACAAAGTTTGAATCCTGAGGACCTTACGTCAAGTGACGAATTGTCAAAATGCACTAGAGTCCACCCCCTAATATTTTTTAATCCACCTTGATACAGATAAATCGGTATTTCTGGTCACTCTGCACACAAGACCGCTGTCAAAGCAGCGAGCAAAATACCGAAAAATCATCGTCATCGTCGTCGCGCTTTGTTGCCGAAGCCCCTAAAAACAGACTAAACAGTTCCGCCGGGGGTGGTGCCGTAATTCTGCCTACAGTTTCGTGAATATTGCATCCATCGTTTGACGGGAAACTCCACGACCCACTGCAGTTGCATCTGTGCCGAATTGTAGCTGCAGAAATGGCGGTAAAAGCCATCAACGACGAGGGACACTTCCAGGCCGAGTTGTCGGCCGCTGGTGGTAAGCTGGTGGTGGTCGATTTCACAGCGACCTGGTGCGGCCCGTGCCGCAACATTGCACCGCTGTTCGAGCAGCTGCCGACCAAGTACCCGAAAGCCGTGTTCCTTAAGGTGGACGTAGACAAATGTGCCGAAACGGCCGCCACCCAGGGTGTTTCCGCGATGCCAACCTTCATCTTCTACCGTGCCCGGGTAAACAATGCGGGAATTCGCCGCTGTCTTACCACCACTGAGGCAAATATGAGGCTGATTCGGTCATGTTTTTCTTTCCTTTTGCAGACAAAGATCGACCGACTACAGGGTGCAGATATTAACGGGCTAGAGGCAAAGATACAGAAACACTACGCGGCCAGCGCAGACGAGTCCGGCGAGGACTATGGGCAGGGAATGGTATGGTCCTTGCGATTCGTGCGAATGGTTCTCCAAGATATAGGACCTACTAAAATACCCATTCTTTTCGCCATTTGCAGCTCGATCTGAACACCTTCATCCAGAAGAACCAGTGCGAGTGCCTAAACGAGGCGGACGACCATCCGTGGACGAATGCGCTAACCGCGTCCGGCGGCCACCTGGCGTCCGACTGTGACGAGCAGCTGATCATCTCGATCACGTTCAATCAGGTGGTGAAGCTGCACTCGCTGAAAATCAAGGCGCCGCCAACGCACGGGCCCAAGCACGTGAAGCTGTTCATCAACCAGCCGCGCACGCTCGACTTCGACATGGCCGACTCGTACGTGTCGGTGCAGGACCTGGAGATCGACCCGAAGGACCTGGAGACGGGCAACCCGACCAAGCTGCGGTTCGTCAAGTTCCAGAACGTGCAGAACATACAGCTGTTCGTGAAGGACAATCAGTCGGGCGGCGAGACGACGATCATTGACCATCTAGCCTTCATCGGGCAGCCGATCGCGACGACGAAGATGGACGATTTCCAGCGCGTAGCCGGCAAGAAGGGCGAAAGTCACTGAGCTCCGGGGGCAGACAGCGAAATGGGTGGCGCTCGCTCGTTCGATCGACGGGCGCAGATGTTGAGCAACGGATGGTGGTATCGATCGTCAGCAAAACGTTGATGACTGACTTGTTTGCAATCCCTTTTTTCTCATGAATCGGAAGTATGATTTAATAATAAAAAAAAACAATAACACAAATCTCCCTTTCTTTTCTTTCTTCAATACGTACACCGTAATAAGTTGCACGGAAGGGATGATTTGAGAGATAATTCATCTGCATTACTGAGAACAGTTTCAATTTTACCCTGTCATGGCCAGCCAAATCCATTACGTAGTTGTACAAAACATCAAAGACACACTAAAAATGACAAACGGGCAGATAACCAGAACTCATTCTACGCAACAATGCAACCTTCCCCCAACGTGACAATGAAAACGACCCCTATTGTCTATCATTTTCAGTATGACGGCCAAGTCTTATCTGATTTTCATCTCTGAAGTGTATTTAGCGTCCGCAAGCGTGTGTCCTTTTGCATCGAGTCCACGAATATAATTATCAAATAATGAAGGATTCTTATCGTTAATGTATCTTCTTCACACACGCGAGTACAATATGCTCCAATTGAATTGCTCGAGATGTTTTTAAGCCAAATCAATCCCTCACTTACATTACGGTGCCCCGCCATCCATTCAAGGGCTCATAATTTCATTTCACATCCACTTAGAAGGCTTTGTGCCAAATGCGCACGAGAAATCAAATCCGCATCACATACGCCATGCTTTCCATTAATAATTACCTCCACTCATATTGCTTGATTCCCACTCAAACTCATCGCTCTTGAGTAATATATTTCACCTCGACCTCAAACCTCTCAACCCGGCTTCCGGCTCAGAGGGCTTCCGGCTCCGTTTGGATGGCGTAAAGAATTGAACAACACGTGGACCCAAAATGTATCTTCAGTCTGCCGCGTGTTAACTGATTTATTGGGCTCCACCCACCCGTTTGGACGACTTCGCTTCGCACATGCCGCTTCAAAGTGAAATATTTAATTAAATTCGTTTGCACCGTTGAAAGGGGGCCTCGGGTGTCATCCTTGGGTGAAGCAGCCGGCGATCGGTAGCGATTGCCACACTTAATATTAATAAATCGGAAAAATGGCAACAAAAAAAGAGAGAGGAAAAATATTGCCACCAAACAACACAATACCGTTTCCCATGGGGAAGGTGGTTAGTGGAAATGTTGCTCTGGGGAGGGGGGGGGGGAATAATGTTACCATCGCTCGCTGCAAACAGAATCAAATCGACCCACCTCTGCACAGTTCCTCCCCAGTTCCGGAAATGATTGATTGTCGCCGGGGCCCGGATTGAGGTGGAAGCCGGAAGCGGCCCAGGTAAGCGGCTCCACGGTGGGATTTATTCATCCGGGCCGGGCAGGAAACGCACTGCGCACTCGGTCGTTCGTTGCTGCTAGCGCTGGTGCAGCTTGGCACTGCTGCCGGTGGTGGGTTGCATTCGCACCGTCTCGATATGTTCCAGCGCTTCCAGCACGCTGCCACGCTGCATTTGTTCCATCTGGTGCAGGTGTTCCGTTGCCAGGTCGATTAGATGCCGGCGCAGCGCTGGGTGCGGTTGCAGAAACCGTTCCAACCAGTCCCGGGCTGCGGTGCAGGGTGATGAGGCGCATGCACATGGGACATGGGAGAGGCACCGTCGTGTGAGCGTGAAATGACACGAAAAGTATTTCAATCGCAATTGCCATTCCAAGTCGTTCTCGGACTCCCCTCCCTTTCCACACCCATCTGTCACAGTTCGTCCCCTCGGAAAAGGCGATGGAGCGATGTTTTATTTCCCAGGTGGTAACGCCGTTAGTGCTGATGGCGTGGAATTGGATTTTGTTTGCGTCCGTACTCGGGCAGGAAATTCGTACTGGTGTGGTGGTCGGTACGTCTTGGTCGGCTGCATGCCGGATTCAAGCAAAAAAAGGTTAATAAACTACTACCAAAGGCGTGGAAAATGCAATCAGACACAAAGATGGATGGGGGAAAAGAATCATGAGGGGCAGCTAGGCATGGTTTACGCGAGACAATCGATAAGGCTCAAAATTGGAAAAAATACTCACACAAGATATATAACTGAGAGTTTTCCACCGCTACCATGTTGGGGAATTTCTGTAAAATGCAAACGAGCAATGTTATGTATCAGTTATCATCGCGCATGCAAATCCCATCCCATCGCTTACCACCGTGTTCGCATCAAAGAGCAGCTGAAATTCTCCGAAATGCTCCCCATCCTCCAGGTGCAGCACCTTCTTCCAGCCGCTCGTGTACAGGGCGACCGTGCCGGACACGATGAATACCATGTGCCAGGCCCGCTCGTCACCGTTCCATCGGGCAATAATATCGTTCCTCATGAATAGCTGGTACTGCATGCCGAGTGCCAACGCCATCAGCTGCTGGTCGGTAAACACGGCCCGAAACAGGGGACAGCCCCGAAGCAGGGGTCCCACCAACTGCATGCGCATCTCTCCGTAAAGCTGTGGACAGAGGGACAGAGGCGAGCGATTCAAAGCGACACCCAAACTGCCAAAGCACTGTCAGTTGTCCCAACATTACCTGCTCCCCCAGCACGGACCGGATCAGCGACCAGCGGCTGTAGATCTTCGGATGGCGGAAGTCGTAGAAGCTCAAGATTTGCTGCTGCAGCGCGGCCGGCAGCTGCTCGTGGCGCATGTAGTTGCTCAGCTCGTACCGATACTCGTGATACTGGGGACGGATAGAGAAACAGTCTCCAATTACCATACTGCCAACAATAACAACCTTAAGACGGAGAGACTGTTGCTGCTTACCTTGCTGGCGCTGGAAAACAGAATGCGTATGAAAATAAGCAACTCCGCTAGCAGGTAAATCTTGAGGATGTAGCCACTGATGGTGTAGGCCAGGGACATCAGCATATCGTCGTAGGTCATGGACTCGCTGAAGTCGTGCGTGATGTGTGCCACGGTGTACAGCGTGCGGTAGGAGCATTCCATGTAGCGAACCACTGAAAGTAATAAGAAAAAAGGTACCTCAGAATTAAACACAAGTCAACGAGCAGCCAACAAGAAGCAGCCTCACAAGACGTTTGATTCCAGAACGATATCTTCATCGTCCAGGAGCGCTGATCGATCTGGGCTGGATCAGTTCCTTGCGCTAATCGGAGCACCAGAAACATTAGACACGTGCTCCAATGGAACACCGTCAGCACGGTGGCCAGGATGGCGATGAACTTGATCACCTTGCGCCGCAGCCCGAACCACTCACAAAGGCCGCGGATGTAGCGCAGGAACGTCCGGAAGCGGAAGATCTTCATCACCGACAGCAGACTCCACAGATCCCACAGGCAGCCGGCATGGAAGTTGAGCCGATGCAGACAGTACACCAGCGAGTTGTCGAACGTAGTGGTGGGAATCTGAGGTAACAACAACAACGAAAAAATTGGTAAAAAGTGATAAGTTATCCCCCTGCCTGATAGAAGCCATAATGTTAATGACATACGAGCCTCGTCAACAGTGGATCCGGTGCCGAGGTGATGACATCGATCCAGAACCAAAAGCGCAGGTAACGCTTCCGGACGCCGCTCATGTTCAGATCGACACGCTGCGTTTGGCGGTCGTACGTGCCGGTGTACATGTTTATCACCACATCAACCAGGCAAATGAAATCTGTAAAGGCAAATGAAACCGCACTGCACTGCAACAGAGCAGGAAATAGAGTCATCGGTACGCCTTACCCGCGGCCAACAGCACCACATGAAACGTGGTGAATGGATAGTAGTCCTCGATCCGGTACAGAAACGTTATATCGTACGGTATCAGCAGGAAGACGCTCGCGAACGTTACTATCATCAGACAGTTCCAGATGAAGCTGTAACGATGGGGCAGTGTGAGTGCCGCTCCCATAGGCCGGCCCGTTCATTAGCCGCCATACCTACCGGAAATAGCTCAGCGGATGTATCGTGCCCGGGTAGTAGGTTAGCTGGCGTGACATTTCGCGCTTGATTGCCGTATCGCTGCGAAAGGCGAGCCTCGCGATGGGGCTGTGATGATCGATCAGGCATAGCCGGCGCCACCAGCGAGCGAGCCTGAAAGTTGAAAGCGACGCCAATTAGACGTGACAAATTAATAACGAACGGTAGTGCCATCCATCTCGCAAAGTGCTGCCGCTGGGACTTTATTTTTTTTACATTGCCGTGTTCCCCATGTTTGTGCTTACCTGCGTGGTACGGTGTTGGCGGATATTAGCAGCTTCACCAGATCCACATCATGGCTGACGGAGCAGTGGTGCGATGGAAAGTTCCGATTGCCTTTTTCACCGCCATTACCGGCAACCATTTCCTCTGGGGGTTGTGCTGACGGTGCGTGGGCTATGGTGGGGTTTGGAAGGCTGCTCTGACGCTGCTTGTGCTGCTGCTGAGTTGGGATTTTGCTCATTTTTAATCCACCGGCAAACGGAACGGTCTCCCCAAGGAAAGGTTATGAAGCTATTAAAAGCCGAACAATCTTGATTTTTTTTGTTTTTTGTCTTTTGCACTCCGCATAGCCTACTCTGATGGTTGACTTTCTAGAGGAAGAGATGGTTGGATCATGAAGCAACAAGCTTAAAGATCGGGCATTTGGTGTATCAGGGAGCCATCATTTGAGTTATTTGAATAGTTTAATCTCTTGATATCATTGTTAAATCGATTGATTAATTACAATAGCTTGAATCATCTGGAAACCCGTCATTAACGCAACGGTAACTGCGATTACAACTGGTATCATTAGCACTGAAACACCAGGAGATTTAGTACCGCAAACCCCCGAAAGCTTTCCATTTCTGTGATCCTAATTCAATTAAAGTGTTGCCGCGAGCACAGCAAAGCGCCCAAGATTCGCGAATCGTTTTCCGGGAAAGGTGGGACCGCCTTGGAGCGTAAGATATTTCCCTCCTCTTCCTTACACCAACAGCGGCCCAACAGTTGGCACAAAAAAAAACCACAGCAAGGAAAACACTCCCAGGAACTCCGGTCGTCCCAGAAAGGTTAATTAGCCTCCACCTTCGCCTCTGGGTTGTGATTTTCATTAGTCAATTTTTACCAGCCTGCTGTCTGTCTGTGAGCCTTTGATCCTTGCCCGGCTGTGGAGTATCGAGCGGAAATGAGCAGGGTAAAGCTCAGCCCTTAAAGTAAAATGCCTTTCGATGGTCCAGAGGGGAAGAGACGCGAGGAAACACCATCTCGTCGGTGCATTATGCTTGCTGGTGAAATTTTAATGAAACTGGTGCGAAACATCTCGTCACCTTGCCTAATGGGGAAGCAAGCGAAAGGGCTGGGAAGTTGGTTGAGTGGTGAGTTGTGTTCTCATACTCCTAAGCCGGCCCGAAGTGTTGTTGAAAAGGCACGTGCGATGATTTTGCTTTTATATTTTCGCAGAATTTTCGCAACATTTCGAAACCGGCGGCGAAAAGGTTCGGTGGACGGTGATGCGATATGGAATCGAACGGTGTGCATTGGGTCGTACTGACTGAATTGAATTTGAATGTGTGGAGTCCTTTAGCTGGAAATGCAAATATGTCAGAGAGCGATTTATTGCGAAATTTATGAGCAGATGCTTTACATATATACTGTGGAAAGTTAAAAAGATATGAACGATCCTGAAAATAAAGAGGGAATAAACAAATAGGAGTGATAAGCTCTTGCATGTGCAAATAATAAAAGCATAAAATAAGACTAATAAATTAAGCGCAAAATTTCTTCTTCTTCTTCTTTGGCACAACAACCGCTGTCGGTCAAGGCCTGCTTGAACCCACTAGTGAAGTGAGCTTGGCTTTCAGTGACTTATTGTTACCATAGCAGGATAGTCAGTCCTACGTATGGGGGCACGGTCTATTCGGGACTTGAACCCATGACGGGCATGTTGTTAAGTCGTACAAGTTGACGACTGTACCACCAGACCGGCCCAAGCGCAAAATTTAATCCATAAAATTAAACGTTTAAAAGCAAAAAATGAACTTCAAACGAGCCTAGAATATTGTTTAAAAATCATCACACAAACTTAAGCTCTTCTCAAATTATTCATCATATCGGGTTTGTATTTTTAAGCTTAAAACAGACAGAAATCACAACACTTCCCCTCTGGCTGAACGAAAGTTCAACAGTTGCAAAAACATTGCCGGATCATTGTGCCAGGATGGCGCCCGGTTCACCAAAGCTCGTTCACCTTACTATCCCATCGGCCATCAACAATCTATTAGCAGAGCGAAAACAATTTTGCCAGCCCTTCTCCTTCCGCCCAAAAGGCACCAACCTTTCCCGGCTGTCCGCTCCCAAGACCTCCCACCGGAGTAGCTATTAACACCGTTCACCATACACAAGCAATAGGGGAGATGGGCGAGGTTCAGTCCTGGTTCATTGTGTCTACTCTATCCGACCGAATCAACCGAATCTCATTTCCGTTCCGATGTAACCCGGTGGGTGCGTATGGAAAGCACATTTTCCCTTCCAACGCACTAGTGGTGGTGATGATGGTGAGCGTACCAGGTATGCACATGGTTGGACGGGGAAAATCTATCCAGTGTACCGAGGCATTGCAACCACAATAGCCTCGCCTGTTGGGTTTTGGGGCTTCGGGTTTGGGTGAGGAAATAGGCACGGGAAGCCTGTGAAGTGGTATGTGCCATCAACTGAAAGCATGCCACAGCAAACCTCAGCGTGTTGGCTTCAGTGTTTAGGTCCCTGGAGCCGAGTGCACGGCAGTTGACACAGGTGGATAAAGGTGAAAACGGGCCAGGAGTTGGAGGGCTTTTAAAAATAAACTTATGTTTTATTATGCCGGGCAATCTATCGGGTAGGCTGGCAACAGGGGCATACGTTCAGTTTAGTTCAGTCGCCAGTCAATGTTGATGGGATGTACTAGAAACAGTGCAGTGTTTCTGCACACATTATGTGGCTCGTTTGATTCTTATTTCTAAATTTAAAGTATATATTTACGATGCAACCTGAATAAAAGGGCAAACTAGATCAACTGTAGCTTTAATGTCGTCAGGAATAGACGCATTTAGCGCAATATTTGCATCGTGACCAGTACTGTTTACCGTTTCACCCGGTTCTTCATTTTTGAGTTTTTCCCGGGTTTCTACCTTTTTCGTTTCTACCCTGGTAAAAATTGTGTTCGTTTGAATGGTTCAACGCCTTTATTCTCCCTGTGATGATGAGCTTCGTCTGTAAACGATTCATTCGATGATTTCGTAAGAACGATTTGCTTATTCATACAATTTCAAAAGGTTCAATCATTAGGAGCAAATACTTTTCCCACAAATTAAGCGATCAATCAAAGCGTTTTACAAGGTACATTTGGCATCCTCCCAATTAGATTTAATAGAAGGAAAGTAAGTCGGATATGATAAAAAATGGGCTCGAAAGAAATTGACAACTGGTGAATGATTTTAGAGCAAGTTTAAGTGGATGCACAACAAAACGCGTCACATATTAATGTACTGGTCTGGCTAGAAAATTTACGTATTTTAATGCGGTTTAAGCAAGGACAGATAATCCTCTAATGTTTGTATAGATGATGATTCAATAAAATTAACAGACTATGAAGTTAAAATACTAAATGCATACTAAAGATACGATTATACTGGTTTCCTTTGCAACGGCCATGCCATATTGCTAATGTGAAAGAAGGATGCCTTTTTCAATACATTTCCATAATTCGAACAACCTTTTCGATATGCGCACATTTGAAAAAAAAAATGTCTCGGCGGGCCATATGAAAGTGATTCTCGACATGATGCAATGATGAACTTTCAACCGATGATTTATACAAACATACTGACGCTATCCACCAATAGTTACCCAAGTGCTAAAACGCTTTCTGTTAGAAGTTGTAGCACAGATGTTCTACATTTGAGATATATTCTACAGAAATCACTTAAACTTCGTGCATCCATGCATGTTAACATTTCCACTATCACTTCACAGATAAAAATTACATCCAATATGCAAAAACTGGCCTTAGCTGTTGCGTCATTGGCAAAATCCAATTAATCCGTTAAAATACCGTTTTAACCGGGTACATGCGCATGGACCTTTTTCCCGAAATTGAAAATACCGAATTTGGTACATCTCTACCTTATAACTACCTTAAATTTATATTAAAAATACACGATGTAATCTATCATGCTAATCCATGAATGAAATGGTTGTATATAGCATGTGGATGATTGCTAAATATGTCAATCGCAGTGTTGCAATCAAAGAATAAATAGGATAATTTATAATAATTTTTACAGCTCTAAGTAACCAATGCGGAGATGTCTTCAAGATTTCATATTTGACATCAAACATTAAATATTGTGTGCGGTAAGGGGCATCGCACTGCGGTATGTGTATAAGATTTCGGAAATCCAAGATTAGAGAGATTCGGAATCCAGAACGGAGGGTAGAGACACCATTTAACGGTAAAATATTCAAGTACTGATTGAAAAAATATGTACAATAAGCGACCTAATACGATGCATATCCTTTATAGTTATAGAGTTATGGAGTGACGATTGACGAAATCTAACAGTTTATCCGCTTGACTGATGATCTTCTGGTAATGAACTACAATAATAACCTTTCTTCTGAAAAATGATATGGAAGTCCCTATGGACCTTCTTTTGCCACCATTTGCTAACAGTCTTTAACAAGCGCTTTTAAGATCGCAAACAAAAGCACATTTGTGTCACGGAGCATCTTTAATTCTTGCTTTGGTAAAGAAACTTAAAATATTGCGTAAGTAGTGCAGCTCATGTATTTTTATAGCACAACAGACTTGATAAAAAAATTACATCTTAACTTCCACCAAATTTTGCAATTACTTACAATAATTTTATGATGCATAAACAATCATTTTCCACAATAAAAAAACTTTTTAACAAAATTATTACCAATCAATCAATCAATTAATTAAAAAAGAACATTACAGAGTAGAGGCAATTCTATAACATTAAGAAATGAAATTGGGTTATCCCATTTAAAAAAAAAATTGTGTGACGCAACAGAAGTCGCTCTAGCACTGCTTAAACCATGAGGATCACATTCAGGAACTATATTTATATTGTAATAAATAATTTTCCTTCAACTTCTTATTCTATTCGGCGTAACGATCTATCATTTCAGGTTTTTGAGAGTGATCATGACCACGGGAGACGGTCCATATGGGGATCAAAACCACGACGAGTACCACGGAAAAGCTCCTTTCCTTGGACTGTTCCTCTAGGCTTAAACAAGAACAATAATTAAAAAGCAAATTAATAAAAATCAAGAAACATTCAAACATATGTTTAGTATTACTTAGTTGTACATTTGAGGAACCAATAAGCAAATAAATAAAACTATTTGAAACATGAAAACCAAATCAAAACATGAAATTGAGATGACTAATATGATCTATTTAGTTCTCCCTTATCCAAAGATCACTGCTTGTATTTGGCTTTATATACAATTTACCTCACACTTTAGCACCACTGCTCGCTGCTCTTTATTACAAGTTGCCACTCATTTTGTGGCCCCCAATGTGGCTTCCCACGACTAACCATTCATGCCCGGTGGTAAGATCGTACTCTCCACCATCATATCCAAACGAAAAGGCAGGTGATAGAGAGAAAGGGAAAGGGCGGCGGCGCTCTCGGTTTCTTATCAGGATCAACAACCGGGCGCCAGTGTCGTTAGCGCAATGATGGAAGCAATAGATACACTTCCACCGCTTCTGGTAAAACTTCTTAAGCAACGATATTGCACCGCATAACGTGTGTGTGAGAGAGAGAGATAAATAGAGAGAGAGAGAGAGAGAGAGAGAGAGAGAGAGAGAGAGAGAGAAAGAGAAAGGGACGGATGGTCAATGATTGAATTCATTTGAAAGTGGGCAATGCGCCAACAACCCACATATACACTTGGAGGGCAAAAATGTTAAATGTTGATCTTTTCCCATTCCCAGCAACGAAACACTCAAGCATACATACACACACAGTCCCGATGGTTATCAGTATGCTGGAATCATCGCCACCGTCACTCATCGTTTGGTAGCGAAGATGTAACATTATGATAGTAAATGCCCATACCTTTGCGCCCTTTGGTGCGTCTCCTCATGCTGCCCCGGTCAATGATGCTGCTTATCTCCTTTACTCTTTTCTCACTGCACGCACACACACACACACACGAAGTGCGTTGCGTGAGAAAGGCTGCACGGTTGTGGGTCCCGAGAAGCCGGTCATCGTGACGGAATCTGTTGTAACCTCACCCTCCCGCGGGAGAGCGTACTAACGGACCTGTCGAGAGCGGCCAGTGTCGGAGAGTGCGTTGTGCCGTTATCAGTGCTGAGAGGCTTTGGGAGGGGGCCGATCCAGTCGGGAGTCTGGCTCGACAGGCCATCCCGTCCGTTCCATTCCATTCGATCGATGTCAGTGACGGTTAAACGGGTGTGCCAGTAAGACGCGCGCAAGTTCGGTCCGTCCCGCGGCCCTTGTCCTTGATCCGCAACCGGGAAAAGTAAACATTCGTCAACACTTTCGCGAGCACATGTGAACGTGCCACAGGAAAGGGAAGAGGCCAGCAGCGGGGTCGCTCTCCGATTCGGCGCTAATTCGGTGTGGGCGTTCTGACGTCGCGGCCGCAATCCCCAGCCCCCCAGCTGATCCGATTGTGTAACGCCTGTGATGGGCTGGGCCGGGCGGAAGAGGTCGATTTCGGTTTGTTTACGTACGCGGGCAGCGGCATGCTGCCAGTTCGTTAAGTGATCGTGTGCTCAGTGTTGTGACTGGTGGCAACCTGTATGCCAAGCGGCCAAGTGCGATACACAGTTTAAGATGCGTTTTAAAACGTCTCGAAAGTGGAAATAGCTGTAAGTGAAAGGGTGAAGTGCACTTCGATTTAGATAAGACCATAAACAAATGGGCAAACACTTGCACATCACGGGTACATCGAACGACACGTTGCTGTGCTCAAAAAAAAAAAAATGAAACTATAAACTGCACGCTGTTCGATTGCCCGACGTTGATATGTAAATCTAGAGCGGGTTTTGATTAGACCAGCACGATGGAGTTGTGTTGTGGGGGTTTAAAAGACAGAAGCGAACTAAATAACAATCGTGTGGCCTGCATGGCGTAAGAGGGGAATGCACAGCACACAATGTGTTGCATCAGTTGCATGGGAACAAACAAAAACGTGTAAGGCAAATTTGTTTGAAGAATGTAATTAATTCTTGCCAAATGTTGTCGATTCTCCGCAACATACCGGCGTTTATTCTTCTTTCGTCAAACAATATCTCTATTTAATCCTGCCACTAAAACACGCACGCAATAGTGCAGCGACCGGAAATTGGACGACACCGTTGCGCCACGCTTCTAACGCGCGCTTAAACACGTTCGCCAAACAGCGCACCGGAGCGTTTGGCGCTATCTCGCTGCATACGCTAGGTCTACAAGCAGATCTGTGTATCAGTGTCAGCATCATCAGGGTTGTTTTTTTTTTTGGAGAAGAGAAGCATTCACTCGTTTCGTGAGGTACGCGACGAACCACCGACTGATAGCGATCTGATATCGTGAAGGCAACAGGGGGTGTCGCTATTTTGATTGGATTTTCGACACAACTCACGTGCATCCTGTCGCGAAACAGGCAACTTGTTTGTAGCTAACAATGTGTGTGCGTGTGCGTGTGCGTGTATTGGGAGATCTCGTTTGACACGCTGTTGATAATAAAGCCAGCAAAGCCTTGACGTGGTGTCGGTTTAAAGAAGCTTTCTCACATACGTGAAATTGGTACGCTTTTCCCTCCCGAAAAAAAAATGCATTAAACATAGCCCAAGTGTGCCAAAACAAAAGTGAGCGATAGAGTCATTAAGGCTAATAAAAATACAATAAACTGTGCGACCATCATTACGCTTACGTGAACAGCTTTATGGGGCCTCTTGTTCGTAACATCATCAACCTCTCCCCAGTGGTTGGCAGAAGAAAAAAACAAACAATCATAAACACCTTAAACGACCCGACCCGATCGTAAATTGATCGCGTTGCGCGAGAACATCTCATCTTCTTGTTTCATTCATCATATGGTGGTCGCGCACGCCGTTACGTTTGTGCGATAAAAGGCTTCCTAATTTCGCAAATTAATCAAAACGTCTCATAAATGTCACGGTAAGCACACACACACACACACATACACAAGTCAGCCACGGCTCATTTCCATTGGCAAGTCGGCCCCAGGATGGTAGTGGTTCGTTTGTTTTTTGTTTTTTACTTGGTCTGTTGCTTCCTTCCAGGAGGTTGGGCCGTCAACCGTTCCCTCACCCACGGTGGCAGCGTGGCGGAAAATGGCACAAGTTTAAGTTCGCCCCACTGCCACAGCTCATTTATCATCGTTCGCTATCGACCTCGATCCGGGGCGGAAGCGAACGTAGCGGGAAAGCCAACCGAGGGCAGCATTAGTCAATAGCGAAAAGGATGAAAAGTCAAGTGCGACACAGACGACAGATGACGCACATTCAAAGGGCGGGAATTTGATGAAACGGAATTTTTGATGGATTTTTGTATGTCGAGTCGTTTATGGCGAACGACCGCATGAGGTCTGCCGTGCCGATCCATCGCTGCTCACGAGGCGTGTACATCAACGTTTCACTCTTTCTCTATCGCTCTGTGCTCGATAACTTTGTGCCATCGTTTCCGCAAATGACGCCATCGGGAAGCGCCGTTCGCCGTTCAAACGGTCCATCGAAACATTGGCAAAAGTATGCTCATCTTCGCTATCGATTTTCACGCTTAGTTTAGCGAGATGATTCTCGACGTTCTTGCACTGGCGCGCATCTCTCTAATGGACCCCAGTTTGTTGGGACGCGTTAAATTATGTCACCGGTTTGGAGAGGGAGACTTCCTGCGTAGTATGTTGTGTACCCTTTGTTACCTTTACATTCCCATAAAGACAGCAGAGAAGCTAACAGAAGGTAACTTCTAGCACAAAAGGGAAGCTCGCTTCAAAAGCCAATGAGGTGCCCTCTTTATTGGATGATAATGGCGGCTAGGGGTAAGAGAAAAGTTATGTGTGTGTGTGTGTGTGTGTGTGTGTGTGTGTGTGTGTGTGTGTGTGTGCGTGCGTGTGTGTGCGTGTGTGTGTGTGTGTGTGTGTGTGTGTGTGTGTGTGTGGTGTGTGTGTGTGTGTGTGTGTGTGTGTTGTGTGTGTGTGTGTGTGTGTGTGTGTGTGTGTGTGTGTGTGTGTGTGTGTGTGTGTGTGTGTGTGTGTGTGTGTGTGTGTGTGTGTGTGTGTGTGTGTGTGTCTGTGTGTGACTTTTGCAACCCATTTCCTTTTTACAGGTGACAAGTTCCATTTGCGGATGGGTTTCACCGCCCTTTCCAGGTGGCAGAAGCTTAACAACTATCGAAGTATAGCTCGAGGTTCTGAAAATGAGATGCAAAATAGTGAAAAACAAAACTATAATCCAACCAAAGAGAAACGAGATGGTCGGGAAAGCTTTGAAGAGAAACTTTTCTTCAAACTTTTTTGTGTAAATATATATATATATGCTGACATGTTTTGAAGGGTTTTGTTTAGAGAAGAAAGTTGATAGAATTGATGTGAGATTGAAAAAGTTGCTTTATGCTCTTAAGAAATATTATAAAAAACATCCAACAGTCCATATTTCAAGTTTTCTTTACAAACCTTTTTCTTGTACGGGAATACCACATAATAAATATTGACCTAATTCAAGTGACGTCACGTAGAAAAAAAAATACGATGACTCTTGAAGTTGTTTGCCTTCGGTAGCTTCAAAGATGCCCAGAATTGGGTGTGTCTACTGCGGTATTTGTTTAGGTCAACAAACTTAACAAAACCCCCGGGCGCATGGCAAAAGTGTACTAAAAATAACCCACCTAAAGTATATTGGTAGGAAAACTGTAAAAGTAAATAAGCTGCATTATTAGTGAAATGATAAATCGATTATGAAATGAGATCATTTTCACTCGTCGCCCCGTCTGCCACGTGGAGGTGTATTTTTAGCGTGCTATTAAAGAAGATTATGTTTTCATATTTGAGCGTTTTTTTTTGCCGAGCGTTCAAACTCATGCTCAAACTGTTGTTCTACAAAGAAAACACGTATAGCATAGCTAACATTTTCACTACTCCAGGGATTGAGACTTGGAAGTAGAATCTTTCGTATAACATTTCACTAAGTACTTTGAATATTGTCGAAAGAGATTATTAATCCTATGCCGCAGGTATGTCAATATTAAATGCGCGCAAGTTAATTCATAGAATATTTTCGGTATTGATCTTGAAGTTTGCAATACCTTGAGTCATGCGTAGAAATTAATGAAGGTTTGGTTCTCTTATTAGCAGCTGATAAGTTACTGATTTTACGACATTATCATTAAAGCAATGACGTTTTTCAACGACTTCATTTATGGCTCACACTTGATTTGCAGCAATGACGCACGGCTTTGTTTAAAGAAGAGAAAAAAACTGTTTTTAATAACCCAGTTCGATTTGATCCTCTTCATCATTGAACTAATTATCGTAAGTACGCTGGCATGGAGACGCCACAGCAACGACGAATAATGACATTTTTTATCCCACCAGGCTAGACATTACTTAATGAAAGCTTTTAATTTTATTTCCTATTGCATATCAAACTGTACAATATCTTTATAGTGCACACCAGTTTTATGAGTGTGTGTGTGTGTGTGCGTAGGTATTAAGCGCTTCATAAAATGCAATCCCTCCGACGCCAGGGCAGTGCATTGGTGTACATTTACTGATGCGTCCCACTCAAACGGGCGCCGATACATTGTAGGTCATGGGAAGTGGGGGTTGTAAAACTATTTCTCTGCGATATGGGTTGTTAGAATGTTTAAATGTGTTATAACGCCAATTAATTTGTTTGGAGATTGCTTTACAGTGAAAATAAATTGAAACAAATAGCCTAAAAGTACTAGGAGCTATTAACAAAAAAAGGGCTCATTGCAATCGAGCAGTAAATGATGAAGACTGATGAGAGTGTTTCAATCAACAGCAGCTCGTGTTCCATCCAATTGCCTGCAATCGACGAGAGCTCGCCAAACATTTGTGTGTGCATCTGTTGTGCAAATAAATGCATCCCACACGCTGCACTAGAGGCAGAGCCTGTGTTGCATTCAAAAAATCAAAAGCAAAAACAACTCATCGACACTATCGATGGCATCGTGATTTCCGACTGCCACTCATCATTTACTCACACACACACACACACACCGCCCGTACGACACTTCCCCACACTGCCAGGATCACTTTTCGGGGAATCAATCGAAATCACACAACACGTAAACAAATATGAACACACACACATGCATACACACAGACTCAGATGCAATCGCGGTGCATCTCGATCACGCTCGATGCAAAAAGCGCCGAGGGTTCCGACCGGGTTGCAATAATTGCAGTACACCGGCACACACTCATCCGTAACACGTAAACAACGTGGCCGCACTCGATTGGCCTTGGCCTCTGCTTTCGCTTCTCTTTCTCTCTCTCTCTCTCTCTCTCTCTCTCTCTCTCTCTTTCTGTCTCGTGTCCTCTCCACCACACTACATTCAATTGCAACCCCCCATGTTGGCATTGGCATTTCGCAATGACTCGGTGTTGATAGATGCTGGAAATCGGATCGGACTTTACACCCGACGGATGGGAAGGAAGGAAAGAGCAAAGAGAAGTTAAAAAAAAGACAACCCGCGTGTCCCAAACGTACATCTCTATGGAAACTATGGTGGTTCAGTGCTCTTCTTCTCTCGCTTTTCTCCTCTCATCTGTGTCTAGCTTGGCAAAATCGTAGCTAAGTGTTGTAAGGATGGTTGTTTGCCATACTGCTTGCAGTAGTTCCCGGAAGGCAGATACGATGTGGAATTACCACTAAGGAATGGGACTGAGATGCAGATTGATACCTAGAACATTTTCACGTTTTAAATTTAACGTTAAAGTTCATGCTTTAAGCTGAGCTGTGCCCCAAGTATCAGGTTCACGCCTGAAATTATGCAATCCTGATGACTGAACATGTTTCATAATCAAATGTTTATCTTTATTTATTCGGTCACAGTCTGAACTGATTCAACGAAAGCTTTTATAAGGATACTGTTACTTAGCGTAATTCGGAACAAGTGTGCCATGTTAAGCATTTCATGTTATAACTCACTAAAACTTGTTTATCCAAAGCTGATTTAAATCTCATTACCATTTTACATCTAGTTCTTCACTTATAAATGAGTTTTGCTTGAAATAAGTGCAAACAAAACTATTTTTGCAGCGTTTTAACAAGGGTCTAAAAAGACGTTTTTTTGGGTTATGGGGCAAAACCTGGTTGAAATAAACGTATTTCTAAGTTAATTGGAGATTTTTACGTGTGTGGCAATAGTGTATGTATGTCTTGGCGTGTCATGGCTTGAGTCACCAATGAACCCTTTTGGATCACAAACAGTATCGCAATATGGTTTGTTACTGGTCTTTTTTGCCGGGGTGGAATCCGCTCGTAATAGCGCACCATAGCGTCTTCGTGACCGACCCCCGCTTCTTATTCCTTCCCGCCAAACTCGTCATGGCCAGAACGACCCTTTCTTGCGCGCTTGTATCTCCTATTCGACTTCAACGTCCCAGTTTCCCGATTCCGCTCCCGTCTTCATGAGTCCTCATCCCATATGTTTCCCTAGATTATAAGAACACATTTGTAAAACCCTAGAGGCAAACAAATTATTAAATAATAATAAATAATAATAATAATAATAATACGTTGCACACTATAACAATGTATACATTTTTGATAACTCATGCCTATAAAATATGATGGCACATTTGCTTAAAAAAGAGGAGACTCTTTTCCACCAAAAGGTGTACCTTTTTTGTAATTGGATTTTTCAGTGTCAAAAAAAAAGTTTTTTTTACCTAACCCACAACAAATTTCATATTTTATCATTTTTCACAACGATGGTATAAATATTTTCTCGGCTGATTGTTCCTAAGTTTTTTGGGAGCTTATTTGGTATTATTAAAAAACTATAATTTTCTGCTTAATTTTGATACTCAACATAAAGCAGTCCATAACAATGAGTAAAATCGATTAATCTATATAAAATGTGGTACAGTATAACTAGACATGAGAACAAAACCATCTGTATACTCAAATGGTCATTTAACTCAAGTTTTAATGGAAAAATTGCCCCAAACTCCGCTACTTCATTATTGTCCTTCAAATATAAATAGTATTAAGCAGTTTATACACATCAAACACTTTAGCTGATGCAAAAGGTGCAAGAATTTAGATTATAGTTTAGATTAGATATAGTTTCAGATAGACGAAAACGATTTATCTGCACACTTTGATGAAAGTTTAGAATTTAAGCAACTTTAAAGCAAAAGATATATTTAGTGAAAAGGTCATTGGATCGAATGATTGTTTGAATTCCATCGGTAAAGGTCGTTGAACAAAGGTGTCCCTTACCCCGAATCGACGAGCGTATGTCGATTTGTCGGAAATGGCACCCGACCCGGATTGCTTAATTAATCGAAATTGAAGCTCCATTCTTCTGGGGTACCCTCAAAAACCCTCCATCGATCGAACATCACCATCAGGACGCGTGTCGTAGAAACATATACACATACATGCACATGCCATACCTTTGGTTGATTTGTCAACTTGCCGTTAATGTGCCGCAAACAAACTCACTTTTTGAGGCGACCTTCCAACAATATCTTGCAATCTCTTTCGTGTGGGTTGAGCAGGGTTTTTGGGCTCAAATTTAGGCTCACCCTTCGTACAAACAATCTGTGTGGCTGGAAAAGCTTCCAACCGAATGTGAGAGATTTTCCATCGAGTCATAAGATGAGAAGCGTGTTTGCATAGGATAACCAAGCCGGGTAGTGTAATTAATTTTTGTCTTCACAGAAATGCGGTCGAATCCGTCGGTTTTGGAACAGGATATTCTTCCAGTTTTAAGCGGTAATGAAGACTTTAAAGTGCATTGTTTTAAAATTACCCCAACACAGATCAATAGATCAAAAGGCCACACCACTGAAATGGGGTTGCGCTTAAATCGCCTTCTCGTCGTTTGCGGGTGGCTCTTAAAAGGAAGCCAATTCACGAATCCAAAACTGTAATTGAAATACTGCCCCCAAAAAGGTACGCAATTCCATGAACTGAATGTTAATAATTTTCACGTTTTAAATCACTTAAGTGTAAGAGCAGTTCCCAGAAGCGGTTCCGCACCATGATGCGTCAAGTTACAAGGTACTGTGTTGAAGTGTACAGCGAAAGAGAGACTGCGAGCAACCGGGGGCGTATTTGTCATTCGGTGGTAACGTAAAAGAATATCGTCTGTAAAATGATTTCCTTCCTTTGCATGCTCTTCCATCTCAACTGTTCGGCAAGCGGCCTGGGATGTGGATGTCCCCCGGCTGCTCGGTTTCTCAGAAAGCACGAACTGTCGGCGTGTTCTACCTGTGTGCGTTCCACCTGTTGCTTTGCGCAAAAAAAAAAAAACACGTGGCGTAAGGTGAAAAATGACGTAACTTTTTCAGGGGCCCAGCTTCTGCCAGCTCAAAGTTGTTGGCCAACATTAAGCCATCAGCTTTTCATGAAGAAAAGTCAAAAACCAAGGAAAGAGTTAGCTGCTACGGCTCAACACAAAACAGTAAAGGAATAAAAAAACACTTTTTGATACGATACAGACTTGCCGGCTTTGGGTGTCAAGTATTACGCATTTTTTCTCCAACAGTTCGTGCTTACTGCGTGTTGGAGAATTATCTAATCTCTTCGCTTAAAATGTTAATTACCTGTGTCGCATTGCTTCCCCAAACCATCCATGGCAATTTTTGTTTTGTTCCTCTTCTGACTGTCCATGTCTATTGCCCCGGGAGTTTGGCAAATACTCGGCACAGAGGAAGCTGGTTGTAGATGTTTGCCCATGCTCCGGGCTTTCGGTGCTTATCGTGACCTCGTCCATGTTTGCCTGCGGGGAGGGGCAGAGTTGAAACATCCCTACACCAGACGTACAAGCACGGTAGGAACATTCTACACCCCAGCCTGCGATTAAATTGAACCGTTCCTGGTTTCTTTTTTCACAGCTTCTTTGCTTTTTGCTTGCTATGGGGAACCGAATCTTCTTGGAAATAAGATCAGGAGGGCTTTTTGTATCTGCTTCTTGTTCATTCTTTATGTACGCACACACACGCACCCATGGGTAGGCAAAGGCAAAAAGCTATCTTCATGCCTGTTCGTGCCCTATTTGGCCGCCTGTTCGTTTCGGTAGTGGCCCGTTATGATAAGGAAAGCGTAGACAAATAGACTCGGCGCAACGGCAATGGAGATGTTTGCAGACGGCATATAGACACCGGCGGTTGTGTATTGTTTTGCCACCCCCCTTTCCTTTCGTTGACTTTCCTTTCCGGCTATGTGTGTATGGGTGGCTTTTGCTTGCATCGATTCGTGCGCGTAAATTCCGCCCGTACCGTCGTGTATTTTTATATTTGCTCCGCCGAACACGGAACGCCACCGTACTAAGCAGCGTATTAATTATGCATTCATGTTGTTACTCCACAAGACAAACAAGTACAGCAGTGGCAGCAGTGTACGGGAAATACATTGGTCGGTATGTTTTGTCCGTGGCGGCAGAGGCTCAAGTTTCTCTCCCAGTAGGAGGAAGACTCTTTAAGAAGCGTTTATTCCTCAAGCTTGCCGCAGCGAGCAGATGGGAGGATGGGATGGGATTTAGTATCCTCGTTAGCTGATTAACCAGCCGTACAGCCGATAGGCATATTTATTAGTGGAGCATTAGCATAACAAGTTTGTGATTACGAGGGACGAAACATTCAACATAAAGCAGGCACTAGGATGCATGGATATGTTTGTGCAAGAAATTGAAAATAAATGCACATGGGTAACGATCGCGCCAAGTTTTGGTACATCATTAACATAATTTGTCAGATTATTTTTATGGTTTTTTCTTTGATTTGATTTTTTGACGTAAAAGGTACGATAGTAGTACAATAATACACAAACTAAAGCTGAGTCGTCTGGTTTTGAATTTTAGTTTAGAAAGACTGAATTTTTATAACTGAAAATTATTTCTTGCCTCTTCGATTGTAAAAATAGATTTGCTTATCATTTTGAAATAAGTTGAATTCAGGAAAAACAATTTTGGTAAGGTCCAATGATTAAACTCAATTGATTATATTGAATTAAGAAAATCATATCATAATTGATTCATCAATTTGTATTAGAGTAGTAGAAATTTCCATTTATATCTAGTTTATCAATCAAAAGCAAGAAAAGGAACCCAATTTTCAATTCCTCCTTCGTTAATTGGTCATTATTGTTTACATTTAACTGTCCTTAACCCCCCAACGAGGGATTGTTTTGTTTCCCTTTTGCCATTATCCACAACAATGTTTTGCCCTTCTGATGCTATTTTTGTGTCCCTTTTGCCAATGCCCTTTCCAAGTCGAGCAAGCAATTCCAGCATCGGCTCGCCCTGTTTCAGCCCGTAGCATTCTTTTGCTTGACGTCGGGTATAATTGGACAGCCAAAGTTGGGAGAAACACGGGAAAATACGCCAAAATGAATACAGGAAAAGGTCCAAAAATGGCACACATCCACGAAGGTCAGCAGGAATTGACATCGAGCAAGGGAAGAATGGAAGGGCAAAATACACAACGAAGCATTACGGCCGACCTGTCTGGGCCGAGACCGCGAGCAGTTCGAAACTTCGCCCACCAACTTTTGCGTATTCTATTCTCTTTCCATCCCTGTGCTTCCCTATTATGTTGCTGACATAATTTTCAACCCTCCCACACACACAGATACACACAGACGCACGAAACCCAACTGGACCCCGGGACGAGCGGCTGCCGCTCAGTTGTTATTGTGTTTGTTCTCGTTCATTAGAGATATTTTTACGAAGCCCTGGGCCCGACAACGATGCTGTGCGACGGTGCAACAATTCTACACCATTTTTCTTCTTCCCCAATTCCCGCCCACCGTTTGGGGAGGGCGAAAAATATATCTGTCATAAGTTTTTGTTTTGTGTGCGTGCGCGTGTGTTTTTACCTTACGCAGTTGTGGCAAACCAAACAAGAAACATACAAAACAAAACAAAAAAATCCCCCATTCGCTCCCAAAGTCCATTGCTATTTGTCCGTTTTGTTCTGCGCGCTGGTTGGGTGCGTTTTTGCTGGTCTTTGCAATAACATTATGTTTGATGCTACCGTACCGTCTACTTTATGGTGTGAGCGGCGTTTCTCCACCGTGCAGAGGATGACGCTCGAGGCTACGAAATAAAACAAACAATTTCTGGGTGGTTCGAAGCGGTAGCGAAAGGAGGTGAGCAAAAGCATGAAGCTGTGTGGGGGATGGGAGTAGTATGTTTTATATTCAACTGATTTAAAGCAAAAGGGGACGCTAGATTTAAAGGCGAGTGTGGCGGTGTGATTGAAAGGGCCAAGCAAAGGGTGAAATATAGCTTACACAGCATTTGAGAGCAAATTTTGTATTGCTTTCAGCGTAAATGTTTTGCTACCACTGGTTGGTTTATTCTCACCACACGCTTTTCCCAAAGCATTCATTTCATATTGCATTTAAATGTTCAAACCATTCTACTATTTCCCTCCGAATAAAGCCAAATTGAGCGAATCCTGCCGGCCTCGAACAAATTTGTCGCTTCATTAAATATCGTTTCTCAGCAGGAGAGTCCTTCATTTTTTTGGATTGAAAAAAAACCACACCCGTTTCTTGGGACATTTGCCTGCCTACCACAAAAGCAGACTAAGCAGACGGAGGAAAAGGTTGGTGGGTAACTTCCCTTCCGAGAAGTGTGGTCAGCTCAATGTTCTGCTTTTGTGGGACTAAATTAGGACGCAAGCATTTCTTGGACTTTGTCCCTCACCAGAGGTCGGTTGGTTCGGTTTTTATCGTGCAGCTTATCAATATCGGCCTCAGTGTTGTATCTCACCGAAGCAAGAGAAACGACACAAAGTCTGTAAAGTGAGGAAAGTTTTACAGAAACATCTGATTGATCTGTCAATCAGTGGGCAGTACGTATCGTAGCAAAACCAGCGAACAAAACGATCATAAGTTAGACACAGATTGAGCAGAAAATTATCTGCTACCAGGGCAGTGAAAGAAGGCCCCATAAATCTTTACGACTTGCAGACAGGCTTGATGGTTTGCTTACGCTTTTCCAACAGCAAAAAAAGGAGACGAAACAACGTCCGTTTCTCATACCGAAGGAAGCACTGTAGCCACGGTTCGTGTGCCGGTAAATCCACAGATACAGCCAAACGAACAGGTAGAATGCCTGGCAACAATACACACTTAATAACCACCACCAACAATCACGTCAGCTCGATAGACGCGCTCGGAAAAGCCGGCGGAAAATGGTGTACATGAATAATTTTACCGCAAAAAGAAACGCATCGCGCATCGTGGCATGTTTATTCTCGCGCCCATTTACCATATCGCTTGCTGTTGCTGCTGCTGCTTCTGCTGTGTGTGCTTGTGTTTTCCCTTTTAGGCGAACATTTCTCGGACGATTTCCCTGCCTTTCGATGATTTGAGTTTGTACAAATTATCACTCCAACACGCACCACACGTGGCGCGCTCTCAAGTATGTTTACGTTAGTCGTGCACCACAATTCGACCCGGTTTGGTGGTAAAGTGGTTTTACTCTTTCGGTGGTAGATGGGAAAAGTTTACACCCACCACCATGGCAAGGGGAAGAAGCTGGCAGGAAATACATATAATCATTAATCTCCCATTACTTGTGCCGGTTAAATTGCTTGCTCAGATGATATGGAGCAGCAGATGCTCGGTGCTGTAGTGAATTAAATCCACCGGGCTCGAATGAGCGCAATTTACCGGTGCGCTTTTTGGAAGAGTTTTCACTTATTTACCTGATTTATATATACATGGTAGAAAAGCGTTGGGGAAATAATTAGGAGTTAACAGAGGTTTGACATTTCAATGAATACATTAGGATAGTTAGCTTCGTACAGTTTACGTACTTTTTTAAATGAGGGTGTTTGTTATAAGAAAACAAATATTGGAATAGCTTGAAAAGTGTTTCATTTACATATTTATAACGTATAGATTGTCTTCAATAAACAATTTAATGGTCAATTATTTTTTACCAGTTCACTAATGTTGAAAATGTTTCATTTTTACTATTATGATTATTTATTTTTTATTATTGGGTTGAAAAAACTAATATTTTTAAAAATATTTTTTTTTACCAAAATTAATACGAAACTTTCAGATGGAAAAAAATAATGTTTCAGTTTTTGTAATAATAGGTGCAAAATTTGAAGAATAAAATGTATTTTTTCTTTCATCCCTACGACATATTTGTTGTTAGCACCAGTAGCTTGATATATATTGGTCTTTTGAAGTCATATGTTAAGGATATATGATGAATATTTTGAAATATCATGTGACAAACCCTGCAATAGAAGGAAAATAAAAATTTAATTCTCTTATTAAATACCTCAAAACATCAAATTAACAATATTTCCAGTGCACCGGCATATCAAGCAAAATACTTTCAACTTTGCAAACCGAAACCGTTGCCAAAAATCATTGCCTTCCGGCTCGAGTACAAGAACAAGCTAAATTCCTTTCCTCATTCCAACCCAGACGGAAGCGATGGAAACGATTTCAACACTCCATCTTCCAGATGGCACAGAGGCGTAGGGTTAGGATTTATCATAGCGAGCGAAACGCACCGAGCGAAAGATGGAAGAATATACTCGCAATCTCAATCCCAATCCCTCTCCCCCCTGGGTACAGACAAACCGATCGGCAAACGTAACGGACGGGCCAATAAAGCAGGAAAAACAAAAACCGGGCGAACGAAAACGATGCTCCATTTCAGTTCGTTTGGGGGTTTGCTTGCTTGGTAGATGTGCTTGCTACCATCGTGTGTGTGTGTGTGTGTGTGTGCGCGCGTGTATACATAAGCTACAACGACACCGACAACTACCACGACGACGACAACGACGACGATGATGATGATGACGACGATGACGACGGCGCGCGTCTTTGGGGACCGGCAGCATCGAGAAGCTTTCCGCCGGCGAAATCAGTTTCCATCTGGACGGTAACGCGTTTGGTTGCGTTTCGGGGTTTTTCCGATTCGAGTGTGTTTCCCGTCGTGCTGTGTGAAGCCGTACCGTGCCTTCAAATGGGGTCTGGGAATGGGTGTTAGGTGGTTCAAACAGGTAGAAACAGTGTTGTGCTGTGAAGTAAACATTTGCCAAAAGTGTGTTTTTGCCAAAATGTATAAAAGTGTTCAAATGTTCTTATTGCTCGAGTTAGAAATAGTATTAAGGTATCCATTGCGAGTGATTTAAAGAAGTGCATGAACTATGAAATTGTTCCCTCAAAGTGATTGTGCATTTAACATATATTAAAGGTTACATCAATGTTTCAAAATAGTTCCTACTGCGTCGTCGAAAAAGAAAAAAAGTGATTTCAATCAATTTCCGCCATTGTGCGTTGTGGGCACTGTGCATTATTTAATAGCCATTTACCACGAAAAGTGATCGCTCGCCCGTTTGTGTGCGTTAAACCCGCGGGGGCAATGTGCAAGTGGTGCCAACATTGTGACGCTTTAAAGCGCGCCGAGTGCCGACGGTTCGATGTACATCGATCGTCAACCCGGGGCCTTGCTGACCCCGGTTCCGTGTAGGTTGTGAAGTGAATTTTTAATGATTCGCCCGATTTTGATGCGAGCCCCCGCCCCCCTAGCAAAAGAGTGAGTGAGAGAAAATTTACGGAAAAATTGAAAACCTACCCTACTGCCTCGCCGGTTGCTGCACATGGCGAACGAAACAATGCCAACTTCACCGACTGCGGCTGCAATTGCAGCGGACGACGGTTCCGGTGGGTCACCGTTCGGCGAGGCAAATGTGACCGGAATTTCGGTGGAAAACCCTTCGCTGGTGGAGGGGCTGCTGGCGCTGGCAATGAATGCGAGCGGCGCGGAACGGTGCCGACTGCAGCAACAGGCGGAGGAGTTGCTGCAGGACGTGGCCTGTCCGTCGTTCTTCGACATGGTGTCCTGCTGGCCGCGAACACCGCCCGGTACGTTGGCGGTGCTGCCGTGCTTTGCCGAGCTGAAGGGCGTGCAGTATGATAGCTCACGTGAGTACGGGGATGGTTTTGCGGTTTTTTTTAACTCGTGGTGCCAAAATGATGTGATTGAAGTGAATGGAATTCTAATGCAGCAGATGTTGGAGTATTTTTAGTTGCGGTTGAAAGTCATGAGTTCAATGAAATGTAGTTTTCATGCAACAAAATGAATATCGAACAAATTATAAAAGGTTATCAAACAGATATTTTTTTACTTCAAAATAAAAATCCCTAGTTTCCATTATATTTCAAACACCTTTTCTCTTTTATTGATAGAAATTTTGTTTACAAAACCAAATTTGTACATTCAAAAATTTAATTGATAATTTTCTGCGCAATTTTATAATGATAACATGAATTATTTGGAGCACAAATTACTTTTAACACATACATTAACCTACACCTTTTTACTCATACTTAAAATAGCATTCACTGAGCTTTAATGCAGTATATGCAATGTTTTATATAACCAATACAAATCTAATTTGAATCTAATTTGCATTTCGTTTTGATTTTTTGTGTCATCCTCGATAAAATTCACGATATAAAAAGGGTTAAAAATTTACGATTGTAATTGTGGTTAGTGTGACTGTCTAGGACTATTTCATCTATCAAAAGAAATAAAGTGTCATCTAATTTTCATTTTATGTTTTTTTTTTTGGTTTGGTTATCGGATCTGTTGAAAGTTGTTCGAATATAATTTAAGAGTTAATTATTTTTGAAAATTTTATCGTTCTCTTCAATTGAGAAATGGTGCTGTTCCATCAGAATTGCACACATTTTCCTACAACTATTGTAAATATTACAATATTCTTAAACAGATATGCTAAAAATACAAAAAATTTACTTCATAATAACGTACAAATCATTTAAAACATAAAATATGCTAAACAAATGCGGATCATGCAGTGAAATTTTGAAACAATTGTGCGCTAAACGATAGAGAAAATTAATTTTCACAAGGCTGAGAAACATCGATTGAATTAAAATAACGCTGATTGTAGGTCGTTAAACAAATCAGTAACAGAACAATAAAATTAAACATACAGTGATATCCTGCATAACGAGTTTAATCTGTTCCAGTGACTCTCTCTTATATGAAAAACGCGATTTACGAAAAGCCTTTACTAGATAACTTGTATGAAAAGAGAAATAATTATTATTTTTTTGTCATTATTATTCAGCCATTTGCTTGAAAAAGTGGTCAATTATGTTAACTTTATCTGATTTTTCCCAAACGGATCGGTCATAGACATTTCCTACTAGATTTTTTTTCGCAAAATTAATCAGAAACAAAATAAAAATTGAAAATTTATTGTGGTAAATATTATTCATCACAAAAAGGTTTCAACAATTCCCGATAATTTCATCGTCATCGCATCTACATCACAGTTGCACATCATATGTGAAGTCATACGAAGCTCTACTATGTGGCAGCAATTATCAGAACTTGCCTGCTTGAGCGAGCAGATCCAGTAGAAAACTATATCAGAAAATGATATTGGTCGTTATGTGAGATGTTGCTCGTTAAGAGAAATATTGTCTATACAACTAATGCCCTGCAATATCAAGAAACCCTTGAAGCCAGAAGGAAAACGCTAAATATTAACAAATGTGTCTCAAACAAATGGCAAACACCCACACAGGTGAAGCCAAGCTAGTGGAAACTCTCCCACCTGTACCCAAAAATACCTCAACCACAAACGAATCGAGCATTTAAATTCGCCCACTCGATTCCGAAAGCAATGGAAAAGCCAATTCCCATCCCTTCAAATGGCAAATTTTCAACATTCAGCTGCACAGTTTTGGCCGTAAACTATTGTTGTTCCCGCCGCTGAAATGCTAAAATGCTGAGCACAATCCCACACAAAACCGGTGGCAAACAGAGTAAGAAAAAAAGCTGTGCAAATTTATAGGTTGCAAAATCCCGGTAAGACACGGTTCTTGGCACCCGGGCGTTATGATACCTTAGCGGGTATACGACCTTGGCGGCAGGCACACCAAATAAAGCCAGCCAGTATCGCTGATAGGCAACGATGTACGCTTTTCGTATCCGATCGCAGGACAAAGATTAGGGACCGGAATTGAAATTTATGTTTACCACCGTTGGGAGCGGTACGGATGGGTTTGTTCTTATTATTGTTACAGCGGCGGTGGTGAATATTTAATGGAAAAATATTCTTCTAGATATGAAGAGTGAGGAGTATGGAGTAGCACATTTCAGGGTCATTGATCTGGGCGTTTCTTAAGATGATGGCTGATGAATTATGATTGCTATTTAGATTCAAATGGTAAGATGGATCGTTATCGTATTTAAGTGTCGATTTCGACCATTTCGATAAAGCTTTTATTTTGCTCTTATATTTGTACTTCATCATACTCTCATACACATCCCTTTATATCATATTGTCATAACCTATATGTTGAGAGGAAAATACTGCATTTTGCGCTATTAAGCGGCAGTAAAGCTTCAACAATAGCTTCCTTTCTTCGTATCAACAGATATGGCAATCAAAATGGCACATTTCAAAAACAATATTGTCCTCAAACTCCCCCTTCGCAGTGTGTTTAATAATGGTAAAAGCTGCTCCAGAAGAGCTCACTGCATTTATCGACTATAAAAAACCACACCACAAGATTCTTCAGCCTCCGAAATTGAGATGAAAACCGTTGCCTCGGAAACATCAAACGCATATGCTCAAGTGTTTCACACAGATACGAAATATCTGCCAGTCCGTTCGTTTGCTTTTTGTTTCTTCACTTGGCCTTCGTTACCTTGACACTTCCCCATGAAGGAGAAGGGGGGGGGGGATGCCACTGACACAAACACCGGTTAGTGGATGAGCAGTATTTAACATTCCAGCACCAGCAGCCGCCTGACGGAATGGCTGCCCGAGATAGCTCAACGTGTGACAGAAGCTGAGCTATTAGCTTCCAGATACCTCTCTGCTTTTGCCACACCATGACTTCCTTATTCTTAAACCAAACCAAGACCAAGTGAGAAAGAGAGAGACACAGAGAGAGACAGAGAGAGAGAGAGAGAGAGAGAGAGAGAGAGAGAGAGAGAGAGAGAGAGAGAAACACAAGAAGCGCTAGCGTTGAAGATCAACTCACCACACCTCCAGCAGTTCGGAGACGCACATAAATCACTCCCAACGCTGCTGTCATGGTCGGACGTCGTCGCATTGTTAGCCTTCACGTTATCGCCGGTCGTATCCATCCCTTTCGTGCCTGACCCGAGTCTTATGCTAACCACTGCCACACCACTTTACTCATCCACATACACTTAACAGTACGGCAGCGGAGCAGATTTAGTTCCAACCATTTGCCCCGGTCTCGCCACTCCCAAGAGGGATGTGCACCTCGTAAGATTCCTCGTTTCCCAGAGGGCATACACACAGCCACTTCCTTGTACATCCAGCACATCAAGTTAATAAGGTTAACTTTACCGTCGGCTCGAAAATCTCTGGTCTCCATTTCAACGGGGCACAGGCCCTGCCCGCGACAGACTCCAGGGTCCGCTAAAAGATAATCGGACAACTGGCTCGACCTTTTGTGCCGTGTGTTTCGGGCCGATTGTTGCCGTTTGGCTTAAGGCGTACATGAACCAGTGAAATAGAAATTTTCTCTTGGTGCGTTGAGGATACGAGCCCGAATGACTTGCAGGGGTAACCCTTTTCAGAACAATGAGCATGAAAAACGTATCTTTTTCCAAGGTTTATTTTAAAGAAACAAAAACGGGAAAGTCTTTTCGTATTTTCTCGTATGACGAATCACTAAACACTGGTGTGCTTCTTTGCAGTAGTAAAGCTTAACGAAGGTTTTAAAGGAAACTTTGTCTGCACTAGTTGAGCTGCTTTGGCTGAGGTTATTTGTTCAAAGGAAACCCTGACACCGAGCCGCAGTAAATGCCACCTTCTCCTTAGCTCGTACCTTACGCTTGGTGTTTTCTTTTCATCACTCCAATGTGCCACACGTTGTTTCGCTGAACGGCTTATGTTTTGGTGCGGCGAGCAGCAAGCACAAAAGAACCGGAGAAGAAAATGTGTATACTTCTCCAAGCGCAACACGCAGAAAGACAGAGGCGATTCCAGCCGTGCCAAAGGAATTACATTACGCTCGTTGTTTGCGTTGTTCTTTCCATAAGCGCACAGCGCGATATGCAAGGGCTACAACAGTGCTCGAGCGTAGTTGAGATGATAAGCTTTTCTTTCCGTGCGTCTTTCCGTTGCGTTGGTTTTTGTTTCTTTCTTTTTTGCCTTTCAAGCAGCCATTTTGTTCTTACATCTGTGAGGGCGGTTTTGCCATGAAGAGGCCGAATGTTAAACCGTACACCGGCTGCAGAGTGCTCCCGACTGGGGCAAAGCTTTCAAAGTCAACGAACAAACCCACCCAAGGACGCCCAGGGCCAGGGCAATGCGTGGCAGGGAAGAGCATGTATTTCTAGGAAAAAAACTCATCCGTTTTTACTTCCACCTTTCTTTGATCGAAAACACAATGCGAACACAAAGCTTCTAGATAATGCAAGAAACCGGGCCAAGACTCCGCTTCCTTTCTGTTCGGATTGCGTTTCCCATTTCCAACCGGCCGCAACCTGTTGAGCGTGTTCGCCCACCTTCAGTGGAGACGGCAGGGCGTATGCACAGCACCTCCCACGGAAATAGCTTTCTAGCGCTGGCTTCTTGCGGGCGTGTGCGGCTGCACTGGCGAAGGCGTTCGGCTGATAATTACAGAGGCCGTCCTTAAAGTGGCCGACCCCTGGGCAGGGAACAATGGATAATGGACTTCTCGGTGCAATGCTAATTAACTTCCGCGTTGAGCCGAAATGGCCGGGCGCCAGTGCCGCGTGTCATTAGCATTCAGCGGGTTCCGACTGTCCGACAACCCCCTTGGTGGACAGTTTAAGTGAAATTCTGTTTGTTCGTGGATGATTAATTATTCAGCGCATCGGGATGGGGACGCCCAGTGCTTTGTACGATCCGGTATCCTTCCCATGGGACGTTCCTTCTGTTTACAGAGCGATGGAGCTGTTTGGCTAGTTTGCAAGATTCAATCGAACGTTTGATTTCACTATGCCATTTGAAGTCCTTCGGTGAAGCACAGAATTGAACGGAATTGAACTAAACGAGCAACGAGCGTAGGCAAATTAACATAATGATTTTCGTACAAAAATTGCACACCCACTGGAAATGTAATCACTGATCAATTAGGTGAAAAATGGAGGGAAAAAAATAAACCGTCCTTATACGTATACGTGTGTAAATTAGATTGGTGTGCTTCGTGGAATGTGCTAGCACACACGGTTGAAAACACTTCAAAGGGTAATTGGAAGTGATAGGTTTTTGACGTGCGGCAGAACTTCAAACGCATCTGGATGAATGTTGGCTTGCGAGTTTATTTTTGTTTAGCTAGAAAAAGGGAGGTAAAAAAATCAAACGATATAATGAGGTTCTTGGTTGATTTTTTGAAGCTGTATTGCCCTGCTTTCGAAAAACTGACATCGACATGAATGATTTGAAAATTATGCTTTAAATAACTTTTTGCGATTAAACTTTTAGTTTTACCTTTTGGAGCAATTTCGGTAACAAAACATGTAGCTGAAGCATTTTTACATCGAATTACTTTTTTTATATCTTTAGGCTGATTAGCCTTTCAGATAAGAATAAAAGAGAAAGATAATTTTTTGCCGCTTGTCAAAATACTTAAAATCCAAATTATTTAAAAAAAACTTACAAATAAGAAAGCAGTTTATAGATTAGAAAAAATTTCGAATAACAATTCTCCCAATTCCAGAAAACGCCACCCGTTTCTGCAACATCGACGGTACCTGGGACAACTACACCGACTACGATCGCTGCGAGCATCTCGAACAGCCGCCACCGCTGCCCAGCTTCGAGCCGGAAATTGAGCTACCGACGCTGATCTACTTCGTCGGCTACTCGATCAGTCTGGCCGCGCTGGTGCTGGCCGTCGCCGTGCTGGTGTATTTCAAGTGAGTAGCCCAACGGCCATGCCGGGTGGCTGGGAGGTCCCACCACGCGCCCCATTACCGGTGCCGGAAGCGTTACCGTTGTGATTAAAAATTAGTAACTACTCTGCCCGCAGGGATCTGCGCTGCTTGCGGAACACGATACACGTCAACCTGTTCCTTACCTACATCATGTCGTCGAGCCTGTGGATACTGATCCTTTCGCTGCAGGTACGTGTAATTATACGGAGTGCAGAAAATGATTCTCAAAAACATTTAAAGCAAAACAGAGGATGGATCTTTAGAGGAAAACAAAGCAACAAGCACTTCAATATATGCACACTTCCAAGTTTCCTTTTGTAGCGCTATATTTTCATCCTTTTTCTTTCGATTTAACTCGTTTCCCTTCGATTTCTGCTTGTTGGGGTTTATCGAACTGACGCTTGGTTTGTTTTTTTTTCTGATTTTATAGATTACCGTAAAGCTGGAAGTGGCGGGATGCATATTTCTCGTAACGCTTTTTCACTACTTCAGCACAACCAACTTTTTCTGGATGCTGGTGGAAGGTGAGTAAAGTATAGAAGCTTCAGACGGGCTTTCGATAGTTGCTCGCATCAATTTATTCCTGCCATAGTCGATTAAGGTACACCTCATTTCCTATTCCTTCACTTCGATCAAACACTTTGGGTAAACAACTTAATTTTTCTACTAGTTAACAGTAAGGAAGAGCGGTAGCGTAGTTAAAGGCACAGTTTTGGAATGATGCATTGAAAATGGAAATTTATCATCGCTCTGCAGACTTGAACTAAGTACAGTGACATCGAGTTGGAGAGATCGTTCGCGAGGAAGCGTCAAACTGTATCGAGTACGGAGATAAATAGCAGCAACCATCTGCGTTCGACGCTATCCATTACCATGAGCCAAGAGCCTATCCCGTTTTTATGAAAAGGTTAAAGATGAGATCATGCGATACGACCACCACAGCCCCGAGTAGGAAAAACTTTACCCATCACAACCGATACCGCTACAACGATCCATAAAACAAGTATCAACAGCTGCTGCTGGTAACGGTGGCGCGGAAAAAGGAAACAAAAAAACGGCCACCATAAAATCTTTATCCCATCATGTAATCATGGTGCAAGTTCGAGTAACTTTTGCGCGAGAGTGAAGTAGTTATTGCTGTTCCTTTTCCACCCCATTCTTAACCCATTCCGTAGCGCGTATCTGGAATGGTTTTGAAAAATGAGTTTCCATCAGCCCGGGAATACGTTGGCTCGCGGGAACTACTTTCCGTGGCTCCCCTTCCCCGTGACGTGTACACGTACCGGGTAGTTTGCCATCATAATTGACTTTAATTGCTTTTCGATGTTGCCCGGCTGGTGAAATCGGCGGCAGAGAAGAAAGATGGGTGAATTTATTGCACGGATAATTATAATCCGTTTAATTACCGAAAATGGTTACGCCGATGGTTAGCAGTGAGGGAATTTTTTTTGTCTGTTTGCTATCATTTGCTTCGTTGAAATGATGGTAAACTGAAGAAATATTAATTGCATTTGTAATTTAAAATAGCACTCCATGTTGGATGGACAACACTGGATTTTTTAGATAAATTTAATCAATTTAAACTACTTTCATACTTAATGAATCGCTGCTAAACGCATTGCAAACAGTGTAAAATTACTACGTAACTAAAGGTTTTTCTTCCACTTTGCACTTACATTACCATAAATTAGCAACAAATCCCTGGAATTAAGTGTGAAAAATCGATTCAAACAACATCCATACTGTTCACGGCTTTAAAAGCTACTTCACCTGCTAAAGCATACAGTACGGATCGTGTGCATAAATCTTCCACTTTCTAGCTTCGAGTTTGCTACCGTTCTTGCACGACGTCAGCTCACCATGGAAGCTGACTGTTTGCCATTCTAAGCTCAACTCATCGCACAGTTGCACGGGAAGCTGCTGCACCTGGCTCCGTGGGTTGGCTTGCGAGATGCACTTAATTACACTCTCCCACCTCGGCTCACAGTGTCTTATGAATAGTTTAAACATCAATTACCGTATTACCTTCACCCCCTGGGAGTGCATTCCGGCAGGCTTGTCTTTTTGAAAGGGTGTGCTGAGGGTCGGCTAATCTACGTATCATATCATGGGGAAAGGGAGCGAGCGAGAGACAGACGAAAATAACCGTGTAATTAGTTTAAAGCATCTGATTAATATATGCTCCATCAATTAGCTTGCGTTTGTGCACCCGGGAAAGGTAGGAGAGAATAGAGGAAGGCTGGATGAAATTATTCGTACCGGAGCTAGTTTGAGCACACACGAAGGTTGTTAGCTAAATCTTCTCTACGGTAACTAACCTTTCCATTTTCTTTGCTTTGGTTTTTTTCTTCAGGGCTCTACCTTTATATGCTGGTTGTGCAGACGTTTTCCGGTGACACGTTACGCTTTCGGAAGTACGCCATCATTGGGTGGGGTAAGTATTGGGTTTTGGGGGATAATATGGCTGTCATTTTGTATGGTGCTACAGGATGAGGTGAACAGTATTTTATTTTTATCGCAGATATAGTTAAGCAAATTTATAAACTCAACATATTGAAACAATTTATCTATTAAAAATTTATAATTTTTAATTCAACTCCTTTTTGGGAATATTACAAAGTACCATGCGTCTCCATGTAAATAAGCGTCCTAGAAGTTCAAGCCGTTATATGATTATTGTGCTTTTTAATTTATGTATTGTTTTCTTCAAGAAAATTTCATTTACCTTTAATTCCTTCAATAAAATAATTAAAAAAATTAAAAAATAAATTGTTATAATAATTTATTGTAATACTATTAAACATAAAAATTATTGCTTATCACAAAGTACCATGCGTCTCCATACTGAATAAGGTCCTGCAAAGCAAGTAGTTGTTCATACAATATTATTATTAAACACTTTATATTGTGACTTGACCTTTGCAAAATAGCAAATGATGTGCAGAAATAATTGCTAAACATTCAACCTTACTTACCTTGCAATCGGATACCTTTATACCAGTTCGTAGTATGCTCCTTGCACTTGCCTTCATGTGGCTCTAGCGCTTCGAAAAGTATTTGCGTACAAAAGTGAACAAAAACAGTAGCCCTGATTGTTGCTAATTAAAAGCCTATCCCAAAGCAGAGATGGCTCCGGAGCACCAAGCCGAAGACTTCAAACGGATGCCGTACCTGAACCCACGCAACCGGGCTGAAATCCTTTCGCTTGCAGACCAGTACACGGCAAATCGCTATGCTCACCCTTTTACGTACGAAATAATCCATTCAGGGAGGCAAACTGAAACGCCACTCGGGTTTCCATTCCGTTCGTTGTACTGTCTCGAGTGCAACAATTTCACTCGTGACCCACGGGGAGGTATGAAGCGGACCGGGGAAAGAAATGAGATAAATGAAAAGTTTCGTAACGTAATACACACACAGAACGTCTATTTCTACCAACCATGCTGTAACGAATTCTACATACAACTGCTCTACCGCCCCTTGTACCTGGTATAAGTGAGCTGGGAATTTTAATTGCGGACACACGCATTGTTAAACCATTGCTTACCGGTTCCAGCTCGAGAGCTATGGGGTGGGTACACTGATTGGGATGAGTAAACAGATTGAATCAATTGGTAAAAGCGAGCCAGTGTCTGGTTTAGTCAACGTAAATCAGCTCAGTTTAAATTACACAAAATTTAATTGAAACTCAATAGTGCACAGGTCCCTTACAGGTCTAAGTTGTAAAGGAAGCTGGCAAAGTGTTGCTAAGAAATCGATTTAATGATTTTTAACTAAACGAACAGCCCTTCGATGTACCCTTTGATGCGGCTTTTAACCAAATAAGAAGAGACACAAGAAACTCTTCATTACTAAAAAGAAAGAAAATGCAATACTGTTATTTAAGCTCAGTGAAACATATTTATTCAAGACAGATTTTCGTCAAACACAAAACATTCTGCCAGCTAATAGATCTGTTACTTTCCGTTTCCCTCTCACCAGGAGGCCCCCTGATCTTCGTTGGAGCTTGGGCCATCGCAAAGCCTTTCTTTGGCAGTGTCTCGAATTTGGAACATCCTAGTAAAGTAAGCAGCCGTCCGGATATTAGCATCAACTTCATTTCTGACCCTCCCATAATCATATCAATCGTATCTCGCATATCACACTTCCTCCCTTTTTTGCTTTGTAATCCCATTTCCCGCTATGGCCCCACCCCTTTTGTCCGCGCACTCTATGCTCTATTAATAAAAGCACCTTTCGGCCCGAAATTCCAGCTCGAAATAGAATGCTCCTGGATGCGTGAATCTCACATCGATTGGATCATCCAGGGCCCGTCCTGTGCCGTGCTGGTTATCAATCTCATCTTCCTGCTGCGCATCATGTGGGTAAGTGATGCGGAAAGGCATTTCCGGGCAGACGCCCGATGATGATTGATTCTAGTTTTCAATTGCCCGTTCCAAAGTTCAGCAACAACATCACATCAACAACAAAAAACGAATGAAATGTCTTTTTTGAGACGAATCTTTTAACGCTTTCGGTGTGTGTGCTTTTTTCTTTTTTCCATGTTCCCCCATTCGGGGTAGGTGCTGATCACGAAGCTGCGCTCGGCAAACACGGTCGAAACGCGCCAGTACCGGAAAGCCTCGAAAGCGCTGCTCGTGCTGATACCGCTGCTGGGCATAACCTACCTCATCGTCATCTACGGCCCGGTCGAGGGTGTCGGCAGCCACATATTTGCCATCACGCGGGCCATTCTTCTTAGCACGCAGGTGAGAAATTGGGCAGCGATAATCCGAAAGCCGGTGCAAAGGGAGGAATGTTTGAAGGGTATTGGGCCAATTCGGTATCAGGTAAAGGGATCTACTAGCACATTCACTCTGTGAACTGGCGCATTATGTGCACAATTCGAGGGGTAGAGAAACACGTTGCGGATACGGCTTGTTTGGGAAAGGTGAATTTGATTTAATTTTGGAGACAAGGTGTCGAAAAGAATGTACTGAAGGGAATGAAGGGATCGCCGTTTTTTTTAGTTTTCGATTTTTCAGGCACATGTTTCACACTCAGATATTTCAACAAAAATTGAATTTGAGTGGGTTGAACGCAATCTATGATATGAAAAAAGGTGTATAAGGACAATAAGTTTCTTCGCTAGACGAATGCTAAAATGTTTTACTTTGGCATTGTGTTTGCTAATTGATGTTTTAGTTTTTGAAATTGCTATGCAGAAGAAATGCAGTACACTTCCTTTATAATTTGTATTGTTGAAAGTGGAAGTAGTCAGAGCAAAGCATAACGAGCGATAGTTATTTCGATTATCATTCTAATGGCACGGGTCTGACCGCAACAAGCCATCACGAAAGCGTGGCGAATGTGCCGTGCAGCAATGAAGCCAATCATGCAATCGTCTTGTCGTTAGAATAATGGTTCTCTCGACAAGACAAGTAATCGTGAGAAAAAAAAATGGAATAAATTGTATTGATTTTTTACCTTTACAATTTCTAAAAGAGGTGTATTCACCAGCAACTGAGATTATTTAAAGTTGAATGCAATTTTGGTGTAGTGGTTTGAAGTAAAAAAAAATCAATGATACGATTGAATGATATTTTATTTTAACATTCTCTTCCTTCACTTACCAGGGGTTCGTCGTGTCCCTTCTCTACTGCTTCCTAAACTCCGAGGTGCGTCAAACACTGCGCCATCACTTCTATCGCTGGCGGGACGAACGGAACATCCTTTCCGGCAAGGTGAACAATCATCACCGCAGGTAAGGAACAGTCTAAAGTGATAAGCATTAATTTTCTCCCCATGCTCAATGTGTATGTATTTGGGTTTCGTTGTGTGTATGTTTGAACGGAATGCTACACCCTGTTCACAATTATGCATCCTTTTTGATATTCTTTTCTATGTGAGGATTTAATTATTATTATTTTATATTTTACGGGTTTGTACCATTTTGTATCATTGAGTTTAGTTTTTATGTTTGTTTATACGTGTGTGCGTGTGTTTTTGTTTTCTATTTTCTTCATGATTTTCACTCTTCATAACAAATATTATTGTTACACGGAATGCTTCCACGAACCGTAACAAAAAAAAACCCCATAAAACAAACAAACTCCACTGATGCCACTTGAACCCATTTCGCCTCCCTCCTTCGTTCGCCAACCTCGGGCTAACAACATTTGGACTATCGAATGGACCCACCGGCAGACCAACATTCAGCAAGGACAACTCACCCCGCTCGCGGACCGAAAGCACACGGTTGGTATTGGTAAAAGAACGCGCGTCGAGCGTTCCAGCGCAGCACGTTTTTTATTGCCGTTTGCAAGTAGTTGTTGCTTTCATCCATGTTTGTTTGTTTGTTTTTGTTTTCTGGTGTGTGTGTCATTGTTTGGATTTGGTTTTTACACCTTTTTTGCACCTTGCTGTCATTCTTCACTCATCAGATGTCACTCAACATGGCATACAGGATCACTACAACGCTTTTTGCTTTTATTTTTAAATTATAGTATGGTTTACTAACAATAGAATAAAATTTTCTTGAAATAATGTTTGAACTACTTGCTTTTTATATTCATTTTTGTCATGCACCTTAACATATGCTTCATACACAACGCAATCCATATTATTTGTTTGGATTAATTTATTTTGCACAATTGTGCTGCATTTCCACGTTTATACCGATTCAATCCTTACACAAATGCATCTGCTCTATTGCTCGGTCAAGTATCATCAGCAATCAGTGATTTAATTTAAAATGTGTTTGCATCGCTTTATCCCTCCCTCTCTCTCTCTCTCTCTCTCTCTCTCTCTCTCTCTCTCTCTCTCTCTCTCTCTCTGTGTCTGTGTTTTTCATTCCTCATTCAATAACATCCATTTTAACGAAACGCTTCAACCAGGGGCGAATGTTTACCGAACCAACGGTGGTAGCCGTAGGTGAACACACACCTGTTTGAATGTGCGATCGTGTTTTCGTTTCACTGGAAAACATCACTTTGCAACAACATCCTTTTCACTGCACGTGTTTTACCGTTTACTTCTGTTTCGATGGCCAATCATCGTTTTTGAGTTGAGGTTTTGGTTCTTTTTTTCCTCGGTTTATTTACTTATTTTTGCGTACTTTTATTCCACGAATTTCAGTTTAACGACGACCACTTCGGCACCCTTAATTTGATCCCCTCCTCGTGTTCAATTCCTGGTGGAGTATCTGTTTTCTGTTTTAATTAGTCCATTTCCCAGAACAAAGGTACGGTTTTCGTTTTCCTATTTATTGAATTATATGTATTTATTTTAATTAAGTATGTATCGGTTTAGTTTTTGTTCTGTATTCATTCATCTAGGGTTACATTTTCATTTTATAAACAATTATCATTCGCACAACATCAATTTCTAAGCCATACTCACACAAAACCTGTTTCTATAAACCATGATGCGGCCGATCTGATTTTTCACGACATAGCTATCATTTTCACCATCGAAAACACACACGCTCGCCAATCATTAACACTTACAAAGCAATTATACCCTGCGCAAACGTTCGCTGCTGCTTCGGCTGCTGCCAAAGTGTTTGCTAGCGACCTGCACGCGTGCTGAATTTAATTTTGCTTTTCATTGTTGTCGTTAATGCTGTGCCGCCTTCCCACTCAATATCAATCGTCTGTGTGCCGTTTTGCAATACCGGGCCGTAAAATGAAACGCCACGCGCAAATCGCTTCCCCCGTACCAGAACTGTCGAGTACAGCATCGTCACCATGAAGCATTCGTGCGTGCTGAGAGATTAAACGTTGATTGCAAGTCGCGTCGTCTGGACACACATGAGATTCTCTTGTGTGTGTATGTGTGTGTAGGGCTATCAGTTAACTATGGAGAAATGGATGCATTTCAAGCTGCGAAGAGAAAGCAAAACAATTTATCAACGAAGTTAAACACGAGAAAGAGAAAAACCCGTCTCATTTTTTTTATTAGCTGCCACTGAAATTATAATGTATAATTAGTATATTTAGCAGGTTCAGAAACGCATGTCCAGTTAAAAGGAAAAATATACATTTTAAGCAGTGATTAAATCTTTATAAAATAGAGAGAAACATATAAACGAATCTTAAATATGAAATACGAAATAAAACGAAAAATTCAAGCGACCTTATTGTTGAAACCATTACCACCTTTTATATTTACATTGAACGAGCTATAAGCTAGAAGAAATCAGTAAATGGAAGTTTGACATCTTAATAATAGTTAAATACATCTAGTATGTGAAGGTTTTGCTTCTATTCTAACCATATTCCGCATGGCTTAGACGCTTCCACAATTCGCAGTCCCTTGCGTTTTCATTTTCTCTCATTTATCCAACCTCCGTCCCGTATCACCACCTCCATCTCACAGCAAACTGGACACCTCTCGTTATATCATGATAATTAAAGCTGCATTAAATAATTACTACCAGCACACCAAAAAATCACTAATGACCAATTTCTTCCTTTTCCCTTCTTTCTCTCTGTTCCATTCTTCCAAACTTTTTTTTCTTTTCACCCCCATCCAGGTTTTCCCAGTTTTCCCGACCAGAGTCGATGAATTTTCCACCCGTCCCATGAGCGTAAAGCCGTTACGGTATTGATGAAATGTTTCCTGCACTGTTTGCACTAATCGAAAAACAGCAACAGAGCATGCTGTGAGCGACCTGCTGAGATGGGATGAGGAATTGAATGAACGAAAACGATACGCGGTCACTACAGATAATAAAGAAAGAGAGAGAGATATAAAGAGAGAGAAATATATATAGAGAGAGAAAAGTAGAAGAGAAAGAGCTTGGCTAGAAAGAGAAGGGAAAGGTAAACTAATTAAATCAAGGGAAATAAATAATACCGATGAACAGAAAAAAATACACACAGACTCAGTTTCGATGTAAACAATTTGCCATTTCTCTAGATGTAAACAAAGTGTGTATGTGAGTGTGGGTTTGTGAGAATGAGCAAAGGGGGAGAAAGAGCTTGAGGAAAGGAGGTTGGGAGTAAACCACATCAACCTTCGTCTATCGAGGTGATAAAGTTTTTTTTTTTATTTTCACTAGCAAGCAGTTAGCGTTTATCGATGTTGAAAGGGGAAAAACAGCTTTGCTCGAATCCGAGAATCAGCCAGACGGACGTGAAATATGCATTTAAAACAGAGATTAAACTATGTATGAAAGAGAGGCACGTACATATATTAAACTATTTAGTACGACTAGGTATAAAATTGCAAGAGCAGAGCAGAACAATGCCAACAACAACTCTATGTGTCAAACAGCTCTGTGTGTATGTGTGTGTGTCAGGAAATGCACTGGTAACAAACAAACAAACAGGCGTTATATTGTAAGAGATGTCTCTATCTGAAACTGGTTATTCTCGAGGTCATGCCATGAACAGTTTTTGAATGTATTTTTGCTGTAAATAGAAAACCAAATAAATGAAATCTCGATGTACCAAAATAAGGCTTTTTTTTAATCAACTTATATCACAGACGTGTATTAATGAATTGAATTGAATTGGTTGCAAAACGAAGTAAATAATTGTTAAGATAAATAAAAGGATTGTTATTTTTTATCTTATCACCAAAAACTCATAAAATTATCACTTTGTTGGGTGAAGTTGGTATTCATTACGCTACGGTGAGTTTGTAGAAATTTGGTTTTGAACACATTCAATCAAATATTTAATTTGATATTAAGTCCTTAACGATTAACTACAATAAAAATTGTTTAATATTTGTGTTGTTATTTCATTTTGTTTTTTAAAATATGTGGTACAGTTTACGCTCGGTAATCTGCACTTGATTGAGTGTGACTTGATTGCACGTGTGCGGTAATCTGCACTTGATTGAATGACGTTTTGATGTTTTTTTTTAATTTCTTATTTTTGTCTCAACCAATGAGGTAATTATAATATTATAATACATTTTTGTGTTTCACAAAGAAAGCTTATAATAAAAATAAAAAAGAAAGGTATTTTTCTTATGTTCTTCAACTCGAACGACTCAATAACATGCCCGTCATGGGTTTAAGCCTTCAATGCTGCGTGGTAATGCATTATGTCTCGAAAGCCTGTATAGGCCGGCAGGTCTGCGTAGGATGTTACGCCAAAATAAAAGAAGAAGAAGAAGAAGAAGAAGAAGAACTATTTTAGTCCGAATATTGTTGTTTAGGAATGTCGAAAAATTATTTTCTTAAGATAAACTTTGATTGGTCGGATGAACTATTAGATTAAAAATATCTATAGATCATTTTCATTTAACAAACAATACTTGTCTTATTCAGAAAGACCGGTTAAAAAACTCCGTATTGCCATAAACAATACTCTATTAACATAAAAAATTTTATTTTTCGAACTGAAATCCACTTTTAATTAAAAAAAAAAGATATATGTTTGCAGTACCAATGTAGTAAAACCAATCGGTTACTGGAAGTTTGTCCAACGGTAACAATGTAACACAGTTTCTAAAGTCTCCCTCGACAAGACACGGACCAGATGGTTGCACATTTTGTGATCTTTTGCTTCGTGGTTTGCATCGTCAAATCCTTCTTTCACCCTTCAGTATCGGGGAATACATTGCCCCTGCTACCTACTCACCATTTGGAACGACTCCAAAAGTCAACCGTGAATCCCAACCGACCGAAGTACCAACCTGCGAAGTATTCCTATTTCATTCTACCTCCGTGCGTATGTGTGTGTGTGTGTGTGTGTGTGCTTTCCGTGTGCCACGAAAGCTAACATTGCAGACAACACTGGAGATCCAATTTCCACATATTCGCTCCTGCGGGAACCCGGTAAATGCAGCTCGAGAAAGTCCACCGGCAAACATTGTTGCACATCCAGGACGGTTCCACGCTTGCACGGCTCGCAGCGTCTGCTCGGTCGTAAGTCCCAATCTGCTCGGGCGGAAGCGGATGTAAATATTTATGAGAAGATTATAGCGGTGGAAACCGTCAGTCGATGGGGCAGGTCGGTACCAAGTACTTCCCACTGCACCACTGTCCCAAAGTTGAGGGTGCCGGTCAAACGAGCAGCGACCGGAAGCACTGCTCAGTCCACTGCTTCACCACTGCAGGTGCCGTACCCCGGAACAGGGAGCTTTTCTTGCGGTTTGCTTTATGGCGATGCGCTTCCAGCTTCCTGTTCGGTTTCGGTTGATCGTCAATCGGGTGGTTTATGTTTGGCTGTACGATGAAGCGCGCTGCGATGCGCTTTGCTTTGTGGGTAGCGGGTAGCGGTAGGTGCATTTGATAAGCCAGAGAAGCTAGAGCAGCTGTGGCAAGTGAAACGGTTTAATTAAAATTTTGTGACCTCGTCACTCCAACACAGTAAGCTTTTCGGAAGAGAAGGATGCTCTCTATTCTTTCTTGGGGTGGGGTTTCGATACGTAAAGAGGATTATTCAGGTTGAAACAGTGTGTCAAGATTGTGTTAAAATTCGGTGAGCCGTATTGCCGTACGGAGCAACAGATGACGCATTCAATTGAAAGCAAAGGATTTAGTTTACTGAATAAAATATTTAAAATGATTCATTTAAGAAAACGAAGGAAACAATTTTGTTTAAAAAATTTGTGTTTAAGGTAATTCAAGCTTGGTATGTCGTTTGAAACGTCTTAACGCTTTAATGCAGCATTTAAAATCATTTTAATTCCTTCTGTTAGCATGTTGATTGAAACCAATAACAATCAAAGAAAAGGTCAACCATAGAATGATTGTTAAATGTTGCATGGACTACAGTAAATCACTCGACTGTTTTCCATACAGTTCCTTTTTGGATTAAACAGATTCAACGATGGTGCGTTTAGTTGCTTGCCGTATTGTGTTTCTCTGATCTGTCGCTCTCCCTCTCTCGTTCTTGACGGTTCTCATGCACAACACGTGCAGCTGCTTGCAACATAAACAACCATGCACCTCCATCCAGACGCGAAATTTCGAAATTCGAACAGTGCAGTTACGACCAAACGTAAACAAACATTTATTCCCGCCAAACAACACACTTCGAAAATGAGAGCAAGAGAGAGATCTGAAATGTTTATGCTCTCTCTCTATCTCTCTCTCTCTCTCTCTCTCTCTCTCTCTCTCTCTCTTTCGAGAAAAGCAAAATCTACAGGTACAGGGTTTTACAGGACAAAGAAAACTGGCAACGTGTGTAAGTTTGAAAGAAGCAGCAATTGTCATAATAATCATTTTCTCGCATGTCAACTAGTTCCATATTGCAACATTTGCGAAGGCTTTCATTTTCATTATCTGTTTCAAACATCGATTTAGTTGTTCTGTTATCCTGTCTAACCCTGCAAAAACTGAATTTCTCTCTTATTTGCTCTCTAAGTGCTTCATAGTGCAATCTCTCAACACTGCTGTGGCTCTCGCGCCTGCTACGATTCGACGCTCTCCCCTATTTCGAACGCTTCGTGTTTCGTTAGGTTGGCGTTCGTAAGCTTTCGTCAAGTTGCAGATGATCGCGTACCGAAGGGGCAAGGGCCAAATCATGCCGCATGTTACCACATCCAGCTAGTACAACGTCACCCGTGGTTTAATTCGGACGGCAAGTCGGTGCTTCGCTCTCGGAACCGGGCTACAAGTGAATCGTTTGCTTGGAAGCGTTCAATCCCTGTGCCCAACAAGTGTTGCAAGGCGGGCTAGTTGTGTGTGGCAGTGAGTGTGCTATTTTTATTTGTGTTTAATATTAAATTCATGCAACAAAAGCCATCGAATGAGGAAGCAATCTTTTAATTAGCTTGTTGTAAAAGGTAAATCATTGTGCTTTAAATCTGTCTTGTGTCTAATTTTTCGCTAACCAAGTGTTAAGAATAACGTTACCATTCGCGGTGCCGTAGCTCATTTGAGCCTGATTACAAAACAAAGCTGTCGACCCTTCTTAATCCGATTTTCCGTTGCCCAAGTCGTGTGTATGTGTGTGTTTGCGTTCGTCGATGTATTGTCATCCAGTTCTTCGGTGTGAAGAGACGCGAGGGAAATATGTGTGTATCATTGTTATTATTATCGCCAATCCCCGGACCGATCCGTGTCTGTGCGTGTCTGTGTGTACGCGGATGGATAAGGCGTGCCTGATCCAACCACAAGCCGGACGTCGGTTCCGTTTCGGTTCTTCATTTCCGAAATTGAAACAAAAAAAAAGTATACCCCCAAAGCTGGTAAGCGCTTTGTGTGTCGGTCGAATGTGTATCTTTCGTGTGAAGCAAGGAGACGTAGAGTGAGCTATGTGTGCTTTTAGTGCATTGTCACAGTGGCTACATAAATCAGCATAACAGCAGTAGATCATAGCACAAAATGGATAACCACTGTGTGCGAGAGCTGGGTACAGAAATTTGCGAGGAAAATTCGTTAAACGGTCGGATTAACTTAAGTCCCATCTTTTTATCCTCGTTTTTTTGTGTGTGTGCAAAGTGTGATGCGGCACTGTGAGCTTACTACCGTTTGAAGTGAAAAGTGGAAAATACAAACAACAAAAAGTGTGACACGTGCGTTGGTGAAGTGAAATTATGGCTCCATCTCCTCCCTCTCACCGCCACCCTTTTATCGCTGAGTGCATTAAGCAAAACACATACAAACACGTGTCAAAAAAAAAAGCCATTCGTGAAAAAAGTAACCACTCGTCAAATTAGCAACTGGGAAGCTTTTTCGTTTTATCTTCACCGAGAGGCAAACATGCCTTTCTCCCCCTTTCACTGTGCTTTTGATTGGGAGAGCCACAGTTAGTGGGATGCGCTGGTGTTGGTACTGGTATCTGTCGCCCCGGTAGATTTTGTCGACGAAAGTGAATTAAAATTGGATTTGCGAAGGTAATTGAATTTGTGTCGGGTGGTGCCGGTCCGCTGGTTCTCCCACATGGTCCGCACGCTCCGCACAAATCATCGTCGGCGTGATTGCGAATGTGCAGCTGGTATGGCTGTGAAACAGATTTGCAGCAACAAGGGGAAAAATAACGAAATGCACGTCTATACAAACGCACACATACACACACACACACACGGACAGGTGTGGTTGGTTGGTGCATTTTAATTCAGTGGCTGCTTTTAAGTGCACATGAATCAGTTGATAGCTCGTTGTTTGTTTGTGTGCGTTTTTTCCGTTAATGCTTTAATCACAAGTGAAAGTAGTGGCGAATGTGGTAAGAGCAATTAAACGGTTCTTGTCTGTGGGAAAATTGCAATTAAATGTTGCACACATGAATATTGAAACAGAGTAAACTGCATTAAGTGGTACTACTGAGCTGGCAAAATGTAAGAACGTTCAAGATTTAAGGAACGGAAAACAAATAAACGAAACATCATCATGACTTCGTTTTTCAGGAAACGGTTTCATTTTTTTCAATCTCTCACACTCGAATGAAAAACGGTTCCTATTGTATTCGCTCCAAAAGTGACCAGTTTCTCGAAGGCTAGCAGCAACTGTTTGTTTTAGCTGGCAAAGAAACCCGATTTCATTAACGGCTGAACGTCCTGCGGCAATTGTGTCGGTTGACCTTTTGTTGGCGTCATCCGGGGGACGGCGTTTCTGTGTCAGAAGGGCAGGCCATAGAAAACGCTCACCCCTTCGTGGATGGAGCGTAGGTAGTAGGTTCTGTAGGTTTCTTTATTGTTTTATTTCATTCTCTCACTCTTTCAGTAAAATATCTTCCAGCGATTATACTCGTGCGGTGTTCTCAGCAAAAAAAGCTCATTGTTTTTGTTTACCTTTTTTTGAGAAAATTAAAACTTAAAACAAATAAAAATATCCAAATAGTTCATCTTTCTCTTTATAACTACTTGGTACAACTTAAAAGGATATTTTTAGTTTTTCTATAAAAACTTTTATTGTTATTTAACTTTGAAATTTGGAAAAAGATAACTGTAGAAATACTAATTTGCAGAAGAAAAAAACTTCATATAACTACCTTTTTCAGTATTTAAACTCCAATGCTAGATAAAGGAAGCTAAGTAAAATATTTTTATTTAAACTGCACATAATTAGAAAAAAAATCAAGCTAAGAAAAATTCAAAACTGATCTTTTTTTTTTATTTTGAAGGGAGCGGTTCAAACATATTGTTTGATAATAAACTAAAAATAAAAACATTTATTTGTTGTGTTTTCATCACAAAGTTTTAAAAATTTACGTTTAATTTCAAGTAAAATCGCACATTAAAGTTCTTGAACACCTGAACTAAATACATTCAAAGAAAGGACGTTGATTTCAACAGTCGAACAACAGTAGTAATCAACGTGAACACACGATCGAGCTAATTAATGAAAGCTATGTTTTTTGTTTGTTCCAAAATCATCCCCAAACAGTTCTACAAAGCCGTTACGATTGTTTGTTTGCAAAAGCATTGTGCTGTAAGCTCCCGTGACTCATCATTATTATTGGCTTTCGAATTTGGAAGCTTGCATTTTCAATCTTCAAAGCAACAAAACATCGTTCCATTAGATTGCGCGTGTAATTTCATCCTGGCGTGTATCCGGTTGGCATCAAATATTCCAACCTCATCCGAATGAAACAACCTTCAAACATTTGCCAAGCAAACGCTTGTTTGAAGAGGTTGTTCTCCGTTTGGTACGGTTTCGGCCCATTCCGTCCCACAAGACAATATAAACGTCAAGTGCTCCCGGGGAAACCGACCGGAAAACAAAGCTTTATTTTTAATATCCTGCAAACCGGTGGGGAGTGGTAGTTGTACTGCTGGTGTTGTGAAGAATGCGTACGAGTGTTTTACCGGTGCTCATTAAAAATAGGTCACCGGTAAAGACGGCGTGAGTGGACAGAAGAGAGAGAGAGAGAGAGAGAGAGAGAGAGAGAGAGAGAGAGAGAGAGAGAGAGAGAGAGAGAGAGAGAGAGAGAAAAAACGGCACACCCCGACAGGTTTTCCTCCAGTCTCTTCTATCCCCACAATTTCCCACCTGTTCAGGCAGCAAAGGTCGCGCTCGTGTTTCTTTGCGCTCTGGTTTAGCCGGATTTGAGTTAGAGGAAATATATATTAAATGCACCTTTGCTACCGGACCCTCAACACCCACCCACTCGCCCGTTGTGCTCTTGTGACCCCACCGGGAACCCGCGTCATTGTCGTGACGCTTTCGTATGATTAAATTTCAACACCGAACAGCAGAGAGAAGCAAAACCGTGCGGCAAACATTTCACCCAATTTGCCACAACAGACACCGGGCGTTTGGGGCCGAGGGAACGGGGGCAGAAAATCTCATTAATGTCCAAAAAATAAATCGCCCACTCGTTCGAGTGCTTCCGTTGGGCAAGTGAGCGCGGCGACGTCGCTCTTGTCCGGCCACTTGGTGCGTTTCTTTATTCTCTTGCGTTGTGGCCTTCAAGAAGGAATGTTGGCTGGCCTAGTTTGAATATTGCTTTGGCACTTCAGCACACACACGTACACATAGCACTTCCGAAGACAGGGAATTTGTTTTTCTGCTGGCACTGGTTTGGTCTCTCTTTCTCTCGGTGGACCAGTTGGTCTGATCGGGGACGTTTATGCAAAAAACGAACGGCAGCAAAAGCTATCTCAAACCATCATCGGCATCATCATCAGCATCATCGTTGCCATTATGCTGCAAGAAATTGTTGCAATTTGTTGGCCATTATAACTTTTGCCACCGGGTTTGGACTATCTTCAAATAAATCGACAACCACCAGCATTTGCGCTGTGCTTTACTCCAACGCTGATGCTTTTGTTTTCACTTCCACGGTTGCGTTTTTTTTTTGTTTGCGCGTTTTCTGTTGTTCGCCGAGGAAACGTAATAATTCTCGTTTGATGCGAAAAATCAAACGAAATTGTACATGAATGACTAGACGCAACGGAAAATGAAACGGCATTTGCAATAGTTGCACATTCTTATTTTCTTTTTTCCCGCCGTTTAGCTTTCATCTCGGCTCCACTGTCATAGCTACTCCGAGCATCCGTTTTCGCTACAACAATGCTGCTTCTCTCGTTATCGGAGTGCATTTTCACATTCGTTTTTTTTTGCAATTTCCAGCAAAACGTTCACCTAGTTTCGCTGCGTTATCATAGCGAGCCAAACCTTGCGGGGTTTCTTTTGATGAAATACTAAGTTAAAAGAATTTCTCTATCATGAATGCAAAATTGCACTACACTTGCGACGGTTTGTGTGCCTGTTGTGTCTGTGTGTAAGTGTGCGCTCACGAGCTGGGAGTCAATTTCTGTCCAAGCACAAAGGAGCAATGAGATCAGCAGTGCAGTAAATGATGCCACAGAATGGTGCAGTGGAAGATTCACGCGAAGAATGCAACATTGGATCGTTCGGTACGTTGAATGAACGACAAAAAAAGTGAAAGGTTTCAGGTTGCATGCACCATGGGGGGAAAAAGATAATAAGTTGTTAAAAATAAGGTGGAATCCTTGTGAAATCGAGCTGACTTCTGAGGTTTATATTACCTGCCTTTGATCTATTTGAAAATGTCTATCAACCATATTTGTGTTATGAAGATACTTCTATGTCTATTATTGTCTTTACAAATAGTTTTTTAAATGATTAAAATTGTTTTGTTTTTTTTTGTATTTATTGTAATCAATTTGTTGAAACATTCTGAATACATTTGTATCTATTTTTTTACACATCAGGTTTCCTAAACCACGATTGACCTACTCACGCAACACGGAAATGGAATCCCATGCTAATTGAATAAGCGATACCTCTCCCCGATTAAATGTCCCGAAATATTAATATTCCGACCACAAAGCTCACAACGTGACAGCGGCACTCAACTTTCTTTGCATACAAAACATTCATGATTTATGTTTATGCTACTTCCCTGTTTCCCATACTTTCCCTCGCCGAATCAGTCTCCCCCTTCTATTCCAGTACATCACACTGAATGTAGGTTGTTGCGTTACTTCGAGCAAAAGAATACCTTAATTGAGCGCTTAAATGTACACGATTATCTCCACCCGCTCCGTACGATAATCCATTCGAGCAGGTCGACCATTTCAAACACATCATGTTCAAGTTGTCGGTCGCTCCCTTTATTCTTCTTCTCGGGAGCTCAATGGGGAGAAAAGGGGGGAAGGGCATTTTACCACACCATTTACGTGAGTGAGTAACCCCATCAAGAATTTCCATTTAGTGCGGTTCGATGGTCTTGGTGATGATGATGATGATGATGCATGTTTCCTTTCGGGACAAAAGAAAGCGAACGATGAGTAAGAGCGAACAGCAAAATGGTGATTATTATCGTGTCAGTAAATAAACATTGCGCCGTGTCGTTGTACATGGCAATGCGAAGGTGTGAGTAGCTCCGTGTTAACAAGTGAACGTGTTTCGTGTGGTTTAATTTGCCTTGCCTTCTAAGTGAGCTTGTTCATATCGCTTCAATCCGTTGTTTGATGCACGACACACATTTAAAGACAGGAAGGCACTTGTTTCGACACTTTCGGAGGTAAGCACTTCTGTAACGTGCACTTACCCGTAACATGAACAATAGCTCATCAATCTCACCAAAGCATGAGGCTATAAAGCGTTGATGCTCATGATGCAGCTATCAAATGCAAGCTTATCATAACGAAAATTAGAACACAATAAATGGGTCACGGTGTCCATGTAAGCCACGTTCCAAATTGCCATGAATAATTATACTCATATAATACTCAAATTCAAGCTCACTATCACACCATTCGGAAGCTTCTGTGAAATGGATAGTGACTTTATTGCTGAAGCCGCTTGTACCGTATGGGCATATCACTTGCGTACCGATGGTATAGACGGGAAAGTAGGCGTTGATTTACGGGGAAAACTGATTTTTGTGTGAATCATTAATTAATGCTGTGTGCTTCCGCGGATTCATTTCAACAAACTTGAACCCAACAGGCATATTCCGCAAGGAGATAGTTGAATAATTTGTGCTCCGTTACGTGGCGTAACGAAGGAGAGTAAATGTGTGGTATCAGATAGTTTTGGGAGTGCCAAAAAGGTCCTAATAATGTAAAGTCTAATCTGTTACTTCATCTGGTACCACTAATTCTTTGAAGATTATTCTTTGGGGCATCATAAAAGCCGTATTTTTTATTTACAAAGCGATCAACCCTCCAGGACGCTAATCAATATGTGTATGTCTTCCAGATAGGACCTTTCCCTGTTGTTGCTATTTTCAATCCACATTTTTCCTAAATCATCCAAACATCGCGATGATGATGTTCTCTAGCTACTCCAAACCATTCCTAGAAGCCTGGACATGATGTTTTGACAGAACCAGTTTCAATAATCCACCAGAATCCACAACACTGTAGATAAAAGCGTCACGTACAATCGAAAGCATACATCAAAATCCGAAATGTGTTGTGTTTTGCCCCGGTCAGTTGCAATACAAGATACACAACAATTCACAAACACGTGATTTGAAGTGGATTCGAAATCCACACGCCGGTCTCAACTGTCACAATGCTGCGCACAGAAAACGACCCATCAATGTCAGGCTGACGGAGAAGTTGATGAAATGCTGTAGTAGTTGTAGTAGTGGTTATTGTTATGGATTGCTAAGTACTGTCAGCCTGTTTCCCCTCTCTCTCCCTTTGTCGGGCGACGACGCAAAAGACAAGACCACTCTGGGAAGCATCAATCATGTCGTGGAGGATTCTCCAAAATGTCAGAATGTCTTGCCATGAGGTCTGCTTCGTCAGGATGCTGATTTGTGGTTAAATTATGACAAGCCTGACAAGACAAGAGCTATACCGCCATATGATAGAAGTTTTCCAAGTAACCAAAAGCTCATAGTTCAAGTTTTCCGATGGTTTTGGGGAAGAAAAAAACACGACATTAAAATACCCCAGATCAAATTACAACCAGTGCCGATCCCGCCAATTCAATTTTGACCATGAAACTTATGCAAAATTATTCCATCAAGGGCGGTGATCGAAATCAATCTGTGCGCCCTGTCTACTGAAAGCCCACACATACACACTCACATACCCCCTGGTAAAGCCTGGCTACTCAGTCAACCCACCGAGAAGGGAGGAGGGGTCGTGTGCTCCTTGCTAATGCATAAATAAGAGGCGCATCTCTAATGAAACCGCTGTCAATCAAAACCGTTCCATACTGTTACCGTTGTCATGCTACGGCCAGCTCTTCATCACTCTCGATCACTGGGTCGATTGGGTCTGGTAGGAAAAGTTGAAAGAGAAGGGAAAATAGAGCAACGAGCTAAAAGTGGGGAAAAACAAACCGCCTGTTCATATATACACACTTGGAATCATGATCCGTGGCGCTTCTCACATTTTTGCACTATATTTTGCTACAGCAGATGACACACGGCATGGGGCAGCCCTTTCGGTGCGAGTGCAAATCTTCAACCCAACTTTACGCTGCAAACCACAAATCTTACCACACACACATACACATACGCATTTACGCTTCTCCACACTAAAGTTGCAGCCATTCGGCACCGTTTCATTCCTCGACTCACGCCATATAGGTGGATTGCTACAGGCGGAAAGTGTGTGTGTGGAGAAGCCGTTTGCCGTGACTTGCCCGTTCTGCCCTCGATTTGCATCATCATTCAGTCATCATCACGAACATCATCGTCATCGTCGTCGTTTAAGAAACGTACAGCTTGATGCATGTCGCTACCGTTAAATGGCCCTTTGCAGCAAACGAGGGATAAGCAAGGGATGGTCAGGGAGAGAGCGTGCGCCCCTGTGTGGGCGAGTTATGTATGCATATGTTAGCAGTTGAACTATGAGCAGTGGTGGTGGTGATAGCTGCGCTGTCCGGATGACAGGGGGCGCAAGGCAAGGAGTGTTGATCCATATTATTCCATTATGATGCTAATACAATTTATTCGCCGGACACTCACGTAATGCAAACAAATGCCGGAAGAGCGCCACGGCACACGGGGGGCGAAAGCGGCAAACCCAGACCACCCAATCAGCTACCGGGGTACCGGGGTTTCGGTCGGTTTCTGTGTGTCTGGTTTGCTTCTTTTTCCTTCCACTTGCACGTATCAAATACCCTTAAATGGATGGAAAGAGACAGAATGGAAGCCCAAATGAAAACGAAACGCAACCGAAATAATCTTACAATCTGTTACATAAAAATGGACTTGCTTCATTTACGATTAGAGAGCTCTTTTTTGTTTTGTTCAACTATTACCGGAAGCCCTTCAAGTTATTTTCTGATGTGAAAAGGAACAAACTTCATCCACAAGCTAGGGCTGCGGCACGAAGGTGTGTTTTGTTGATTTTTTTTAAATGTTTTGCCCTTGTCCGTTTGTCCACAAACAACCTGTCACCCTGTCTACAATTGTTTCCGTCGACGAATGTCCTTTGTGTGCGGAACCAGTGTTGCTGAAAAGCTGAAAAGGACCTTCCTCAACATAAATAGCACCGGCAGCATGGTGTGAGAAAGCAAACAGGAACGGACTGCCGGCGACTAATGATGTAATCTGATTACCGCGACAACTTATGTTCCGTACGTTAATGGTTCGCTCCAACACAACCTAACCCTTGGCCTTCGAGAACGATTACGGTTGACGAGCGAGAATGTGTGTGTGTGTAGATGTGTTTGTGGTTTGAACGCCACTTCCGAAAATACAATTGAAGATGACATGTAGTCGCGTGTCCGGTTGGTTCGTGCTTCGTCTAATGATAAATAACACATGCGATTTTAGATATGTTATTTCGTTTCTAGTGAGTTGTCTGTTTAGTAATTGGTCTAAAATTGAGATTCTTTTAATTTTCGTTGTACGTATATTATAAATCATGATAAAGATGCGTATGATAAAGACCGCAGACGTGCATGTTAAATAAATTAAATTTCATAATTCAACGAACATTTCTTAAACATTCTATTCAAACAATTTTAATTCGAGTTTTTAGCTTATTAGCTTGAAGGCCATCAACACGACTTTAAATAAATTCAAAAATATCTGTATATCACAAAACATTCTTGGTAAATTCTCTACTGATTATATCTGATTGCTCTGAATTTAACATGAATTTGCACTTCTCGCGCTACAGGTAACACACGAATCACAATCCTGACATATCGTCTAGCACGGTCTTATATGACCGGGCCATTGCGACCAAAAAAGAAGGAAGCGTTCGATCAATTGTGTGCCCTGTGCAATTAGTGTGTTCACTAGCACACACTAAGAACGACCCAATCAATCCATGCACGAAAGAGATTGATGACCGCGGCTTCTACATGTCGCTCCATTGACGAATCGGGTCCGTGTTGTGGTTTTCTCTTCGGCGACAGTATGCTTTGGAGTATGCTGCTTAACAACATTCCTAAAAGAACCACACACAAAAAACGCCAATATGTAGGCACAGTTGTACGACACGATTTCTACATACCGTCTCACACATGCAATCTACGTTTCGCGACGCTTTCAACGCTTCTCTGGCGGCGGTAACAGATGCAAAGAAGAGACCATCAAAACCCAATACTCACCCACACATACATCTCAATCGATAATTGGAAAAGTGCAAAATGGAGCAGAAAACCACACCGGCAGACAACCGGCAGTGTGATAATTCAATCAAGCAGACCCGCCTCGGGAGGATTGACAGCCGGCAGCTGTCAGTTTGCATTCACCAAGGGCGGCTGACGACAGCTTGGGCTCCGAGGGCCGGAAGAAAATTAAACCGAAACACATCCCAGCAAGGAAACGCGACCACACAAGTGGAGCAAATAAAATGGAGATGATTTTTTTTCCCAAAAGTGTGATCTCTGCTACTCCCTTTCCATTTTTCGCACGCTTTGCTTGTTTACTCACTGGGCGTCTTCTCGAGCTTCAACGATTCCCTCAGTTGCAGCTGTACAAATAGCAGCGTCTTTTGAACAGCAAATAATGCTGCAAAGTTCCGAACACACACACATTCCATACCGGCACCGTTGTGCTAGCGTCACCCGGAACTAATGAGTTTCGCATGCATTAAACATAATGCCCCGGAGGATGTGTTGCTTTCCCGATGTCGGATAGAACGGAATGCTCTCGAGATCACACACATGCACCCACACACACACACATGTACACTCACAGGGAAACAGAATTGACACTGGCGGAGATTCAGCGTGCTGCGCACGAGGTTGACCCACATACATACGTCCTAACATGGCACTATTTACCGTGTCTGCGAACGTTATTCCACTTGCAAGCATAATTAATTCGGCACCGAACTGATGGAACTTTCTTCACTCGTGTGACGCGGGTAAACTGCTGTATGGTAGTGAGATTTTCGCTCCATTTTGGGAAGAGATGGTTTGGGCGTGGACCAGAGTGGTGTGGAAGTTTCAGCTGATTCGATAATACCCAGAGAGATGAATCATTTTCGTGCCCGCTGCGCTTAAGCTAGACCACTAGCGGTGGTGGCTCGTTAATATATCATTCGATAATCTGTGTGTCCAATTAATGCAATTTCCCTGGAGTGACCGGCGGTTGAACTTTCGCTCGTGTGTGCTTAGAAGCGTAATTCATTTATGCCGCGGAGTAATGATCGCTTTCTCGAGTTAGAATAATGAATGTTTTAATTAATGCATTGACTGTATTCAGGGGCATGGTTTTACAGAGATTGGGCATACAGCAGGAGTTTTTTTTCTATACTTGACTCCGTTTTCATCATAGTAACCTTTGTTTACTAAGCCAATGTTATTTGATTAATGAATCTACGGTAATGTTTGTGTTTAAAATATGAAAAAAAAGAAACTAAGAGAGATAATTGCCAGAAAATATGGATGGAACGCAGCTGAGGGTTTGTTGGACCGGTTCGTGTACTACTCGTGTGCCATATCGAAATACAGTTCAAATTTGCTTGAAATGGTCAAATTGAGTTTTGGCGTCATTGCTTGCCGTTGCGAAGCCTGTGGGCCCGAATTCTACTTTTTGATATGTTTGTTTATGTTTCCCTGGTACTATTTCACTGTTTTTACGATTCCATTAGAACCTGAAGTCGCTCAGGGTCGTCGGCCATTCGGAACCGGGCGTTTTTTAATGCTCGTAATGTTGTCTAATAATGCCAAAATGTTCGAGATGCCAAAACATGCTTAAACGATGTCCACAAACTATTGCACGTAGTCCGTTTTAGACGCTACGGGGTGCAGTTCTTTAGTGGCGCACGCTTCTACATAAAGTTGTTTCACTTTTTTGGCCATCACGGTTAGAGTTCAACTGATAGAGGTGTCTAATTTAATCCTGGAACTCAGAAACTAAGATTGATAATGGAGAAGAATGTTATTCACTATTTTTTGTTTTGTATTGCAGCATCAATCCAAACTTTTTGTTTCGAATTTTGAAGGTTTTTATCTATGAATTTTTTTATCTCTGGCGCAATAACTATTGTAAGTCATCATTAACTATCTGTGTCACTAATGGACTTTACTATCAGTGACTTATTGTATATTTATAATACGAAAGTTTGTCCTATTTTTGCATACATACATACATTTTTCTTGCAAAGAAACACACATATTTTGCCAGGAATGGTCAAAATAGTTGGGAACGATATTTTAAAATTTATTAAAAGTATAATTACTGATTTCGTGTGAAAAAAGGGAAATACAATTATTTACAGGAATATCATTGTTTGTAGAAAGATGGCGAAATCTAATATAGCAGAACGGAAGTTTCAAGAACGCGAGTTCATGCCGGTCTCGTGGTACTACCGTCAACTCGTACGACTTAACAACTTGCCCGTCATGGTTTCAAGACCCAAATAGACCTGAAAAAACTGAAAGCTGAAAGCCAAGCCCACAGACAGACCTTGACCGACAACGGTTGTTGAGCCAAAAGAAGAAGAAGAAGAACGCAAGATTCAATTGCGTATATAAAATACAACCCGCAAGATGAACATTGTTGTACTGACAGGCTGAATTTGACGAACAATTATCTGATAGGCTAATAGTTATTTAGATTTTTTAAGCTAAACATCTGATAATTGCTTGAGGTTTTAAATGTTTTGTTTAAAAAATATAGGCCACAAACTGCCAAACTTCGTATAAAAAGACTAGTTGATATCGTAAGCCGGTCTTGCCAGAATACATTCACATTCTCCGGTCTGGTGATACATTCACAACTCAAACGACTTAACATCATGCCTGTCACGAGTTCAAGCCCCGAATAGACCGTGCCCCCATACGTAGGACGGACTATCCTGCTACGGTAACAAAAAGTCAATGAAAGTCAAGCCCACTTCACTAGTGGCTGCAGAAAGGCCTTGACCGGCAGCGGTTGATCTTTTGTGCCAAAAGAAGAAGTTGATATCGTAGATTCCCTCTTCATACTATTATTTTTTCGACGGTTCTGCATTGCAAAACTTTGAAATAAAGTGTACGTCGTCTCCATGAATAATATTTCATATTATTTGTATACGATTTTCAAATTTCACTGTCAATTGAAAATAAAATTTGAAACTAAAGTCTTGGTTCTCACTATCCTTAAATTCATTTCTCCCAACAACCTTTCAAAATAAATATCCTTTAAAAGGCACAACAAGTGGCTTTGCTTATACTCTTCACTATTTAGTTATTCACACTTCTTGAGACTTCTCCATAAGACGAAAACAATAATCTAAATATAGTGTTTGCCCAGCAATCGAACTACACACACCAATCAACACTCAACCATATCAACACGCCGTAAACAATTTATAATTTAACCTACCGTGCTGATCCGATTTAGCCTAGCATAATCACATTTTACCACCCCGCCTCAACTGACACTCTCCGGCCAGAAGCTCAATTTGCTCCATTCTATCCTTCTGCATCAAACATCGTCAACCCCACTCGAGCGATCCCGCCCACACAAACCACCCGTCGATTTGATGTTTGTTGTTTAAGCACGGTCTATTTACTACGCCACAATACAACTATTCCGTGTCTGTTGTCAATCTGCGCCCATTCCTTGAATGCAAACACACACGCACACACGCATCACAAACATTCCATCATACATCATATGAATTACTCTTACGTGCTTGGTCCTGCTGCGAGATGAATTATTCACACCGCACGAACCCGGGGAGACAAAAATAAACTCTCGCCCTATCCCCTTTCACTTGTAAGTTGAAACGCTCCATACCTCCAATGGCACATTATCACAACCGGCAGCCTTATTGCTATTTACGAACACATCCGTTGCCATATCAGCTAGCAAATCTCGCCATCCTTTCTAGGCCAAAAAAAAAAAACTCACTCCTCCTAGCGCCACTCCTTTTACGCCGAGTTGTTGGGACGATGGAATGTACGAAAGTGCGTGCGAGGGATAAACGATTGAGGCGACAGAATGGAACGTGCCGGAAATATCGATGCCGTGGGTGTCTTCCCCATACCCATGTGCCTCCTGCTCCCAAAACTAACTCTATTTTTCGGGTTGCTGAATACAATATCTCCTTTTCTATCGTAGCAACAACAGCGGCAGCTTGCTCCCACGGGGCAAACAACACGCGTACGCTGTTACCGCAAATCCTTACACGCTTTGGTGGAATTTCTTCTGCTTGAATGCCATCCAATCGTTGGAAATCCGAGGAAAGGCGAGGGGACGAGAAATCGAGCGTCTCTAACAATGCGTGACAATGTTGAGCGTTCAAGATGAGGTGTTTCCTCCTTCCTTTCACTTGTGTTTATGGATTGCTTGTTTATTCTTTCTCGTATGACATGATGTACGCCACAGTAATAATTCGTCAACGTGTTTCAATCCGAAGTGTGTCCCACAGAGTGGTGAAAATATTTTTATTCAAAAATAATACAAAAAAAAACGAAGATCTACCACCAACGTCCATCATACAATATTCAAAAGGTTGAGCAAAAGTTTGGCCAAGTTCTTAGAAAGCTAGCAAAAATAGGCAATGCTTAATAGGCCCAACGGACTCCCACAAAAGGGAAAGCAAAGAAGAAAAAAAAATATAAACCATCCAAGATAAAGTATCCAATCATTCCTGCCTTTCTGGAGTGAGTTGAAAAGATTTCCTTTCCCGAAGCGCTTGCTCGTAAACTTTCGCATTCGCACCGGGCTGAGCAGGGGAGTGTACACACAGCGCAAGAAGGACCTAATCCTGACCGAAGTTTACCACCGGGAGGCAACCGGGGCAAATTTCTTCTCACATCACATCAAATACGAGAGCTAAGACCGAAAACTTTGTGCCACATTTGCCACCCAGTGGTTGAAGGCGGTAACGAGAAAACAGACATGAAAGCACGTCCCAAACATTATATTAACACGTTTGTTTCCCGCCCCCCCCCCCCCCCCCCTCCCGCCTAAAGGTTCCCGGGGACTGGTGCCTTAGGGGAGGACTCGTAAAACCTTGGCGGGATATAAAACCACAAAGCTCGAAAATTGAGCCATCTGCTTAAGATAACTCCTGCAGGTGGACCGAGCACCGAGCCCTTTAAATGAACGCCCAACGTTGAAGGAAACGTGAGCCACTAGGCGTCTCCATTCGGAGTTGATGGAGACGCCCGGTTGTTCACGAACGTTCACAAATTACTGCCGCTGCCACGGCCTATACGGGCAGTATATCTCTCGCTGCTATTCATTTACTTTGTTTGGTGAAATCTGGACCGGGTGCGTAATCTATGACACCCACCCTCACGGTGTTTGGTGGAACGGAAACCGGCGAGGATAGACGATGGCAAAAGGGACGCTTTGCTTTGCTATTTCATTTAATAGGTTTCCGGGAGCGTTGGGCATTTTTTACAACAGCTATAACACGGGTCAATCTCATCGCTCACCCAGCTGCCGACCGAGGCCAAGGAAATTTGAGCATTGTATAAAATGAAACCGACTTTCACTGGTTACGCGCGAATCACAATACTGGGGTAAGTGAATGGAATTGAAGCAATGACGGGCACCTTGTTGTGTTTCGAGGTACTCTTGGCGGAAATGTTTAGTTCACAACCAATTACGCTCCCCATGCTCTGTGCTAACGAGTGCTCGCGCGGATGCGAGTGTAAGGGAACAGACGGGAAAGTATCCTATTTTGTGGTGAACCAAAAGATGACACCAAGCAACACTGTTATAGACCATTGACATCTGAACTGCCGTAGTAGATTAGAAATGGCGTGTTTCGGATGTTTTCTTTAATGTCTGCAGTTTTATGTAGTCTACAAAGGAAGTTTTAATTTGGATTGAGCCATTCCATACTATTTAAATTAAATGAAAATGGAGGACGCAGTAAAATGATAGGATGTCGTAGTGCAAACTGATGGTCAGAAGAATGCTACTAATATACACAGGATACCTCACAGTTTTTTTATCTATCTGTGAATATATTGAAAGCTTCTTTGTAAGAAGAAAATCTCTAGCGAGATGAATACAGAAAATTGTATAGAATGGCTCCAAGAAAAACATATTTCCGTTGAAATAGATCACCAAGGTCCATACTAGTACGGTTCGGTTTCAATATTTATATATAAATTGAAATACGCGGCCCAATGCAATAAACATCACATTCTTACAGTAAGGTGAAAAAAGACTGACAACAGTATCATACCATATCTATACTTTTTATGTCGTCGAACTCAACGACATGGCAACGAATAGAATATGTTGCGAGTAAAGTACGGAATATGGAACACTTATACAACGCAGATGGATTTAGACATTGGTGTGATGTCTGACAATATGGAAAACTTCAAAATAAAATAAATTATATTTATAATGATATATTGATAAAAAGCAGTAAACAAGATAATCTTAATATTTAAAGCCGGAAATTTAAAACTTATTAAAAGCTCAAAAAACTAAAGCCAAAACAACATTCAGTTCACCAATTCTGATAAAACATGTACACTAGCCAACATGGGTTTTAGAATCAATATTATAATAATTAAATTATATCAAATTACGTAACTCACATACAATTACTTATATTCTACTTCTCCTTTTAGTCATGTCACGATGTCTTGCCAATGTAGTTTTCTCTCTTGCTTCATCGTATAACCTTCTGGCACTAAATCTGTCTGATATGAAACATACTAGCTGTATTATTTCAGTCACGTAGCTGGACTGTCTGTTTTTACAACACCTTTAGTTTTCTAGACTGGATTCGATATCACAATCTACTCTCTATAAAAGAAAAATAATTGACTTTGTAGAGCCGAAAAGAAGCATACACCATCCTAAGGAAGCATCTTTTAAAATGTAATTATCAAGCACGTTCTAACAGGAGTTATTTTTCTAGCACTTCCTACCTGAGTGCTACGTTGAGTTATAAAGCTTTATTAAAAGGCTCTATCCGTAAAACTCCTGATGGACTCACCTATCTCGTTCGAAAAGTCACTGCGCGTATTAAAACTTTCCAGTGGTATGGACAAAGCTACAAAAGGTAACTCATAAAAACCGGACCACACGAAATTGACAGTGCTGGCAAGTTCGCGCTGGTGTGGAAAATGAACAATTATACTCCATCTTCACTTCAAATTGAGGACCGATACTTGCCAGTATCAATTTACTTTCCCTCGCGATCTCACACAAACATACTCGCTCTCTGTTTAACGCTACTTTTTCCACTATCCAGCTGATTGAGTGGTTGTTGCGGTGTTCAACTGATCCCGTTTCGTAGGAACGGGACTCATTTCACCACTTCCATGCACAGACATGCACACGAATCGAAACGAAAAGCAAATGCAATTGGTCCAATCGCAATTGAAACGGGCGAAAAGAACCCTTTTTCAAACAAACTTCCACTAACTGAAGCTCGTCCTATTTACTCGTCCTGTCCTTTTTTCTTCTTCTTCATCGCACTGCTATCGGAAAACCCTTTTCGAAAATACGACAGACGTGGAGAAGAGTTTTCATTGAGGACATTTTCACACCTAGTTTAAGTGGTTATCCTGTTGCTTTGGCAATCCGTTTCGTTTCGAGCTTCTTTTTCTTTTCAACTACACCAGCGTCAGATATCATCTTCAAGTACCCTGGGTACGGGTGGATGAAATTGCTAACACTATCTGCTTGCAGCTGCCACGAGCTCCCAGCGCAAAACGGATCGGGTTCACAAAGCGCTCTCGTTCGCTCTCGAGGCAACACGATCGAGCGCTTCTTGCACGCGACGACAACGAGCGAACGACTTCAACAACACTCGTTTACAAAAGTTTGCTCATTCAACGATGAAATCTTTGAAATCGATTCCGAACATAAGGAAAAAGGAATAAAAATTTGATGAAAAAAAATCTTGCTGCATGAGGCTCAGTTTGCAAAAAATTCCAACCCTTCGTCGGTTCGGTTCCGGTTTGCTGGTGAATCTGTTCTGATTGGGTTTGTAAATATTGTTAGTTGATTGGTTTGTTGACAATATAATTTAAACGTATCGTACCAAAAGGTAGCTACGAGAACAAAGAAGTAGAAACAAATGATTGGTCATCAAAATATGTTTTGAGATTAGTTTGAACGAAACTTGATTCAAGCAACGAATAGCATACCTGTATCAACATCTGTTAACCACAAAACATGCCTTCCTTTCCTTGTGGTTTTTAGCAGGCAGCAGTTCCATCAACACAAATAGCTAACTCTATCCTCCCAACAAAAGTACTTTCATTATCTACTGCCATTGTCCATTAACGGCAGGCATAAATAAAATGAATCTCCTTTGCGGCCTATAATTTATGAACGCGATCGCCCACTCGCCCCTACGTTAGCCAAACGGAACAAAATGCGCAAGATACAATTAAGATTAACCTTAAACAGGAAGTGAAAAAAAGAAATATATCTTTGCCCGAAGAAAAGGCTTCCAACACAGAAAGTGCGCCTATATACACACACACACACTCACAAATCAGAATCTATTATAGCGCCTGATTTCCCCCCTGGCCGGTCAAAAATGTGCCGGACTTTGGAGCGTTCCTAATTTCCCTTGTGTGCTTCCTGCGTTTCAAAGCAGCATTTTCTCCACGGTCAAATAACACAACAACGGGACTATCCCCGGCCACGATTAGAAGTTTGCTGTGGCCCGGTTTGTGAATCACTCCGGCTAGTCTTGGGTCGCTTCTAGCAACGGAGCCTTATTCCACTCACTTCCGATGGCCGGAAATGCCTGTCTAATGGGAGTACAACAGCACACATACACAAAAGAGGACCGCATCCTTTGCACTCTTTTGCTCTCTCATTCTCACTCTCTCTTATTCTCTATCTCTTTTACCACCTTTTGCTACCGTATTCCGTGAGTGGAGTGAATTTATTATATTTTTCTCACCTCATTTCCACGCGCGTCTGAATTTCACCGTGCACCGTGCGACCCCTCGGAATGGGTGGTACCGGTACCGGAAGGAAGCGATAAGTTTTGCACTGCCTCGGACATTTTCGGTTCGAGTTTTTGGGCCCGTTTGGCGCAGGGAGCGCTGATGGTACAGTACACGCTTCTCCGCCGGCAGTCGGGCTGGTTAGTAATTATTCAATTAGGATCCTATCGCTGGAGAAATCTGTTCCCGGAGCTCAAACACCCACCCAGCGAGGCAACGTTAACCTTTACGCCGGCAAGAAGGCTGATGCCTTCGAGGAAAGCGTTACCGTGGGGACTGGAAAGTTCGTTTTTTGGCAGGCAAATGCTTCATACTGCATGAGGGATTTATTTATTTTTTGTAATTTAAGAAGTAATAACGACCTGTGGTGTAATTAAGCAAAATCTCGCTAGCTTTAAATTAAAATAATTGCGCTTCCATTTGCACGTGTACGAATTTGCTGCCGTCTGATCTAAAGCTTCCAATTGTAATTACTTTAACAAACGTTACTCCAGTCATCATTTGGTGTCTCAAAATATCTGCTCCATTGTTTTGCCGGCGCTCGCGGTTCTATTCCATTTCAGTACCGATCGAAACACCAACGCACTGCTAGCAACAGGGGGACGAATCCTCGGAGTCTTTCAGCCGGTAAATTCGATTAATTACTTAATGTACACTTAAACCAACTCACCGTCAGCATTCTGACGTGCTCAGTGCTCTTCACCCTCACTGTGAAAGAGGTTCCAAGAACAAATCACTATCGCCTCCACACACATACACACGAACAGTGTAGTTTCAGTTCGCCTTAGTTATGCCTTGACTGCCGGCTGCCGTTGCTCATATTTGAACATTCAAAAACCAACACACCCAAATTCAACCGCACGGGAAGGTAAATGTTGAGGTACCACGTGCAGGTTGTTTAATTTAATTTTGCAATCATAGCTGGGCTAAAGAGCGAGCGAGTAGTGGCTGAAAGCGAAACTATTTTGCTGCAGATGGAAATGGTTTTGTGAAAGCTGCTGTATTGTACCGTGAATCTATTTACTTTGGAATAGTATGGAACGGGTATGAAAACTTTAAACAAACATAACCTAGAACATTCGTTGTATAGATAGAGTGAAAAAGGGTGGTTAACTTTTTGAAACGGCACATTTAGATGGATTTATAAGTTTGGAAGGTGTGTTAAATATTTTTCTTAAAAACGAACTTTTTAACATTAGTAATCGGTTGCCCGGTGTGTTATTAAGTATGTGTTCCTATCGCACTATCGTTATTAATAATTTTTGGTCAGTTAAAAAAAAATACTCATCTTCTTCTAAAAGACATACCCTGGTGTGATGCTCCATATAACACTCGGTGTTTAATGTAAGGAATTTTGACCTTAAACTAACATCGTTGTCCAATATATATTTGTGATAACAAATATTCAATGTTTTTGACTACTTAAAGTTGTGTAGATTTAATTACAATCAATATAAATTATAAAATTTACAATACTTATACGTCAGTTCAGATTAATCAGGACACTGACATACAAGGAATTTTGAATTATGTCCGTTGGGAAGCCACAGAATAGCGATAATATTGTTGTCCATGTCGTGAAGCTTGAACCAGTTCTGTGTTTATTTGGATTTTAACTGTTCCACTGACTTATAATGATCTAGTTAAACGCATTGTAGTTCATGATTTATAAATTATAATAGTATTGAAGGCATTGCCTTTTATTGGCCTTCAAGAATCTTTTGACGGTAACTGTTTTATGTTTAGTATTACAAATATCATGACCTATCTTAATATCACCAGACGAAAGATCATATTAAATTAAGCCACATTTATTGAAACAAACGAGGTAATCTTGAGTTTGAATTAATCTGCCTATAGCAAGCAATCATAAGAAGGAAGATCATTAACACAAACGTTGACATATAGTAGGAAAAGTCACTCGGAATGTGGTGACAAAAGACTCGGAAAACTATTTCTGACTCTGACTTCATGTAATTTACCATAACGGTAGAACTTAAGCCAAGACAAAAGAGGGTCGCCATAATAGATTATCTCAAGTATTGAGACTAAGGAGGCTAAAAAGGTTGAGTCAATAGTTGAAAATAGTTCTTAATGTGGTAGGATCAGAATAGAACATGTAGAATGATCTTGCCATGCATGTAGAATTGTATGCCTTGTTCACACCTATAGTTTACCTACTTCCATTTGGTCCAATAAGAACAGTCAGTGAATGTAATTAAAAAGCTCAGAAAAATGGATTGCTTAATTTAAAATATGAACTTTGGAATGTGAATTTTGCAATATAAAAACGTATTTTATATTTTCTTATTTATTGATATTTTTATTAATTAATTAATGTATTTATGTATTAATTTTACTTATTTATTATTTTTTCATTTTATGTATTTATTTATCTATTGTTCATTGATTAATTCATCAAATAAATAATTAATCTTTTTTTTATTCGTCTCTTTATTTATTTATTGCTCCTATTACTTTTAGTGTCTAGCAATTGATGATTTTTAAATGTTTCAAGCTAGATGTATAAATATGTGACAGAAATATGAGGATACGCACCTAAGTGAATTAAACATAAAACTTACTATACCAAATGATTAAAATAATTGTATAAATACTGTAAAATAATTGTATAACCTATAATGAAATTGATGTGTTTTAAAGTAATTTGTACGTTGCTATTGTTGAGTTATTTTTATTAATCCATACATTTTCAAGGGGTGAAAATGATACTCTTTTAAATACAAAGGGTGCTGACCGGAAAACTAGTCCGAAAAATGTTTTATAGATGTGTAATCTATTTTGTAATGCCGTTAATAAACGAGTATTATCATCACTTTTTTTTGTAAAATTCTAATTTTGTACGTCAAACAGATCGATGAAGCAACTTATTACAAAATTCTTTCGATTTCATTACACCAGCGACTCCAATTGTTAGATCACCATCATACTAATCCTTGTACAGCTATTTCATCGAATTTACTCAAACAAAAGTTTCACTCACTCCACCCAAAAGGGAATAGATTATCCTTATCCATCCCGTGCACAGGACAGCGAGATCGCCCAGTTCACCCTCGGGGACAGGATTATTTGTGAAACTGTCCAAGGATCCCCATTCCGACCCTTGACGTCTTGGGGGATCAATTGCACACACTCACCGATGCTACGAATAATGTAATTTGATTTATTTTATTTATCCTTCGAGCCTCGGTGTGCAAGACCAATAAGAAGCCACCGTTTCATATCCCATACATCGTCTCGTCCACGTGTGCAGCCAATCCATTGGCCCTAACGTTTGGTGACGTTTTGCTGACAATTTGGTTTCGCCAGGACGACGAGCACCGTAGCAAGCTGAACAATAATTGAATTTTATCTTTGGCACAGCTTTTTGCTGTGCAGCATAGGTAGGGCAAGAGAAACGTTTCGTCGCTGTTTGTTTGGTGTCGCTTATGTTTGCGTTCTAGTTTGTAAAAGTTGTCAGAAAAATATACAAACACACGCTCGCCGCTTCTGCCGCGGCGTGACTCGCTTCAGCATTACGCTTCTACCCACACAATAAGAATGCAGCGAAAGAAAAAAAAAAGTTTTGCCCCGAAAGTCTCCTCCCTCCTCACATTCCGCAACGGTAAACGGCAACTCCGTTGAAACTTTTTAAACCATAGCAACAAAAAGTTTGCAGCCTCCCATATTTACCCACGGTGATTCCTACGCAAAATGTCAGCCGTTCACTTTGCTCGAGGCGGCAGGGCAGAGGCACTGCTGCTTGCACAAAACTCGAAAGATAATTCGGAACTCCATCCCCCCCCCCTCCCTACCCCCATCCATACATCACGGGTTGACTTTTGTCTCCCCCATCCCGCTTCTTTACGGCCGCTACTGCCAACTAGAGAACAATTTTCGACAGTAGACTTGGAGCGTGCCGCGGGCAATTTAACGGAAGCAGGTCAACACCCACCGCACAAAGCATCGGCCAATGAGGGTGTGTGGAAACAACTTTTCTCGGGTTTGGTTTCGGGTTTCGTTTGCTTTTTAATTTTTCAGCACAAACTTTGCATCGACGGTCCAAACCAGGAGGAGAATATGAAAACTTCAAAATGTCACAAATCATTCGGGCGTGAAGTTGGTTCGTGTTGGTGCTTCTGGCAAAGGACAACAATCAGCATCGCGGCCATCGCGGATAGAGAGAGAGGAGGTTTTGTGGTTCTTTATATAGTGGCTAGTGATTCAAAGTGTCTTAGTTTCCGGTGGCGGTGCTGGTGGTGGTTCGAGGGAACAAAGTCACAAGCTATCAATTTGCTTGACTCAGTAGTATCCGTACATCAGTATGCGTTGTGATTTATAGAGGGTGGTTTTGCTCTCTATGATGATGAACGATTGTTTGGAAGGGATCGGTGGCGTTTCTTTTCAAAGCTCGATAAACTAATTTTTCATGCTGCACAGGTTTGAGGACAGTGGTTTTATAACTGTCATATATTCTTATTAAATAAGTAAAATCCCTTTTTGATAACTTGATTACATCCATCAAATATATTATATAATATTTATTCAAAGTCTATATCATGCAAAACTTAATGCTATTGTTTCAAATTTTTTATCATCAATACGCGAGAATTTACAATCGTTTGACCACTACGAAAACCATAGTTTCAAAAAGGGAAAGCGCTTGCATCAAAGCGTGAAACACATTTACAAACACACTGCCACCATTACCAACATCGATGCAAGCCAATTCGTACACGCAAAATTTCGTTTCTTGCGGATAGACAACAGGAAAAACCCGGAACGAGCGAGTCTCCATCAACCGAAATGCACTCCGTCGAGCTGAGTCAAGATTTTTTGAGTTATTTATGAGACCACAACTATTGTTGACGGCGGGGCGGACATAAACTTCTTGGTCGTCGTTGAACTTTCCCGGAGTCGGTGCAAAAAGTCACCCCGGTAGAAAATGCTTTCACACCATCGCCGCTATCGGTGCCAGTGTTACCTTCCATCGTACGGTTAAACCGTAAACGGAAGCTGAAAACAGAACCTCTACCCAGCTGTCTTCGGTGACAGTGCCACAGTGCCGAAAAATGGTTTCCATTCTTTGGAAATGAAAATAATTTAAAACCACTTCTTCACATTCTGCTGGATGGAGTTGGGTGAAAAACTGGTGGCAAAAAAGGGTGAGAAAGGTATGGTGGAGTGGTGGCAGGTTCGCAAACAAAACTTTTCAATAAACTTGGCACGCGATAAAACCCGAATGCATGTGACCGTGTGATCGCTGTGGTTAAGGTAAAATTTTAGCGTAGCTATTTTTTATTTTAAGTTTTGTCTTTTTTTCTCACATCTCCGCTATTGTTTAATTTTTCCACATCATATTCCTCGTGAGAGAAATTGGTGAGTTTTAAGTGATGTTTTTTTAATGCATATCGTCTGCTTAGTTAATATTTATTTAGAATTGTTGTTTTCAGAAACTCCTCCAATTTGTTTCAAAATTTAACACTTTAAGCACCGCGACATATGAATTCGTACGACGGCTTTGCTCACCGCTCAGCTTTGTATCTGAGAGATTCAGTGATTCTTTTGGGGAACGAAAGAGGTAGGAAAGAGAGAACGAGAACGACATGTGCTACGCCGTAATGAAACAAAAGAGTTATAACAGTTGCACGAGAATTTGTCTAATCGGTCTCTTGCCGTGCGCTACGTCCTCACTCGAAAAACTGTGACGTCAGGCCAGCTGTCAAAGTGTTAAAACATCATCAAATAAATTCAAAGCATTGTAAAGAAATGTTTGTTAGAGTTTTACCGTTTCAAATCTCCTTGAATGTTCAACGCCCACAAGGTATCTATTGATTTTTTCATTTTTTTTATCTATTTATTGACATAATTTTGCTAGTTTATGTATTTATTTATTTATTTACTTACTTTTTTATTTATTTATTTTAAATTATTCATTTATTGAACCAAGTTTATTTGTAATATCTTCCTTGTAACTTGTAAGGTCCATGCCAGTTTAGTCTGAAATTAGTTAAAATATAAGAAAAGCTCTTGTCAGTGATGTTGTCCTTTCTAGATTAGACAAGTTTATATTTGTAAAATTATTTATAAACATGTATTAAGTATTAACTGGTTTTCTTCCGCTTAATCCTTTATCAAGATATTATACAGCTCGAAAGTAAAATGTACATCTTTCCGATAAGAGAAATTATCCTAAGCATTATCATACGGCACCCTTGACCCGCACGAACTCGGATTTCTCGAACGTACTTTCTAAACGCTTAAAAGTCGTAGCCAAAAAAACAAAAAAACTTTTTTAACACCTCTCCTTCTTCTCTGGAGCCAGAATGTCAAACGACAAATCCTTGCCAAATTAAGCCCTTTTCATCTCGCCCCCTGTGCATCAAGCCGCGTCCACTAATGGGTTTCCGTTCCAATGGCGTGTTAATGGGTTGAGAATGTTTTACGTTTTTTTTGCATCTTGCTTAACATTTTTCGAGTTCCTCTAACTTTCGCCTTCCTCTAGAGCCGGAAAGGAAAATTAGGTCGAATGTTTCCACCCACTCACTTGTAAGCTTTAATTTGTGCTTTAAAGTGCTCGGAAGAGGTAACGCGGGCTCAAAATTATGGCTTCACCAGGACAAATACAAAAGCTGGTGGATAAAAACCCAAAAATCCGGACGCGTTTTTCTTTTTGTGCACTTTTGTGGACGGCTTTCACGGAAACGTTCTTTGCGAACAAGTTACACCGAATGGGTAAAGTTTTCGACACGTTTTATCATTATCATCAAAATGTGTCGGCAGCGACACGACCGGTTCAGGTTGGGCCCCTCCTCCTCTTCAGCGGCGATATTTGTGAGCGTGGCGTGAAAATTATACCGGAAATATTTGGCTTCAAGGGAGAAAAAGGATCACCTTTCTTTAAATGTTATTGCCCCTTGGATCTTTTGTTATGCTTGTTCCGCTGGCCTGTTCCGTTAATCTTTCTTTTTGCTTGCAGTTGCCAGGTAGAAGCTTAATTATTGCATGGATATACAAAACGGCATTATCCTTTCGGTGTTTTATGATGATATTCATGACATTACAGACGCTTTGCAGATACATTTTATGATTTTTTGTTTAATTGTTTCATCATTAGGATCAAAAGTATACAAAAATGAAGCAAAATAAATGATTAAGCCTTATAGTAAGCATTTTAATTGTAAAAAAATTAACCATTTTGTTCAATTTAAATGATACAAATATATTAAAATTCGGTTTAAAATAAGAGTATCAAAATAATCGTATGCACTCCATTCATTTTTCACAGAAATGCTTAACACCCCTTCGCACCTAGTGTAAACATAAATTATGCTATAATCTTTCATCGCAAAACATCGCTCACGACACTTATCGAGCGCAGGCAATGTGTCAAACAATTTGTACACATCATCCTATAAATTAATCGATCACTCGACTTGCACGTGCATGAAATCGATTTTTTTCACTTCCTTTCCCAACCGGTATTTTTATAGAGAACCGTGCAGAAGCCCAAACAACGCGCGACTCGCGACCAGTCAAAGCCCCATTAGTTGCTCAATCCCAACGGTCCCATCAATCTTCCGTCGAGCTCGGAACACCATGACCTAGTTCGGTGGAGCTTGCACCATCTACAAGTAACCTTTCTTTCGCCGTCTTCAGCCGTGTTTGGCCATTAAAGTCTCATTAAACTGTACGCATACACGAAAGCGGCATCGCTCGAGCTCTATGAAGTCATCAATTTCGATTGAATGACCCCAAGCGACGGACAAAAAAACAGCTCATCTTAGGTATCATTTTTTTCGATGATGGCTGAAGAAAGCTCATAGTCGTAGGACACACATATACATTGCAACAAAAAAATAACATTTTTTGACGCACCATATTTATCTTCAAGCCCGTGGCAAACTATCAAGACTCTCTCACAGTAGGATATTATGATTTGATTTAGCCTCACCCGTGTGCTGAATAGCCTGTTCCTGGCATTGGATATGGATCGTCCACTTCCGGGATGGATACGCATCGGAGCTATCGAAAAACAAAATCGTTCGTTACGTCCGAAAAAAAACCATCAAATTACTCTCAATTTCCTAGTCACATTCTAGTCCAAGCATTGAATGTGCATATCCTTCATCAGGAAGAAAACAAACCCAATGCTTAAGGCACAGTCCCGCTGTTTGTCTTCATGACTACGCGTATGTGTGTGTGATTTTGTTGTTGACCGTAACTACAATCCTGAACCATCAAACTGTTGGACCCCAGTTGAGGACCGCATGTTGTTTTTTTGGAATTGTGGGATATCGTAAAATGAAATCGGAATATTTATTTGCACAATGAAGGGTGATATTTTGGCAGAAGATGAACCTTTCTGAAGAAATATGTATTTTTAACCTTTAAAAAATTGTCCATGCTTTTCTTTTCAAATTTGTTTTCTGTGAATGAAAATCATCATTCATTTATTTAAGATAAGTACCTCAAAGAGAAAAGTATTTTTGTGTTTTCATGCATTTTCATAAGATGTCCTCAAAGTATGCAATCTACATGACAAAACGTACATAACAGTATGTGGGAATTCTGAAGAGAAAGCTCCCCTGTACGAACTTTTAACTTGTTCCCCAAAGATGTACTCAAATTGATTTTGAAACGATATCGCAGCAAATGCTTCGGTTAAAAATTGTACTAAACACAATAATTGTAGAGCACTGCTTTTTTGCCAATAGTAAACGATGAGTAGGAAAAGGAATCATTTGCTTTTTTATACATCACCACACGTCAAAACGTTCGTGTATCGTCTGTTTCAGTACAGTTCTTTGAAAAGGTCTTTATTTGTATCGTTAGGAAAAATCCTACAAAACCAGTTTACAAAAAGCCATTTACGCACATTTCTATCATACTATCATGCAGTTGATATTTTCAACGGCATTTCACGTACCACGCATAAGAGCGGCGGCCCCTGGGCCTAAGAGAACATCCCACCGGTACGTACGTGTTCAATATTAATGTTGTCGATTCTTGAAAACAGTGCTACAACAACAACAACAACAACAAAAAACCTTACACAACACACACTGTACTTTACGGAGTTTTGTGCGAAAGACTGGGGGCGTGGGTCTGTGTCAGTGATGCCACTCGAAACCGCAACGCAAAACGAACGAGAGATGATTGCTTTTTCATCCCTCGGAATGAATGCACGAGCGAACGCAAGCTAAGTATAGCCAAGGTGAGCCGATCATCGGCGGAGGGTTTTCCTCTCCAGGGTAGTAGCGGTTAGAATTAATCAGTGATTATGTTTTAATGTGCTTGTAACGATGTTTTGATTGCGGCAGCTTGGAGAAGTTGCAGGGAAGGGAATCGAAGCTCGACATAAAATTTATGAAAAACATCGATCGATACGTTGCGACGGTGGTTTCGCATCGAGCTAAAGATAATTTCTATATCTTATTTGAGATGATGGAAGTGCTTGTGTAAGGTTGAACGCACATTTCAAGCTGTATTTGTGCTAGCTTTATTACAATTAATGCTTAAAGTACGTATTGTAGGCACTCATTCAATGGTATAAAGGATCCTCATCACTTGTATACATTCAGGCTTTTAACAAACGCTTAATAATGGGCTCATCAAAGCAATCGCGCCCTCTCATTACAACGAATCGCCAACATACCAAGGAGCTTTGCTCAATTTATGGTGCATAATCGCATCTATTTTAAATGAGCCAGTAGACCAACGGGCATTACCACAGCACCACAGAAGAGCCCGATTGCACTTGTAAATCTGCCATTCTGCCAAGCTGTTGCATGGCTTTGACTCCCACGGTGCGTGCACTGACCTCACTAACCACGCATAGGGGGAAAAAAGGCACCCACTCGGGACACCACTCGAGCCAAACCAGGGTGCTAAATGCCTTCAATATGTCTCCTCCGGCTAACACGAGCGAGCGGTCGCAACCAAACCGCCAGCATCCAACCAACACAGTACCAACACCAAGCAGAGTTAGGATTTTCCCCCTCCATTCGCATTTGGTGAAATGGTGATAAATTTCTACACTTCTGTCATCGCTGTTGTCACGGGTTGGTTCTGCCATCGCTTCTCGCCCTCCCACCCACAGAGTGGTGCTCCCGATTTCCCGCGATGATGGCACTTGATGGCAATGCACTTTCTCAAATGCACAGAATAAGCAATTTTCGGTTTTACGACTGTGCACCGGCTGCGCTGCGGACCGTGTATTGTGTCAGCGCTTGTAACCGCCGGTTGACCTCGAGCGAGCCATGGCACATCGCGGCAACAGTGCACTCGTGCACAACAGTCCACCAGCACCGACCGATAACTGTCTCGAGCAATCTGGTTTGACCGGAACCGAGCGGGGCAACTCTCCACCCTAACCTTGTTAACTGAAATCGTACCACGCTCCAGAGACTTTCCCGCCATGAAAGCGAGAGGGACGCAGAGCATGCCCAGATGCTGGATGCTCTGGTATATATATACATACACACGGTACATCCGGTACAACAAACTGCCAACGTAACAGTTTCACCAGCCAGCAGTTACTGACAGTCGCATTTCCCTTCGAATAGGCCTGGGCGTACTTTCATTTCTGTACATGGGAACTGGGTCACCGTCTCCCAGTTGTGGGATGCAACTGTGGCACAGAGTATATGTGTATACCCTTTTCCTGACCGCACAAGCCAAGCTTTCACCCTTTTTGGGGGCGAATAAATCGCGCGGTGCGCCATGCTGAAACTTAAATGTACCATAAATGCGAACCACCATCATCGACATGTGCTGAGAACGTTTCCGTTTTTGATGAATATTGGCTGCATTTTAAAGCTTGCAGTGGATGTGTCGCTGTACAGCTGGGGAAATGGATGAACGCACACTTCTGGCTGATGTGCAATGGGTCGCTTAAATTATTCTCAGCAGACAAAGTTTTCTGTTTTTGAAGATGGGACAAAAGTTATGCATTTGAGGTATAAATATATTATTTCGTGCGTAAACAATCAATATTTTCAATCTTCAAGCTTTAGCTAAGAGCTAAAGACAGCAAAATGTTAGAAATAATTTAAAAACATATTTTTGTCATACTGATTGCATAAATGTAGGCGCTTCACGCATCAAAAGCTTCTCGAAAGTTTCGGACTTATGTCACAATCGCACATTCACAATTGTTCCCTTGCAAAACGATCACCTTTCCTTATACAAGCAAAACCAACCCACAAAGCTTGCCGTTTCGTTTGCGTTAATCATGCCGTCCGTCCCTATTTGGCCATCGAACCTTTTGCACACCAGAGCCGGCCAAATGAACGGCCAAACGTGCAAGCAATATTCTACACAATCACTTAAGACAATACGGTGGTTGCTTGGGGAAGTAGTTTTTGGGCATGGTGCCAACTTAAACAAATGAACCGAATGATTACCCCGCCCTCCTGCCCGACTGCGACACACACACCTATAAACGTACTGCAAGCGAACTGCAGCAAACTGCACAACTTTGAGCAGCCTGAATGCCTGAAATAAATGACTGCAAAGTTAGAATTGCAATACCAAGTGCAAGATCACCGGCGGCTAAGGCAGACAAGCGAGGGTGGTGGGGAAGGTTAGTCAAATAGTTTGAGTGCACATTTGCATAGGATCGATAAATTGTGCTTAAAGTCTCTCTAGCCGTTCTTGGTGTGTTGTGCTTTTAAGCCAGCGTTTGGTGTATAAGTTATGGATTCTGGGAGGTAAAAACTGGCTGCTGATGTGTTGAGTGAGAATGTGTTGTCGGGAACGAACGAAGGCGAGAATTTTAGTAATAAATGGGAAGTACTTAAAACTTTTGAATGCTTTACCTTTCGTGCTGAGGATACTGTGAAGATGAACAATTGCAGAATGCATAACTTTAGGCGCTTTTTTAAGTGGGGTAGATATTTCAAGTGCGTTTTTGTTTTTTTTAATTTGAATTAATTTATTATTAATTGTTGTTTTATGACCCAAACAAAAATATCATCTCATGAGTGTTTGTCATTATTTCCTGTATTGTTGTCTTCCTTTCTAACAAAGAAAGAGTGATCCATTCATCAGGTTTAGTCCGCCGTACAATCAACAGCATCATCTAAATTCCGCATACCGGAAACCGGTCTCGTAAAGTGTATCATATTAATCTACCCAGTGTCAACAGCACATCCCATGTCATCTTCATATCAACTATCTCGCCTGCCGTAGCATCGAATTCCTGTAGCTCGAAGCGTTTATTTCGGGCATCTTTTGACTATTTTGCTCTCGCAATATTATCCTTTGAGCTAGCAGCATCAAAACAGTATATAAAAAGGATATACACAGAATATACTTAGCAACTGATACTACAAAAAAACAACAAACAGTGGACGAAAGGACTTGTTCTTCACACTTTCAGTCGCACAGCGTCTGACCGTCCTGTCGAGAAAAAACCCGATGACCATAAGTGTCCCGTATTTTATCCTCACATTGAAAGCATAAGAGCTGCTTAAGCTTGATACATTTATCACACCGTAGCTTGGTAGCCGTCCGGGCAGTCTTTCACCTCGAGAGGACCCAAAAAACTTCCGTAAGATACTTTTTCCCAGCTTATTTGGACGTATGTTTCATCCCTTTGAAGTGATGAGAGAAGAGATTTTTTCGAGTGTGAGGTTGTGTGTGATGTGTCGAAACATAATATGATCAATTGCTGCCCTGTTAGCTCAAAGGGAAAGCAAAATACCGTAAAACATACTTAAAAAGGGTTTGCAAAAATTCCTTCCCCCCAGCAACCACCACAAAAGCAAAAACTCTTTCCCATTTTTTGACATTCTCGTTTCTCCCGTTCCTTCCCTGGTGCAGGCAATAAAATTTCGATACGACCTAATTTCGCACCATTTGTATGTTAGACCGGACTGGACGGGCGGTCTGGTCAACAGCTGCCCTGATGACCTGCCCTGTCCATGGCAGGAAAACGAAGCCGAAGGAAGGGAAATAGCAAGAGACAGCTCTTAAGCTCCTGCCGGGCGAATGCTTTGGACACATTTTCTCTGGTCAGCATACCGATGTGAAGCATTTCGCCGCTGTCCCATCGGCAGACCCACGGGTATGCAAACTATGCGCCGGACCCTGACTTAACGAACCGGACATGTGACATGTGATGAGCGTGTGCTGTGTGCGGACGATGTGAGCTTTTCAAGCGAAACGACAATGTAAGCAATTTGCAGTATTTTGCATTATGAATATTTTGTCCTTCACATTCTGTGCATCGACGCAGCAGAATCGCTCTTCTGGGGCGAAGAAACGCCAGTCGTTGCTTAATCTAGAAGTTAATCATGCTAAAGTGGAGCATAGCGCTAAACTGCTCAGCACCATCAGGAAAAGGGACGTTTAATTTAATCATTGGAGAAAGTAGACAGATAACAGAAAGGGCAAGGCACACATGCTTTTCTATTTAAATTAAATGTAAATTTAAATGTTAACAACGATTTCGTATAGTTTATTTTATTTAGCAAATTGACAAAAAAATTATTTAAAATGAGAATAATGTGAAATTGTGGTACAAATGAATTTAAATATAATAAAAAATATGTTCACCTCACTTTCAACTACTAATCTTACTTTTAATGTTTACTGCTATTAGTTGTTGTGTTATGGGCTTTAAAAACACATTTCATCAAGCTTCATACAACTTTTATATGATTATGGCTCGGATTACCACCCTTTCAGGGAACAAATCACAGTGCAGCATCGAATATATTTTCAAAATTATCATTGCTTATGATACATTCTTCGCAAAGACACACGAAAAAAAAATCGCCCATCCCAATAATCCCACGCGCAACATTCGTGCTCGCACATCATCAACCAATTTCCCAGGGCAGCCCAATCTTTCACAATATTCTCCAAATGGTACCGAGAATGATTTATGCAGTTCCATTTAAAATATGCATACAAACAGCTAGCTTTACGGGCGTGGAGTATCAACCCCCCGCCGCTAACAACTCTTCACAAGAGACACAAAAACCATTCAAACTCTCTCACACACACATACACACACATACATAAACACATAAAGCTGCAGGCAACGTTGCTGTTTGCTGATGAACATTTCACCCAAATTCACTTTCGTTTTTTTTTTTGTTTTGATTTTGCTTCTTTTTTTTACAAACCGTTTGCACTGGCATTTCCCAGTGTAGCGGTAGAGAGGTTGGGATGAATTTATTTGCACAAGAACACAAACCACCCCGGAGCAGTGATGCTGGCTTTGCAAATACTTCACCCGCTCCGACTATTCATTATTGATGAGTTTATCGACAGCCCCGGACCATTCCGCGCGCCGGGTTCACTGGTATTGGAAAAGGTTGCAGTTTTTGTCACGAGCAAAGATAGATGAAGGTTTGCCGCAGAAACAAAAGAGTCGCTTCGTTGTCTCAGCTTTCAGGAAATAAATCTCTCTGATTAAGATTCGGCAAAGAAAAAGGTTTTCTTACTATTGTAAAAATCATATTCCTTGTAAACCACACAATATCGCCATTTTGTCGCTTTCTTTTCCAAAAACCACTAGATGGAGACGCCTGGTGGTTTGAAGGAATGCAATTTCAATCGAAATTCTATTAAATACTTCACAATTAATTACATTACGCAGAGCAAATTGTATTATGCCCCTTCACGCTATGAGCAAATTATGAAACCATCATCATCAGTGCACTCCTAAAATCATCCACACTTTCAATGCCTTTTGCATCCCCGAAACCCGAGCGCGAAACTCAAACCACAGAGCAACAAACCAGTTCCAGTGGTGGTGGAGTATATATTGGATGGAATCGTTTCACTCGAGTGCAACCGATCGAAAGGTTTACGACCAAGCCCCGTTGCACAATTAAACCGATTTATCACGCGTTCAAGATTACCGGTGCGCGACGCTACGTCCGGTACGGGATACTGTCATCCCTCAGTAAAGCTTGTCCTCCTTTACTATACCACACCGAGCCCCACGCAAGCACCTCTAACGCAGGAAGCATTTTAGTGCAGCCGTTACAGATTTTCCATTCCGTTCCATTTTAAACGGGCAGCAAGGGAACCAGCTGTGGGTACTTGAAATAGGGGATCTTTTTCATCGCTGCAAGGATGATAAGTGTTGCTGGTAGCGTCACCTTCGAACTGTGTGCAGCGATGGTGCACATGGATCAATTTACCAATCCCCGGCCGTGCCGTTGCGATCGTTCCGCTGCCGGTACTTATGCTGGACCGCTGAGCATGCAAGCTTTGTCCGGCGTGTAATAAACGTGAAGCTTTGATTGTACCCACCGTCCCGTCTGCACTCGAAGGCAGAGGCGCTATTCTCGCCCTCCATTTGACTGGGAACAAACGGGGAGCGCTCGCTCATTCTACTCACGAGAATTTGTGCCATAAATTTCGTCCACAAATTGCAAAAACGCTCACAAAAGAAGGGTAAAATTAAAACAAGGGCTCATCCCCACCGGTCAGTGGGGCCGAAAACTAGCCGGCGCGGTCGCCTGAAACTAGACGGTGTTTTCGAGGTGGGTTCAGAGCTCGTAAGTTTCGCTCGTAAAGCTACAGGGAAGAATCATTGCTTTGTTTTTGTGTGTGTTTCTCACTTGAACCAACACTAATTCTTGGAACGCCAAACCAAATGGTAGGAGGTAATTTTACGCCTTGCTACAGTAAACGTACCTCCTGCTGCTGTCAGCTGGACGTGTAACGAGCGGAGCTAAGGATAAGGATTTAACCTGCGGCAGCCGTGCTTCAGGATAATGAAATCGGATCAGAAATTAGTGATCCTTTCATCCCCAGCGTGCTGTAGCACGGAGGAGTAAGACAGAGCCAGCTGCTGTGTAATCGTGAATTTACCGAGACGGAAAGAATTGTGCTCAGCACCTTGACGAAAGGACTGATTGCGTTTGTTTTGTTATTTAAATCGTCTGAAACATAAATGAGCATTGTTCCATCAGGAGAACTTCTACGTAACGTAACGAAGCGTTACAGCTTGTCTGGGTATTTTGAGTTTTTTAATCTTTAATTTAAACGTTTAAAAAATATAATTAAGGTCTTTTTCAAATATTAAAAAATTAATACATCCAAAGACTTATTTGTTTTGCTGTACAATCAGCGAACAATTTTTGTAAAAAAAAACACTTTTAAACATAAACGCCATAACTTCTTTCGTTTTACAGTAAACAGATGACATCCTCAAAAGTTCCCCATGAAAACCATCTGCTGCTATTCCTAAAAAACAATAAAAACTAGAATAAACTGCATAACTCCTACAGCTCCAAGCGCCCAGAACAAACTATTATCAAGCCCTCGTAACACTGTCGCCTATGAAATATGTGCCATAAATTTGTTTTCCTCAGTCAACACACCCGGGTGTGCTAACAAAACAGCAAACCTGCATGCTTCCTCACCCAACCACTGACCAAACGCTGACCATTAACACCATTGCCGAACCCAAGCGAGCATTATCTCCAATGCGCAGTGCATACGATTTGAAGAGCGACAAATAAAACAACGCCCAACGTATTCGGCAAAAGTCTCGGGCGCCCAAACTTTTGCATTCAAACTGATCCTTGAGCGCGGGTGGAAGCAACACAAAAACCACCCTCCTGCCTGCCAGCCTGCCTGCCTGCAAATAAATAACTGACCAAAAGAAAACACAACCCGTCCGAGCAAACACACGCAAACAAAGACATTTCAGGGACACGAAACTGCTGCTGCTACTACATAAATTAGAACCTAACTGACATTTTGTTGGGCGCGTGGGCAGCCTGGTCCATAAAATCTAATTAAATTAATCGTCCCAGCAGGACGGCACGGGTCTGGCAAACGTTAAGCCACAAAAACTCGCTTCAAATACCATTTTGGTCCAAACCGTTCGCGGAAGTTTGCCTATTGTTTCCGCCTTTGCAAATTGACGACAACTGAGTGAAGAGCAATGGAACAAGCAAAAAACAAACAGTTCAATTCATTTGCTAGGATAGGAAATTAAAGTGAACGAACACAAATGAAGTGGTTAAGTGAGTAAGTGAGGGATTCGTTTGGACACTATTCATTGGTACGGGCGAGTTGATTCGTCCGTTGTTTTTTTTCCTCCTGAAGGGTAAAGATGTCTTCCTGTCATGAAAAGGAAACTTTTTGTAACAAACTTCCTCAAGCCTAACCAATTGTGGTTGGAAATTGCATTACCGTGTTGCTTTATGTCAACCTACAGTGGAAAGAAAATTGCTGTTTTATTTAAAGGGAAAAGGGCTAACCATGGCATGGTAGGTCGAAGAAATAAAATAAAGCTTTTTACAAAAAAAGGAACAAAGCTAGTTAATGCTATCTCAACAGATAATTTAAGAAACAATATAATAATCATTGTAGACAGATAGTTAAATGTCTCTGGCTTTAAACAGTTACCAATGTCACATCAAAACTATGCAATTACTTGCCAAAAGTAACTCAAACATAAAGCAAAGAAAAAACTGCCTCCCAATCATTTATTTTCATTTCCACAATCATTCGTCTTCCGTGGAATGAACAAAAAAACACACAAAAAGATAACCAACCCGTCCTGATGGAGCAAATGAAGCAATGTACAGCATAGACACACAAAAACAGCACAAAAAAGAAATATCCAATTTCACCGCGAACCCAAGCATGATGGAAAACTTTTGTCCTTGCGGCGGAAGGTTTAATTAAGTTTTCCCCGCAATTTCTAATGGTTACGGTGGTGCGATGGTCACCACCCCAATGGCGGTGAAAATTAAGTCGACATTTGGACTTAATCACGACGGAAGGGAACGTCCGACCAGGAGCTACAAGCAACAACAAAAAAACTTTTTACCAGAAAAGTGATCTTCCTTTGTGCACTCTCGCCTTTCCCGATGGCTGGTTGAAGCAGAAAAAGATGCGTCAAAAACAATTGCTGTTTTATGTCCCCGGGTGCTGATAACATGGAAATCAGGTTCGAAACTGATTAAAGTCACACCAGCTGCTGCTCAGTGCCGGGCTGCTGGTTTGCAACGCGTTTTCACAAACACACCAGCCACACAATGAAAAAATGCAATTGCTTGTCTGTGTGTATGTGTGTGGGTGTGTGGTATAGAAAGTATCCCGCAGAAGTTTCGCGTTTGCATTCGATATCGATGGCACATTAACTGATCCCATCGGTCCGATCCAACCATCACCACGGGCGAGAAATGCGATACCATTCTTGGCGTGCTTTTAACAGCTTCGCCAGCTGGCGGGAGATCATTGGCTTTGTCATTTGCCACTCGATGAGAGCGCAGATAAAGGTTCGATTATTCCCACATGGCACAGTGCCCGAATTGAATGGGGACAGATAAAACATACACACGCTTCGAAACCACTGCACCGCAGCAGATCTACTGCTTAACGTAATTTTGGAGCGGGAAGTTGAAAATACTGATGTTGTAATTATCGCCAAGCGTCGGTTTTTAATGAGACAATTGTTTTACGTGCAATGATTATCACACAAAGACGCGCAAGAGATTAATTATCGATCCTTTCAGGAGGTTCTGTGGAATATTGAAGCTTATTGTTTGTGGGTTTATTGTTAAGTGATCAATATTTATAACAATATTCTACCAACACATCAAGACTGCCGATGAAATGCTGCTCTGTATCGCCAATAATGCCAGCTGAGCAGATCGTTTCATTAGCCTAATGAACGATCAAATATAAACACCTGCTGCTATGCAAACCGCAAAGCTTTATGATGTTTCTATGAACTAATAAAGCTGCACACAAATTGAATGCCCAATAAATGTGGCCTAAGTTGCAGTAAGTTTATGGGCCATTTTGAATCGCAAATTTATGAATAGGAATGGTTCCTGGAATAATTTCATCTCCCTAAACCAGTTCAATTAATTTTGCATCTATTTTTTAGTAATTACAGAGTCTCCCTAGATTTTGTAGTTATTTTCCGGAAAATGTTGGATGCTTCCCATAGTTATTTGGATCGTTCAAACGATTTATTGGGAATTCTCAGAAGTTTTTGATTTGATTGTATTAATTTTCATTCAAAAGATTGTGTATGGAAAAAATATAAATATATGGAAACATATATGGAATACGAAGATCAAGAAATCTTGTGAAACGCTGTACCAACAATTCATAACAATTCCGATGCACTTGCTCACATTGTGTGACACAAACGGATTGAACAAGCACTGGAAATGCACACTTGTTTTCTCATGTCAAAGCTAATTTTCAGCTCTATTGATAGAATCAAAAATTGCACTCGTTTGACCTGCATGGCGCAAAAAAATCAGATACTAAATTGACCAAAACGATTTCCACACAAAGCTCTGCTCAATACGAGTGTCTGTGTTCTGTGTGTGTCAATGCAGCAATCCATACAAAGTGAACACAATTGAAAACATAAAAAATGCACAAACAAACGCACACACTGCCACGAAATTCCCACAAGCTTTCACAAATTAACCTCAAAGTGCACGAACCCGAAACCGGCTACACAATTAGGGAGGATACAAATGCCAGGACAGTGAAGAGGAAAATCAAGTGCGCGTTGCTGCAGTGCCTTTGTTTCAGCCGAGCATGAGATCATCAACATACGTTCGCTTCTCCCCAGCAAACCCACAGCACCGGAACCAACGAACGAACAACGCTACAGTGGATGCGGTGGATGGGGTTTTCCATCTAGATTTATGCAGTTCAGCGGTTAGTCGAAAAGAGTAACAAACGATGCAGATGGATTTCGACTATTGATTGTACGAGGTTTGGCCGTCCCTTTTTTTGTGTGTTTGGCTCAACTGATTTTGGGTGCATTTGGGGAGTGGTGGAAAAAAAATCGGAACGGGACAAACCACACCGTAACAAATGCATTTTCCGAGAGCTATAATTAAAGTTGATCTAAATCAGTGTCACGCTGGCGCCATTTGGATCTACTAAAAGGAGAGTTTTGGCTTCATCAGCACATGTTCAGCTCGTCCATAAATTTGCGTTCTACCTTTTTATGGAGAAAAATGGATTTGGAACTACATTTAAATAAATTTGAAAGTTTTTGTATACTATTTTTACCGAGAATTTAAGCCCTGTGGCTACACTGGTGAGAAATAAAAAATGGTATTGTTTTAAAACATTCTATTGGAATAAACATTATTAGGGCCCTTCACGATTCTTATCAGTTTTTTTGTATGGAGTTTTACAGTTGGAGGCTGAAATCATATCAGGCCGCGGGGCCATGGGGTTTCTCAACGCTCATTTTCTCAAGCACACATGAGTGCTTTTGAGAAACCTAGGTTCTCAACGTTTGTTGAATCGGCACAAAATCGGTTTTGAGAATCTTTGAGAATCTTTGAGAAAGTTGACGATACAACGATCGGCTAACTGAAATATGAGAAATTGTGCTATTCGTTTTCGGTAATCACTTTGGATAATGTATTCAATGTTTATAAGTGGAAAAGTTTAAAAAAATATGTGATCAAAAACGTATTTTCTATTTAAAGCCCTAAATAAAACTTAAGTGGCTAAATCAGTTTCTCAGAGTGAGAAAAACTGACGTAGGCCACGGGCTCGCGTCTGAGAACAAGTTTTGAGTGCTTGAGAAACTTATATGGGTGCTTGAGAACGTTTTCTCAGCTTGAGAAAGCCCCGTGGCCCCGCGGCCTAACACTCCATACAAAACCACACACAAAACTAGCCTGCCATTTTCTGTCTTGATTATTCTAACCTCAAAACTATAATTAGATTGGAGTACCAGCTCGAAAAATGGCAAAACAAGGTGGTGTTTACATTTATCCCAAGGTGCATTAAAGAGATCTGGTGATGAAATCCAGAATCAAAGTGTATGTAGTCCAGATGGTCTCATAGAATATTTTTTTATAACCAAATTTGAACATCACTTTTTGACAGGATGGGTGAGAACTTTTGCTCAAACAAACTTCCTGGAGGCTTGACGACTAACAAAACACACTTAAAATCTTCATTCAGAAACAGAAGCGATACAAATCAGTCTTCTAAATTCATGCACCTTGGGATAAGCCCATCTGTATATTATACCCAATTCGATAGCTGCTCGAAAACTGCTATACAATGCAAACAGCTGACAGGCTGAAATTTCAGCCCAAGAACTTAAAACGGAAAGGGCACCATAGATATAAAATTTCAAGCTTAAGCCGCCTGAAACTATGCAATTGGCTTAACAAATCGTTCCTACTGTCCGTGGCTTATTTCGGCACAGGTATACGGTCAACACAGAGCGCGATAAACATGATTAAAATAAAATCTTACTTCACAACATCAAACCAGCTAAATTATTCATTTTGTAAAAGTATAAAATTTCGAAAAAAAACTGCCTCAAAATGGTCCCGAATAAAGAGTCATTTCCATCTCGTTTCTCTTAAAATGAAGTCATGCCTTCTAAGCGCAAAACTACGGCCGAAGCCTCAAGATAAACCCAGAACGGCCGTGCGATATCAAACGAACCGCGACCGAACGAATTACGTGCCGCAAAAGTTCTGTCCCTCCCGACTGTGGACTGTGCAGATGACAGGCGGCATAATTTCAAACAGCATCAAACCGAGCGGACAACACACCACACCGATCCGCGTCCAGATGGATAAGATCCAGCCCCATGGTTCCGGGAAGGTGTGTGCAATCAAAGTTTTCGCCGCCCGTACACGGGTGCGGGTCCGCGACCGAAGTGTCCAAACTTTTTAGAACCAGATCTTGCAAATGCTTCTTCCACACTGTACTCATCCTAACCACGCTGTACCGGGGCGTTAAGTTCTGCGGCAAACCAATTATCAAAGTATTTACCACTATTTCAAATGGAAAAGTAGTACCGCTCGGGAGGAGTGGAGGCCAAAGCATTCCCATCCAGCCAGGGGTAATTGCAAAAGTTTCCCGGCCACAAACACGAACCTCAAACGGACGCTCGCGGGCCGTTGCTAGTCTGTGTGTGTGTGTTTGGTGGTTGCTGGTCGCTAATCTCGTTCCAGCGGATGAGGCGCTATCTGTTTGACGGCTGGCCAGTATCTCCTAAGGTTTACCGTTTATCGTTGCTCCTGTCTGATTCTCCAACCAAATTGTGGTCGCCTTTCTCTGCCATGGGTCGTGGTGGGCGGTATGGAAAATGTGTGGCTGCTCAACAATGCGTTCCCATTTATCATGATAACGAGCGGTCTCAGCTGAAGCTTGCAGGACCGACAAAAAGGCAAAAAACAACAAGATTTTTCTTTTATTTTTAAACAAATCTGATTGCGAGAATTTTCCATTAGAATTGTTGTCATACTTCAGTCTCGCCTAAACTTTGTATTCAATGTAAGAACAACATCTTGCAAAATGTCAACCAATGTAGTAATAGCTTATGCCATTTCCAAAAGCTCCTTTTAATTATCTCATCTTTGCAGCGGACAAGGTTAATTGAATTTTGCTTCGTCTCCATGTTTTCCCACAGTTCATGGAACCTAATTGCACGGTGCAAAACGGTAGAAAACACACACAAACTTCACCTGCCCAATATCAACAGTATGTCATCGTTCGAGCGTAACTGCAGCAAGCACTAAGAGCCGGTGGCAGTGACATTCTGGCACGCCGTAGTTACGGAACATCCCTTCCGGTAGTGCCGGTAGAAACATAAACAAGAAGAATCAAACCAACAACATTCAACAACATAAAAAAAAACATCCCTCCATCCGCATATTAACGTCAGCGGACTAGACACGAGGGTCTAGTTAGTGTGCTTGTGTGCCCGGTTGCCCAGAGCGACGGAAGCTAGAAGCGGCTGGTCAGCGTGGCGGACTACGACGAACTTAGCTCGTTTCCACCAGAGCTACTCGGTGCATTCGAGAACAGCACCGAGTTCGAATGTTTGCTGCGGGCGCATCAGGATGCACAGTCCGAGGTAAGGTTGGACGGCGGAACTGGGGGGAACTGGAGAAGACAAACAGTGTCCGTGTGTCACCTATACTGTATGTGGATGTCCTTGTATCCCCTGTACTAACATTGTTATTGGCTCTCACTCAATGAACCAATCGACGGCAATCTCTTTACACTTTTCCTACAAACTCCTTTTTCGAACTCACATACACACACATACACGTTGCACCGAAAATCAACACAAACCAGCTCACCCATTTCACCGTTCACGTGTATCACATTTCCACAGACGCCGTCCGGTGGATGTCCGGTGGACTTTGACCGGATTCTGTGCTGGCCGAAAACGGATCCCGGCACCTGGGCAGTGCTTCCCTGCTTCGAGGAGTTCAAAGGCGTCCATTACGATGTGACACGTAAGTAAACGAAGCAACTCGCTCGGCCGATCTTTTGATTACGCTGCCGCCCTGCAGATGTTCGGGCTTTTCGGGGGTACACACACACATACACACATGATGTATAAACTTTTAGACATGCTCACAGTGTGTCGCCTGTCGAACGAAATATGATCCAGAATCGAGACAGGGTCGTAACCGGGTGAGGGCTAAGTACACAAGAACATCAACGCACAGTCCTTCCGAAAAGTGGAAGGAAAGCAGAAAAAAGCTACCAAAAGTTTCCCTTCTCGAGTGTATTTTTCCGGTGAACACTTACACAATGGTGGTGCGTCAGTGCTCTGACGTACTACGAAGGGAGAAATTTAATAAAGCCGTTCAATGCAATCTGTCACTCGTTTTTTTGCGGACAGATACGTTTCGGCAAACTTTGCTGCTGGTACTCAACATGAAGAGCGGGCCTAAAACAATGTCCTAATAGTGGCACATTGTGTTGGATAAAAGTTTGGCCGAAAAGTTTGGCTTTAGTTTGCAGTTGATACCAATTTGCCAAAAATCGGGTAAGGCCGGGTGGGTATGGGCGGAACATAGCTTTGAAGCATATCAAACATGCTACCGATCAAAATAACTCGAGCTTACGTCGTACGTTCATATAACAGGAAATTGGACATTTTTCTGGAAAAGGAAGCGAAGAAAGCCAACGATCCGGATTCATAAAATAGGGGAACCGTTATTCTCGTTAAAGCAAGCCAATCTGCAGTCCTTCGTACATGTAGTGCCTTAAGCAACAATTAGAGGTAGCGTGACAGTTTGCATAAAATTTAAATGTTAGGATTATTTTTATGCATTGAACAAAAGGTACGTAATAGGATATAGCCAATATAAATCAAATACGTTACACCCTTATTTATGTTACGCTTTAATCCAAAAAAACTATTATTTTGATAAATGAATGAATTTCCGAGAATATTATTGAACATATTTAAAAAATAAAGAAATTGCAATCTAAGATTATTCTAATTCCAGTAACGAACACAATCGAATACTCACTACAATTATCTAGGCAGCACGTGTAGGTACTAGATTGTTGAGGACTTATGATAAAATTACACTCAAATCGACTTTAATAAAAACTCCTAAGATCGTCTGCGGTGCTGAACTGATAGACAGTACATATTGGTTTCGTACTAAATCAGCACCTTAAAATGTCAATTACTGAAAAAACTACCATGATTCAAATACGAATAATAAGCTTAAGTTATAGTTGACGTATGAAAAAAAAAAATCTATAATAATATGAAGAATGGAGATATGTGCAAAACTATCTAGAACTAACAATAGACGTCATTTTGAGAGCTTTCTTTTAAAATAAATGATGTTAAACTACCAACAAACACTTAATATGCACTTATATTCCACATTTCAAAAAGTTTTTGAAAAAAAACCTGAATTTCGTATTCGCGCTACCTCTATTTGCACCTTTAATTAAATACAGTGGATACCATTTTGCATATCTTCCGGCGCTTTACAACCACCGACGAAGAGAAAGGTACAAACTAGTATTATTCATTTTCTGTCAATCACAATACCCTTTTAGTAGTATGTTGTAGCATGTTGAACAAAAGATCAAAAGAACCCTCATTAGTAGGTTAACACATTCCAAAAGTACCCAATTTCACGAAAGACGCACTCTCAACCGACACGTTTGCACAATACCCACTCGCCCTACAACCTTCACAAAACTTTAAATAACATCCATTTATGAGCGTGTGTGCAAACATCCACCAAGCGACAGTTGAACAGACATAGGAAACCCTTTCTCTTTCCACAACGTCAACCTTCACCCTCCCTTTACCACACACACCGGTCTTACCACACTGGTATGACATTCAATTAAAGTTTCCCCGACGGCGTAATTGAAACTTGGTGCACTTGCACTTTCAACAACGCCCCTATAATGTAAACTGAGACACATCCTCCCCCCCCCCCCCACACACACAGAGCCACAAGGACCGAGGGAAACCTGCAGTCCCGCAAATCATCGAACCACAATTCAAGCCCGCTTCCCGGCCCCCTCGGAGCGATGGAAAAGGAAGGACAAACTTGCACTAACGGTGACAAACTTGAACTTGAAGTGCTGCTGTGGCGCTCCGCTGTGGCAGCACCATGGAATGACCATCCTCCGCCGCAAAGCTTCATTGGGTGTGTGGGGGTTTTGTGTTCACTCTCGCTGCACATGACTGTGCATTTTCTGGGCATTTGAACGTTCAACCAACGCATAACCGATCCATAGCCTTTCAGAGCGAAAGAATGGCGTTGGTTCTGAAATTTAATGAGCAATTAAATAATCTCCCACAAGCATCTGCCACTGACCAGTGGAAGGGCGGTTCGGGTAATACCCCAGAGCCATCACTGTACACATTAAACGATCAATCGTCGACGCTTTTCTGGGACGGACCGGAGGATAATTATTTCTAATGGGCTTTCCTGTGTTTGCATCTCTCCTTCGCCTCACCAGAGAATGCCACCCGCTACTGTCATCCGAATGGTAGGTGGGACAACTACAGCCACTATGCCGCCTGCCATCACGTGAACGAGCCCCCGCCGGACATTGTGGAAATTTCGTCCATCATCTACTACACCGGCTACATCCTCAGCCTGGTGGCGCTTAGTCTCGCTGTGATAGTTTTCGTTTACTTCAAGTAAGTGCGAAATAGCAACACCGTGTGGTTTTGTTGTGTAATGCTTGATTGGGGCGGATGATTGGCTTTTATGTTTGTTTTATCAATAGAGATCTACGCTGCTTGCGGAACACGATCCACGCGAATCTCTTCATCACCTACATCCTGTCCGCCTTGCTATGGATCATCATACTAACGCTGCAGGTAAGATTGAGTGTACAAAGTATTATTTTACAAATATTTATTCAAAATAAGGTAATTATAAGACTGCTTCCACAATTTATTTTCAATGTAGAAGATTACACTTTTTCATAATTGCAAATTCCCCAAAAAACAATCCCTTAAACATATCGTTAATCTTTATTTAACAGGCAAATCAGAAAAAAATCCATTTATTTAAGCACATTGTTTATTTTGAGAGCGTTTTGGCTGGAGAAAATAAATGCTGTATTTTTTTCTACGGATTTTGATATACATTTTAATGTCCTGTAATAATTCTCAACATGACGAAGAACAATTTGACTGTACTAGTTGAATAATGTACTAGCAATAGAAGTAAATTAGGGTCGATCTCCTGGAACAGTCGTCAACTTGCACGTCTTAGCAATATGTCTGTGATAGGAAGTCCCATACAGGTCTTTGAATTGGTCTTGAACCTACCCCGACTTTGGAAGCTGATCCTGATCCCATACCCATCCTGGAACTGGTTCCAAAACAATGTCGATTTTTTTACTTTCAGAAACCCGTTCCTGATGCATTTCCCAAATCTATACCAGTCCTGGTACTGTTCCCCAACATATACCTCGCTTAATAATGATACTGAGCTCTTACCAATCCTGGAGCATAAACAGAACCCATTCTGTTTATAATACTGACCCAGAACTTAGCGCGATCCTCGAACTGGTCCTGAACGCATGCCAATTCTGGAACTGATCCAGTCCTAGAACTGGATTTTAATTCATTCTTTTCGGGAGAGAAACGGTCTCATGGTACAGTCGTCAACTCGTACGACTTCATATCATGCTCGTCATGGGTTCAAGCCCCAAATAGACCATGCCGCCATAAGAGTAGGACTGACTATCCTGCTATGAAGGGGGGTAATCCAAAAGTCACTGAAAGCTAACCCAACAAGTGATACAGACAGGCCTTGACCGACAACGGTTGTTGAGCGAAAAATAGAAAAAGGCCTTTTCGGGATTGATTCTAAACCTATACGGTTGCTAAAACTGACCCCTTTTTTATTCAAACTAAAAAGTCATGGCTCTATCTCAATCATGTTTCTTGCGATATAAACAAATCGATTGAATGAACACTTTGGAACGCATCAAAAAACCAAAACAATCCCAAACAATGCAATACAAACAAATAATACTAAATAATACCAACTAATTTTCATTTTTATCATTTTTAAAGAGAAAGAAACGTACATAAATTTAGTGATCCTCATAAATTAAAAAATATGAAGTAATGCCTTTAAATGGCAAGGTTGCAACATTTTCATAGACATTTTCATTTAAGAAACTTTGCTATAGTAATAAGCTTAAAAAACCTTCAACATCTCATTTCAATAGTTGTTAGATATTAAATATCCATTTTTGCTTTGCTTACTACCCGAAATTTCCAACTAAAAACGTTACGATTTTCCCGCAGCTATCGAGTGGCAGCAGTACCGGCATGACGAGCTGCGTCATCTTCGTCACGCTGCTGCACTACTTCACGCTAACCAACTTCTTCTGGATGCTCGTGGAAGGTGAGTAATGCCGTAATATCTTGGTTGCAAAATAAGAATTGTACATTTTTCCTACAAAATGAACAATCACGCATAAAATTCTCAGCAAGTTTTTATGAAAGTGCGAAAAAAAAGAAAATACTTCCCACCGCTTGCAATTAGAACCGTTTAACAAGTTTCACGAGCTTTTCTGCGTATCCATAAGTCGAAAATATCAAATCACTCGTTGCCATACCAGCTTAGACTTAGGTGCTGCGAAATTATTTGTACTAACCAGTGCGTCAAGGTGCTCTCTAGCATTCGCGTTTCGCGAGAAAAGACCATGTCTCTCTCTCTTTCTCTCGCTCTCTCTCTCTCTTTCTCTCTCTCTCTCTCTCTCTCTCTCTCTCTCTCTCTTTCCCTCTTTAGCTCTATCTCTCACTGTCACCTGTAGCAACCCATTCTCGCCCGGCTCCCGTTTAAATAAACATCCAAACGATCTTTATTTGCACGGGAAACGTGAGCCGCCTGTCGAGTGGTTTTCGTCGCGTGTTGATATCATTAAATTTCGCTTCTGACAATACCGACACCGTCTCCACTTTCGTCCCGAGGGTTGATGAGCTTCCAACGAAAAGCTTACCAACCCGCCAGCTCCACCACAACACGGGGCTTCGTGGTAGCGACGATCGTTCGCACACGAAAAGCACACGAAACCAACTGCTGCTCAACCGTTTTGCTAATAAAATACCATCGCTCGGTTTCGTATCCGCCCATCGTTTGGTTGAAGCGTCTACTAGCGCCTGGCCGTGTTCTTCTGGCTTAGGGGATGTTTGGTCCTTCTTCTTTTTTTTGTCTCCCTTCCCCACTTCCAGGAAACTTTCGAAAAGCTACCCCAAAATGAGCCCACGCCAAGCGAAAGACACACAAACAAACACACGCACAGGAAACCCAACCCAACGCCAGAGCACAGTAAATGTTTAGTATTACTGCTTGCGCACGGGAAAGGAACGCGAAACCCTCTTACCCGGCGTAAGCGAATCCTGAGCTGTTTTTCTTACCACCACATCCTTCCCGGCGGAGAACGAGAATAGAAATACAAAAAAAAAATCGAAAGCTTTGCTCGTTGTTTACTGTGATGGTACTACTCGTCTACACACCGGCTCGTGTCGTATGTCGTTGCTATTCTGGAGTTATTTTTTCTTATTCATTTGCTGTCCTCCTCTACTCCAGCTGAAGGACGCTGGCAACGAAAGGCCATATTGCAGCACATCATGCGTTATCTTCGTCCCCTTCCTCTTCTCCTCTTTGCGCGCGTCCCCGGTTCCGTTGTTGTACCGGAAGAACAAAACAAACACTCCTACGGTAAGGCTGAGCTGGAAACAGGAAGCACTTGGCGCACAACATGGCAAGAAGCTAACGCAAACACATTCCGGCCGGCCATGTTTAACACTTATCCACATTTGCTAAAGTTTTGCACCAGTGGAATAGCCCGGCAGTCGGTCGTTCAGTATGTTTTCCTTTCAACGGGTAGCAAACACGCGCGTAATTGAAGTTTGGCGTTGACAATTCATTTAAAAGAACAACATCATTAGTTAGCAGTTAGTTAGTTTTTAAGACGTTTTTTCCCTTTGTTATGATTCATGGCTCGTACGACTTAATAACATGCCCCTCATGGGTTCAAGTCCCGAATAGACCGTGCCCCCATACGTAGGACTGACTATCCTGCTATGGTAACAATAAGTCACTGAAAGCCAAGCTCACTTTCTCTAGTGGGGGTACAGGCAGGCCTTGACCGACAGCGGTTGTTGTGCCAAGGAAGAAGAAGAAGAATTATTCATGGGTGGGTAAAAAAGATTTACAACAAGTTTAATTCAAATAATCTTTTACGGGCCGTTATTTTATTGAGGCAATCTTTACCGTGCAATTAAATTGTTTGTTTTGTGCTCGTCTATACGCCTGAAGTTATGCCAAATTACGCCTAAAGCTATGCAAATTAATGACGCACTTTGGCTTTAGTAATGGTTTAATCTAATTAGGTTATCATTTTATTTTTTGTTTTTCATACATGTCAATGTCACGTCATTGTTGATGTTTTGGTCATGGATATTTTTAAATTCCACTCAATGGTGAGTTATTTGTTCTATTTGATAGACTTATATTGACTTTTATGTTTTACTCTTTAAAAAATGCGCTGTTTTATTCCGCATTCCAAGAGGTTGATCATAAGTTACTAGAACATTGTTGAGCAAAACTCCATTTCCAAAATATGTCACCATTCAAAATAATTTCAACTTCCCACAACACACCAAAGATAATCTTAAATATTGTAAAATACTTGCGTTCCAGCATTCCAGTCCCCTAGCATGATTGCTGCAGCAGATACACAAAAATCAGCATTAAAACACGTTCGTCCAGTCTATTCTGCTTCGCCAAGCCAGCCAGTCTCTTACGCGAGACTAATGCGAGTTGATCGTTCGTGAAAACACTGTCACAAAACCAGTCGTCATCTTTAGCGCCAAACGAACCAAATGGCTAACCGTCTCCCAGTTGCACCGGACCGGGTGCAGCAACAAAGTTGCAACAGGGGTAGTCTTTTCTTTCGTTTTTTCCTTCCAACCATCGGTGAAATCGATTTTAAGACGGACCAGAACGTGAACGTGAGCAACATCATAATGAGCAGCTGCGAGGATTTGACTGCGATGGTTGCACGGTGTGTCTTAACTAGGTTCCATCGCCAGACCCGTCCATTACAAACAAGTTGGTTAAAAGATAGCACCCGGTGGTGCAACTGCATTACAGGAGAAGAAGACAGTTCTTTATGTATTTGGTCGAGATTGGAGTTATCTTTGAGGGGGGTTTTCTTTCCAAAAGATAGTACTAATATCCTTCGTGGTGTAGTAATGATGCTGTACGAAATATGATCATGATTATGGTCAGCATAATGATGGGGTTGTAATGGGTTTGTAATATAATGCTCTCATTATTTCTCCGACAATCACATGCAATCATTTAAAGTTCCTCAGGAAGCGAAACGCTCCAAAAATCGCATCTCTCTTCTTCATTATTCTGCTGGTCCAGTAAGACATTTTGAAAATAATTTACAATTTGCATCCATTTTCTTACTGAGCCAATGTAGAAGATTATTGCGCAAGATTTGTTTCGCCGATTGCATACTGACAGGCGCTTTACTGTTTTAAACTTTTTTTTACAATACTTGTTCAATTCGATTTTACGGATCACGGAAGAAGTAACTCCCTTGGCCTACCAACGAAAAAAAGCTGATAAGCTGAAAAGAAAATGTAAGAAATTATTTTATTTTATTCCCAATGTTATTACCCTGCCCACTCCCAACTGTCCTACCAGCTTGATAGTAAGTTCGGATGTTGACATTATCCTTGACCGAAAATAATTGTTATCAAATCACGCCCAGACCCTTCTTTGTTCCCATAATCCGGTGGAACGGTATTACCGGCGTCTTACCGGGTGCTCAATTTCCACCCCAAGCCGCAGCACTATAGCAACGAAGAAAAAATGCCTCAGGACGGTGACATCAGTCGGGTGATGGGCTTGCTCTTTTTTCTTCCCTCATTACTTCCCCTTTACAAATACGACAAGTACAGACAAATCGTGCGCTAGAGCAGCGGAAGCTTTTCGAGCTCCCAGTACCGATGAAACAGCTATAGTGCGATGTCTAATGGTAAGAGCACAGAGCGGAAGGAGAGGGGGGAAATCGAGGATTGAAGATAAATATTGATTATGGATTCATCGTTCAATCGTTTGCCGTTTGGCCGGAGGGGATAAGTGGCGCCGCGGCAACAGAACCGGAGAAAAAGGAAGCCGAAACGATGGAAGATTATGGTCTTATGTCCTTGGCTGAAGCACGAACGTTAATGGTGGGATTAACTGGGTTAAATCGATCCTGAACCAAACCAAGCGTCTGGGCTGCCATCGACGCCCACGCACCCAACCTCCACGGCAACATTATATTACACTTCACAACGACCTGCGTCCGGAATTGAGTTTTGCTGGAAAAAAAAAACGCAACGCAAAGTTTGCCTAAGCATGCCCTTCCCTGGAGCATCTTTTAGGTGCGTTTGAGCTTACAACATTTTACTGCCCACACTACCCTCCCGAGGGCGTGAATCTCGGATCTTGTTTTTGGGATTGGATTTCAAGCGATCGAGGAGAGATTTAGCTTACGTTTGACTTTGGATTAGACAAAAGGGATCGAACACGAAATGTTTCGCTATGCTAAAGCAATTGCTGCCAAAGAGCTCATCCTAACAGCGTATCTGCATGATTTGAGGAGTAATTTGGTCTGGATTCTACGTTTTCGATTTTGAAGCCGGACGATTTGATTCAATGCATCGTCAATCCATATTCATTGCAGCAATTAACGCAATGACACAAATTGCTTTTAAGTCCGTCGCGTACTCTGGCAGGCCTGTGAGATTGAGTGAGAATGTACTTTAAAAGCCTGTTTCCTGCACAATGAACGTGCTCTGTAGTGGATAGACGGTTCTGCCCAACTCCTGCTTAGCACTGCACCGCTCCTATCGAGTACACTAATTGCAATAAGCTCGTACCATTCCCTTGCAGCACGTCCGATCAATTAGAGCAGGAAACTAAACAAGCATTAAAAGCTGCCCGTGTGGTTAGTACGAGTAACCCATTGATTGTTTGAAGGATTTTTTCCAGTGTTTGCTTGATTCTTTTTAATTGTTTTGAAGCTTTTTTTTATATTTTTTTAGTTTAATTTTATTGGACATTATTTGACAAACTGTCTAAGAAAATTTTGTATAATGCCTGAAAGTAAGGGATTGCATGTTAACTTTATTAACTTTTTTACACTAATATTGTGAACTATTTTTTAAAGCAGGCTAGTGTCAGAATAAATTTTCAAACTATACAGAACAAAAAAGTTGTCAAATTGTGCACTAATCATAATCTTTTTCAAAGTTAAAACCTTACCACAGCTCAACAAGCTTGCTAAACGCCTAAAAGTATGCACTACAATTTAGAAAATACAACTAAATTTTCCTACATTTTTTGTGCTCGCATTCGTTACCAAGCATAAACCAGCCTAAAGGGCAGGTGTCCAGTAACGCCCAATTAACTCTCATTTTGCCTTATTTTGCATAATTAAAGCTTGTTGTACTATTAAGAACGATAATTTACAATTAAGTTTTACGGCTCAGGTCCTTTCTAAACGTTTTCAATAAATCGTGACTTTATCGCATTATCGACATTCCTAGCCTCATCGTAAAAACAAACCATCTACCACCTGGCCACACGATACAGGCACGCACAAAACCGAACTCATGGAAAAGTCCTATCTGCTCTCTCCTGCATACCATATGTGTTCCACCACCGCAAGCAAAACAAAAACAATCACACAACGATACGCACGTTGACGAGAAAAGTTTCACTTCCTCTACTGTACAAGAGAGAGCAAGAGAGAGTGAAACACCAACAGCAATAACTTTTTTCAATTTAGCTGCACACTCATTAAGCCAACAGCCAACGACACCACAACCGGGCAAGTGAGGCTAAAGAGGTTCTTGCAGGTTGCTCAGATTATTAATGAGTGCAACATTAAACATTCTAACACGCTATACGGTGTACCGAACACGTAGCAGAATGCGGGAGAAAAGTTTTCCATTTAGATGCTTTCCTCCTGCCAACTTCTATTATTTTACTAAAACCATGGGAACGCTTTCAGCTCCTGTGTACGTCGTGTGTTTCTCAGCGTAAAATTACAAAGGAAAAGTTTCCCATTTAGAAACGGATGCTCACTGTGCTTTTGGATAACTTTTATCAAAGGTGAATATTATGGGTGCTCTTTTTCGTTGAATTGTGCTTTGTTTTGTTAGAACGTGTAGTGCGAGCAACGCCGTGCCATCATGGATAGCAAAAGAAAGCTGTTAATCCTCCCGGCACGTCATTTTTGGGATCTACGCCTTACGTTTTCGGCTGCTAAGCTGGGCTAAAAATACAAGACCTTCGCGCCGATGCTCCAAGATATTTTGTTTCTCGGCTGTATCCAGGATTAACGAAAAAATCATTATTACAGCGCAATATTCCTCCTTATTTTTTTCTATGCATTCACTGTCTTACTTCACCAGCCGATGTGTTGTACCCATTTTGATCGTTTGCTCGAAAGCTATTAACGAGACACTAATCCCGTACGAATCGCATACATCTCGCTGCCACCGGGCCATGTATCAGTATTTAAAAGCTCCTTTGCCTTGACCGGCTTTCCGGGCGGTTGGTGGATAAGGCGGTTCCCAGCTACACAGCTTGGCTGTAATTAAGCTCTTGGTTGTTTCGTTCGCATTGGCCCTACGCTTCTATGGAAAGGGATTTTATTCTCAACCCATCGGAAACGCCTATTCCAGATCCGTAGACTTTACGTACGCCATGTGTACGCTAGTGTTTCCCGCACGAGTTTATGATACGTTTCGTTGCCGTTGTTCGACATGCTGTGAAAATCTTCCTTCCATCAGTTCTCGGCAGCTGTCGATGCATGATAATCACTATCACTTTCACAGCGTTGTTCCGGTAGGAGGGTAGGATTTATCGGAAAGGAATGAATCTTTTACTGAAGAGAACTGGGTTCGAAGTTGTTCTTACCATGTAATTTGATCTGCTAGCTTTTTTTATTTCTTTCCAGCTGGTAGGAATCATTTTCTTATCACATTTTCCATCTCATTTCAGGGCTCTATCTGTACATGTTGGTGGTGGAAACGTTTTCGGGTGATAATTTGCGCTTCAACATGTATGCCGCCATCGGTTGGGGTAAGTGTAGCAGAGCGCCGGTAGGCGATAATTCATTGCTGGTATAACAGGAATGATTTAGCTTCCGAAATCCGGTTGATTTTGGTGTATTAATGTGTTTTAGTGCTTTCTAGGTTGGTTCTAGGTCGCATTAGAGTAGTTTTATTAAAAGTTTCTCAAAGTATGCAATTCACATCCCAAAGCGCCCAAATGTATGTAATCAACATAACAAATTGCCTAACTGTATGCAACTTTGATTTAAAAGATTCTGATTAATACACCAGTTTGTATTAAACTTTCATAATTTTAGCCCTTCATCGCTTTAAGTTACTCACAAAACCATTTAAACCAGGCAACCGTCTCACACTATATCGTCTCACACATCACTATAAAAAATGCATTTCCTTTAACGCAGTCTTCCGTGGAACCCACTCAAAGTTAGATTATCTTCGTACGCGCGTGTACCACAAACCTATCCCACTGCGGCAAGTGGCCAATCGAATGCAGTTAAATCCCGAAGGTCTCGGTGCAAGTGCAATAAAGAACGGAGAGGGGGGAAAAAAAGCACAGAACAGCCAGCGGGCTGGGACAACCATTATCACCACAATAAACACTAAATAAATTGTCCATTTCAGTGTGGCGGCCATTATTTCGAACCGGCGCTCAGGACCTAAAGCCTCGATCCGTATGTCCTTGCCTTTGGATTGGCTTTTGGTAGCAAAAACGGTACCGTACAGTCTGGCACAGTCTGGTGTTGGGGACGATTTCCCAGCACAGGGATGGCAATTCATTGTCTGTTTTTTTGTTCTTCTTTCCTCTACTCTCTTTTGCTTGCAATTCCATTTCGTAAGCAATACAAAAACAACGAATATCACTACCATTACATGAAATGTCCTAACGGTTGGGAAGCTTCTGGTTTTTTTTTTGCTGTCCTCACAGGACTTTCTTTTGCTTTCTTTTTGAGCTTTCGCTCGCTCTCGGGTAATTTAGCACATTTGCCTTAAAGCCACCGAGATTGCCTGTGGTCGCCCCGTGAGGGCAGTTATTGGCAGTGAAACAGTACTGCTATCAGAGGAGGAAACGTACGAAAGTAGCGCACCAACGGGTGTTATAAGCATTTAGTATTAAGAGTCGATTTTGGAACAATGAACAAAAGAGGAAGCAGCTGGTCGTTATCATTATTACGCAGTAATTATCTTTCCAACCGATTAAGCACAACGTATTGATAGCTTGGAGCCTCTCTTTTTAACTGAGTCGTTTCAATTTACTATCAAAATGTGCTGCTAACCACTTTGCTATGAGTTTGTTTAACTTTTAACCTACTGTCACATAAACTTTCGTTCATTAAACCAACTTTTTCCCGCTTTTTCCGTTTCCATCTCCCCTCTCAGGCGGACCGGCCATTTTCGTCATACTGTGGGCCATCGCGAAAGGTATCACCCTGTCCGGGCAGGGCAAAGCGGACACGGTAAGTAAGCAAAACCCGGAAGTGGTTACGTCCCATTCCAGCTCGCACTTTCCCCGCCCAAAATCCAATCGACGAAACAATTATCGTTTGTACTAGGGGAGGCGATGGTGAAAGTGAAAGTTCAAATCGTTATTAACTTTTTCCAAGTGGACCTTCGAAAAACTAAAACTCGCTCGCATCTAGTTTAGTGTAAACTCCTCTTTTCTTCCAGGCCGCATCGCTGCATGCGTTGTTGTGTAATTCCGTGTCATGCCGTGCCAGTTTTCAATGCTTTACCACCCATGGCTAAAACTTTTGGTGGGGCAAAAGACACCATTAGTGGGCGGCCAGCTTCCGGGAAATTGTTTTACCCTCACACACACACACACACACACACACACACACACACACACACGTGGGAGAAAAGTTTTTACGCATCAACTTTTGCCTCGTTGTTAGTAAACTTTTGGGGCTAGGGCTTTGTAAATTGAAATGATAACAGTTGTATCATTATCTCTGTCTGTTTAGATTACTGAAGCTATCCTTCAAAATTACGCACCAAAGGGCTTAACTTCATTTTGCACCGCGCCCAGGTGCTTAACGCCGAAAGTTATGCAATTATACTTTTATATTAATTTCTACATTAGTTTTGATTGAAAATAATGTGGAATGTTAATACAACATGTCAGAAATGAGGGTTGAGAATTGTTTTCCAATATTACTCTACACAAAGTTGATTAATTACCCAGAGTGAATTACGGTTATTCTTATTATATTGTTACAATTTTAAACTCGATTGAGGGGTTTTTTTAGGTAAAAAAGGTTTAAAAAGAAAACCTAATCTACATAGGATAAATGCACCAAAAAATGTTTGCAATTTAGAGTGGTAAGATTTTGTTGAATTTAATTAGACAGTAAAATATTTATACCATTTTTTATTTTATTTTCTTTTAATTATTTCATAATAAAAGCAACAAGTTTTCTAAAAAATACATATTTTGCAATGTTTTTGGCCTTAGTGATGGTGTGTTCTTATAGTTGATTTATTGTGTGATGAAATATGAAAAATATTAAAAATAACCCAATCGAAGCTGAGTATTGAAGCAAGTTTAACAAGAATAGCGAAGATTACAGTCATAATTTTGAATTTCTGCCTAGCTAAATGAACTGAAATGTTTATTTTTTCACTGATGAAAATAAACAATGAAGCATTTTAAAACTATTCAAAAGGGTGTGCTTGATTTGAAGATGAATGTGAATTTTTGCTTTTGTTTGGCAAATTGTTACCAAGCTTCTTATTTACATTGTCATGGGCAATTACAGGCCATACATCTCGAATGATTGGATCTTGTCACATTTGAAGGCAAATGTTGAACTCAATCTGTTTGTAAAAAAAACTTGAAAAATCCAATAAGTTTATAAAATAAATACCTTTAAAATAATACGTATAATGTAACCGATCTCTGCCCAAACAGTGGTACACCAACCACACTTTCCTACTAAAAGTGCCATCAACAACTTCGGACAGAACAAAAATCCACCCGAATCTCTCCCTCAATTAGTGGTGAATATTTGTTTTTTCCTCTGTTGTTTTCTTTAGCCCTCAAAATACTGCCCCACGATCAGTGGCAAACCATTGGCACGAGCAGGTTTGGAAGGTTTTGGTTTCGGCCGGAGTTGGGTGTCCATTCCGTCCGACACTCGAAACCGGAAAATAATTGTTCCGCAAGAAAGAAAAAGAAGGTAGAAGGAAAGACTAAGAACGCCACTCCAGAAAAGCTTTTCCACCGGCTAGTCTGCTGATGCAATTCGATTCTTTCCGAGCGGAAAAGTGGAAATGAATATCAAGAAAGCCCGAAAGCAAACAAAACCATAAGAACACACCGACACACATACACACCTCTCACTCGTTAAATGGGCGCCGGCCAAAATTGCCACTTTAACGGCTGTTGATATTCATGTCGTTCGGGGAAAGAAAGGGCAGAAGGCAAGTAGGAGTGTAGTGTTCCATTTCAGGGCAGCAAGAATGGAGCGTAAGATGACTTTTCCAAGAGCTTTTTTCCTCCCTATTTACCCTCATCCCACGCTCCTTCCCTCCCCTACCTCCTCTCCACTATTCATTTCCTTCGTTCAACCGAACGAAAACAACTCCCAGCGCCGTAGTATAATGACCTAGTTTAGATTTTTCCCGGAAAAGCCTTTCCAGTCCCGTTCGATCGATGGCGGAAAGCCACTCATGTCGTTATTGTGTTTTGCTTGTATCGTTTATTACGGATTCGGGCGGGAATGCTGCCCCACCTCCAGCTGGAAATCGAATGCTCCTGGATGCGTGAGTCAGTCGTCGACTGGATTTTCCAAGGGCCGGTCTGTGCAGTGCTGATCATCAATCTAGTATTTCTCATACGAATCATGTGGGTAAGTCAAGCCGTCTCGTAATGCCAGTCATACATCCCAACCCTTTTCCGTTTAACAATGGTCCTTTTTACCGCACAAAACCCAGGTGCTTATCACGAAGCTACGATCGGCGAACACGGTCGAAACGCGCCAGTACCGGAAGGCATCGAAGGCACTGCTCGTGCTGATACCGCTGCTGGGCATCACGTACCTGGTTGTGCTGGCCGCGCCCGCCGAAGGCGTCGTCAGTGACATTTTCGCCATCGCCCGAGCGCTGCTGCTCAGTACACAGGTAAGTTGGGGCGCGCAAAAAGGGGAAAGGCATACGTCTACTCATTACCCGGTAATTGTTGGCGAGTAAATCGGTTGCTGCTGTGCGGGGACTGCAAGGTGGGAGCTATTAAAATATTATTTTTAATTCAAGTCGACAAACACACGCAAGCTTTTGTTTTTTGTTTCATTATAAAAGGTTCTCTCAACGGCACATGTTTTAAATTGCAAATAAAATTTTAATTTTCATTCCGGTTCAAATTGTGAATTGTCACTTGTTCTTCTTCTATTTGGCGTAACGTCCTACGTGGATGCCGGCCCTTATAGGGCTTTCGAGAATTAATTCATTACCACGCAGCCGGATAGAAAAGCCTTGAACTAGGGTTGAACCCATGACGGGCATGTTATTAAGTCGTTCGAATTAACGACTGTACCATGGTACTGTCCCTCATTGAATTGGCACATATCGATGCATTTATGGAAACATTTTTAGTATTAAATTCAAATGGATTTCTACAAATTTAAAAATTTAGAAGAGCTCATTGCAAAGGACATGTTTTGAATTGCTACATGTAGCATACAACATTTAACGCTAGATGGCGCAAATGTTGATTTACAGGAAGACACTATGCTTAAGGGTCACTTAGTAATCATGAATTGAAAGTGTACGTGAAATATGGTTTTTCGATGATATCTCAAAAACTACTTATCAACATTGTAGAAGATTCCATATCAATTCAAAGAATATTCTATTTCAAAATTATTTGCAGCAATTGTACCGGTACAATTTTAAACCAAACATATTCAACCATATCAAACATATAAGCGGGTTGGTAAAAACCAGTCCCGCTGACATTCAAGTTTTCACCGTGAACTAGTTTTGGGTTTGATGAATCTTGCATTGAGATTCATACATATGATCAACTCATCATTTAGATGAATCTCTAAAGATGTATGAATGCCTCCCAAGATTAATGTTTCTCCAAGGAAATATGAGTCTCTTTAGAATCCTTGGGGATTCATGAATCTCGAATGATTCCAGGGAAACCAGGGATCCATGAATCTTAAAAGATGTACCATTTTGAAAATATTTAATATGCGTGATCCAATGATGCAGTGGTTATCTAGCACGACATAACAACATGCCCGTCGTAGGTTCATGCCTCGCATGACCCGTCTCCCATAAGCAAAAGAAACTATCAGGCTACGTGGTACTTGCCAAGATGCCTGGAATGCTTGAATGGGCTGTCATGACCACGTAGGTAGTAGTGATGGGCGGGTCGACCCGAACCTATCGAGTCGGAGCCATCCGTAAGCGACCCGGAGTCGTTCGGGTCGACCCGAAGGGTACAAGTAGGTTCAGTGGTTGTAACGACTCCGGTAGGTGCGAGAAAGCATAAGCGACTCCTACCCGTGGGTGCTGCGAGTTCGGGTCGGGTCGGGCCACGGTAGGTTTAGTTTGACCCGTGGGTGCAGCGAGTTCTGGTCGACCCGAAAGATCAGTAGGTGCAAGAAAGCATAAGCGACTCCGACCCGTTGGTGCAGCGAGTTCGGGTCGGGTCGGGCCACGGTAGGTTCAGTTTGACCCGAGGGTGCAGCGAGTTCGGGTCGACCCGACTGATGAGTAGGTGCGAGAAAGCATAAGCGACTCTGACCCGTTGGTGCAGCGAGTTCGGGTCGGGTATTGAACCTACCTTGACTCGACCCGACCTCGCTGCACTCTCGGGCCAAACTGAACCTACCGTGGCCCGACCCGACCCGAACTCGTTGCACCAACGGGTCGGAGTCGGTTATGCTTTCTCGCACCTACTGATCTTTCGGGTCGACCCGAACTCGTTGCACCCGCGGGTCGGAATCGATTCTAGCTGGCTCGCACCCGACTCCGGGTCGGGTCGTGAAATGAATCGTATGACCCAACACTACTAGGTAGTGACGCCAAGAAGAAGAATAATAAGAAGTTCAAGCTCTATGAATTTTAAAGAAAACCCCAGATATTTGAGATTCATGAATCTTTCGAGATGGTTACATCTTTCGAGATCCTATTTCTTGCACTTATTATTTTAAATAAATGATAAAGTGTATTAATGTCCTGGACCGGTCTGGTGGTACAACCGTCAACTCGTACGACGTAACAACATGCCCGTCATGGGTTCATGACCCGAATAGACCGTGCTCCCATACGTAGGACTGACTATCCTGCCATGGTAACTTCACTAGTGGGTGCTAGCAGGCCTTGACCGACAACGGTTGTTGTGCTAAAGAAGAAGAAGAAGTATTAATGTCCTAAACTAAATCAAAAATACCCATTTATCAAATGCATTTTAGCAGAAATCAAGTGTAATTCGATTTAACTGGATATTAGACTAGCAAGGATGCCTCGAAAACGCATAAACAGCGATTCTCGCGAACAGACAGAATGGAAAGCCGCATTTTATTTGAAATATGCGACTATTTATTACAAAAAATCATGTTCATTTACATTTGATCACTAGATGGAAATGGAAATCAAAAACCTCCCAGTGTGTTGTAATTTAAAATATACAATACTTTTGACACCATCATTTAAAAAAATTTAAATGATTATTTAAAACTCCTTACAAAAGCATAAGCGGCAATCCCATTGTAAACTTTTCATATCCCTCAACATTGATCTACCCACAAATGGACAACGGTGCAACTATGTAAAGCATTGCAACTTGTTCCACGCTAACAGAACAGGACCGCCGACCGTTTGAAGCGGGAACTAAATTAGCTTTCCCCTGTCCAGTTACAGCAGGGAGTAGCGTTAAGTGTGAAAAAACAGGCCATCCCGCTCGTAGAAATCCAAACAACTCAAACTACACAAAGTACCAGCAGTATCGTGCACAAGCTCACCACAAGCTCTCACTTTTGAATTACTCTGTACAGCAGCAGTATTTTCCAGCGTTTCAAATCCCTGACATCTTCTATTACGCTAATCTGAAATTGAAACATAACGCAACGAAATCCGCACACGCGGTAGCAAAAGCGCATCAGCCCACGCGTGTTTGGTGGCAAAGCACGAGCGAGCCCACCCCGTTGCAAATAATTTGTCACACATTTAGACCGGCAATGCAGGCTCATGTAGCCGTGTGTATTAATGTCACTCTCTGCATTCCTGCCTAAATTAAGCCCCTTTGCTTGCCAGCGAAAATCAGGTTGAACGTGCGATCCTGGGCAGCGTAACGGACCAACAGGAGCTGATGGGGAGAATATGTTGTAATGCACATCAAAGATGAAACAATAAGCGCTGATGATGGGGTAGATAAACCTCATTCATTGGAACGATGTGAGTATGTGTGTTCGTGTGGGTCTGTGCGTGCATGCGAGAGTGCTGATTGCATTCTTTGATAGTGGAACCCGCAGGCGTTGGGTTGTGAATGGTTTTAGCGCACGCTACATAAACAGATCACCGCGATGACAGCAATGATGGGGTAGGTGTTGTGGTGTAGCCGGAGTTTAATGAATGGTTACATTTGCAGGCATTTAATTGTAGAGATTATGGCCGCCTCGATATGTTTGGGTGGGATGTAAATTTACACATAGGGCGTTAGACATGGTGCTAAATATGCATTCCTTTCAAGGGCAATTAGAGGAAAACTTTGCTTAATTTGTTGCTTGCACATGTTTCTGTTTTAACTAGAAGCATTTGATAGTGATCCGTTTAATTGTTTGTCAAATTAATTCACATAAAATCAAGTTTTACAATTACGATAATCACGCCATAATTCAAGGTATATGCGTATACAGAGCGAATGCATGTTCAATCAACAACTGCGCACACCTGTATTGGACGATACTGCTTAATTCATGTACTTGATAATTACGATTTATAATTGGATTTTCATTCTGCCATTATTAGTTCGATCGCTGGTATCTCTTTTGCACAGTGGGTGTTATAATTCCACACAACTTGCAGCATTTGTTCCAACCATCGTCACGCTAATTTGTACGATTTATTGCTTTAACCTTGTTTATCGAAGGCAATTTCATAAAATGTAATTAATCTGACCACTAAAGCTGATTTAGTAACGCAATGACTGTTGGTTGTTTATCATTGCTATTAAATTAAAAGTCACTCGCAAACCAATCATCTGAATTCATTAATTAACAATGAATGGAAATAAATCGTCCGAATAACATTACGAACAGGTTTTGTACTGCTCATATCACCATAAAGTACATACAAAACTAGCTAATGTTCTTGCTCCTGTGGTGTACGATCGTAGAAACCCCACGAAGACGACAAGCGCGCTATAATTCCACCACAGGCAGCGCAAAGAGACCGCGTCATAATTCCACTCCCATTCATAAACCACATCCTGCACCATTCGCTACCAACCAGCGCAAATTGGAGCCGATTTTTCCATCGCCCGCTAATTCCACACACATCACAGCACGACGACAACAGCGCATCATCCGAAAGCACTTTCCCACCGTGCAAGCTTTCCGGAGTTTAGTGGCGCGGTCTCATTTGTGAAAGTGTTTTTCCGTATTTTTCCTTTTCCTTTCGTTTTCACGCATTGCTTTTTGCTTCCTCCGTACTGTCTTTATCCCTGCACACAACAACAACAGCAGCCTCCTGATGGCATAAATTTTCACACTCACTAACTCGCACTATAATGCCTGCGCTTTCTTCTTTTATTCTTCTCGCCTACCTGTAGGGACTATCTGTGTCACTGTTCTACTGCTTCCTCAACTCGGAGGTACGGTTAGCGCTGCGCCATCGGCTGGAACGGTGGAGGGACGAGCGGAACATTCGTCTCGGTCAGGTCCGGCAGCGAAGTCGACGGTAAGTGCATTTTCGGTCCAACAGACGGCAATCGGCAGCGTGGTGCGAAGAAGAAGCTTTCCTCAGAAAAGACTTGCATTATTTGTGGGCTGCTATATCTTACGAAGACAAATTATTCACACCTTAAAGACTGCGTTTGTATCTGGTCTAAGTTGTGCTTTAAACCTACAAAGCTGACGGATTAGCATGGCGATGAAAGAGTATTTATACACATGGGCTGTGAGAAAAGCATAATCGCGGGCAATGAAAAATGCATCTCGAAAGGCAATTTAATTGGACGAGTCTTAGTATAGGCTGTTGTCTGACCTCGTGAGCGGAAGATTATAAATTTCCTGGAGTATTTTTAATCCACAAATAGTCCCAGCTGTGCATTGCTTATAATCCGTTCTACTTTAACCCTTCACTGCGCAGTAAAGACACATAAAAGGACTACCCAGAGACTTCAATTGCCTTTTCGGTGCTTATTGCTTAAATTCAACTACAAAAGGACACCACATATACACCGAAGGGTTTTTCCGCAACTCAATTTAATGGGCTACCATTAAAAATGTGGGTAGAAGGTTCCCTCCCCGATCGTACACATGTGTCTGTGTCTGGCGTCTGCTCTTTTGTTCCTTCGCGGTGAAGGTTACGGTCACAAACGGGCGTCGGATGCCTTTTTTCTTTGCACTTCCTTCCCTGGCTCATTTACGATTATGTCTTTTTTGCGAAACAAAGGCGTGAATGAGGGAGCATAAAGATACCGTTGGTTGGAAGCATGGGTTTTGTTGCTGTTCGGGAGGCATCTGCTAAGTGTGTTAGGCGTAACTCAATGCATTTGAAGGTGCATAGGACTTCTTGAGAGAGAAATGCTTTTTTCCTTAAATCATTGAATTATTGATAAAATTTTATTCATATTCCATTTTCTAGGATGTTACTAAATACAAAACATCTGGCAGAAAGGTTTTTTAGTTAAAAAAAAAAACAAAAACAAAAAACGCATTACTGAAAATTGCACACCATCTGGGCTTTTCCAGCGCCGGCACTCGCTAATTTAATTCATCTTCCTAACGCATCGTAACGCTTAAAGCGGCTACAATTGATGCGTGCACAAAGGAAAATGGAAAGCTTCATCCAATCAGACCTTAAGGAAATAAGCTTCATCAAGCACGCAAAACCGAAAATAAAGAAAAAAGACGCCCACAAACACACACAGAGCGAAGAACCAGGAAGCTAAACGAAATTTCGCTAAAAAAGCAAGAACGCCACGATACACGATACGGCGTAAGATCCATCCGGTGTGATGGTGGTGAAAAATGGTTTACAGTTTATCTCGGGAAAATTGAAACACAGGATCCGTTCGCTTTTTTTACTTTTCTTACAAAAAAACAGTATCTTGTGACCGTCTCGAAATGCCAAAAAGAAACCCCGATGTGAAAAATCCGTTCCACTTCGTATTCTGATATCACTATGGGGCTGTTTTTTATCACTTTGTTAAAATTAGCTAAAAAAAACAAGTTAAAGCTCGCTCAAACAGAGTACTGCCGCTCCTTGCATGGTGGCAGTGCTGCTGACGCTACCAAGGGGCCCCTTTTTGCCCGCTCCGCCTTTTGGGTGTACATTTTATTTTACCGATTTATTTTTCGGCCACCAATAATTTCGGCGCACACTGTAAAGCTGCTACTCTCTCGTCCAACCCTCCCTCCCGAGAGGGTATGCTGGTCTATGAGCTCAATCGAGTGCAACGATATTGTATAAAATATTAGCCGAATATCGTACCGTTCCGATCCTTGCAACAATGGTTCGCTTCCTGGTTGGGCCGAGCTAGACGGCTGGTGAGTTTTTACTGCACTTTCGATTCCACTGTCCGCCATTGCACACATCCACATCACTGGGGCGTGTATTGGCTGTGGTGCTGTGGTGCCCCGTCTTTAAATCATCTTTCAATTCCACGCCGACCATCCATTGTCGATTTAGCTTCTTATCCGGCTATTATGAGCAAGTCGGAAGTCGTAAACTTGGAACCGATTTTTAAAACGTACCTATAATCTGATCCTTGGACATGTGTTTAGCTGCATGCAATACATTATTTTTACAAGATTTTAAGAGCAGTTAAAAGTTTGCGGATTATTCATGTATAAATATAAACTATTTTACTATTTTACTACTATTTTCATATCAAATCCCACTACATTCTTTCCGTGTTTTCGTATCCCTTTCCACTCCCAGTAACATCCAACCGTATGGCATTTGAACAATCCTCAGTTAGTCCTAACGTCTGTAGCTATTTAAAGTCACCACAAACCGTACAACAACAATAAGTAACTATCTCGTTTGGGAAAATGCGACCGAGAGTTGTTGTACAAGAAAGAGGGAGTTCTATTGCTCCATAGTTTTGCTCCATTGTCAATGTACCCTTACTACTTCTACTGTAGTTTTAAATGTTTTTCTCCCCTTTTTCCAACGAACGAAATCCACCACGCTAGTGATAATGGTCGATGTTTTCCTTCTTTCCAATTTTCCTACCATTTTCCTACCGACCGGTTACTGTTGAAACACGAGCAAACGCATCGCCCGGACACAAATTCGCAAGTCGTCCCGTTATGCTAATGAGGCTTGCAAAATTAGTTTTCCACTCGCAATGGCGCAACAAAAGAATGAAAAAAAAAAAAACAACGCGCTACCAATGATAAGTAAAGCGCGCGGCTTCCTCGTGCTATTGAACTAATCTTCTATTTTTGTACTATATTTCTTCTCTTTTCTTCTCTCATTCTTTCTATCCTGTATATCCTTCATCCTCGTTCTTCTTCTTGTGTGTGTACCGTGTTGTCTATTGTGCAATGATGTGTGTATGTGTCATCCCCGTCCTGCTACGCTGTGTGGTGGTACGTTTCCTTTTCCTGACCGTTTGCTCCACATCACACTTGCATGTGCATCGCAACTATCTACATCAACGACGACGATGAAACACGACAACCACCACCGTCGAACGGACAGCTTCACCAATTCTGGCTACAACCAGTCGAAAGAATGTTCACCACGGTCCCGCACGGAAAGCTTCCGGTAAGTGTTGAGTCCCTGTTTTTGCATTCCCTCTTCATCCTCTCTCCTCTCAGTAGTCAGCCCTGTGTCTATTATTTCCTTTTCGATACTACACTCCATTCCTTTTTGGTTGTAGTGCTTGAGCTGAAATGATTCTCTGATATTCTCGTAAGGCCGTTGCTGGATTCGCGCTCTAGAAAAAAGAGTACAAGAAATCGTTTAATGCTCTTCTGCATCAAAAGGCAGACTTCATCCTTACAAGTGGTGGAAGCTTTCCTTCAATTAAACTGGAGCTCGTACTCGACAGTAATCTAAATACAATTATTTCACATTATCTTGCGTTTAAGAACATAAAAGCACAATTACCTATAACACACTGTCAGTGTCATTTTCCGACTTTCTCTTTGCAAATAAGATTTGCATCTTCTGCGTGGCACAGAGAAAGAGACAAATAATCTCTCTCCCTCTCTTCTGGTACTGGTGGTAAACAGGTTCAAGGCTACGAACAGCACTCTTTAAAGACTGCCACGAAAGCACCATCGATTATTGTGTCCTTCCCATGCCTAACCCAGACCCGGTGCCCGCATGCCACGTCTCATAAACGTGTACACATGTAGTCCGTGTATCATCAGGAATGGGAAACATAAACCCAGCGCCACCAGGAAAAAGCGGGGCGAAAATTTACGATAATTATGAAATTTTATACCCGCCCTGTCTGTTCGTGCTAGTGGTGTTGGTAACGACGAAATAAAATGCGCTCCTTGTTCCGGAATGGCACGTTTTCCTTCCTTTTGTTGTGTAAGAATTCTTGGGAAGTGTGTCGTAAAAATAAGCATATGCATGCAAGTTAAAAGTATGTGGAGCGCAGCGAACGATCGGTTAAGTTCTACCGGCCTATATTAAAGCGCTTTCGAATGTGAATAATCGACACACGGTCCTACCACGGCGAAGTTCTCTTCGTTGCCATGCACGATGGCACGTTTTGAGTTATAAAATAGAACAAAGCTTAACTTAACGATACACACCCGTAGCCGTGCTTCAAGTGATAATCCTTCGAGTAACTATGGCCCCCATCTGCCGGTGGAACTTCAGCACGCACCATAAAAACTAGTTTCGCGCTAATAATTTAACGCGAAGTGCAAGAAGTATCATAAAACTATAAAATCTCATCATCTGCAACTCGGCGGATGAACTTCGCCGCCAAGCACAGTGGGACAACGTAGCAACGCAGAAAGGGTGCGTCCCTTTGCGACCATTCCACGGTGCGGTGCTCAAAATATTAGCAACTTTGAACCCATGGCACATGGGTCGGACTCAGCGCACCACAGAAAACGCCTTCGCGGATAAAAGTAAGCAAAAACCCTTCAACCCATTCCACCAAACGGGGTGTCTCGCCTTGGAGGGGAGAAATTATTTACGAGTATTTTATGTGCGCACACACACGCAAAAAAGATGGTCCATAACTCTTGTGTTTTAGCAGAGTTTGTGACTGGCTAGGAGTGTGTGTGTCAGAGGGGTTTTTTTGTGCGAAGAAAGTGCGATTCCATCACCTGATACCAAGCGCCACAAGATTGCCGCCTTTTGGAAGATGGTAACGCCCGCTCGGAAGGATTCGTACGCATACATTTTGGGGAGAGCCCGGTTTGGTTCTTTCCCTTCTTTCCCGGGGCACACTAGGGATGCTGCAAAGCAAAAAGTCAACCATAAAGTAACGAGTAAGACAATAAAAATCATCACGGCGAAAAGGGGAGAAGGTTTTTGTCTTGCGTTTAGTAGCGGAGGCCACAAATTTCCATAACCGAAACCACACGGCCGTAAAATCAATTCCACACAAAAAGTCCCATCCCTTTCCGCAAGTGGCTGCTGGGTGGGAAGTTTGAATTGTGCTTTTGAATGCATATTGCTGTATAGAGCGATAAAATGGCTATAAAAGGCCATTTAAGCATGCTTAAACTGAACGCTATCATTGTGTAAAATCTCCTTAGATTAGACCTGTTTCTGCTAAATGATCTAAACGGTGACCTTTGAAGGATATTGGGACTCAAATCAACCGAGCGAAAGAGATGACGGAGTAATGCTGAGATTCTAACTCCGCCAGTAAGAGTAATATTTTCCGATTATTTTCTCACCGCCGAGGACGATCCCCAGTATCTAACGCAAGAATCAAAAGCCTGAATTGTCTTACCTTTGTGTTTGGTTTTCTTTTATTAGTTCGAACGTGGTTCAAATTTATTCTCACTTGTGTACGCTTATGCACTTACAAAAATAATGCCACCGGTTACGGTTCCGGAGCAACAGCCATCAGCTCAGCTTCAAGCAGCTTATACTTCTTGTAAAGCTCATCTGTAGCTGCCAGCTCCTTTGCCGCTGCCACTGCCAACAAGAAATCCAAGTTCTTGATTAATTTCCCCATTATTCCGATCAACTCCATCTCGTACAACTTCAACACGTGCATTTCTTTCTGCACTAAGGATAGCTGTGCGCTGGGGCACTCCGCATCCCAGACCGCGTACGCACTCGCGTCCTCATCCTTCGCATTGCCCAAAAAGATCTCGTCGAGACAGAAGGGGCAACGATTGTCCAGCACAAGGCATTTGTAGTGGATGAAATGGCCGCAATGATACACCATTGAAGTGTTATAATCCAAAGGTTTTTGGCACTCATCGCAAATGATGTCAGGGCTGAAAGGAAGATAGGAGAAGAAAGAATGTCAGTTATTATCTCAGCTAGCATTGATGTGCAATACTTTTTTCGGGAGGACGCCTCGACCCCTAGAGCAAAAGAAGCATTTAAAAACCTCACGAATCATGAACTTTGAGATATAGAGCAATTGTGCTACACAGACGAAAGACCCATACTGCAGCCATAGAAAAGACTCTCGAAGAAAAAATACACGCAGGTGGCAATAAAACTGTAGCCCAAAAATAATTTTATCAGCTAAACAACGATAGATACAAGACATGCCACCACATATACCCAAATGGCTCAATCTAACATACAACAGCAGGATGCGGTGTCCATTCTACAACAGAGAACTGTGAGATAAAGCTCCCAGACAACACCACTATATTTTCGCCACTACCACTATATAGAAAGAGAAGAGAAATTTTATCTTCTCAGGCAGCACCAGTGTCTTTAGTGCGTTAGAAAAGGGGGCCTCCGCAACCCTTTCATTCGGAAAATTGAACAAATAACTTTAAAACACTTGCCATCACTTACTGGTAAATTAATCACTTATCACTTACTGGTCAAAAATGGTAAATAAAAACCTCTAGAATCACCAGGCACCCTATCAAACTATTAATTTTGTGGATAAATCGTCGACGTTCGCCATATCCTGGTAGAATGTTGAGGACTTTTTAATTACCGAATCAGACACAATGTAACTCACCACATTGAACAAACTCTATCTTCTGATCACAAAACTCACAACCATCACAACAAAATAACCTGATAATATACTTATTTAATAATTTAATTTTACATTATTACGGCTTTTAACAAATTCCGCAAATTTAAATATAATTTAACAAAAAAAAAACAATAGATTAAAAAGACGAATGTAGTCTAAAAGACTCAAAGTTTCTATAATTGATCAAACTAACGAACACACATATAATACTTTTCCTACCCTGAACGCACTGCCATTCGATAAGCTTACCTTAGAGTCATGGTTATTGTTGTACAGTTGCTCACGATGCAAGCCAATTTACGAAGCAAACAAACACAAAACGATCGATAGAAAGGCTTCAGAAAGGTTGCAGAAGGCTGAAGAGGAGGTATTTGAAGACACTGTTGTTTGATGCAACCAACGAAGCGGCTACAAGCAAATTACCCGAATTTCTCAAACGTACAGAAATTCGCCAATCTGACGTGAAAGCAAGGCTAAGGAATTCTAAACAAGGCACAGGCAGCTAATTTTTGGAATTAGACGGACCGCAGCTCGTTTAAAACACTATAATTTATATGAAATTGAAATTGATTTGCGTTGATTTGAGAAGAACTTTGTTCTGATCAGAAGCAGGCACGTCTAAAGACTGAACTGATCGTTCGCTAGCCTAGGCCAGTGCGCGACGATTTCGCCAACGCGCACTGTTTGCCTGTTCGACCAATCACCGTGCGCCTGGTGTTGTCGCGAGTCTTTCGCGATGTAGTCATGCGGTATGTTATCTTGGAGGCATGCTCACGCTATTCCTCCGATCGTCGCGATCGTTTCGGTAAAACTCTCGTTGTCTCTGCCGCATTTTGGAACGAGCTCTTGAGCGATATGTTGAAGTGTAACATGAGTTTCCTGTGTCTACCGCACGGTCGTACGTGCTCGAGCATGTGTTGAGGATGCTGTCTTCCAAACATGAACATTCCAAAGAAAGGTATTGTTTTGGGGAATGAAGTATATGAACTGACATACAATCTTTTGAACTTGATTTCTGAAATAAGTAATTATAATACAGATTCTTTTCTGATATAGAATTATTATCACTAAATCTACCCCAATTGTATGTAACAAATTAAATAGCTACACGCACATAATGTGAATCACGTTCATCAGAAGTCATACAAAAGATCACAAAGCACTTCAAGGCAACGTGTGTCGCCTAACGAGACAGCGCAATCATCGCAGAGCACATTTTTTGCTGGATACGCATAAAATGTGTTCAGCCCGATCGAGAGACACCCAGCGCAACACGATAAGCCTTTATATATTGGTACAAAATGTTCTTCTTACAACGTTGTTGATTTTCTATCATTCGTTAGCCTCAGTTTACAGAGCAATTTCAGGCAAACCTTCAACGATTGTGATGAAATTGTGACGCAGCTTTGATATCTACTCCAACGATGTCCAACCGTTAGAGTGGGAGGATGGTGCTAGGTATGCTGTAAAGCGTACCGTTCGACGTAAAGTCTATTTTGCCATCGTAATTAGCTCAACAAGCCCTATGTTGACTGACAAAAGTTAGTGGCGTTTATTGGTAAACGTTACCCACGCACCGACCGACAAGTGCATGGCAGCCACCATTTGGGTGGCTGTTTTAGCTTTCGCTCTGAGGTTTGCCGTTCCAGCTCAACGGTTTTACCTTCCCGTGGTGAACCACAAAATTAGTGGAAAACTCATGGACACAGGGTAGCTGAGATTTGGTAGTTTCATGGCAATTCGCAGAAGGATCCTTCACGATGTGGGCAGCAGTTCACCAAACTGACCTGAATAATGAATTGATTTAGCTGTAGGCTTCTGATCCTCACCACTCCAATTTGATATGCCATGTGCGAGGAAGTTCTTCCTTCTCGCTTTTTTGTGTGAAGAAAAACAGAGGAAAAGAAAAAGAAGAAATATTGTTGAACATTAAAGTAGAACCAACGGAAATTAAATATGACCCATCAATTTACGCCGGTATTACACCAAAGTCACTTCACACCAACAGCCGGAAGTAATTATTTCCAATTGCTATTGCCGTCTGATTCGTAACACGAATCTGGCAAAAGAAATATGCAAACTAGGTCAACCTGTCATCCTTCTTGGCAACGGTTCGGACAAGAGAACAGTATCTTCGCGCGCGAAGATGAAAGAAAACACGAAAAAAGTAATCATTCCACCGAGGATTTTTGCCCGATATATTGGCCGACTGTTAATCCTGTTGCCCAAAACCTGGGATGATCCTTGTGATGGAGAGTCGTTGACGTTGATCCAAGCGTTGGTCGTCAGTCTCTGGTGGAGGATTAAAATAATAGACTTACTTTGATGCCGTGTCGCCGTGATTGCTGCGTTGCTCTCGGTGAAAGTTAATTAAGCTTGACAGATTGACAAATTTAGGATTTCGTTTGATTTGTACTGAATACTTTGGGCAATCCACGGTCCAGAATGTGGCAATTACATGTTTAAGGAAATTTTAATGTTTTAAATTATATGTTAGGCTAAGACAGGCGACTTAAAGCTGCGGGACGCGGGCTAAACTTACACCAGGAGAGCTTATAAATCGGGTGGCAATTTCGTTTATAGCAAACGTGAATAATGTATACTTTATGTTATTATTATCTTAATCAATATAATTCATTGCAATGCGAGAAAGTTTTACTAATTTGACATTTTCAGTTTGTTTCTATTTTCCTATGAAAACCTATAAACCCATAAATGCCTCAAAGAACATGTTTTAATTTTCAATTATATTTAAATTGATAAAAGGTTTATATAGTTCAAGCAACAAAATGTTTGATGTAAACAATAGCAAAACTTACGAGTGTAACCATTTTACAACATTTTATAAATCGTCAATCATCTCCTCGTTCTTTTCGATTGGATCGTTAAACCAAGAATCGTAAAATAAATCATACGAATTTCTGCTACTTTGAGGCACGTTCTCGCTCGCAAAAGCGACAGTTTGTAATTGATTAGTGAAACAGTCACCGTTTTCACACAATTCCAAACACGCCAAAATGGAAAAGGGACCTTCGAAACCGGAAAGCGAACCGGAATCAATCCATCATGCAACCGAAAGTTTGAAGGGCTTCATTCTTCCATTCTCCTGCGCTGGGATGGTGTAACCGGTGCGAAGGGCCGTGTAATTGATTTCGTTGATTTTTTGGCTTTCGGGATGTTCTTTCCTCTCTCACAAATACATTCAGCCCACGAACACACGCGGACACTCGCTGCAATGTCGCTACACCGCCTCTTCTCGTTGCAGACCGCTCACCTACAACAAGCGGGAATCGTGCGCATCGTCGGCCACGACCACCACCCTGCTCGGTCCCCACAGCTACCCGAGCGCGATGCGCGGTTCGAACGGTGCCCTGCACATGCAATCGATAGTGCCACGTGCAATCAGCCCGCTGATGCAGGTAAGAAGGGGGGGGGGGGGGGAGGAGGAAATCGGTCACAAATTATTATCCTTTCCGTGGTGCGGGAAATTGAATTGCACAAATGATGCATAGCGGACCGTGGGGCAAGACCATGGATCTAAGGCGTGTGGAGTTCGACGATCGGCGCCGTACTAGACGCCGGTTCAATTGTTTTTCCTTTGTCCTCGATTTTCTTCTCTTTTTTCATTTCCACAAGCACCTGTCGTCATACCGGGGATATCATTTCAGCGAGACACATTTGTTCTTTATTTTTATCCCCAATTTTTTACATTTTTCCGCCCAAACTGTCCACGAACGTGAAATATTACATCCCGTTGTGCTTTTTCTTCTTTCATTCATTTTTCTATTCGAACAGGGTTTAGATGAAAATTCCGTCTAAGAGTGAAGATTTACAGCTGCCCTGCCGGATGACGGGGAGAAAAAAATCCCGCTGATCGATGATTTCTGATGAATCGGAATCGTTACCAAGAACTCACAAAAACACAACGTTGTGCAACGATATCATCCGCTATACTCCCCCGAAGCGTTAGCCTTCTCAATACGACGATGTGGATAGAAATGCTACAGGCTGCTGGGAGGGCAGAAAGAGCGGGTGACATAATAGAACGAGTCCCAATATATGTTAGATCTGAAAATATATAAACAAAAGTAGTTAAACGTTGAGCGAAAAATGTGTAAAAAGTTGTACTATTAAACCCCCGAATCGAAGGATAAGAAGGAAACATTCCACGTCGAACAGATTTTATCAACAAGTTGTTGTTACACTAAGAGACTAACATATAAAATCGACTAAAAGAGTTAGCAAGCTAGCAAAAGTAAGAAAAGAAACCACACAACCAAAAATAGATGTATGTAAAGTTTTGTTTGTACGTAAAATGGGAGAAGGAAACTGTGAAAAATAAGTACAGTAAAACACGAAACCAAAAAAGCTCCATTATAGATGTGCAGACAGAACCTACCAGGAAGCGAACGAAGAAACAAGGCGCGTCGAAGCGGTTCCACTATTCGTATACTCGCTGTAGTTAATTCACTATATACACATACATGCATACAATATTACATATTACCATCATATACTGTAGTTGAAATCTCATTACTATTGTTTTATCTCTCTTTTTGAGTAAATACATTTATTTATAAAATGTCTGAAAATTTACTCCACTGTCTTCACTACCTCGTCTACTAAACTTGATGACATTCGTTCTCACCCTGGTTGTTTAGTTGTGTTGCCATCGACGAACAAATTGTCGTACTTTCCTTCTCAAAAAGCGAAAGTACAGCCGCTCTGTTAGGAAGAATCCCGACGCCAGCCCACTACCCCACAGGATGATCCAGACGGCCGGCTCTACGTCGACCAGACTTACCGGCACGAACTTGCCACCACCGCCCGAACAGGTTGGCTTTTTGGTGTACAGTTTGTCGTTCTCTCGATACTGGATGCCGTGCTCGTTCAGTCGAAACAATCTGTAAGAAAAAAGAAAGATCCTCTATCTTGCTGTAAAACCCACATCCAAAGTCCTCCTCTACCTTACCCAATCTTCACCATCTCCTTGTACGACGAGTTCTTCTGTATCGCGTAGTACGGATCGATCACCTGCAGGTACTGTATTTCCTGCAGACCACACTTTTCGTCCTCCTGGTACGTTTCGCTGATCACCTTATACCCGACGCCCTGTTCCACGTGAAACGCGTACAACCCATGCCGTATCCGATCGATGCCCTGCTCAAGCGCTATGAACGCGTCCGGTCCGTACGGTCGGCGGATCTTCTGCTCGTACAGTGCCCTGCGCGTCGGTTCGGTGGCGTGCGTAAAGTAGTGCCGATTGAACACGGTATCGTGCACACCGAACTTGAGCCGCGAGGCAAGCAAATCCTCCAGCGTTTGGATCTTGGTCGAGGGACTCTGCAGCAGCGCGACAATGTTGGCCGAGTAGCTAGCGTACAGGAACATCAACACCGTGAAGGTAAGCATGGTGATCGTGCGGGCGCTGCAGCTGCGTGGTAAGACGGCCGAGCCTTGTTGGCAGGACGCCCCGTACATCATGAGCAGCGTGTCACGCAGGCTGGCGACCATGGTAGAGGAATCGGGCGGGGTTGGCGGCATCTCCAGGTCACCGCTCGCTATGCGCCATTCCGCCCAGAGCGTAACGAGCAGCAGGACGGAGGAAACAATGATGACGGCAATTACGCAGATCCAAACTTTCTGGGAACAAGTAAGGCAATACTTAATAATCCCACAAACTACAAGACATCAGCGACTCACATCATCGAACGGCAATACGAACACATTCTCGGTGTAGGACAGTTTCGGTGAGCGAAAGATAAATTTGGACCGTGTCTCGGACGTCATGGCAAGGTACTCGATCACCGCAATGCGATCGGTGGTGAAGAAGAGCGGAGATGCACCCAGGTCGGCCGTATTGTGCACTAGCTCACCGATCATACCATCCCACATGCCGGTGGTAGTGTTGTAGTAGCCCCAGGTTGTCACGCGGGTGTAGTTCACTTCGGCTCCAAGGTATGCTACCAGATAGTTAGTCAAAATATAGTTCACCTTCGTGATCGTGTCGATGTGTTTATCTCTATAAAGAATGCAATGTCAAAGGTTTAGTGCCTCTAAGGAAAGACTAAAAGGACAGATTACTTGTAGTCCGTGAGATGATTCAACGTATCCGGATTGGTAATAACCATCGACGCACGAAGATAGTGACCGTGAAGATCTTTACGCCGCACAGAAGTAACTTTGTGAGTTCGTAGATCGATCATCTCTCCCTCAGTAGCTCCTGGTACTGTTGCATTCCACAAAGCGTAGTGTTCTGTTAGCAGTTCAGAATTTTGACTCACTCTGTAAACTTTACATGTTAAACATACGTTGAATGATTTCAAAACTAATAATCACTTTACTGAAAAATATATTAACCTTGCATAAATCGTATGGATTGGCCGTCTTCTTCCAGCATCACAAAGATCTCACTGCTGACAAGGGCCGGTAAGTCCTGCAGCACAGCTAGATAGTGCTCGATGCCCAACGGGACACCACCCTCACTGGAATCCATCAGTAACCAGCGATAGTTTAGATACAGACGCTGCCCAGCCTCAGCTAGTAGTCGTTCCGACCCGTTGCAGCTTACATCCACCACCACCAACGTCTGATGACTTTCAGCATCTTCATCCAGCGTGGCGTTCCGGTAATTATCCATATCCTTGACATCTGTCCGTGCGTCTAGCGATGCTCGTCTCGGTTCAACGAACTGCATCAAATGACGACCGCCGGAGAGACCGATTCTTGCAAACATAAGCTTCTCCCCTACGCACGGAAATACAGGCAGAACGGAAGTAGGGATTAAAACTACGACACATACACACACAGGTTTGCTTCAAAGCATACCTGCATTCCAGCACTCAACAAAAGCGGTCACCTTCAGGGGCGTCCCGATGAGCTTTAGCAATGCTCCAACGGCACCGACCATGGAGGCGTCCACGGCGGCGGCAACGGAATGGCCGGAAAGCAACAGGGACGCTATCATCAGGCGCAGAATTAAATCTTGTTTATCTCTTCCGCCCATGACTGACTGGCAATCACTCACACACACACACACTCCAGGTAGGTGATAGCTTTTTGGTCTTTTGTGTTAACCGATGCTCCGTCGAGATCAAACGACGACGGCGTGCAGCACGGGTGGCCGATATTTATAGCCCGGCTGAGATTCAATCACACCGAGCAAACACAATTAACTTCCGTTATAACGACGACGACGACGACGATGAAGGGGCTCAGGGAGTAGAGAAAGCTAACCTTTGGTGTCTTCCCTACATACGTGTGGCCTGAACAGATTGGGGGTCCGTGAGAGGGCCTAGATGAGCGCTGCACGACTTAGCCATGCCGTATGCATACGGTTATTGAATTATCCATCTGTCCTTTCCCATCTCCTTGCCGGTGAGCAAACAGTACGGTGAGCTTGATTCGTTCTTACCATTTGCATAGCGCACCCTTCGCGGAGCATATTTGTCCTTCGTGGGAAGAAAACGCACCTGGCCCCCGGTAGCTTACGAATGGATTGGGCCGACGATTGGGTAAACGCAAAACGGAAACGACAATCCTTTGCTGCGTCACTTCACACAAACCAATCAAATTATGGAAGCAAATACCAAACACTCGCTTGATTGTGAACAGGGTGGACCGGTCTAATGCAGCTTATCCCTGCTGTTGCTGTGTTGTGACCTAGTTGCGAGAGTTGGTTTTTTCTCCTTCCCTACAGTAAGCGTATGTTCGTAGAAGTTTGAAGTATTTTTGAATATTAATTCTACAATCGTTTTTTTGTACGATGTGATGTGATTATTGTGAATTTTTTTTTTAATAAATGTGTATATGTTTGTTAATTGATCGTAGAAAATCGAACTATAAATAAATAAATAAAATAAATAAAATAAATAATAAATAAATAATAATAATAAACTGTGCAAGAAATATACTCCCACCACGTCGTGGCAACACCAAATCTGGCTGGTTCGACGATGAATGCAGACAAGTGACCGAACGTAAGAATACTGCATACCGAGCAATGCAGCAACGGCATAGAACGCGGGCATGCGCAGAGGAATATTCACGGCTCAGACGCGAAGAGAAAAGAGTTCACCGCTCCAAGAAGCATGCTTTGGAAGAGCAAAACATGCGGGAACTCGAGCAAACCAGAGAGGCGTACGGACCGACACGAAAGTTTTACCAAGCGATAGCAGGTCACCGAAACAACGTTGTACCTAAGGTAACCTGCTGTCGCAACAAGGATGGAGATCTGGTCAGTAACCAGCCAGAGGTCCTCTCGCGGTGGGCTCAGTACTTTGATGAACTACTCAATGACCAGTTTAGCGAACAGCTAGAAGCGCCACTAGCAGATGGTGACATGCTACTGCCACCTAGCATAGAAGAAACACGAAAGGCTATCCGTCGGCTGAAAAATAACAAGGCACCCGGAACCGACGGAATTGCAGCCGAACTGGTCAAGAATGGAGGTGCACGACTAGAAAACGAGATTCATCAAATTGTTATTGAGGTGTGGGATAGCGAATCGATGCCTTGTGATTGGAATCTCGGCATCATCTACCCCATATACAAGAAGGGAGATAGGTTGGACTGCAACAACTACAGGGGTATTACGGTGTTGAATACCGCCTATAAAATATTCTCCCTGATCCTTCAGGATCGCCTTGTCCCGCACGTCGAAGAGATAGTCGGAAACTATCAAAGAGGATTCCGAAACGGAAAATCAACCACTGATCAGATCTTCACCATGCGGCAGATCTTGGAGAAGATGGCTGAATACAGACACGACACATACCATCTCTTCATTGACTTCAAAGCCGCATATGATAGCATAGCCAGGGTAAAACTTTATGATGCTATGAGCTCTTTTGGAATCCCGGCCAAACTGATAAGGCTAGTTAGAATGACTATGACCAACGTCACATGCCAGGTGAGGGTGGATGGAAAACTCTCAGGACCTTTTGCTACCACCAAGGGTCTGCGCCAGGGGGACGGGCTTGCTTGTCTCTTATTCAACCTGGCGCTAGAGAGAGCCATCCGTGACTCGAGGGTGGAGACTACGGGAACCATCTTCTATAAGTCAACCCAGATCCTGGCATACGCTGATGATATAGACATCATTGGTCTGCGGCTCTCCTATGTAGCAGAAGCCTACCAAGGGATCGAGCAGGCGGCAGAGAGCCTCGGATTGCAGATAAACGAGGCAAAGACCAAACTGATGGTGGCAACATCAGCGGGCCCACCAACAAATAATCAGAATCTACGTAGGCGTGACGTGCAGATAGGTGAACGCACTTTTGAAGTCGTCCCACAATTCACCTATCTTGGGTCAAAGGTCAGCAACGACAACAGCATGGAAGCTGAGTTGCGCGCAAGGATGCTGGCTGCCAACCGGTCATTCTACAGCCTGAAAAATCAGTTCACCTCAAAGAACCTGTCGCGACGGACGAAGCTGGGACTATACAGTACCTATATAGTACCAGTACTCACATACGCCTCTGAGACATGGACACTGTCCAAATCTGACGAAACCCTCTTAGCCGCGTTCGAGAGGAAGATGCTCAGAAGGATACTTGGCCCCGTATGTGTGGAAGGACAATGGAGGAGCCGCTATAATGACGAGCTATACGAGATGTACGGCGACCTCACTGTCGTACAGCGTATAAAGCTCGCCAGGCTCCGGTGGGCTGGCCATGTTATACGCATGGAAACGGATGACCCAGCCCGTAAAGTCTTTTTAGGCCGTCCACAAGGACAGAGGAGGCGTGGTAGGCCCAAATTGAGGTGGCAAGATGGCGTGGAGGCGTCCGCCATTAAGGCCGGGATAACGGACTGGCAGACGAAGGCGCGAGACCGTGAGCGGTTTCGGACACTCCTGAGGCAGGCCAAGACCGCAAAGCGGTTATAGTGCCGAATAAGTAAGTAAGTAAGTAATTAATAAGAATAACTTTTAGACATCTTCAGCAATATTTTCTATTAGATTTTACTCCGAACTTTTCTCAACAACTTACAATATAACAATTAAAACAAAAGGGTCATATTTATATAGTGCTGGCTCAGCATTCCACACAAACGTAATGCTACCTAGCATAAATTCAATAGATGGCGTTATTGGAATTTGTATATGATCCTGCACCAATTCGTCTAATAAGCGGACGGTCTAAAGTTCTGACCAATTTGTTTGACTTGTTCGTTCTCTTGGTAAAAATTACATAGTAAAACAGTTTTTTTTTAACATAGGCCTCTCGATTTGTTCACTTAGGAATACATAATAAACGTTATGATTGCCCATTTTGTGGAATCATCTATGCAAACCAATTTTTTGTGACTTCCAACAAGTTAAAAAATCGATTATGCTTGTGCTTGTTTTTAAATAAAAATGAAATAATTAAAACGCGGACAACTTTTCATTTTTGTCGCATGCTCAAAGCCATCGTACAAATAAATAATAGTAACAAAAAACCAATATTATTATCGCTAATCAAAACATGACCACTTTGCCAACAACACGACGCATCCTCACCACCACCGTGGTCTAGGCGTGTTGGCAAACAAATTAAATGGAACCCACAAAGCAACCGTAATGGTCCCGTTTCCAATTATCATCGTGTTAAACTTGCACCAGGGCCGTATTTTAATATTCAATTTAGAGTTACAACAACAACAACAACAACAGCAGCCTCCACCACAGCAACGCCCGTACGAGGATGAGCTTTGTATCATATCAAAACCAGCACGGCTATGCACAATGGCCAGTGCTACATTCTACATTCCGGGACCTACAAACCGAGCATACCTACTACACGCCCAAATCCCCAGGCAACCATAAATGTAAAGGGCGAAAAATAACATAACCTAACCGATGGATGGATGGAAAACTTTACAGTTACAACACATGCACGCACACAGAGAGAAAAATACGGCCGGGTTGCTTATGCGCATATTCATCAACCATTAATAGCCGTGCCTTCGTGGAACTGTGGGGTGATTGCCCAGTTCTTCATCACAACTTCGACAACGCTTCTGATGGAGGGAGGGGGAAGGGAATGGGAAATTGGGGCAACCACGCCTCAGAGTGAAAGCATACATCGACAACTTCTAAAAAGGGCAAGGATTTCATCCGCTGTGCAGCTCAACTTGTTGCACCACGCACTAATCCACTGGGCTGCAGGGAGCGGCAATGTCTAGTCTGTCCCCCGTGTAACATTCGACATGGACAAAGTTAATCCTGTTCTCCGCATCAGCGACCGTGCTGAACACATTTTGTCTACCCTCCGTTACATCACGTCTCTAGCAATGTGTTCCGGTCCCAATGGTAACCAGCTTCTGGGACGACCGAGTGGCTAAGTAGCTGTATCAAAGCGAACATTGAACGTTTGCCGACGACAACGATGATGATGATGCCGACGGTGCCAATGATTCTAACGTTCGAGTGACGGAAGTCGTTTGTGACACAGCGAACCAGCGGCTGCAGTCGCAGCAAAGCCGATTGCAGCGAATCGAATCGATGGATGGCCGACCCACTTCCTATTGCAGGCCGACAGCCATTGGCATTGAACCGGATGCGATACGGGATTGTGAATATGTGTTTGTGTGTGGGGATCGGTTCCTCAAGTGCCAACTCTAAAGAGGATTTTCTCGACAACTTTTGAACGGGAATGCAACGGGGGCTGGTTGAAAATCTGTAAACAACGCTTCAGAAACTTCTTTGGGTGGCTAAGAATGGAATGGAATAGGGGGGGGGGGGGGGGGGTTGGGGAATTAGAAAATGGTTGAAAATAACATCAGCTGTGGCTTTTCTACTTACGGCTACGGGCATTTCAAATTGATCTTTCCTGTCCGTTGCAGTGTCGTTTGCTGGTGTACAAATTGCGAAGAGGAAATATCATTTCGTTCGTTGCCGTACGTGGGTAGAGCGATGTTGACCAATCTGCGTTTATTAGCATCAAATACTGGAGATATTGTATCGCCTTTTCTTGCACTTTTTATTTGTATTTGATTATTTGTCATACATACAAAGAAATTCAAAGATTTAGACAATAATTGTTGCTATGATCGTTGGTATGATATCAACGCTCGTTTCAGGAGCGATTGCTCGTGATAAACAGAATGATCAAAAATAACCTTTAGTAGTGCGTTGTTCTGGCATATGGCACTTAATTTTTCTATTAAAATTTTTGATTATTTATTTGTTTATTCATTTAAGTATAGTTTTTTTTTTAATATTTGATACAAAATGAAAGGGTTTATCTTTTGACAAAAACTTTTTTTTAATTTCGAGGTACAATTGTATTCGAAATTTCCCTAACAAATTGCTTGAAATATCCCTAAGTCCCGCTAAAGTTAATCGACAAGTTTCTGGAAATTTGGTGAACGTTTGATTACTGCACTTTAAATTTTTGATTGCAGCTGTATGGGAATAACTCTTTATTATACCTATTTCAACATTTTAATCGTTCAAAAACGGACAGGAGCTACAAAACCAGGGAGATAATTACCACAATAATGCATTTAATGCAATAAATACAAAATGAACCAAAATGGATGCAAATGATTCTAAAATAAGCAAATATCACTTCCACAATTTCCCCAAACAACAAATTTCAGTGAACCAAACATCTGATCATCTATGAATCATTCCACACAACCAACCAATCGATCGAAGGAAATCAAAAGGATTAGACTTGCAGTTGCGAGGACCACTGACACAAAGAATAAAATGTACTCTTCCTTCCAACCTTATAAGGCGACCTACAAAATAATCGGCAGTGGCACATTGTTCTTGAGATTGGAAGAATTATTTCCTAGCCTTAATGGTACTCCAATAAAGCTTCCATTTAGCTAGAAGCTTTCTAGTACGGTTCTAAAAAGAATGTTGTAATAAAAGTCCAATTGCGTGTCTTGCAAAATTGTCTTTCAGTGCTACTCTTTCGCTACATTTCCCCACAACTCCTTCTATGGTATTCGTGATGCAACGGAAACTTTTATCATTAGCCCACTCTGCAATATCTAGCGCAATCTAATGAGACGTTGGTAACAGATCCGAGCCCGGATAGGCCGAACATGGCCTCACATCATTAATGCCTACCGGATTGCTTAATGCTTCCCGGTCTCCACGGGTAGACACTGGCGACGTGCTCGGGGGTACCGTGCTCGATTGACGACACTTGGCACGTAACTGTCCGCCAGGGCAAAGGTGATTCCGGGACTGAGTTCAACCTATCTTTGGATAGTTATTTATTGCTGCGCCCTATTCTGACCGTTTGTTCCGTGAAGAAGGTAGTTAGATTATTGCTTCTTGCTGAACAAGCCGAGAACGAGCATTCACCGAGTGGTTGACATTTGGTCTAAACAGTTGCGTTAAAATCAGTGCACGTACTCGGAACTCACTTTCATCGTTACGGCTGTGACCGAGGTCTACCCGACCACACTGGACGGGGCGAGGACAAACACACCTTCGAAATGGAAATCTCTTGTAACGCTGGTCGTCGTTTCGTGAGCAGCACTTTGCTAATTGTGCTACTCGTCGGCCAGCCGTGCAGTGGTACCTTCTTCTGGTTGCGTCCCGCACCCACCGACTCACCGATATCGGGCGATCCACCGAACGGTTGGCGACCGCCAGCACTGGTACCGGGTGTCATCCTGCCGCCCGGTGGTACCATACCGCCCAGGAAACCGCAAGGGAACTCTCAGGACTTGCTCCGTCTACCGCGTAAGTGAATTCTCGTTTCTCATTTTCTCCCATGGCCATGGGTATGTGTGTGTGTGTGCGCTCGTATGTGTGTGTTGGTGTGATGTGGTTACAAGACACTTAATTCCCCTATTTTGTCTCTTCGCCTTCTCCGCTCCTAGAGATACTATGCAACTATGCAGCGACCGGTCGTTGGCCGGCTTATCCACCATACCTGCAGGCGGCCATCGTTGACCTTGGCCGGCACGTGTTTGCCCTGGACGACCAGGGAGTGCGCCAGTACTGTGCCAATTACGTACGCCTCGTCTACGTCCGGCGGCCGTGCTGTGCCTACCCAGGTGAGTTGCCAGCGTGAGAAGCGCCGTTAGGCCAGTACAGATTGGATTGGTGATGCTTGGATAATGTTACTACTACTGTTACATCGGGAGATTCTTACTATTCAAAATAAATACATCAACACCTGCATTTGTTTCTTTTATCTTTTTTTCTTTCAATTGATGACTTTTTGGGCTTTTTATTTTTGATCATTCCTTTCCCGTTCACAGTTTATCCAGTGTACATTATGCCTGGTGGAAGAACTACTACCGAATCGTCGATCGATACGGATGTCGTAACGGGTATCACCAGTGTGCCGGATCAGGGAGATGATATGCCGGAACCAGGAAGCGATGACGGAAATGGCGGTGAAGGAGAGGATGACGGTGAAAAGGGGGATGAAGATGACGATGAAGTTAACGATGAAGAAGATGGAGAGGAAGGGGAAGATGATGAGGAGGAGGGAGAGGGAAATGATGGCGATGGGGCAGGTGAAGGGGAGGAAGAGGGTGATGAAGAGGGGGGTGAAGAGGACGGAGAAGAGGGTGGTGATGATGGAGGAGGTGGTGAAGAAGAAGGTGAAGGAGGAGACGAAGAGGAAGGTGAAGAAGATGATGCGGGAAGTGAAGACGGTGAGGAAGACGGCGAAGAAGGTGATAGTGGCGAGGAAGGTGAAGAAGGGGGAGATGAGGGAGATGATGAGGAAGGTGGTGAGGAGGGTAATGAGGACGGTGGTGAAGAGGGTGAAGAAGAGGGTGGCGAGGAAGATGATGAGGGGGATGGTGAAGAAGGTGGTGAGGGGGATGGTGAAGAAGGTGGCGAGGAGGGCGGAGAAGAAGGTGGTGAGGAGGGTGGAGATGAAGGAGGTGAGGAAGGCGGAGAAGGAGATGGTGAGGAAGGCGGTGAAGGAGATGGTGAGGAAGAAGGTGGTGAGGAGGATGATCAAGGAGATGGTGAAGAGGGCGGTGAAGCAGGTGCTGAGGAAGAAGGTGGTGAGGAGGGTGAGAAAGGAGAAGGTGAAGAGGGCGGTGAAGAAGGTGGTGAGGAGGGTGGCGAGGGAGGTGATGAGGAAGAAGGTGGTGAGCAGGGCGGTGAAGGAGACGGCGTAGAGGGTGGTGAAGAAGGTGGCGAGGAGGGTGATGAGGGGGGTGGTGAAGGAGGCGGTGAAGAAGGTGGTGAAGAAGGAGGTGAAGAAGGCGGTGAGGAAGGTGGTGAAGCAGCAGGTGAAGAAGGTGGTGAGGAGCCTGGTGAGGAGGCTGGTGAGGAGGCTGGTGAGGAGCCTGGTGAGGAAGGTGGTGAGGAGGGTGGTGAGGAAGGTGGAGAAGAAGGTGGAGAAGAAGGAGGTGAAGCGGGAGAAGAAGCAGGAGCAGAAGAAGCGGCACCTGCAGAAATAGTACAATCTTCAAGACTTATTTCGGACAAAACGGAGCGGTATCGTCCAGCGAACGAGCTCACAACGCCGAAATCAATTCGCACTCGTACAGGCAAAAAACCAAAAAAGAGTCAGAAAAAGAAATCGCAAACTATCTCACCTACCATACACTTTATCCCGCTGCGTTCCACACCGTCAATGGACAACATTTCTAATCGACTCAATTTAGAGGTAAAACACACACAATCTGTGAAAAAGCAGCATGGTGCACATATTAAAGCCCATCATATTTCGCGAAAAGATAAACAATTGAGGGACAGTAATGGAAAAGGGCCATCACGTACAGGAATGCAAACAGAAAAACCAAAACAAACAGTAACAAGAAAAGAAAGAGTAGAAAAGCGAGAAACAAAACAAAGCGCAAAAAAACACAGTAAACGCAAGGCAAAGAACGATGGTGAAGTGCAAACAAAAATTGCACAAACGTTTCGTAGAGGAACGAAGAAATCGCACCTAACTAGCGCACCAAAAAGGCAAAACATTCATAAGAGAGCATCGAAGAAGGAAACAAAGAAAGTTCGTGAAAAGAGGAAAAATATTAAATTTGGACATGTGAATGAGCCCTCAAAAGCGCATCATAGTCACCCTCAAAGCAAGCAGAAAGTATCTAAAACAAAAACCTTAACAATGAACAGCAAACGAGGCGATACCAAGTAAGCCATAGGTATCGATATAGGTCACAGTTCAAAGTGTGTAAGGAGCATTTAAATCACAGAGACACTCAGCAAATCATTAAATTTCTTACGTGGCAATATTAAAATGTGTGTTGTAAACTAAAATAGAAGAAAATGCTAAAAATGCACTTGATTGTTATGTTAATATAAATAAACGTCTCTTTGTTTAGAATTCAAGCATGATTTTAAAGTGTTTAAGTAAATTGTGAGAGCTAAGATCTCCTTTAGCTTACAGAAAAAGATGAAAAAAAAAATTGGTAGCTCTTTGAAATGCTCTTCGCTGCACTCTGAATCTCCGACACTTGATTGATCATACGTTTAGAAGATGTTTATTTTTCTAACCACCTATCATTAGAGTAAGGATTCTCAATAAATGTATGTATTAATGGTGGGTTTCCACAAAACATCCTTTGTACCTTTTTGTCAGCACACTTTACTTTGAGGCGTTAAAGCCGTTTCCTATACCACAGGGGGGGGGGAATACCCAACAGTACGGGGCGTGTATGTAAATTGGGTCGTTGGCAAATAGGTCCCATTTTCTTCATTTTTACATATTTCCTGCCCTGATGGTGAAATGGCGAGCAATTTCTTCTTTTTTTTGTGTTTGTGTATTCTGCACGAAGGCATGCACGATTGGCAAAGGGAGTTGTTGATGTGGTATGACGGAAATAGACACAAAGCGGTTCAAATTAATCACCTGGGACTAACAGATTGTGTAGCCATATGCAGCGCTGGAATATGTGCTTTCTTAAACGCGAATTTAAACTGTGTAAAGGGATGTGGACTTAAAGAACTGTACTGAAAAACATAAAATGTTTTCCTGCAACAAAAAGTAACAATTGCTTTAAAAGTCTGTAAATTGTACGCTTAATATTATATTTTCCAAATATGTGTAATCACAAACATATAAATGATCGAATGGTTTTAAAAGAAAAAATAAACACAACAAAAATGTGGCTTTTTATTTATTTGAAAATACAAAAAAAAAACACAAATTGATAATCAATTTTATTATGACATCATTCTACCTTATAGGTTGGATGAAATAATTGCACAATGAACAGTCTTGCCACTGCGTACATCCTAAAGCTGTCGCCAGTTAAGTGTCTTGAAAGCACTTTAAGCGCCATCCATTTCCTTCACAGATTAAAGCAATAAATTCTACACGCAATAACTTTACTGCTTTACTGCACGGATCCTCAGACTACCCCGAGGGAACTCCTCTTGCTGAGTGATGATATCCCAAAGAAGTTAATGGATGGCACGAAAAAGAAACTGTTATAGCAAACCCTGACTGTTGGCGCTGAACTACCACACGAGATTTACCAGGTTCATGTGTCCCTGACTCGAAAAGACAAAAGCACACGCATTATCCTACGCAACTGCACGAAACATTAGTCTTTAAAGTTGTTAAAGGCAATAAAATACACTTTTAGCCAACTAATGGAGTCTCCTACGTGTGACTCATTGTTAAATAGTTTAAGTATCTTTCTCAAGAAGTTCGTTTCTGTTTGTTATATTTTATTACTGTCGTAAAAAGCTTGAATTTCTTTTTTTACACGCACATCCTTTTGCAGACTCACCTGGCTAGATGCTGAACTTTTGAAACCGTTTTCAAATTGATTTACTGTCCAATAGTGCTGCAGGTGGTCTGTCTGGAAGTATTGTTAATTGGAATGATTCAACGAAATTGCACTTTATGTTGGGAATGGGTGCTATTTTAGATAGGTGGTAGAGAAAGTTACATCGTTTCCATAGAGTTCTGTTCAACTTTCAAATGCTCTCTTTGGAGCCAAAAAACGAATAACCCCCTCTAAACGTGTAATAAACTTTATACCAACGACTTTGAGTGAATGTGCTTCACACTTCACATAAGTCCTGGTGCCTGGAACTTTCGCACTTAAAAGTGTTTGCTTTCCTTCACGACTGAGAAGGAAACTTAAATTTTGTGAGTTAAGCATACTTAACGAATAACATTGCCTTTCAGTTTTTTATGTTACCATACAGATCGAGTTAATTTTTAATTTTCAATAATAATTTTTGTAGTAGTTAAGGAGTCATTTAAGGCATTTGTACCACGTGGGAAATGATTGGTTTGGACACCCGACTACCCCTAACGTCTAAGTACCTTCTTTTAAACTGTCCACGTTATTTTTCTTTCCCATTCTTTCCACTAGTTCTCAATCTTCTCCAATTCTCCCTATTTCGTTTCGTGATTGCTCTTGCTATGTCTATGCTCTTGTGCTAATGAACATTATGCGTATAGGTAGTCCCCGAGAAAGGTTTAAAAATCACTCAAAAAGACAATTGTACTATGCAGTCCGAAATCGTATCTGAAATCATATAAATAATTTAGTAGATAAAAGCACCCCCTACATGTAAAATTGTATGAAAATTAGCCAGAGTTGGCTGGAAATCTAACGAAATACGAATTGAGATAGAAATTCAAGCTACGAGGTTTCTTCTCGGTCCGCACTAATAGCGTATCTCGAGGACTATGTGCATACATTGCTGGAGTTATTTTATTGGCTATCGTAGTGGAAAGCTTTTACTTTCAATAGTTCTTTAGTTTTTCTATTTCCGTTGTGCTGCATTATATCTCCTACATGAAACAGACAACAGGTTTATTGATTGGTACGTCATCTTATCTGCAAATTCAAAGGGCTTTCTAAATTATTTACGAAATTCTCTCCAAAGTTTATAATTAGCTTAGTTTTGATTTTTTTTTTCGATTCATTACAATTTTTAAAATGTATAAATTGTTTAAAACATGTTGAGACGATGCAAACTAATCATTAAAACAATTGAAAATTTTGATGTTCGAAAATCCCGATTTCCAAATTCAAAAATTTGAAGAATCAAAAACAGATCTAGGTAGTTTGTATTTACGTCTTTAGAAGAAAAGCTAGTATACACTGTTTAGGATTGAAATGCGTCAACATTTAGGCAATTTGTTGTGCACGTGAATTAAGCCATAAAACCAATAGCAGCGCCATCTCGAGGCAATGACACAACTACTATCCACTTCACAGTAGCGTCATCTGCGTGGTTAGTTATGCAAATATGGGGTCAAAGAGTGATGATATTGACTAATAATTAGGAAATATTTGTATGTCCACGGAAAGAGGGGAAATTAAGCCAGAGTACAAACCCAAAAATGTAAACATCGCTAACGGAACACAGCACATTGTAATAAGTACCCCAAGAAATACATTAAGAATTCAGTTAACAGCACAGATTTTGGAGCTTCAATTTAATTCTACATCTTCATATCACCTTGCTAGCAAATCTTGCATAGAGTCCTTGGCGGGTAGCTCTTGCTTGACACTTGTTAGCGCTCTCTGGTGAACATGGTAACTGTGCTGATTTTTGCTCCCATAGAAAACTCGAGTCGCGAGTTTTAACTATCTAGTGTGGATTGCGCCCCTACACACACACACCACTAAAACACGAGCTGAAAGCAGACAATAACATTATCATGTTGTGGTGAATATGGTAGTGGTGAATTTTTTCGAGACCAACGCTCTGCCACTTGGGTAGTTATTTACTTGAACCTACGTTTTTCACGGAATTTCATTGAACACATTTGTTTAATTGTATATTATACTTCCTTCCTGAATTTGATTAATTTTTAGACATTTGTTAATTTCATTTTCAGAAAAAAGAAAATTATCATTATAGTTGACAAACACTTTCGAGTCGATTAGGTTCATTTATCCTTCTTACAGCGTTCGTCTGTTGCGTTAATGCTTAAATATATTTGTTGGATTTTGAGATAGGCAGAACACACCCGCGAGTTAGGCAAAGAATTAACAACGCCTATGCATAGGCAACACGCATTACATGTATTTTCCCATTAGACAGAATTCCCATTTAGACCAGTTCAATCCCAAAGAATCCAGTTGGAATATAGCCAACTTAACAGGATTTAAACAGGAAAATGTATGTATCGCTAACGGAGCACGTCGGCTCCTGATAAGAACCCCCCAGAAATCACCAATAAACTTTTTGATGAGCATTGCTCTTTTAGAGAAATTCGATTTTCTATAAGAGTGGCAAGACCGCGGTAGGAAATTCCGTAGTTAGTGAAGCGGAGTTTTCCTTCGAGGTGCCAGCCTTTTTAAAGGCTTTTGCTCGGGAGTTCTGCTCCCACGAAATACAGTCCACACGACGGAGTAGGCCGTACCAACCTACAATATTTTTAAAAGTTAATCAAAAAAAAAGTGATGTTGGAAAGCCAATTTCGTTAATTTCCCTGTAAAGAAAATGTTACCGACTTTATTTGAGTTTGAACAGCTGTCAAAGTGAACAGCAAAATGGCACCCGGCAAAATGCACCAACCTTTGCAACCACTGCTGTCAACACGCCGCCTCCGATAATCCGTGCCGCGTCGAGTATCCGGGGCATTCTTTTGAACCGAACAACTCATCAACTCACACTTGTATAAGTGCGTGTGGCTCGAGAAGGAAAGGCTGTTTCGTGTTATCTGCGCCGAGTTTTCTACCCGTGAGATTTTGCGTTTTTCCTACCGTATACTTTTTCGCTTTGCTCGGGCTGTCTGTCTAGTGCTGCGTGTGAATTTCCCGGTGTTGTTTCTGTGTATTTCCGTCGTTCTGCACTGTGGCCCGACATCCGGTGCGCGTGTCGTGAAAAGTGTCGGCCACACTCTGCCAAATACCGTCATCTCTCCGGTGGCAGCCTCCCCCTCCCCTATCTTAGGTGCATTACGAAGGGGTTCTGGCTGCTGCTCGGGAGGACTTGATAGACTTCCGAAACCGGTGGTGAAACTCGCTTGCTACTTCTTCTCATGTGTGTGTGTGTGTGTGTGCGCAACCCCCACCCCTCCGGACCCGGCTCAGATTTACCGTCCCGCATACACTCTCTCTCGCCCATGATGACGACGTGTGCCACATCCTCAAGAATATGCGTGTATGTGTGTGTGTGCGCTCTCGCGGGTCTTAAAGAAAACGACGTGTGACACGGACCGGGAGACCGCGTGCTATAAATGTGATGCACGCGTAATGCGCTTTCCGTGGACAGTTTTTCAGCCCCTCGGTTCACGTCCTGCGTGGAAAACGCAAAAAAAGAAAACTTCCGGAAAATTCACGCATACATTTGCTCCCTTTTCCGTGCCTCCGTATACTTTCCTGTCTGCTTTTGGTCACTTTTCTTTACGCGTGTGTGTGTGTGTGTGGTATGTGTGTGTGTTTGCGTATGTGTGCGTGTGTGTGTGTGCACATGTGGATCAAAATTCCGGTTCAGATCTTCAGGCGGTGGCCCCCTTCCTCCCCCCATCGCTTTTCCCCCTCACGAGACGCGTCATCGTGCTTGGGACGACGTCGCCATTCGAGAGCACAATCGGCTTTTCGGACGGGATCGGGAGCCAGATCCGGTTTTCGTGTTCCACACGCGCCCTTCAGGACCGTTTTTGCACCGTTCCCCGATCGACGGGTGTGTGGGTCGACGAGACACCCGGAGACGGACGGAGTGCTGCAGCTGAACCATATTGCTGCTGGCACTGCTGGCCCCGTGGGTCTCCGCGACACCTTCCCTTCTCTTCTGGCCTGCTGTTGCCGTCTCGCTCGCTCTATCTGTGTGGCGCGCCTGTCGCTTTACGCCCGAAACGCGAAGAACGGTCAGCATATATCAGCTAGGAAAGAAAAGGGAATGGGGAAGAATAAAAGGGTGGCTCTCGATGTCACAATATGCCGTCGATCTCGATCGAGGTAGCGGGCGATGGGCTTTCTATTTCGTTTGTCATTCGCTTTTATCAATCGTTGAAAGCAATTTTTAAAGATAGCTTCAATGTATTTTGGTACACAAACCCAACCCAACACACACACACACATAGCCCAATCCAAGTGACCACAGATGTTGGAGATTTGTAATTCAATTTGAAATGCTCGCCCTGTGTCCCCCTTGTTCCCGGCCGCCCAGTTCAATTTAGCCCAGTCCGGCCTAAAAGCATATGTGCTTAGCTGCGTCCCACCATAATAATAATAAAGTGTGTACGTGTGTGTGTGCGTGTGTGCGAGGGTTGGTGGCTCCTATCATCATCCTGAAATTCATCCCGAAAATAGCCGGGCACACACAACGAGAAAGAGAGAGAGAAACAGCGCGAGAGATCAGTTTTAATAATCGAAAAACGTGGTCGAGCTTAGATCGTGTTTTTTCTCTCGCTCTTTCTTGCGGTTGCGTTCGGTTGCGCTCGGCCGTTTGCTGTCTCGCTTAGGCGCGCGCGCTTGTGTATACGCGGTGCCCCGTTGGCTCATCTATTCACTTGCTCGCTTTTGGTCGTGTCGCCCTGGTTGGCGCTTTTTCTCTCTCGCTCTCTCTCACTCTTTCTCACTCACGCAGTGTTGTGTCAGAAAAAGATGCAGGTAGAGGTGCGTGTTAACGTGCTCATGGCAGTGTGCGTGCACTGCGGAAAGGTTAATGGCAGGAGAATGGCACCGCCGACACACACACAGCCGCATTAGGGCTTGTTTGTGTTTTGATGTCCTTTTCGTTGCGGATAAAACCTTGCTTTTCGCCCATGTTGGACGGGGGGTATGATGTTTTCCTTCCTTCAAACACACTGCCCGAAGTGAGCTGTCAAGTTGGTTGGTGAACTGTCAGATCCCCGGTGGCTGGTTGCTTCTGCTAACTTTCCTGTACCCCCATCCTTTCGTAACAAGGGAGAGATATCCGTCGGGCGTGATTGTGTTGCTGCAGAAGAGATTTTGATCCGAAAGGCAGAAACCAGACGCAAAATCATAGAAAAAAAAAACAGTGGAACAGATTCGTTTTGAAGTAGGGCTTAGGATAAAATCAAAGCAATACAGACATTCATTGTACCAGATGCGCGCGGCTGGTTTGTGTTTACAGTGCAAAACGACGGAATGAACCGGGGTTTCGAGGCAGACGGGCAAATAGTATTTTGAGCCTATTTTCTAAACACATTTATCTAATTGTACTGTATTCTTTTCTTTCATGCCTTTCGTTGCCCTTGCACCAATACGGCCGCTGTGTTTGTTTGCTGCCTGTGTTGGGTGAATCCTGTTTTCCTCGTGCCGCGAACGTCGTGTGCGTGTGTGTGTGTGTGTGTGTGTGTGCCTGCGCGTGGTGTGTAAAGGTCAAAGCCAAGTGCAGCAAACTGGAGTCTCCAACGAGGACTACCCCCATCTAATCCCGGATCTTTGATAAACGCAGTACAGTAAGTAAACAATGGAGTAAACAAATCATATAATGTGGCGAAATCTCACATTTAATCTCTTATATCCTCCCCCAATTAGAGAGACAGTTGCTAAGATATTTACAGCACCTTCCCTCACACCGCTCCGTTGGCTTGGAAATGTATCTGGGTCCGATATGTCAATGTACCGCCGGGGAGGAGGGGGATATGTTTTTAACCTCATCTCACCCGCCCGGTGCAAATGCTTTTACGAGGAGACGAACAGCAATGCGAAGAAAAGGGATTCGTGGGGGGGGGGGGGGGTTGTGTTTGGCTACCAACACTACGACACAACCATGCGCGAAGGTGCTGCCCGGGGTGGCGGCAGGTTGCTTCGATGAATCTGTTCTGTCGCTGGCTGGATGTGTGTGTATGTTAGTGCGCGATGCATAAAATCGCGGTTCAATTTTTGTCGACGTGTGTGATCGCGGTCGCCGCTTGTTGTGTTTGGACCTTTTGTTTTTGGACAGGATCAATGACCCAGACCCCGAAAACAGGGAGAGAAGAAGGAAAGGTTGTGTTGTTTGCAAATGTAACCTTCGTCCTTGTGCGTGTGTAAGTGTGTGTGCCAATGTCTTTAAAAAAACAACAGTAGGACAATTCCTTCACGGCTGCATAAATCGCTGCGGCGCAATTGACAGGTCAAATGCGGTCTCCCGGGTGACATCTTAGTTTTAGTAGAAAACAACTTTTTTGAGTTACAAGAAAATTTAAAGGCGCTTTTTGCTTTCTAATTGTTAATTGGGAAATTTCGACGATGAAATCCAATCCGCGTGAGTGCGTGAGTCTTTCCATCTGAAATCGCTCGGAACGACGGGTGGTAGTTGTTTTGCTTCCTATTCTTCTTTCCCTTTACCGGTCAACAGACCCCCCCCCCCCCTACCCACCGCACGTTCATCGGAATGCGATGAAGCTGAAGCAGAAGGAGGAAAGGGACAAGCCGCGCTGAACCTGGCGAGGGGAAAGAGGGCAGCAACAGAGCAGCGCGAAAGCAAATGACACGTCGATACATGTTGTATAGGGCGGCCTGGTCGCGGACACACACACACACACACAACACGGACACCGGCACCGCGGATTACGTGTGCACGGGTCGTGTATGTGTGTGTTTTCTATGCTGTTTGCATTCTTATTCATTCCCGTTGTGCGGCTTATGCACACAACACCCAGTTGCCATTCTTTCCACGCTGTCGGCGAGTGGGCGCGCGTGCCCCCATACCATCCCCACCTCCCCATTCCCTTATTGGGTTGCTTGAATAAAAAAGCAAAACAACTGGACAAACGGTAGAGAACCCACCACAACCTGGCAACGTGTATATTGCTCGCGTCAAGCGCTCTGGCATGATCAAAACGCGTGCAATAGATATGGGATGGAAATGCGAATGGCCAAGGCAGCAGAACGTCTTTGAGAAAAAGAGGCAAAATTAAAAGCTCTCTCTCTCTCTCTCTCTCTCTCTCTCTCTCTCTCTCTCTTTTCTCTCTCTCTTTCTCTTCTTTTTTGCTCTTTTCGTGGTTCAAGATGAACCCTTTTCTTGGTTCGACGACCACTCAAACGCACACAAACACGCTTAAGCATGAAGAAGATTGGGGAGCTCCAAGTGGGCGCATCGTGTCTTGGAGCGAATCAAAACATAACCTGAAACACCGTTAGGAGCACTGAATTTCCAACCAGCGCCACCAGACCGCTTTGTGTGTGTGTGTTTGCGTGTGTGTTGTTCCGCTCTTTCCGTTCTTCGCAGTTTGTTGCACCGTCTTCTTTTTTTACCTTTCATTCTTGGTTCTTTTGCTTGTCTTCTGTATCCGTGTTCGTGGTTGAGAAAGCGCAAGAACAACTAAACGCGCAATAGCGGCGCCCTGGATGGTGGTCAAGCGCGAGAGATCAGGTGGTGAAAAGGAACGGAAACGATTCAACCTGTATGCGTCTTCAGATGATTGGAACGGTCGAAAGGAGCTTTGAATTTTATGTTTTGTGCCTCTAATTCCTTTCTCTAACACTTGTCTTTCAAATCTCCCGTTTTAGTGAATCATTCCAAACGATTCAAAATTTAAACCCGTACACCATCTGCCCCCAGCTGTAGTGCCACGTGTGCAGAACCGTCTCGTCACCTCAATGTTGGCGTTTTACACGATGGCGATGACGACGACGGGAACTTGTGTCTAATCGCATCTCTTGCCCCGACACCCCGAACGGACGAGGGTACGTTTTTGACCGTCCGACAGAAGAGATGCTACGTTGGCAGAGCATGTATGCCCCGGCTTGTCGGCAGCTCAGCAACCACCCGTCGTCCTAGCTAGCTGCTTAGTGATAAGAACCTGCCCTCCTCATCCCCCTGCTCTAAAACTCCATAATTATCAACGTCAGCAAGTGAAAACACTATCAACAGCAGCAGCAACAAACGATTCAAACGCTCCTCCTCCTGCACGCACACCTTTGCGCGTACATTGGCCTTGGAAAGGGAGTAAAGGGAAAAGGGTGTGTGCGTGTGTCCGTGTCTTATTGCCTGAAGGTTTTGATTGGCTCCGGTCAGCTTATCAGCCTCCGGCGATTACTTAACGCTTTCGGTTGAGCGGGGGAGCTTCTCGATGCTGACGTGCGGAGGAAATCGCCGACCCGGCGCTTGTGGATGCCGGGCCGTGATCGAACACACAGCAGGGATGTTGGACGCCAGGAAGAACAAGTGGTGGTTCTTTTTTGTATATTCGCCTGTTACGCTTTGCCGCGCTTTGGTGGAATGTTTGGCCCGCGGGATTGATAACCGATGCCCGATGATCTCTTCAGCCATTGCCGATGCCCTTTGGGGGGAGCTAATCGAACTTGCAACAAAGTTGCAATTTGGCGCGTTGCGTTTGCGTAAAAGCGTTCCAGAAAGGAACCAACGATTCCCATTTTGTGAAGGTTCTGAGTATCGGAATGGCAAACAGTGGCGACAGTGGAAAATGGGGTTAACGATCGCTTTACAGGGTTTCCTACGAGTTCTCATAGCCGTGGGACACTTAATGAACTCTTTCTACCGTGAAATGAACTTAATGTAATGGAAATTGAACACTATAACATCGTTGTTGGACAAATCCAACTGGAATTTCCAAGGAGCCTGTCCAAAAGGGTGCCATAGCGTCCAATTTCCACCATATGAAGTTCACTTCCAATAGGAAAGAGTCAAGAAAGTGTTCCACAACTGTAAGAACTCCTGGAAAACCCTGTATTGTATAAAGGGCGTGCACCGGAGCGTCAATCTTCTTCTTCTTCTTTGGCTTAACAACCGTTGTCGGTCAAGGTCTGCCTGTACCCACTTGCGGGCTTGGCTTTCAGTGACTAATTGATTCCCCCCCATAGCAGGATAGTCAATCCTACGTATGGCGGCACGGTCTATTTGGGGATTGAACCCATGGCGGGCATGTTGTTTATGTCGTACGAGTTGACGATTGTACTACGAGACCGGCTGCGTCAATATTATATCAATTTTTAGCTTGGTTGGACCATTTAGCATGGTTGGATTTAACCCGGAAAAGCATTGATCGAATCATATTTGTAATGAAGCCTCATATAAAAATCAAATTAAATACTTTCTCGAAGCATTCAGTATCTTCTTTCATACAACTTTCAAACGTTTTCCAATACTGCTGGCTGCGTAACAGCTGATAAACGGGAGCACTTAGTAAGCAGTAGTTTGAAGCCAGGTCCCTCCAAAAAACATCACAACGAATGACGAAGAGCGAAGCAGAGAAAATCGTAATGGAAATAGCGTGTAATCATCGAGCAGATAAAAATGGGAGAAAAGAATCAAATGGGTGATGGGGTGTGCAGCGCTTCGTATGTGTGTGCGTGCTCTCTTTCTAAACCAGTTCCCTTCCCTCTGCACGGGTTTTCTACAGACATCCGTTGCATTCAAATGGTTTTTGGGGCAACACTCGAGTGATGCGCTATCCCACATATGATGTTATGCTGCGCTGTGTAAAGAAGATACAGCGAGAGAAGAGAACGTACGGCGAGCAACATGCTTCATTCTTTGGTACGCTTGGACACTCGCACACACACACACACACACACACACACACACACACACACCACACACACACACACACACACACACACACACACACACACACACACACACACACACACACACACACACACCACACACACAACACACACACACACACACACACACATGCACACACGTGCCGTTAAACCACGTTCTCTGCGTTATGCTCGACCGTCAGCCAGCATAAAAGAGGAGGAATGTTTTAATGCTTCCCCCGATAGGGAGAGAATGGGCGATCTTTTCTAGCATGCAAGTGAAGAAATTAACCACCAGAAATCACTACCACCAGTGTGGGGCCTCTCGTCACCATCGTTACACGTTGGAATAGAGATTTTTCGAAACCTAGAGAGATCGTGGACGGAAATGTTAATTGGTCATGTATGATCCTAGTGATGGGAAAAACGAAGTTTTCGTCGGAATCGATTTCGGCTAGCTCCGAAATTTTCTGGAATCGACTCCGAATAGTAGGTTCGGAATCGAATCCGGAATCGGCTTCAGAATCGTATAGTAGGTCCGGAATCGATTCCGGAATCGGCTTCAGAATCGGAATCGGCTCCGGAACTGGTTCCAGAATCGGCTCCGGAATTGTTTACGGATTCGGCTTCGGAATCGGAATCAGCTGCAACTTTGGCTCCGGAATCATAATCGGTTCCGGATGTGGAATCGGTTCCGGTATCGGAAGCTCCGAAAACGGAGTCGGTTTCGGCATCTCCAAAACAAAAGACATTTGGATTCATCGTAGCATCGTATTGATAGCCACAAAGATTCAAAATGTACTCGTAAACGATCCATTATTTTGGAGATGGCAGATTCAGACTGATTTTGCTTCTGAAACGTCTTATTTCAATTCAATAACTGATTGTCATTCCGGAGCTAATGCCAATTCTGGAGTCAATTGTGATTCTATTACCGAAACAAATTGCGATTCTTAGATCGATTCTGAGTCCAGAGACGTCTCTGATTCCGGAACCTATTCCGATTCCGAATTCAACTCCGGAATTGGCTCCAGATTCAACTCCAGAATCGACTCCAGAGTCAATTCCGGAATCAGCTCCATAGTCATCTCAGGAATCGGCTCCGGAACCGTAATCGATTCCTGCATCGAAATCGGTTCCGGAATTGATTCCTTACACGGAATCGGAATCGGTATCGGTCCGATTCCGAGTTCCCACCACTAGTATGATCCCATATCGTCTAGTTGTGCTTGAGCAATGGCTCGTATCTATTTAGGGAATTTCCGGGGGGAGGGAAAGTGTGCGTTAACTAACTTTCAACCACGTGTCATTTTGTGTGATACAGTATAGTTTACTACTTTACTCTAAAAGATGTTCGGCCTCAGCACAATTTTTTGATCCAAAAAATTCGATCGATCCGGCTGTCATTTTGGTGTCATTTGACACTCATTTCGCCGCCAAGGTGTTCATTTTACTGGTCTTTTTGAAAACTGGTATACCTTGACACTCACGAGCAAAATGAACTATGCTACTAAAATTCGATCGTTCCGCTTTGTATGGCGAAAAATCCGCAACTCATTGAGCTGCGGAAATTTTCGAATATCAGAAAAATGCCATAAATCAAGGTTAATGGTTTTGAAAAACGTTATGTAAAAGCAAGTTGGTAATTGTTTTGGTTCTTTTTCAATATTTTGGGTGATAAAAATTATTTGTTAAATATTTAAAAAAATGGTTAGCCTACACTAAATACTGAAATCGATGGGAATAAACATCATGTAGGAGTATGAAAGAAATAGTTATACTGTCAGTTTTACGTGAGCGCCTATCGAATTTTTTCGATCGAAAAATGGTGCTGAGGCCGGTTATTTATAAGACAGTAATTTAATACAAAAAAGCATTCCATGCCCATACTAATTCTGCCTTGTCTATTTTCTCTTCCTCTCTGTTTCCTGCAGTTGTACTGTAAAAAACTTGCAACGAAATAGGACTTTTCTTTCCAAGCAGTAGCAACAAGCCGCGGGGCACCCAGTCAGGATGGAGGATTCGACGAACGCAATGGGCATGATGGACCAGCAGCAGCAGCAGCACGGTGGGGCGGCAGGCTACGAGAACAACGGGCCGGCGCCGGCCCCGACACCCTGCTACGACGATCTGTTCCCGGCGCTGCCGGAGAGTGAACCGCCGCGCTTCAACAGCACGCTGTCGCCGGCCACGCAGAACATGCGCGTCGGCAGCTCGGTCGTGACGCAGGTGTTCATCGTCGCGTCCGGCGAGCGCAAGTACGACTCGGACAAGTTCGGCGAGGGCGAGTCGCTGCGCACCTGCCAGGCGATCATGAAGGAAACGAACGCACACATCGAGATCTCGAGCGGCAAGGACCAGTCGCTGACGTTCCTGGTGACCGGCAAGGTGCAGGAGGTGATGGAGGCGCGCCGCAAGATTCTGGTCCACTTCCAGACGCAGGCGAGCAAGACGATCAACATCCCGCGCGAGCACCACCGCTGGATTCTGGGCAAGAAGGGCGAGCGACTGCGCGAGCTGGAGCGCACGACCGCGACCAAGATCAATGTGCCGCGCATCAGCGACGAGTCGGACGCGATCACGATCACCGGCACCAAGGAGGGCATCGAGAAGGCGGAGCACGAGATCCGCACGATGTCGGACGAGCAGTCGCGCAAGGCGTTCGAGCGGTTCAACGTGCCGAAGATCTACCACCCGTTCGTGCTCGGTGCGTACGGCGAGAATCTGCAGAAGATGATGGAGGAGACGGGCGCCAAGATCAACGTGCCGCCGCAGTCGGTCCAGAAGGACGAGATCATCATCACCGGCGAGAAGGAGGGTGTGCTGGCGGCGAAGGCGCGCATCGAAGCCATCTACAAGGAGATGGAGAAGAAGTGCACCTCGGTCGCGGTGGAGGTGGTGCGGGCGCAGCATAAGTACGTGTACGGGCCGCGCGGCTCCACCATCCAGGAGATCCTGCAGACGACGGGCGTGTCGGTGGAGATGCCGCCGAGCGATTCGCCGAGCGACACGATCACGCTGCGCGGCCCGCAGGACAAGCTGGGCAACGCGCTGAACGTGGTATACCAGAAGGCGCACTCGATCCGCACCGATCTGCTAGAGTGCCCGCAGTGGATCCACAAGTACATCATTGGGCGCGAGGGCGGCCACATCAAGGAGTTCTCCGCCCAGCACCCGAACGTGCACGTCGAGTTCAGCGAGGACAAGATCAAGATCGACGGGCCGCCGGAGCAGGTGACGATCGCGGCCGAGGAGCTGCAGAAGATGGTGGCCGACCTGACCGGGCGGCTGACGTTCGCGGAGATGGTGGTCGACCCGGTGCACTGCAAGCACATCATCGGCAAGGCCGGCTCGAACATCAACCGCATGAAGGAGGAGTACGACGTGCAGATCAACATCGACGAGAAGGGCCCCAAGCCGATCCGCATCGAGGGGCCGGCAGAGGGCGTGGCCAAGGCACAGCAGGAGCTACTGGAGAAGATCGCCAAGTGGGAGAACGAGAAGGAGGAGTCGATCATCATCGACCACCGGCTGTTCAAGACGATCATTGGCGCGAAGGGCGAAACGATACGCGAGATCCGCGACAAGCACAACCAGGTGCAGATCGTGTTCCCCGGGCCGAACGACAAGTCGGACATCGTGAAGATCCGCGGCTCGAAGGAGGACGTCGACCGGTGCCACAAGTATCTGACGCAGTACGTGAAGGAGCTGCAGAAGAACTCGTTCGTGATGGAGGTGCCGGTGTTCAAGCAGTTCCTCAAGTACATCATCGGCAAGGGCGGCGCGAACATCAAGAAGATCCGGGACGAGACGCAGACCAAGATCGATCTGCCGTCCGAGAGCGACACGAACGAGCTGATTGTGATCACGGGCAAGAAGGAGAACGTGAAGGCGGCCTGCGACCGCATCCAGAAGATCCAGAACGAGATGGCGAACATCATCTCAGAGGAGGTGCAGATCCCGGCGAAGCACCACATCTCGCTGATCGGTACCGGCGGCATGCTGATCAACTCGATCATGGAGGAGTGCGGCGGCGTGTCGATCAAGTTCCCGAACTCGGACCTGAAGAGCGACAAGGTGGTGATCCGCGGCCCGAAGGAGGACGTGGAGCGGGCGAAGCAGCAGCTGCTCGAGCTGGCGAGCGAGAAGGAGCTGTCCTCGTACTCGGTGCAGATCCGGGCCAAGCCGCAGCATCACAAGTTCCTGATCGGCAAGAACGGTGCTTCCATCAAGAAGATTCGCGACAAGACCGGTGCACGCGTCATCTTCCCGAGTAGGTTTCTTTTGTTGCTTTGTTTTAAAGAAATTGTAAGCAAAAAAGGGCATTTTCAAACACTTTCTTTTTCTTCTTCTGCCTCCCCCACAGATGTCAACGATCAGGATAACGAGGCGATCACGATCATCGGCAAGAAGGAGCACGTGGAGGAGGCGAAGACCGAGCTGGAAGCGATCATCAAGAACATCGACAACATCGTCGAGGACGAGATCAGCGTGCAGCCCAAGTTCCACAAGCACTTCATCTCGAACCGGGGCAAGGTGCTACGGCGCATCGAGGAGGAGTGCGGCGGCATGTCCATCTCGTTCCCGCGCATGGACCGCGACGACCGGAACGATCGCGTCAAGCTGAAGGGCCCGAAGGACTGCATCGAGGCGGCCAAGCAGCGCATGAACGAAATCGTGCAGGAGCTCGAGTCGATGGTGACGATCGAGGTGTACATTCCCGCCCGCCACCATCGCATCATGATGCGCCGGGGCGGCTCCAAGGTGCAGGCCATCACGTCCGAGTTCGGCGTCAACATCCGCTTCCCGGAGCGCGTGCTGGACACGGCCGTGCCAGTCGCCGTCAACGATCCGTCCCAGCAGCAGCAGCAGCAGCAGAACGGCAATGGAGAAGCAACCGCTGAGGGTGATGAAAATGCCTCGGCGGCGGCTGCTGCAACCACTGCCGATGGTGGTGAGGTAGTGAACGGTGGTGGTGCCGCGGGCGAACAGACAACGCCCGCCGAGCCGGTCCAGCGCGCTTCCGATCTGGTGCGCATCAGCGGCAACAAGGAAAAGTGCGAACAGGCGAAGGAGGCTCTCCTTGCGCTCGTGCCGCTGACGGAGGAGATCAACGTGCCGTGCGATCTGCACCGCTCGCTGATCGGCCAGAAGGGCCGTGACGTGAAGGAGCTGATGAACACGTACGATGTGCATATCGAGATGTCGCCGCAGGACAAGAAGCTGGACATCATCAAGGTGACCGGCACGAAGGCGGCCATCGACGAGGCGAAGGTGGCGATCGCGGAGCGCATCAAGCTGCTCGAGGCCGACCGGAAGGATCGCGAGCTGCGCTCGTTCGAGGTGAAGCTGGAGGTGGACCCGGTCTACCATCAGAAGATCATCGGCCGCCGCGGCGTGGTGATCAACAAGATCCGCGCCAACCACGACGTGCAGATCACCTTCCCGAAGCAGGACGACCCGCAGAACAGCATCATCACGATCCAGGGGTACGAGGAGAAGGCGCTGGCGGCGCGGGACGAAATCCTGGCGATGGTCGACACGCTCAGCTCGGTGTACAAGGAGGAGATCCACATCGACGAGCGCGTGCACCGCCGCTTCATCGGCTTCCGGGGCAAGCGGCTGCGCGAGATTAAGGAGCAGTTCGGCGTGGACATTACCTTCCCGCGCATGGAGGACGCCGACAAGTCGCTGGTCACGCTGGCCGGCACGCCGGACAACGTCGAGTCCTGCCGCGACTATCTGCTCAACCTGGAGGAGGAGTTCCTGCAGGACGTGTCGGCCGCCCCGACCCAGCCGACCTCGTTCTCGCAGATCATGGAGGACACGATGGCCCAGCAGCAGTCCAACAAGCAGGGCTTCGTCGTCAGCGGCGCACCGTGGGAGCGCAAGGCACCGAACACGCTGTCCCTGGAGGACTTCCCAGACTTTGGGCCGGGCGGTGCACCGGCGGCCGCCGCCGCCACCTCGAACGCGGACGCGAACGCCACGCAGCAGCCGCCGATCAACTCCGCCTGGAATGCTAAGCATTAAATGTTTTGTTTCTGGTGGAGGAGGAGAAGGAGGAGGTGGTGCCGAATTGTGGAGGTAGGGTGTGTTTGTGTGTGAATGTGTGCGTATATGTATGTGTGTGTGTGTGTGTGTGTACGAAAAGGACAAGGGAAAAGATTAACGGGAAAGAGAGCAATAATGTCGCAGCAATTCGTGGTTCCACAAACACACACACACAAGGATGTGTCGTAGACGAAAGGCGCTCACAAAGGCTCAGGCTAGCAGCAGCAGCATTCGTCTTACTTATTTAGAGCATGATTTATTTGTGAAGGAAATTATATTTTTGATGCAATTTGTTTCCCAGAAAATTAGAATCCTTTTTCCTGTTGTTGTGCTATGACGTACGAAGAAAAAGATATACTACCGCTTTCTAGTTTCTTACCCATCAGAGAGGAATTGACATGTCCTTCCCGAATCGTTTGATAAAGTGTTTCATTTTGTCTTTTCGATAAAAGTCGTGTAAAGTGAGGCGCACTTTTCTGATATAATTTATAACCCCTTCCCCATTCCGGAATGAAACGAGCAAAACTGACAACAAACACAACGAGAAGATCGTGCAGCGCAGGCAGTGTAAATAAACGACAGAGAAGAGCATTAGTAGCAATAGCCAGCAGCAGCAGCAACAGCCAACAGCGGGACTGCTGCGGTAGGAGAAAAAGTGTATAGAGAAATAGGTGATGAATTCACCAGTTATAATCATGCTTGATCAGTGAGATTTTCCGCCTGTTTCATTCGCTACAAAATCAAGAGGTAGTAGAGTAGGTCGACAACAGAGAGTGAGTGGCGGTGAATGTTATTACGAGAGAACGTTTATAAACGCTAAAACAGAGAAAATATGAAACACGATCAATTAGCAAGGGTAGTGCGCAGGACAGAAGGGCAGCAATAGCTGCTTGCTTAGGCATTGGTTGAATTGAGGTACAAAAAAGCAAAAAGCGGGCAAAAAAAAACAAGAAGAAATAACGCACCTTTCTCGTTGTCGATCATGAACCGTGACACTTCTTTTTCGCATGTATAATTTCTGTGTAATGGTGTTAGCATTTGCTCTCCCTCGATCGATTGAACGCTCTCAACAGGAGAGTAAGACTAAGGGGAATTATTTTTGTACCTAAATAACGATCTTGTTTAAAGTATATCTGTTTGTCTGTTTTTTTTTCTTCGTTCTTTTTGCTGCATATTGTGGACGATCGCAAACCAACTGTTTCACTCTTTGGCCATTGATTGAGAAAAGTGTGCTCCTGGTATTGAGTTTAGTTCGTCAAACTCTGCTGAGATGAAGGAGAATGAAAGTAATATTCCTTACTGAAAAAAGGAGGCATTTGAACTAGGCAATCGTAAAAGGACTCGCTTTCTGGAATTAATACACATAAAATGGCTAGAACGCACAGCGGAAAACGGATACGATAGAAGCTCAATTTAAAATATCGCTACGAACGGAACTACTGCTCAGCTTTCCCCACACATACACAAGCTCTTCACGGAATTGCAAATGGAACATTTAGAATCTACGCGCTGGCTACTATTAAGGCGGGGGAGCTTGCTTTTGACGACACTTTTCAGGATGGATGGTACTAAGGACTTTGTTTCTTTATGTGTTTGTTACCAAGTAAAAAGTAAGAGCGTCAGCTTCGTTTGAGGAAAACAAATCTCTGTAAATATTATATGTACGACAACACACACAGCAAGAGGAAATTGCGCTATTACCAGGGTGTAATGAACCAGTTTTTCAAACAAACTTTCTCAAATGAAACTTTTATTCGCATTCATTTTTTTTTCTGTTTTATCACATTATTTATGTTTTTCCTTTTTTTTTCTCTCTCTCTCTCTCTTTCTCTCTTATCGATTTGTAGCCGGCAGGCGAAGGTGTGAAGTGTTTTATTTTTGTTACAACGTTTACAACCAACCCCGTCGTTCGCAATGGATTGTTTCAGCGTGCGCCCAAACCCACCCCCCGGCCACACACCGAACAGCGCAACACACCCCTTGAAACCAGCTTCCTCTCCCCTTTTTTCCCTGCTGAATGACAAAATCATCTTACAAAAGCAATCATTTATTAAGCAGAAGCGCAGAAGGAAGAAAACAAAACAAAGGGAAAAATTATCTTTTAAGTAGTAGTTTATAGACACATCAAACAACACCCCTTGAAGAGGAGGGACGAGAGAGCGCAATTGTGTGTGTGTGTCTGTACGCGCGCCTTCTCTTCCTCCTCCCCGATCACGTCCCCACTTCCGTGCGAAATCGTTTGAAAATCCTATGGAACTTATCGTTTAAACTCAGCTTATTTGTATGTGTGTGTGTGTGCAATTGGTGACGATTAATGTACGTGTGCTCTAGTTTGTTTGTTTTGTTTATTTTGTTATTGCACAAGAGCTCAATTTTGATCGTAACGACCGGAAGGAAAAGGAAGAAAACAAAAGAATGGTCCATGAAGGTCCAGGCACTATATAGAGCCTAGAAGAGTGGATTGCGTGTTGTTTTTAGTAGATTTAAAGTCGTCTTTTTTCGACAAAACGCAACGAAACTAAGGGGGGCATATTACACATATAATGCAACAGGGAAGAGGAGCACGCGCCCGTGGCACTGTATCATACCCAAGTGGCTCCCCTTAATTAATAAAGACACAAACACAGCTATACACAACATCTCTACACAATCCACACACAACTCAACTATATGACGTTTTGCTCACATCCGGCACAATACTCCCGCTAATGTGCAAAAAAAGGAGAAAAGGAAAACTCCTCCCGGTCGTTCCGGGTGTAATTTTGTTGCGGTTTTACGTTTCACTGTTGGCCGAATTGTCAATTTTCTCCGTCACTACTTTGTCACGGTGTCACGCTTAGAATATGTAAACGGAGGGTGAGAGTGTAAAAGGGAGTTGAGATAGAGAACAGATAGAGAATTAGTAGATTAAAACATAGTACTGGAACCTTTTACCTACTGCCCCATTTCTCCTTCGACCACCCTTTAAAAGCAGCTGTGTTATGTGTTTGTAATCCTGTTTTTTTGTTTTGTTCATCTTCTTCTATATATATTCTCTTTTTATCTGACCGTGAGGGCGTATCACGCACGGATAGTGTTTTAAATGTTTTGTGCAATCGTACCAACAATAATGTATGTAGCAGAGACATGCACACAAAAACAATTGCAATTTACCAATTGGGAGGTAATGTGAAGAAAAAAAAAACAAACAAACAAACAAGAAAGGACTTGATGCGAAGGAGCGGCGCGGCAAAAAATGGGGAGACGAAACAGACAAAAAAGTGTAACAAAAAAGTGTTAGGAAAGAGAGAAAGAGAGATATATATACAAACCACAAACACATATATTATATATACATATTTTGATAATCAAATATTATTTTCAAAACCGTATGAAATAAAGACAGACATATGCTCTCGGGCCCTCACCCCCCCCCTGTAGCAAGCGAGAGGGAGTTGTGCCGGAGGATAAAGTTTGTTGTGCAAATTCCTTTCTTTGGCACACGCGCGCATACGATACGCATACGCAATCAGGATGTGTGTGCTGCGGCACAGAGCTAAAGACACCAAAAGAAAGGGAAAGCGACTGGAAGAAGAAGAAGAAAAACCCAGTCATGAAAGGACAAAAACACTCTTAAAGAAACAGCTGCAACAAAAGAAGAGTGGAGAAAAAAGGAAAACACAACAATAACTGAATAACCTATAAGGGGGGGTAACTCCAAATGCGTAATCAGATAACAAACAAGAGAAAGAGATGCAGTTCTGATATGGGAGAGAATAAAAGCGCGGTCGATTGACGGAAAAAAGAGAAATTGCAATTAAATGAAAGGGAGCAGGTAGTAGGTATAGGGCACTACCGCCTCCAAGGAAGAGAAACTAATTATACAACACTATATATATACATACATATTGAAACCTTATAGAGATAAAAGCGGTAAGGTAGAAAGAAGAGAGAGAGAACGAGAAAGAGAGGGTGTAAAAGGTCGTGGGAAATGCAAATTATATATAAAAGGTGCAGAGTACATTGAGAACGTGAAAATAAATACACACACACACACACACACACACACACACACACACACACACACACACACACACACACACACACACACACACACACACACAGAGAAACACAACAGCGAACCGAGAAGCTGCACAAATAAAAGAGAGGAGAAATGTTAATATTAACAAACACGCTTACAAAAAGCGTCAATCTGCGTTGCGTTTGCGTGCTGATCACTTAAAGTGACAAATAAACACACAAGAAAACAGCAAGGGAAAACTAAAACGATCGATGATGGAACCGCGAACGATCAGCAGATGGAAAGATGAAAGGATACTGCGCAGCTTATTTCTGTGTGTCCTTGCAAACAATATGCGCGGTGGATTAGGGAAAGATGATGATAAATGGTGCATTCGAAGGGGGGAGCAAGGGATAAAGAAAAGAACATAATTGCTTCCTTTTACAATTAAACAAAAAAACACGAGACACACAAAACACACACACACACACACACGCGACAAGACGAAGACGTTGAAGAAAGGGAAACCTGCGATCGCTCTCACCTCTAAAATGATGCAAACAAGAGAAATATGAATATGGTGAGATGCAAAAACAATGGGGAAATGTTGAGAATAATCTGAAGCTACTAAAGCAAGCTATAGCTACATGCGAGAGCAATTGAGTAGGAGAAGAAGAAGGAAATAATGGTGGGACGCTCGTGGTGGGCATGCTTGCTGCGTGAGGTCGTCCCCCTCCCCACAGCGCGGGGAAGATACTACCTAATTTGTGGTATAAATAAAACTTATTACATTTTCTGTAACCATTCGGTGTGTTTGTACTTCCGTGTCCCGATGCACAAGGCTGAAACTCCACAGTAGTGTGAAACTGATCGTAAAACCCATTCAAGGTCGTAAAGTAGTTCATGAACCTGCATCAGTCTAGAAACAGATCCTGAACCCATATTTTTCCTGTAAAGCAGCAAAAACGGTTCGGGAACAGATGCTGATCCTGTTCTGTAACTGATAGCCAAATTATATCGGTTCTGGGACTGCTGGTGCTAACTCATACAGGTCCTGGAATTTATTCTGAGCCTATAACAGTCCTGGATGCGATAACGAATACCGATACCGGTCCTGGAACTGATCCGAAATCCATAACGTTACTGGAACTGAACGTTCCTAGAGCTTATCTCAAACTTATACCATCTCCTAGAATTATTTATTGAGTAACGTCTGTCTTTAAACTGATCTTGAATAAATAACGGTCCTTAAACCAAACCTGACCCCATATTGGATCTAGAAATGATCCCGTACTGATACCGGTCCTGGAACTGATACTGAACCCATATTGATCCTGGAACTGAACTGACACCCATACACTGGTCCTGTAACTTTAATTCGTTGAATTGAATTCTATTCCTGAATTAATGGAGGGAGCTTCGAAACTGAACTACCCGACTCTGATGCCGATTCCGATTACGGAGATGACCCCGATAACAACTCTGGGACCGGATTCGGAGCGGGAATCGCAATAGGCTCCGGAATCGGAATCAGATATGGCTCGGGAATTGGAATTCCGGAATCTGTATGAGAATGAATTGTTTAAATGTACAATTGGTCAAAACCAATTACAACTCCGGATCAAATACTGGTTAGGGAATCGATTCCAATGCCAGCTTTCTCCGAAGTTTTCTGGAAACTAATTTCAAACCAACTATCCCGGATCGATTCCAACCAAAACTTTTCTCATTTTTCTCATCACTATCATGAACGTATGCCAATTTTGTATTTTATTCTGACTCCATACCAATCTTGAACTAACCCTGCAATATAATCCCAACCTATACCGGCCTAGAAAATGATCTGGAACCTATATCGTTCTTGGAACTGATCCTAAATCCTTATCAGTCCTAGGTATTAATACCGTACCCATATCCGTCCAAAAATTGATTGAAAACCCTACCGGTCATGGAACTGATTAAGAGTCTATGTCGGTTCTGGACCAAGCCCTGGAACTGGAGTCCTTTTGGGATTTATTTTGAACCTATAATGGTGCTCAAAATTCCCCCTTTTTACTTTGGTCTACAAATTGTACTTGGATCCATCTCACCGATGGGTCGCGATCCTGTCCCGATTCAGGAACCGGCACAGCACCTTGTACCAATTCTGCAACTGCTTTCGCTACCATACTGATCAATGACTCATTTCCAGCTGAAGTTGTTTGATACATTCTTTCGGAAATTAAGTTAAACTCGCTCCGTCGTATCGTGCCATTCGTTGTGCACGATAAAACCCACTGTCCAACTCCACACGTTTTCCCGCGCAGCTCGCAATTGCACGTTTGCATGCAACAACACACGTTGCACGCAACATTGCAGCCACGATTCAAGCAGATGCACACCGAGCGCAAAAGGGAAAAACAGAAACTCCCCTATGCGCGTGCTGTTGCCACTAGCAACGACCCTAACAAAAACACCAACAGATCGATGTTTTTCCTCATCAGCGCAACCTTGCACAGTTTGATTCATGTCGTTCCGTGCGTTACTGCTTCTCGGGGCATTGTGTGTGTGTGTGTGTGAGCAAAATCAGAGCTGATATTTACCAGGGTGCAAAAATGGTAACACAACGTGCTGGTGCTTCGGTCGTTTGACCCACGCCACGAGCGACACGAGAACGTTGGATCCTACTGTCCGGGCCAAAACCAAAAGTACCGAAAATTTACGTGCCTCAAGTACAAATTAGTCGATCACAGTAGCCCGCGGGGGGCAAATTGGGAGAAAAAAAATCAACAAACAACCTAATGGGCAAAGATTCGGTGCGCGAGAAGGACCTCCCGGGGATGGCGGCGTCCGCCGCCGCCACTAGTGGCAGCCGAAGGTCGGGCCGTCCCGTCAGTGCGTCGCCGTACTCGGAGCACTACCGGCCGCCGATCGATCTCTGCCAGCGGCACCTGATCAACCACCGGCTGCTGGTGTCGAAGCTGACGCGCCGCGAGCTGGAGGACAAGTATCTCAGCCTGTGCGACGAGAACTACACCATCAAGAAGCGGTTCCTGGAGCAGGAGGAGCTGATCAAGCGGCTGAAGACGAAGCTGTCCCGGCTGTCGAACGAAAGCAACCAGCGGTCCAAGTCGCGCCTCGATATGGCCTCCAGCGAGCATTACAGGTGAGGGGGCGGGGCAGCGGTAATACTGTTTTGTGGGGTCCTTTTTTACCCCCTCTCTCTCCCTCTCTCTTCTCGTACTTTCAGCAGACTGCACGATCTGGAGCTGCAGCGGCGCGAACTGCACGAAAAGCTGGAAGCCCTGCGCCGTGCCACCTCGAACGATGGGCGTATGCGGGAGAATTCCGTCTGCAAAGCACGGCAAAGTGCACCGGCCAGCAGTCAACGCCGTTCGAAGAGTGCCCGTCCGGCCAAAGAGACGGCCGGTGGGCGGCGGGAATGTAAATCGACATCCCCGTCGGCCGATGGTTACGATGAGCGGGAGGAACGGCTGCGCCATCGATTAACGCGACAAGCTGGCGGCAAGGGCCGTACCAGCACGGACGACCGGACCGAGGATGACGAGGAGGAGGAAGAGGAGGAGGAGGAGAGTCATGCCGTCGCTGCGGCACGCCGCTCCAGTCACCGGAAGTCGTACGGCGCGGACGATGAGGAAGAAGAGGAGGAGGAAGAGGATGAAGATTCCGATGACAAGGATGTGCGGGAGACGCTGGACGAAGATCGGGACGTGCTGTCCGGCGGTGGCAGTGAGGAGCTAAACGAAAGCGAACGAGATTCACCGGCAAGTGGGGCAGCAGGCGGCGCCAAGTCCAGCAGCAAAGGCCGTCGCCATGCGGCCAAATCGAAGGGTCGGCAGGCGGTGGGCGCCCACTGTCCGGACTGTGAGCGCCATCGGGCGGAGCAGGTGACGCGCGAAACTGACCTCGTCAAAATGAAGCTCAACATCAAGTATCTGCACAAGGTTGGTATTGATTTTTGGCGCTTTGCCGAGGACGCCACGTGTCAAAAGCGTAGCGAGCTGGCTTTATGAGCGCTTTCTCTCTCCCTCAATAGGAGCTACAAAACGAGAAGGAAAAGAGTACGCTGCTCGCCCGCCAGCTAGAGGAGAAGCTGTCGTACGAAATTATGAAGCGCAACGCGGCGGAGAACCTGGAAATACTGAACCTCAACAGGCAGGTGGAGGACCTTGCGAAGGAGCTGCAGCGCCAGGTGGACGAGCAGAAGCGCTCGATGGAGCACGAGCTGCGGAAGCAAGGTAGGAAAAAGTGAGCTTCTTCAGGTGTGCCGTGTTAGTGGGTATGTGTGTGTGTTTTTGTTTTGTATGCATTCCTCAAGGTAGTTCCTATAATTCTGAATAATCTATCTATACATTTGCTTTGCCTTTTCGCTGTGTGCACTTTCTTTTTTACTCTCTCGAAACAACCGAAATGCTTTGGCGCTATCCCTCTCTTTCTCAATCTATCTATGAGCCTTTCCTTCTAAGAATGGTCGCCACTTTTTGGGAATTTTGGGATTTATTACGTTAATGTACTTCATTTCAACTGGAGCCCTTTTGCATCTCCAAAGAATATCACAAGACCGGTTGACCGGGTTCATCGTCTGTCGCTTACAATTAATCCATATTGCGTCATCTCCTCCATTGCCTTTCCTGCAGGTGATCTTGAGGTGCAGATACGCAAAGAGAAGGACAAAAATGCTTCCCTGTTCGAGGAGTGCGAACGACTCAAGAAGAACATTGAAAAGCTCAAAGAGAACATGTCTGAAGTTGAGGTATAATCCTAGTTACTTCCTATCATACTTTGAACTGCTTCTTAATCCTCCTTTTTTCAAACAGATCGAGCGTGACTTTCTGAAGCGGCAGCAGGAAAACTTTACCAAAATCGTGGACGAAAACAAGCTGCTCAAGTACCAGCTGGACGAGCTGCGGAAGCACAACGAGGAGCTGCTGCGCCAGATCGACACGCTGCGGGAGGAGGAGCTCGTCACGAAGGAGTCCCAGCGGGAGCTGCTGGAGAAGCTGAAAACGCTCCAGCAGGACAACGACACGCTGTCGGTGATGCTGGAGGGGCTGCGGACGGAGAATGTGCTGCTGGCGGAGGAGCGAACGCAGCTAGAGCAGAGTCTGAAGAGTTTGGAAGGTTGGTTCGTGGGGGATCCAATGCTCTAAAGGAAATGTTTTCTAATTGAGTGTTTTGTTTTGCCATTTTAGCGTCTCCCATCAAGGAAGTGCGTCCCGTGTCACCGGTAGGTTAATTGGCCGTCGCCTTTCTTTATCCCATCTTCTTCCTTTCCACGACACGGACAAGAGATGTCTTACTTGGCACTTGGCATCGTGTGTTTAGACTTCCTTTACATTACCCGACCATTGGACTTTTTGAACGTTACCACACGGAAACTCTCCATCCCCTTTTTTCGTCCAATACCAATATCTGTAGAGCAAGAGTCAAATGTGAAACGGTGTGATAATAGAACAAATTGTGTGTCCCGACCTGTTATAAAGTGTGCGCACATAGTATTGCGCAGCACAGCATATGATTGGGACATTTACCGATCGGTGTATGCTTCAACTTTTTTAAACTGTACCGAAAGTTACTCCTCCCCCTTTTCTTTGATGACTTCAGGCACCCGTTGTTACCGTGAGTGTATCGGTACAGACCGAACAGTTGGTCCTTGAGCAAGAACCTCTTCCTGCGAAGGAGCCGAAAGTGTTCCTCCGAGAACCATCGGCCATCGAGCGAAGGGTACCAGAACAGGAGCGCTTTTCGGGCCCACCGATCAAACCGATAGCTCCGCTGTCCAGACGCTCGTCTGTGGTGGCCAGGATGAGCCGGGATAGGCACATGTACGAGTCGGCAGAAGCGGCTCAGCAAATATTTCGTCAGGTCAGTGTCAGCCAGATGATACCGAAGCTGTCGCATATCATGAACAATCGCATCGACGAACCAGCGAAGGTGAACAATGTGGAACTGCTGATTGCTAACCGCTTTCCCGAGTCGTTGGAGGTGAGGTTCGCTGCTTGGTTCACCAGCGCCATCTATTGTTCGCTAGTGCAAACTTATTCGAGCGCGCGCTAATAGAATTCAAATTTTCCGTTATCCTTTTTCTCCGTTTGCAGAAATCGTTCCGCGAGGATGAGCAATTTCATAAGCTGCAAACTGCAACGCGTCGAAGAAACAGGGAACTTGACTCCATATCCTCGGGCGTGTCGGATAAACGTAGAATTTCCTTCCTAGATGCGGGCAGCTCTAGTGAGACTGTATCAACAGGTTGTTCAAGTTTTTTTTTTTTTCAAAACTACGACAAAGATTAATTAAAATATTAATTATTCCATCTCTTTGCAGGTGGCGATCACACGGTGAAACAAAACTATGCCCGCTACTTTGACATTCAACGGCTTCCGTCAATGTGGCACCGGATTGCCGAGAACCCGATGTCAATATCACCGACCACCACGAAGCCCACGGTTAATTCGCAAGACGATAACGATGGTGGCACCACTTCCGATCTACTAACGATCGAGATACGCTCCGTGCGATGGAACCAACTGGGCATCGAACGGCTGCTAGCCTCCAGCGTGCTGTTCTACTACGTCGAGTTCACTTTTCTCGATCTGTACGGCCATCTGCTGGAAACACCGCTCCCTGCCAAACTCATCACTGAAGACGGCGAAGTGCGACAGAACCATAACTTCAATTTTCGAGTGGCGGTCGAACTGGGCACAACGCTTCACGCGGAACGTCGCGCAGTGTTGAAGAGAATGCTTCGCCCGGACGGTAACGATGCGGTACGGTTTGTAGTGGTGAACGAGAATCGTGCCTCCGGTCAGCACGCCTGCGAAGATATTGGATACGCTTCCGTCAAGCTGCGGAATGAGTTGCAGCAGCACCTCGGCGACGGTTCGGAGGAACTGGCGATCGATGTACCGATTTATGACTTTTTCCACGAGCATGACGAGCTGGGCATGTTGCGGATTGTGCTCGACAATGTGAAATTGCTCCAAGTGCTGATGGGTAATGGGTTGCGATCGAAGTCTTGAACAGGCAGAAAGGCAAAGCATGTGTGAATCATTAGATAATAAATTGGTTACAGTTTTAGGTAACCGGTACAATCTTCCATTTTCTTTATAAACTTTGTGCTACCATTGAACAGGCTTTTTGCTTGTCCGTTCGGAACGTATACAAAAAAATCGATCGAAATGTTATTGAATAGTGATAAAAAAACAATGATGCGCACACTATTTCATACTTCTCCTTCTACATAAGAGTCTCTCTCACTATATTTTTCATTCGTGCCTTCATACTTTACAAGGCCCGAATAAAACTGACAATGCTTAATTGAGGGTTTACATACAATTTATGGCGACCGATAACGCTTTTACGAGGCGGATTTTTTTTTAGAGAACCTTCGTATCAATTTGTCTTGTTCAAATAGATAATCTGCTATTACAGAGTTCACCGGCTTTAACCGATAAGCGCGTGCTTTTTATCCTCATTTAGGATCTCGTTCTGACAAGTGCTGACGTCGTTGTGTGACGTGTTAACATTTAGACGTGCCAAGATACTTTGTTTTAGAACATATGGTTTTTAAAAATTTAACTTACTTTTATTTATTAGTGTTATATATATACTTTATAAATAGTAGTGTTGCTATATTTAAAACAGGTGTTCATACTTTATCTCAAGATGGCGGGACACTTTCCCGTATCGTTTTTCAACAATGTCAAGCATACGACATGGTGCTTGAAATTGAAAAGTGTACCTGAATTCATAGGATGCAATGCTATGCTATACTATAGAACAATAGTGATGGTAAAATTCCCTTTTTATGAGATCAGAAGGGATGTTTCTAAAATTTATCGCAAATTTTAATTTTACCAAAATAAACTTGTTTTCTATCATTGAATACTCCTGATCTAACCCCTCACGAATAATAATAATAAGCTCAAGCTATATGAATCTTTGGAGATTCATGAATTCCCTGTGATACATGAATCCCATGATTTTTTTGAAATTTATAAATCTTTAGAGATTAATGAATCTTGCCAACCAAGTTTCAGACTCAATGAATCAATTCAAAGATTAATGAATCTGAATCAAATTTACCCAACACTAGTCCTTACTAATCCATACTAGTTTTGGGTGAATCTGATTCAGATTCATGAATCTCGAAAGATTCATATATCTCGAAAGATTCACGAATCTCCAGAGATTCATAAGCTTGAGCATCTTATCATAACAACCTTCGTTGTCATAAAAGTCTACACAGGCTCTCGAGACTTCTTGGCAAGTACCACGCGGCCTGATAGTTTGTTTTGGAACGGGGAGATGATGAACCCGCGATATGCGAGACTTGAACCCACAACGGGTATGTTGATAGGTGGGATTGCGCAAATTCAATATTTTGAAAGTCATACATCTATAAAGAATCATGCATATCTGGATTGGAAAAAAAATGGATTCATGAATCTTACAGATTCTTGAATCTTTGAAGATTCATGAATATAATTTAAGAGTCGATTCGACTAAAGATTCATATGAATGAATCTCAACGAAAGATTCATGAAACCCAACACTAGTCCATACCTCCAGGCATGACAACGTTGCCGAATGCTTAGCGCCTGGGTTTTTGCGCGGATAAGCGTCTGTAATTGTACCCGAGGCTTTCATTCTGCGCACGTTCGTTTTCGCGTATACGCACGCGTAATCGGGTCGATCCGCACCAATCGAGCATGAGTCACGTGCTTTAGTGCATTTTCTTTGTGCGTGCTGCCACATATGGAGTGTTTTTTTAATAAGATAAGCAATTATATTAATACAGTGTGGCCGTATCAACAGACAAGATCTAAGGTGAATAGTTTAATTTTGTGCTAAATTTAAAAGGATTAAATAGACAATGATGAACTTCACTCGATAATTTCGCAATCAGCCGTTTTTAAAACCATTTGTAACAGAATTGTTCAACAATGTTGCACAAATGCAACAACTTCCTGCGGGGTTACGCCCCAACGATGAGTCAACTGAACGGAAAGTAGGTGTTAGTGACGATCGCTGGTGGTGATCGTATTCGGTTTCATGTTCCCGTAACATACTTCGGCAAGTGTCTGTTGTTAAACGTGCTATTTTTTTTTTTTTTCGAAATTATGATTTGCTTTGCATATGGCAAATAGCATTTAGACTCTTAGTCTACTTCTCTTCTATCCAATGCACAGCCACACCATGTGTGTCGATTTTGTAATTGGGACTATCATTTTGATTGAGCTTCATGCAAGTGAAAAGGCAAGTGCATCGAACAACATTGATTTGCTCAAACCAACGCACACCATAGTTTAAGTTTATGGATAAATCAAAAAGATGATCTTTTCAAGAGGAGTGTGGCGAGGGGTGTATTGTGATAAACGTGAGACGCGCTCTCTCTCTTCAAAAAAATGTTTATGCTTTGCCTCAGTGTTGTGCCCCGGTGAAAGAATAAAACCAAGACATGAAGAATGAATGAGGAGCGCCAAGTGCTTGAAACGTAATGTAAACATGAATAGAATGGCTCGAATAGAAATGACAGTGCCCAATTGAGGGTTTACGTCGCCCGAAAAAGTATTTACGGCGACCGATAACGCTTTGACGATGCCGGATTGGCTAGGTAAACCCTGTATGTGCACGGCATGAGATGGCATGAGCGAGTGAATACTGAATCCAGGTGCTAAGACTAAAGCAGTAATAATATCGCTTTCTTGCAAAAAGGCATTGAAGACAATCGAACGTGTTACGATATTTAGCTGCACAGAAAGAAACGTGTTTACAAACTTATTTTAAGTTTATAAACTAATAAGAATCAGGTTGCCTGAGTGAATTGAGCTACAGTGGACCTTTTATACGGCTTTCCGTTTATCCGTGCTGTTTAGAATTGACAGTTCAATACAAAGGTGACATTGCGTTATGAGGAGGATACAGGCGTCCTCCGAGTTACGACACCCTGGAATTACGACGATTCGCAGATACGACAATTTTGATTTTGACAGTTTTGTGACAGAAAGTTGTTACTGAGAAGAAATTGATGTATTTTTTGAATCTCTGTGCTGATGACCATTGCAAACACATTTAAAAATATTACACAGTTACGCGATCTTGAATAGCTAAATTTTATAAACGGCGTTTAGAGTATCATTAGTACAATATTGAACATTATTTTAAATAAAATACACGTTATCATAGATTCCGATTCTTCAACTTCGGTTAAAAACTTTATACTGGGGGCCTTCACGATTCTAGTTAGTTTTTTTGTATGCAGTTTAACAGTTGGAGGCTGAAATTATGTAAACACTCCATACAAAACCACACAATAAACTAGCCTGCAATTTTCAGTCTAGATTATTCTAGCCACCCGCTGCACAAAGCGACGGAAGAAATCATGCCGTTCGGAGAATTTTATCATGCCATCTTTTTCCCTCCAACGGCAAATTTGTCAAGCAGCTCGTCGAGCTGCCCGTCCCTGGCTCCGCCTCATACCCCTCGCCTGAGCGCGCTGCCGAAGGTTTGGATGTGTTGGTGCGTCAGACGGCCAATCGCTATCAGCCGTCGTCCGTGCTCTTTCCCTCCATAGCGCCATCTCTTTCTCGCGTGTGGTCAATGCTCGCGAGCTGTTGTGGCGCCTAAAAATGCCGTTAACAAACATTGCGGCGATGAAGTTGCATTTTCACAAATCAAACCAAAAAAGCGCAATGAGTTTAATCGCTGCAATGTAAAAATGACTACGGAATCACTAGCGCACGATGGAGGGTTTGCTGTGCAACGCGCAGAACCCTAATTCGCTCTAACACGTTCAGCCCGGCGCTGATTTTCATCAACATCCCGCTGCGCAAATTCGAGCAGTTTCCAGCGCAGAAAATGCACCAAAATCTGCGCTGGCCAGCGCAGATTTTGGCTCGACTGACGCGCTGGACTTCAGCCCCGCTGCGCAAATTCGAGCAGTTTCCAGCGCAGAAAATGCACCAAAATCTGCGCTGGCCAGCGCAGATTTTGGCTCGACTGACGCGCTGGACTTCAGCGATTCCAGCGCTGGCTCGCGCAGTTCGGGCAGTTCGGGCGGCAAGTTCGGGCGGCGGCGGAGCAAAAAAAAAAAAACGGTCAAAAAATTAAAAAAAAATAATGGCGCCCATTTTTTCGTCCGCTTCTTCCTCTCCTCTCCCTCCCTCACCCTGCCTTGCCTTACTTGCGCTTCAGCCCGTGCCTTCCGCCGCCAGCTGATTGGGTGTTGTGGTGTATGCGTTGATACTTCTATGTGCATTGCGGTTGTGTATTGTTATTGGTGGGTGTTAGCATTTATTAATTAGTGTGTGACCTTGAGACGATGCGGGAGAAGCTGGATTGGGATTTAAAGTGTTATCGGTGTATTGATGGATTATTTTATTTCGTGCCGCTGCTGATGAGACCATTCGATGCCCCTGCCAATTGAGGGTGAAGAAGCCTATTTAAAACAAGCGTAGGAGAACGTCTAACACTAAACTAATATTTTTTAATTTGAACATGTTTGATGCTTCAACGACCTTCTAAGCATCATGTAGCACGGTGTATAGTGGCAATATTTTTTTTTTGTAAAGTGCTGAAATCTGTCTCGAGTTTTGGGTCTCGACACACACACGCACACACACAGCGCGGGGAAAGTGACCGTTCACTCTATCATGTCGCGATCCCCCACCCCGCCCAGCGCTTTGGATGAGGATGCGCTACAAGATAGCTGAACCAGCCTTTCTTCCGATAAGGTAGCCGTACTCGCTCGTGCGGGAGAGGGGGGGGGGGGACTGGTGGTGGATGCGCGCTCGCCTTCGCGCTTTCGTGGGTGCGCGCTCGCGTGCGCACATTCGTGGGTGCGCGCTCGCGTGCGCGCGTTCGTGCATGTGTGCGTGCATGCGTGTGTGTGTTTGCGCGCGCGTGTGTGTGTGTGTGTGTGTGTGTGTGTGTGTGTGTGTGTGTGTGTGTGTGTGTGTGTGTGTGTGTGCGAGCGTGTGGAAACCCCAAAAATATTTGATTCTGATGCGTAAATTTTCATCCACTGCGGCAACAAAGTCCGTGCATTTTCGATCTCGCTACCTGAGAGACAACACAACCATTGGATTGGCACCACCATCTTTGCGATCGGCTCTGCTGTTGGGGGTATTAAAAAGACACACGATCGAAGCAAACGTGCATGTGATATGTAGCACATTTCTTTCCAATTCTGCTATCGGATGCAAGTTGAAGCAACTTTTTGAATTGAATCCATACAAAAAAGGATCCTGGATTTGTTTATTACGGTGCGCGTATGGTGCTGCACCTGTCCGTCCAGAATCTGGTGGCTTGTTGGCTGGGCAAGCCGGTATCATGACGCCGAGCGACCGGCACTGCCTTGGAATGAGTTCGGCTCGGTAGGCTCATGTCCTTTGGTCGAGGGCATTCCGTGCATTTGTCGCGTCAGAGTGGTAGCGCGGCAGCAACAAAGACAAGCTAATCTCTTCTCCGGGTGTGGACTGTTATGCTAAGTTCTTCTTCTTATTATTGTTATTGTTGGCGTAATAGCCTACGCGATCATGCCGGCCATTTCAGGACTTGAGTACCACGTAGCCGGATAGTCAGCGCTTGCTACGGCGGACGGTTCATACGCGGTTAGAACCCACGACGGGCATGCAGATGTGAGGAATGACGGCGGTGCCGCGGGACCGCTCCTATCCAGCGGGTAACTTGCATACTGCCACATTGTCTGCTTCCCGATGCATACGCTGCAGGCAGGGGGAAGGATGCACCTCCACAACAAAAAAACACCGTTATGAACCAGCGGCGGATCTAAAGGTAGACGGACTAGGCGGTCGCCGAATATCGCTAGTCTGTAGTATGCCGTATGTCTACAAGTGGACAGATTATTAGCGACAAGGGCCGCCGGAAAGATGGTCGTTGGGGCCCCGTCGCTGGAGAACCTTCTGCACTCCCCCTCCCCCCCGCCGGCAATTTAAGTATAATGTTAAATCTCATAACAGCTGTATGCCAGTACCCCCTCCTCCCGGTCATCAGCTACCATTTACAGGGGCCTCAAATCGTCTTTCCGCCTAGGGCGCCCCCGATTCCCCCTACTCCGCCACTGTCATGAACACCTTCCTTCGATCGATCATAACATTCCGGAAGAAAACACATTTGGCGACAGTTTTGGCACACACACGCACACTCACACCCTTGCGCAGACGGCTCAGCATATCTGTGTAATCTACACCATACGAAAGCAAAAAAGCTTAGTGTAACAAAGTTATGCTTAATGCTTAACACGTTAAGTTCGATGGCAGGCCCCAGGAACTGCCAGTGAACTTTCCAGTATACCGGTTTCACAATCAGCTTGCGTTCTAGATGCCGGCGGAACGGAAAGCTGATGAAAATCAGCGCCAGGCTGAACGTGATCATGCGAATTAGGGTTCTGCGCGTTGCACAGCAAACCCTCCAACGTGAGCTAGCGATTCCTTGGTCATTTTTACGTGGCAGCGATTGAACTCATTGCGCTTTTTCGGTTTGATTTGTAAAAATGCAACTTTACCGGCGCAATGTTTATTAACGGCTTTTTAAGCGCCACAGCAACTCATGAGCATTGTCCACACGCGAGAAAGAGATAGCGCTATGGAGAGAAAAGGCACGGACGACGGCTGATAGCGATTGGCCGTCTGACGCACCAACACATCGATACCTGTAAGAGCGCTCTCAGGCGAGGGGTATGAGGCGGAGCCAGGGACGGGTAGCTCGACGAGCTGCTCGACAAATTTGCCGTTGGAGAGAAAAGGAAGGCATGATAAAATTCTCAGAACGCCATAACGCCTTCCGTCGCTTTGCGCAGCGGGAAAATCTGCGCTGGCCAGCGCAGATTTTGGTACATTTTCTGCGCTGGAAACTGCTCGAATTTGCGCAGCGGGCACAAAGCTAGAATTAGATTCGAGTACCTGCTCGAAAACTCGGTGTTGTGTACATTTATCCCAAGGTGCATTAAACAGATCAGGTGGTCGAATCTGTAATCAAAGTGTATGTAGTCCAGGTGGTCTCATAGCATGTTTTTTATAACCAATTTGGAACATCACTTTTTGACAGGGTGGGTGAAAACTTTCGCTCCAACGAGCTTTCTGGAGGCTTGACGAATACTCAAAACACTCTTAAAATCTTCATTCAGAAGCAGAAGCGATAAAAATCAGCCTTCTAAATTCATACACCAAGGGATAAGCCCACCTGTGTATTATACTCACATAGATAGCTGCTCGAAAACTGCTATACAATGCAAACAGCTGACAGGCTGAAATTTCAGCCTACGAGCTTCAAACGGAAAGGGCCCCATTTACAGATATTCGACATACGACTATTTCGACTTACGCCTTGCTTTGGGACATTTTTTCGGTCCCAAATACAGACGTATCTCGGAAGACACCTGTATTTGAAACAACGGATATCAGAGCAAATTATCAAAACAAAACACACTTTAATTCATGGCATATTTCAAATATTGTCATTGGATAAATATGTAGTTAATAAAAATTGGGTTACTTTTATCAAAAAATAAGATAATTTTCCACTGTTGTGTTGTGAGACGGTCCCGTGGTACAATCGTCATCTCGAACGACTCAATAACATGCCCGTCATGGGTTCAAGCCTAGAATGAACCGTCCCTCCGTAGTAAGGATTGACTATCCGGCTGCGTGGTAATGAATAAAGTCTCTAAAGCCTGTATAGGCCGGTATGTCCGCGTAGGGCGTTACGCCAAATAGAAGAAGATAACTTTCCAAAAAATAATCAGGAATTTGTGATTAAATATATCATTTGACTCATTGTCCGTGTTATTCGCATATACGGGCAAGGTCGAGTCCCGATGAGCCCGGATAAACGGCGCTCCACTGTACTTCAATCTACGCGGTGCGAAATTTAACATTGCAACTCATCGAAAACTCATCATATTTCATCGAAAACCAGCGAAACAATGTCGCGCAAGACTATGGCTGACAACGTTTGCATTAAAATATTAATATTCAGCTGGCTGTAGAAGAACTAAACGAAAAGAGATAATTATTTTCTATGATTGCTTTCCACATCCTCTCTGAGGGTCAAGCTTACTTGCGAAAATTAATCTGTTGCCTTACCAACAAATTCCTATTCGGAATTTTCGCCATGACGGACGAAAACATGCGATGTAGGCATGTTTTAAGGTCACCTTTGATTTTTATCAAGTCTTCCTCAGTATTCGCGACAATATTGTTAGCGTAGAGCTTTTCAATCTTGTTGGTCTAGATCCGATGTTCGATCGGGATGTTGGACAGGTTCGCGTACTACGGTGTCATATCGAAATTCCGCCGAAATTCGCCTAAAATGCTGATATTGAATTACTCATATTGGCGTCTTTGCTTCCCGCTGCGTATCCATTGGACGCGATTTTTACTTCCTAATATGTTTGCTCATGTTTTCCAGCTTCTATTTCACTGTTTGGTCGGTTGCATCGACCTCCTACCTAGCCAGGATATCGTAGTAATGTAGCCACTTGTCCTTCGATTCTCGGCAATCTTTTTGGCCATCACGGATAGAGTTCGACTGATAGAGGTGTCAAATTGTCTCTGCTGACTCATGGGATGCGGACTATACGGACTATACTCTACAAACGGACAAAACATAATCTGACCGTGTTACCGTTGAAGAACAGTTGATGCGACTTTTCCATACGACCGGCGACGATCTACAATGACGGTCACCTACAGTCGGATACCGCATACTTTTACCTATCTTCTGACTTTGAGGTATCCTGGACACTTTACTTGTCATAAAACTTTATTTACAAGCCGTAGAAGATACTCTATAGCTATGAAAGCTTAACTATCTAGTAAAAAAAATCTTTTGTCTTAAAAACCCTCAGAAAACCATGCATAGATGTTAATAAAAGGCCACGTACTTTAAAACACTACCTATTATGGTGCTGAAATTGAATAATTTTAGTTATTATTCATTGGTCACGTGTGTATTAAATTACTCAATTTAGGAGCTTCGGTTTGCTTTGCAAAACAAAAATTGCTTTGCTCAGTTTTTTTTTGTTTTCGTATCGGTAGGAATTTTTCATTAGCACTGCCAAAGAGTATCATTGTCGAAATGTGAAGACGGTATTCCGATATGCATTGCGTAAAACTGTCCTGGAAGCCTCAAAGTTGGAACAAGTCTGGTGCAATTCTCAACAAATAAATTTTAAAAGCGTTTCTAAGCAGTATAAATACAAGACGCTAATTTTATCTTTTTATCTTTCAGGAGATGTTCCAACGAAAAACGTATCTACTTTCGCTGTCGGCGATCGTGCTGCTAGTGCTAGGTGGTTTAGACTGGTGCATTCGACATGCCACTGAAAGGGTGTGGGAATCGAGCCTTACCATAACGATACTTGCATCATTCCCTAGTACGCTGAACAGGATGTGCTTTACCGCCGTTCAAACCTATCTGTTTATGTTGCTGTAAGTACAACGGAATTTACTTACCTAAAAATAAAAAAATAAAACATGTGTCACCCTTTTTGTTCGCAGACTTTGTAAAATATTGCCCTTTGTAACAGGAATCAAGCTGAGCAAGTTTACCCTTTCCCACTCGGATGGCAACGTACTAAGGCTCACATTCGATACGATAGCCTACAAAAAACGGACAGTGTTGGTCACTATTCGTAAGTTGACCGTGTCGTTGGTCCTCAAACCGAGGTATTCGTATTGGATAACGATTGCTGTCACCGATCCGTCGATCGAGCAGTCTGCTGAATATGTGCTATCCGCCACCACGCCGCAAAAACGGACCCGCAACCAATTCAACATGTCGTACGTGATGAAGAAGCTTTGCAATTACAAAAACGGTGGATTGTTGCAGCTTTTACTACAATCGGTGAGGATTATCATCACCAACGGCAAACTGCGAGTAGTAGAGTGCAAAACACGGTATGTTATCGTGGACACTCACATTAATGAGATTAGCTTGAGTTCCACCGAGCTACAGGTAAAGGGAATCTTGGTTAAGTTTTTCCCCACTTGGGCTGAAAACAGCGCCAACCTTCACTGCGATTTGGTTAGGTTGTTAATCAGTCGTAGGCACATTTGGAGGACAAAACCGTACAACAGCCTTCGGAAAAATGTATTGTTCGGTCGAGAGCGCTGGATCGTGAACATCGGAATACAGAAAGTCATATTTTACCCTGGTGACTTGATTCACCGTTACAAGTTTCGCGCCTGCGAAATCGACATTAAATATGAGTGCCTGGATAGTACAGAAAAGCTTGGAATCGAGATGAAAACTCCTATCAACATTAAGTACTGTCCGGACCTGGACCTGTTTATACAACGGTGTTCAGACTGGAAGGCAACATACCAACAAAGAAGACAGCATACTGCCCAGCAACATCAACCAGCTTACCCTGCGGACCACGGCTTGGACATCAAAGTCACACTCGGGGACACATTCCTTCGGGTGGGTAACGGAGAAATTGGTTCGTGTGTGTTGGTGCACTTCAATCAGCTTACCATTGAGAAAATCAACGGTGAAACAGAATTGAACTTACTCGAAGTGACCGCACAAATGACGACCGAGGGAGTCGAGTCTGATCACATACCACAACCGACCGAAAACAAAAACTTGCTAGTGGACAAGATCATCATCAAGCACAAAGTTGATTCGGCCGTTAACGGGAACAAATCTAGTGTTAAATCGATCGTGAGCGCGGTGATAAGGCAGATCAAATTGAATCCCTGGAATCAACCACGAGTAAACTCTCCGTCAGAAGTTACTGGCCAGAATAATAAGTTAAATCATTGCCATCGTGAAGTATTTTGCGTCTGTGAGATCGACATTAAATATGAGAGCCTGGATAGTAAAGAAAAGCTTACAGTCGAGATAAAAACTCCTATCTGCATTAAGTACTATCCGGAGCTGCAGCAGTTTATAGAGCGGTTTTCAGACTGGAAGGCAACATACCAACGAGGAAGACAGCATACTGCCCAGCAACATCAACCAGCTATCCCTGCGGACCACAGCTTGGACATAAAAGTTACACTCCGGAAGATATTCCTTCGGGTAGGTAACGGCCAAATTGGTTCGTGTGTGTTGGTGCACTTCAACCAGCTTACCGTTGAGAAATCCAACGGTGAAACAGAATTGAACTTACTCAAAGTGACCGCACAAATGACGACCGAGGGAGTCGAGTCTGATCACATACCACAACCGACCGAAAACAAAAACTTGCTAGTGGACAAGATCATCATCAGGCACAAAGTTGACAAGCCTAGTGTTAAATCGATCGTGAAGGCGGTGATACGACAGATCTCATTTAATCCCTGGGATCAACCACGTGTATTTTCTTCGTCACATATTCCCGACGTGGTTACTAGGATAGAACATAGTAGCCGAGGCGTTTTTTGTGCTTCCGGAATCGACATCACATTTGAGAGACTGCATAGTCACGGAAAGCTTACAGTTGAGGTGAAAACTCCATTCTGCATCAACTACTGTCTGGAGCTGGCTAAGTTTCTGAAGCAGTGTTCAAACTGGTGGGCACCTTACCAACGACGAAGGCAGAGAATCGCCCTCCACACAAATTATCCTGTTGATCCCGATTTGGACATAAAAATAATTATTGGGAAGATTTTCATTCATTGGGACAATAGCAAAGCCAGTAGGCTTATTTTGGCTAAATTTGACGGTAACAATCCTCCAGCGGCAGTTTGGATACAGAAAATGGTTTTGGTTAGTCTCGAGTCTACGCACACACCACCAACCGGCAATGAAAATTGGTTCATGGAAAAGATCACCATCCAGCACAGAAAAGGTTATTTAGAAATTAACGCCAACGGCACAAACATTACACTGACGATGGATGATAACACATACTTCAAGATACTGAAGGCGCATGTAACGCATGTTCAAGCGTGCCTAAGCCAGTTCATGCCGTCCTCATCTTCGGGAAAACAATTGCACGCAAGCATCAATTTGAACGGTACAACCAAATGCATGTTACATATTACACCCAAGATTGAAATAGTGACGACCATGGTGAACATCCAAAAAGCTGGACTGGTGTCCGTTTTTACGCGTAAAGTGTGGATATCGGTTGGTTGGTTCCCTACCCGATATTACAGTTCTCTCTACATTGAATCGGTTCATGATCTGAACTGGAAGGATTATTGTAAGGCATGCTGGTTATTTACTATCAACGATTCAGAAGTAAGTTGCAGTTGGATTGTCACAGACAAACAGGTTTGAAAAATAGTAACATAATTCATATACGTATTTCTCTGCTTTACAGCCTTTTATGTGCAGCTTATCTGATATTTGCAAAGAAATATTTGATGGAAGTAAAGATGTACTCAAATGGTTTATTAAATTGTTTGATATAATGGATGGAATGCCACCACCAATTGCAGCGATGTTACTACATCAACCATTGATTGCAACACATGTCAATACAACAGTGAATGTTGCCAAACATGTCAACACAAGAGTGAATGTTGCCAAAAATGTCAACACAAGAGGAAATGAGACGTCCAAATCGTCAGTTATCAGCAACATTTTCAGCAATTTTTTTAGCATTTTTACCTCGTCTGATGAAAATCGCCACTACGTTAATACAAATATGAATTATAATTGAAAAAAAGAAAAAAAGAAAAAATACATGTAAATATGTGTGAGAGAGAAAGAGATTTTTTAAATCAAATTAATACAAATTTTACAATAAAAAAAAACGACAACAAATCAACATTAACATCATCAGGTGTCGGTGACACTGGATGACATCGCGAATAAATGTCGTCAAAATAAACGACAGTTCAAAAGTTAGAGTAGTTAGTTTCCCTGTTAAATTGAGGTGTGCCTGGTGTGTATTTATGTACTTTGCGGCTAATTTCTATAACCACACCACAAGATTTTATTATCTGTCAATAACACAAATTTTAACAACGATTTACGGTGCGTTACTGCAGGGCTTCTTGGACCGCTTGAAAAGCTTGCTGTTGAAAACGACTGTTGCAGCGTGTGCAAACTATGAAACAGAAGAGTAAGCCCTCTAACCAAGCTACATTGATCAGCTTACTTTTTCTCTCTTTTTTTCAATGGACATCTTCTTGCGTGGATTCACTTGCATACTCTCTCTCTCTCTCTCTCTCTCTCTCTCTCTCTCTCTCTCTCTCTCTCTCTCTCTCGCTGCTTAGTTACTTCTCCCATTGCTCTCTCGCTCATTAGTTTTTTGTATAATTTTTGATGATCAACGATGAACTAAGAAGAATAGAAATATTATCCAATTCAATCCAGTTATGTTATCAAATGCTATCTCTTTCACTAAGTCACATCAACAAGAATTGGAAATAAATCAAAAAGTGTTGTGGGCAGCCGTGCGTGCCGACCCCTGGACTTGCCGTGGCAGTTGCGCTCCCACCGGTCAACGTCCAGGGGGACGACAGTGTGTACACGCACACTGTCGCACACACTTAGCGCGTAAGGCTTAGTGTGTGCCGAGCGCCGAGCAGAGTGTGCACGAAGGCCGATCGAGCAGGAGCTCTCGGCAGTGGCGCTCGGTGCGACTGGCGCGCGGCCTACGTTGTAAAGTGTTGTACGTGTTAACGTGTTTGTATTTCGTTTATTATTATTTATTATGTAAAGTTTTAATGTGTTAATAAAAGTAATAAGTGCAAAGAACGCAGTTCATAACAAAAAGTGTAACCAGAATAAATAACCACAGAAATGATAACAACCTGGCCAATAGACTGGTCTCGAAAAGATAAAAAAGCATGAATAGTTTTTGATAGAATCTGAGTCCAGGATAACAGGTTATCTTATCATGTAATTAAGAACTGTAGGCACAATTGGTTCCCAAATACTAAATACATACATAAGACATCTGTTAACATTAGCGATACATATGTTACATAAATTCGACTAATAATTGAAAATGCGTAAAATTCCTTTTTTGCCACGACAAACAAACACACCATACCGACCGATATCATATAATTTGAAGATAATTGTTCATTTAGCCAGGTAGAAGCACTGTACCTGGCTAAATGAACAATTATCTTCAAATTATATGATATCGGTCGGTATGGTGTGTTTGTTTGTCGTGGCAAAAAAGGAATTTTACGCATTTTCAATTATTTTTACCATGCATGTAGCTCTTGCACAAAGTAATTAACGTAATTTTGACCGTCTAGTTTCTATAACCGCAATTGAATAAATTACGAGAGAAGTTTAATTTATATTTTGTTGCATTGACTTGATTGACTTTGAGGTGTTTACAAAACCTTTTTGGCTCGATCATACGACTGAACGAGACCGCTGTCAACGCGCTGGCAGTACTACTTTTTTTTTAAATTCAGGAAAGAAAGATTTCCCGAGACTAACACACGTGAGCCGGTCTGGTGATACAGTCGTCAACTTGTACGATTTAACAACATACCCATCATGGGTTCAAGACCCAAATAGACCGCCATACGCAAGACTGGCTATCCTGCTATAGGTAATCCGTATATCACAGAAAGCCAACCCCACAAGTGGTACAGGCAGACCTTGACCGACAACGGTTGTTGAGTCAAAAAGAAAAAGAAGAAAGAAGACACGTGATCTTTTCATTTTGAGATAGAAATAGCAAGTGTTCATTTGTATCCACAATTACAGTTTTATATATTATTATACACTAACGTGGGAAGAATATTTCCCCTCCTTTTCATGCATTCGTCCGTATCGTTAACGCTTTTCTTTTTGACGCACCTACGCTATCTTCCTCGGAGGTGTCCCAAGTGTTCTGTTTAATGTCAAGTGCTATGGCTGGATTCGTAAACCTTTTTTGTATTACCTCTCTCGGATGAAGAATTTATTGCATTGATTGCGGGTGTAGGGATTTTATTTTGGGCACAACTGTACCTAACACTTGAATTTTCTGGTGAATGTTTACAATATATCCCTGCATTGTGAAGTGCCTAAAGTTTCTGCTAACTTGAATTTATCACCCGGTTGATATTTTAGACGAGCCTACGCTTGAGTTTGAGTGATTTTTTGAGTGATTGACCGGTAGATGTTGGATGGGCATAGTCCTATCCTGACAGTCCGAACGAATCTGACCTGCCATGATCGGAGTTGGTTTTATTTATACTCAAATGAAGTTGAGGGTTTCACACATTTGGTTCTGGGTTGTATGTTGGAAAGTTACTGTTTTTACTCAGCTAGTTACGTGTGTCTTTTGTTAACAAGAACGATGGTTCTTGTCACTAAGTTCCTGTTTTGGGTTTAGTGCATATACTGTTCCTGCTTATGTTGTGCGTTTCGGTTGTTTTTGTTAAATGTGTCACATTTGTTATTTGGAAGAATGTACGGATGGCCTAAACTCTTCCGGGTGTATTGCTATGGTATGATCTGAATTACTGAATGTGTTATAAGGATTGTTTCACAATGGTGTGGTTTGGCTTTCCAAAGTGTGTTACAATGTGTATAGCAGATATGCTACACTTGCGACCTAAAATTGATTTGCATAGGGAAATGGCCAAGGAATTCAATATTTTACACCGAAATTTTGTCAAGTTGTATTTTTTTTCTTATTCTTAATACACATTTTTGTAACCGTGTCGTATTGGCGTTGTGTTGCTGAAAAATCAAATTTTATCTATGATATTATATAAATGCACAGTGCCCCCATACCACTACGAGGCGGCCACTCGAACTAATCACGGTCATGAGTAATATTTGTACTATTTACAATATATATTTAGCCCGGACTATAATTTTTAACGATGCGATCGGAACGTCACTAACGGTAAACACACGCGTGGAGGCGTGCTTATCGCATGTTCTAGCTCTCTGGTAACTCAGGAACTCGAGTGAGTGATACCACTACATTTGAAGTTATGGTCATTGATATTGATATTAAAATATTGACTAATACCACCCCGCTATCCATTACATTACAGTCCATGTCCCATCCAAACATCAATCACCATCTCCGACACAGCCTGCGATTTTAAGAAAAAAAAAAAAAAAGCTTATAAAGCTGATATAAAGCTTTTATAAAGCTGATATACCCCAATTGAACTCACTGATTTATAACTTTGACCACCGATTCACTGTAGAACGTTACAACTCAATTGACGAGGCCATGACAGCACTTATATATTTCCTGTTGTCCGCGTTTGAAACATGTGTACCGGTTGAACTAGCCACTTAAAACAACTGAAAAAGCTAAAAACGCTGCAGTACGAAAATTTTATGCGAATCGAAGCGAGGCCGACAAATTAGTTTTGAATAAAGCTTCATGTCTGTACCACAGTTACAATAGAATCCGATATGGTGAATATTTAGCAAGGTCGGAGAGAAATATGATAAAACATTCCAAAGCGTTTTGGGCCTTCGTAGAAAGTAAACGAAAAATTACGGCGGTTTTAAATATAATTTTCTACCTCTGCACCCGAGATCTGCCAAATATTTGCTGCTAGATTTAAGGACGTCTTCACAACACCAGCTGTGCAACGCGATACTATCTCTGATGCCCTGAAAAATACCCCACCCAACGCTGCAAACTTTACGTTGCCACATGTATCCAGCGAAGATGTTTGAAACGCCCTAAAAACTCTCAAACCTCTCTCAAAAAGTTCGCCGAGTTCCATGTAAAGAGTCAAATAGGTAAGCCAAGAGTAAAAAAAAGTGAATGTTTGGCTAAGAGCCACCATCTCGACATCAAAGAGCCACACGCGGCCCGCGAGCCGCACTTTGCCGATCGCTGAACTAGAACTAGAACAATAAAAAAAAATCATAAATTTTAGATAAAAACAATACATAAGCAGCAGCACTGGGAGTCTCTTGCATGCAGAAAAGACAAACACAGCAGGAAACAAACTGCAACACGGTGAATCACCCCGTTGATGACACCGGTTGGAACCGGGCAGCGAAGGGAAACAAACTAAATGCCGGAACGCGTTGAGCGCGACCATCGCTAGAAAAATAAAGCAACGTCACTATAAAAACTCATGCACCTTCACAGACGATCAACAAGTGTGCGCACGGTGGTGGTGGCGGGCCGGTTGGTAATGGGTTCAAAAATATACAACCACCTTAACCTGCAGCCGATCGAAAACTAACGCTACTACACATTGGCATCGGCAGCATACACGTGGTTCTCTCTCCGTGGTTGGGTGGTTGTTTGTGTGTATAGGTTTCCCTTCGTTTATAGTTTTAGCTTCGGGGAAAACAGGAAAAAACACGTTTAGCTGTTCCTGTCACACAACCACATAAACACGATCGTGGGATAAAATGCGAACGAGCATTAAAACCTAGTGGAGACGCCAGGTCTTTTACTCAATAATATCAAAAGAAGAATCGAAAGAAAAGTAGGCAGTACGCATTCCGCCTCAAACATCCCACCCGTTTGGCAAGATCTCACTCCACCACAATCCTCCCCTACTACGCACTGCAGCAGTGTGTCCCGCTCAAAGTGTGTAATTAAAATAACGAACAAAAAAGAAAGATCGTTCGTCGATCGAACTTGAAGCCAATCGAAAGCAGGACAATCTTATCATGATCGCGCTCAGCGCAGCCTCGGTGTGTGTGTGTGTGTGTGTGGGTGTGTGTACGGGTGTGTTTTTGTCGAGGGTGGCCGGTATTCTAGCGTGAATGTAACGCAGAAACAAATGGCATTCCCTCACACAAACAAACCCGCTCCCCGGCGGAGGATACGTTCGGCGAACAGTGCCCGAATGTGAGACGAGCACGAGTAAACGATCGCGAAACGGCACGGCACCCGAAAACACCGAAACCGAGATCTGCAATGATCGAGCGTGGATTGAGCCAAAGGCAAACCCCTGCTCAGTGCGGACAGTTCAGTTTCAGTCGAGCTTTCGAGCAGAAAAGTGAGTTCACAGTTAAGGGTAGCAGCCGAGTGCTGGGTGTGTGCGTGCAGTGTGTGCAGAGGGTGGTGCAACAGGGAACAAAGAGGGTTGAGATTTGGTGGCTAATGGCAAAGTGTTACGTACACCGTTGCTTTCCCAGTGCCATTACACAGTGTTGTGTAGTTTAAGTGTTGCAGATGTTTTAATGTGGGGATATTATAACATGATCTACTGAAGTTCGACATTAAGAAGTTATTTTTTGTTGAAAATTGTTGAAAAAATGTGACAAAAATCAAGCAATTGTGTAGATGCCCTGAGAATGATCATGAATCGTACTTGAAAAGTAGACAACAATGATGTGAGAAAGTTTATCAAATCGGATCGAAAAACGAATTCAACAGAAAAGAAGCAATTTAAATTAAATTTAAATCCAGCATTTAGGTGATGTACTGAGTAAAGTTCACGTAAAATACGTATAAAAACACCATTGTATTCTGATGTTGCCCCATACTCATTGCGTACCACAAGTGTGTCACTGGTTTTGCGGACGGAAATGGAGAAAATTGACGTCAGAAATAAATCAATTTTAATTGAGTCCCATTTTTCTGCAACTGATTGAGTAATCGACACTCCGTCCGCAGTTGCGATCCGTTACATAAGTGTGGGGATGGGGGATGAATAGTGCAGCTGCAAAAAAAAGAGAAATGATCACATAATGCAATCGATCGGTTCTCGATCGCGAAAATACGAAAATTCGATCGGTCCCGCTGCGTGCGTGTGTTGAGACGTTGGACATGAATGTCAACTGTCTCTCGTGTGGGTGCGTAAACCGAAGGATCGATGCACTTACTCGATGCATCCGAAGTAGGTTGGTGCCAAAACAAAATAATCGAATCAAGGCCCAGCCCCCCAGAGTGCCTCTGCTCGGGCGCGTTTGTGCCTGGTTGTAGTGTGTATGTTTGCGTTTACCCTCCTCTCGTCGGTTGATCGGCATCGGGTATGCAGCCGAATCGAAGCAAGCAAAAGGAAGCAGCAACAGGTCCGATTGCCAATTGTTCGTGCAGCGTGCGGGTCCCCTTTTCACGCCACACGCACACACAGTGCGTCACGGTGCGGTGATCGTTGTGTTTCAAAAACCGATACAGATGAGAGCAGTTCGTCGTTCGGGGGAGCTCGTAAATTTGTTAATTGTGCTAAAGGTGTCCGTGAGCGTGTGTGTGTGTATGTGTGAGAGTCTATGTTTGCGTCTATTGTCTGTAGCAAAAACCAAAATCAAACCGAGCGACCCCCTGGTTGAATCTCTCTTGTTGAAGGAAAGTTCGTGAACTTACACCGTGTGCGCGACGACCGCATCAACCGCCGCGAAACGCATCAACCGCCATTTGTGTGCCCATCCGGAACGCTGTAGCGGCGATGGTAGTGGTGGTGATGGTGGTTTTATTTTCGATTACCTCTCCGATTCGGCCGGTTACCGCTGCGGCTGAGAGGAGGAAAACGAGCAACATATCTTGATCCATCTGGTGCTGTGCCACGGCGCACCAAAATCGCAGCAGGGAAAAGCAGCTGTTTTTGTGTGTGGCGCCGGAATCGTACACGCCGTCGGTACGCGTGAGTGAGCGCAGTGATTATCCGGGCGGTCGCACGAAACGGACGGAGAGGAGGTGGGTTTGTTTGGGGCCATGCGGGCCACTAGCTCCACTTCTTAGCGGTAATCTACCCGGATGTACAAAACCCGGATTGAGTTCGGTGAAAATGAACCAGATCGGAGGTATCGAGTGGCAATGCGAGTGAGACAAGCAAGAAGAAACAGTTCGGACGCTTCAAATCGGGGAGTTTTGGCAGGACATTTGATACGTTTCCTGTGTATGTCTCTTCTAAGCCTGTTTGGGTGATCGCGGCTATCCTAAAATTAAGCAAAACGATACTTAAATGAAATTTGATACCTTAAATGAATAGAATGCTGTTCATATTTCAGAATTTGCAATTACTTTCCTTAAAAGAGTTTTAGTTTTCCGGTTCAAAATTAATGAATGTTATAATTCCAAGCATATATAAGGAATATAAGGAATTTTTATACAAGAATTGAAACAATTAATAATGTTTCCCCTTTATCATGTTACGACTTTAAAACAATAATTTACCTAAGTGAATCCAATTTCGATTTACATCTTTCGAGTCGAATTGAACAGTGATTGTAAGACTACACAAGCAACAATATTTTTCGGACAAACATTTTTGAACTCAAGGAACCGTTGGCCAATTTACCAAACTAACACTAGCGCATCAGATCTAACCAATCTCAGTAAAAAAATCGAATAGAAGCATCGGCTACCTTTCCCGCAACCAGAGCAAAAACCCCTTCGTGATACGACGACCGGCACAGACATCGATTGTCGTGCGTACCACCGCCTGCGTCCCTCTTTTTTCCTTTTTTTTTTCTTTTTTTTTTCTTTTTTTTTTCGTTGTGCACAGACACTACCGATCTCCGAGTAAACAGGCAGCCTCGGATCAGCCCGCACGCACTAACTTTTGCTACACTCGCCCATTTGCCAACAATTTATAGAATCTAGAACATGGTATTTTAATTTAAACCGAAATTTGCCTTGCGCACACTACTGCGCTCCTTTGGCGACAATGTCGCGATCGCACTCGTGGCGAGGACGACGGGTAGCGACGGCAGCGCGTTAAATGGGTGAGAGGGAAATGGTGGCAGACAGTGGTTTTGTATTTTGAGGGTGTACACGACGCTTTGTGTGCTCGCTCAGTACATCCACCGACTCTAAGGACAGCGTTTCGTCGCGCAACGCGCAGATTCGACATCGCGCTGCTAGCCGAACAAGTGAGAGCCAGGCAACGCACAAAACGGGGAAAAGAGAAGATAATACTAAGCTCCTAGCAAAATAGGAAGTCAACTCACACGTTCAGGTGGTCGTGGGCCGATGTTTGATAGCCGGCCTGCGATAGCGTTATTTATAATTAGCTCTAAAAACTGGCTGGCGCGTTGGCACACAGACATCACCACCACCACCAGGAGGCTCACCATAGGGGTTGAAGATGCTCGTAATGTTATCTTGCCGCCCGTGTATACGCTTTTCCCACTCAAATTTATTGCTCAGAGAATTGCTACAACGAGAAGACATTAGATCAGGCCAGTATCGCTGCAGGTGGCATCATTGGGCGCCATAAGACGCCGATAAGAAGCGATGTAGTGAAGGTCTTCGTTTGAGATGTAGCGAAACGTGCCTTGTTTCATATTTCATTCATGTGCTATGGGGTCATTCCCAGTAACATCCTAGAGATCAGTTTACAGCGCCATTTTGGCACAAGTTTCTTAGCACAACCATGTTTCCACTTACCTGCACGCCTGTACGCCAACACACACGCTCAGCCGGTTTCAGTTTTGGCGACATCCGATAATCTTTACTTGATGGGTGAAGATTTGTTACCCTTCACATGCATTGGCAGCGGACTGGTTCGTTGAATTGTTTGTTTTGAAGGTTAGAATGTCGATAAATCTTCATCAGTCGACCGTTAATGCATTCCATTCAAAACTTGAACATCTTTTTGAGGTTATGTTGTGAAATCCAAGAGAGCCTTGCTTTTATCTGTTCTTCGGAAGTGCACCTGCGTTGCGGTTCTTTCGAAGAATTTCAAATGCGATGTGAGCGTTCCACAAGACGACATTCCCGTCCTAATCGTACTGGTTGCCACGACCGAATCCTCCGCGGAACTGCAACTCCCCGGTACCGGATCCAACGTCACCACGCTTGTCCACGTAACGATTCGCCTGCCGGCGGTACATCTCACGCCCTTCAGTGTCCCGCCGCTGTACGAAGCCTTCTTGGCGCACTGTCTTGCAGTTGGCACTGTCCCGTACAGCCCGCTCACGCCGGATCAGTGTCGCAGGGACGACCTCTGGAGGAAAGAGCAGACAGTTGCGCAGATAGATAATGCCCTCGTTGGTCAGCGTCCAGTAGTAAGTGTTCCAGACGAATTTTTCCTTGGCGTAATTCCGTGAGATGAGCGACTTCAGCGTCACAATGACCTGCAGGTTCGGGATCGTTTTCAGCTCGCAGTGCATCGACGGGCGATGGTCCTTGAAACTGGAATGATTTGCACAAAATGCGAGAGTGTCTCATTTGTATCGTGTTGTCAGATTGATTTTTTTTAAGTTGACAGAAATGTCAAATAAACGAGCTTCAATGCGTTTGGCAACACTGTCGTCAGAGTGGACGAATCAAAACATTGTGCATTTTTTGTGACCGTCTCTTTACTTCGCTGCTCTGCTCTTGTGGAAAGTGTTTTCTTCCATTTGTGTGAAAATATGTTAATCTTCATGCATATGTAGTTATCATAAGAAAATGTTTCTTTGCACTGTTCAACAACAAACTGAAACCTCGGTCGCCCTCGGTGTCCGGATCCGTATCATGATGGTGGTAAGGTTATCAACCTCATTGCTAGTTCAAAACGAATCATATTCGTAATTATTTACATCCAATATCCAATTTTCTTTTTAGAGAGCTAAAACCGTACTATGATACTGCTCTAGTGAGTCAACATACTTTTGATACAGTAGTTGCTGACCCCCGAAATGGAATGTGTCACCATCGGACCATCGGATTTTAAGATTTAATTTACTACACTCTTCACTCTCCCGATTGATACTCGCTCGAAATGGCGGTATAAATTTTGCCACGAGCCGCATGTGATCTTGAAAAATATTAATACCTGTCCACCAACGCCCTCCCAAGGTATAAATGTGTGTATTTCTGTGTCCATGTGCGCGGAACGAAAACAGTTTATTAGTTCAACCAACTTTACCTAGTGCCGGTTGAGCAAATGCAAAAATGAGCACATTTTTACGGTCGCGCGGCCCGCGTCTGCCCGTTCCATCCCCGATTGGGGGGCGGAATTAGTTTATTTACGATCCGTTTCAGCGCGGGAACGGTTGTTGGTTTTCGGCCCAAGATTACGTGGCCGGGTGGAATGTTGGAATATTCCTCCATCGCCAACCGTGTGTGTGGGCGTGCATGCGAAGCAGGAATGTGTTTAGATCATCCTTCGGAACGGCAGTGTTTTGATGGTGGCGGACCTTTTTTTTCCTCTTCCTAGAGTGTAATCCATTTCCTCTAGACGCCGGGTGCAACACAGCAACCAGGTGCGAAATCCACCGTGTCTAGCTCACCTGTCGCCTGCGAGACTTGGCGTTGCGGAAAGCAAAAGCGGAAATGGCGCAAACTTTGCAACCTGCTTGTCACTCAAAAAACAACCTGCCAATTCATGACGCTGCTGCGTGTGTGTGTCTGACCCGGATTGCGTTGAGGTTGGTCTTGGCAAATATTGGGTCCGATTGGCAGTGACGAACAGGAGGCTACTATTCCACGGCTTCACCTTGTGCCGGATTGGTACGCGATGGTCATTACAACCGAACATGCAATCCGCGTGATTGCGCAATTGCGTAATTGAATTGCGTGTACCCCCCTAGCAAGTCTCTCCCCCTTTTCTTTACTTATCGTCAAAGGAACCGAAATGCAACGACATAGTGTTGAGGATTGTGATGAAATAGAGAACTAAATTTAAATCGTCCAAGCCCCATGTGCGTGTATAGGCGCCCTCCTCATCCCCCTCCACACCCTTCCAACGTTTTGGTTTCATTGTCGGAGGTTTCGGTTGTAGATCATTGGCCGCGTTTGCGTTTGATTGTGTGTTTTTGTAACGCCTGTCTTTCATTCGGATCAGTTGGCACCGGTTGCGGAATGTCGCACACATCTTTCACTAATTGATATTGACTGCTTCGGGGTAATTGGAGGGGGCTTAAGACACGCTGTGTGGTTCGAGCGATCATGTGATGGACTCGTTTAATGGCTGTTGTTGATTTTATAGTGCATTTTGCATGTCATTTCCCGGCCAACATTCAGCCTTAGGGAATCACACACAGCTGCGTGTATTCTGATACGATCAGCTGGCAATCTCTTGTGCTATCCCTCGTTGTAGAACGTTTCTTATTTTCTACCATGTATAGGAATCCCTAGGTAGTGTCTCTTTGTCGTTAGTACACCGTGATCAATAAGTTCGGATACAAATTCAACGCAGTATATTGGATTGACTGATACATGTTTTAGGAAGTTCTATTCCTGTAGATTATGTACAGTAAGTTTTTTGGAATCGTTCACCACCTACCGTAAACGTTTTTCGAAACTTTCACAGGTAGCACGATCTCATTCTAAGAGCATTTTTTCTGGTTTAATAGCTTTATCAGCGCTAGATTGATTCAAATTTAATATTTTAGTATCATTTAGTTTGGATAACATGTACGTCCAAACTAAAAAATTTTAACGGATACAAATCAGGAGAGCTAGGCGGCCACTCTGTTTTCGTCCGAAATTGGTTAAATTCTCTCTGCGCCCTGTCAGGGTGTGCCGGTGCACCTTCCTATTGAAATACATAGTGATCCTTTCCATAGATCTTCTGCTAGTTTGTGGCAACAATTTTCACCTAAAATTCAGTTTTATAAAGCTTGGCTTTGATTTTTACTCCTTTTTTGATGAAAAGCAATAGGAATTTACCGGAATTTACAAATTGTCTCCCAAACACCGATGAAACTGGATTATGATAGACGAGGAGCTTTAATTTGGGACGCAAGAATATTTTCCTTAGGTGCTGCTCACACTCGATAGTTTTGTGTGGCTGCTCCAGAACAAAAAATTTCTCAGTCAATGAATTTAAGATCAGCGTGCCATGACAGGATCATCTTGTTTCTTTCCAACCTTTAACTTTAGGGTGCTTGAAGCCCTTAAGTCCAAGATTTTTTGGTATAATATTATGAGCCGATCTGTAGAGCTATTTCAGGTCTAACGCCATTTTTCGTTAAGACCGTTCCACGTTACGTCGAATTCGTTCCCTCACAATCTTAATATTTTTCTACGTGCGTATCGATCTTGGACGATCAGATCGTCTCTGCCTTCTAAAGGTGACATCTGATGGTACCTATTGATTGTTTTATTAACGATTCAATTAAATATTAAGAGGCTTGAGACTTCTGAATACAGTGTCAGGAGGCTCACCCTTCTAACAATATTTCACGACAATTTCTCTTAATTGTTTTATTGCGTTTTAGCATAAAACTATAACTAATCTAGGAATGTAACTCATCAAATCTGACCTGAGAGTATGAATACATGCAAAAACTGTCATTAAATTTTTCACAATATATAATTGTAGCATGTTGCGAAACAAACGCTTTGTATTCGAAATTATTGGTCAAGGTGTATTTTTTGACCCAAGATTAGTAAAGCTTCGTCAGCTTTGACGAATAATTAGTCAACGCATTGCATTACATCAATCATGCCTACTGACAAGTGACATGTTTGATTATTTTTTCTGGACTTATTTCAAGTTCTAAATAAGTCTTTAACTATGAGAAAAAATTTATGAATACCTACCACACAAATAAGGCTTGTAGCGTGGCGATATTATCAATTTATTACATTTTATTTGATCTTTTTAAGTTATTAAATTGGTTATTCAACTTGTTTTTATGAAACTTTAGGCTCCTCTGAATTTTTTTTTTTACTAAATTTACATTAAAAAATCAATTTTTCTTCGTTTTTATATAGTTTTTCCCCCAGTATCAGGCGAAACAGATAAGCAAAAAAACCTCCCCGATTGTCCATTTCGATTGAATACTCACGTGTGCGATTGTGTGTGTGTGTGTGGCTTTCTTTTCTTGCTCGAGTGCAGTGTCTAGTAGTGCATACGTATAGTGTTGTGAGTATATTTCACCCGACCCGACCGTGCACTGAAAGTTTGCTGGGAGAAAGTTCCCAGCCCCTCCCCTTGCGGTTAGTGTTAGTGAGTGATTTTCCCTTCCCCTCTTTCCTGAAACCACCGAGCACGAACGACCCATCGCAAGTGATAAGAGCAAAGGTTTTCCCTTCTCCTCCCCCCTTTCCACCTGGCCGGCTTTAGGCCGGTTGTACTCCTCGCTTTCTTTCTCTTTCTCTCCCTTCCTCCGTTCCCTTGTTGTGCGTCCTAGTAGCTTCAAGGGGGGGTGGTCAGCCTGTAGGACCGCCGCATCAGCATGACGCTGAAAGACGAAATCCTGACCGCCGATGTCAAACCCGGTAACGTGTCGTGCCGTTTCTCTACGTTGTGTCTCAATGTTGTGTTGTGTCTACCACCGGCATTCGTTGGCTAAAACAAATTCTCACTACATCCGTTTATGTCTTTTATGTGTGTGCGTGTGTGTGTTCGTGTGTCGGACAGATTTTCTTTCACACCACCCACACGCGTTTTCGTTTTCTTCCTCTCCACTTGGTAACGATCACTGACAGGTAACACAGCATGTTCACACCTCTTCACACGAACTGCAAGGACAAAAGAGAAATGTCTTTCGGTTGACAAGGTCATGCCAGGGGTGCTGCATCACCCGTCTATCATGCACGGGTGTGTGTGTGCGGGCGTGTGTGTTTGTTGATTTTGTCGACAGACCTTTCCGAACCGCGCGACGAACCTTTTTGTGCGGCTCATCGAAAATTTGGTTGACAGCAGGGCCAATCGGTTGGTTGCACCGCGTTCGATCGTTGGAGGAAACCATCACCGCAACGCGTGACGCGTGTGTTAAACGGTGTTTAAATATGTGACAAATTTATCTACCCTTACGTTGCGCCACATTAATTTTGGTTGCAGTTTTTTTTCTCGTTCTGTTCTTGTTTTGGTTATCTTTTGAGCTCCCTTTTTATGAGGATCGTATTACCGGCCACGGTGTAACCAGCAGTAGCATGATGCAGCGAACGTGTCAATTAGATGCACGCTGATTAAACTGCGCTTGCAACAGAGCGTGAGGACTGCTGCTGTGCTGTTGTGCTGCAAACGAGACGCGCAACGGAGGGGGTAGCAAATGAATGCGAGCCACTCCTTGTAATTAAAGCCGATGGCCGTGATTTATTGCTTTTTTATTAGCACATTCGTGCGCTACTTTAGCAGTGCAGTGCAAAACATGATGATCCTCGAGAGCGGACGAGGCCAGCTCGTTGCGATCTGTTAACATGCGAAAATAGTGCCCTCGATTCTCGAACGATGTTGGGATGCTGGGTTGCAAAACATTTGGCGCGTAAATCAGACGCTCCTTTTGATGCTTTTTTTAAAATTATTTTTCATTTCACTCATGTTTGTAGATTGAGAAGAAACATGTTTTGGTAAACATATTACGGTTCAAAAATGAGCGATGCAAATTAATATTGAATTCAGATTTGATCGTGTGAGCAATGATCATTTCATATAACACATTAAAATATGATAACGTTTAACAAATTAAATTTGATTACCATTGCAAGTAAATAACTAGGCGTCTCCACCGTTTTCCCTTTTTATTTTGTTTACAAGTTTTTAAAATTCATTTCCATTTAAAATCAATCTTCTTTTTTACTTTTACGGTACACAATAAACACTCCTACTATTTTGTTGTTAACACTTTCTCACACAATCCAACCCCGCCTGCTTAACCGCCGTTTGCGTGCTACTGTTTACCAGGCTGAGGATCGTTAAACTTTACGATCCATAACCGATCCTGGCTCGTTGTGTACCGTTTTGTGTATCCACACAAACATCTGTTCGTGCTACCCCGGCTTCTCACTTTCCGTGAGGTTCACTCTGTGTGCCAGACGTTAAGGAAATAACTCAAAACCATCAATTCCCGCGTCCGGTTAACACCTTCGCGTTTGAGTGTTTCAAGTCTTTCTGTTTTATGTGTTGTGAAAAAGTAAAGTAAAGTAAAGGACGAGAAAAGACTATATACAGTGGCGGTTTAGTGTTTCCCAGTAAAACGGTAAAACAAACTGACATATACCATGTGTTTGTTGGTGGTGGGTGACGTAAACGTTGCCACTAAATCCTCGCCGACAAACTAATTGGTTGTATTAGCAAAGCGTTCCTTTAGAATGAAATGTCGCGTGATCGTAAATAATTTCGAAACATAATTAAGACATTTACCCACGCAAAATCTCTCACCATCCCGTGTTCTTCGTGTATCGTTTATCTGTTTATGTTAATGAACGATTTGTTAACCGTTTTGGGTTGGGTGTATTGTGTGCTGAATGCGTTTGCAATTTAATTTACATTCCTTTTGTGCTTTCTCCGCGATCGCCTGCCGTCGTGCCAGCAGACTTCGGCGTGTCCTATAGCAAGGAAGACATCCTTCTGCCGTCGAAACGCCAGCAAAGCGCACCTCAGGCGCCACCAGCCGAACCGACAGCAACACAGCCCTCCCAGCGTACCCGGGAGCCCGAATGTGTTGCGGCCCATCGCCCTGAGTCACAGCGACTGGCGACGAGGCCGATCTATCACTACCGTCCATGCAACACGACGTCCTCCGGGCTGCGCTACTCCAACGATCCCAACGAACCCGACGACGATAACCCTAGCGAGGGATTTAAGGTAGGTGCAGGTTACTGTTATTTTTTTAAATCAAATCTTTCATACCTAGTTCAATTTGGACCGATACCAAGGGCAGGTTAAATGTTTTTTTCTCCCCTGTGGAAAAATACATTTCTCTTACAAATTCGATACACTGGCGAAGGTTTCCCGTCGCGGCGACAGCACCGACGGAGGAGACCTTTCAAGACCTTTGGCGGCGCCAAACATGAGCCGCACACAAGCTCGTAATTAAACAATGTTCACATTCTTTTCTCACACTTCCGCTGATGGGGCCGCTTGCTTGCTTGCATGCGCCCCTTTGCCTTGCTTGCCCCGTGCTGGCAGTGTGCCGGCAGTTTGCGGCCGAGTGTATTGATGAAGATGGGTGTTTTTAAAAATAAATTATCTTTCGCTACTTCGTGGGAAAATCCACGGTCGTATGTGTTGTGAAAAGGCAAATATGTGCAGTAAACATATGAAGAAGAAAACAAAAAGAAAAAAAAACTCATATCACTAGAAAAAAAAAACAGCAAAGCAAGTTTGTGCGCAAGTGGTTCTACGAAAGAAGCGTAGTGCGCCCTCTGGCGGCAACTTATTGGGTGCGTATGCTTTCGAAGTTCTAGCTGCCACAAGCGACATCTGCAAGCAAATTATATAATTTAATTTTTAAAATGAAACGTTTGAACTATTTCTTTAAAAATAGTTATAATTCAAATGAAAATTTTTATATTCTTCCTTTTCCTTATTTTGTTGAATAAAAACTCTCAAATACTCTACTTGTTGTACATGTACACTACTTGTACACTAAACGCACTTAAATGGGTGCTAACGGGCCCTTTAATCCGATCGTATGTTGAGCCAAAAGAACGGGAAAGGCTGGCGTGCGGGAAATATTAAATCATTCATGCCTCGTCACGTTTTATGTGCATCGCTTAGGAATGGGTTGTGTCGTGGAACAGTTCAGATACGATGAGCCGCACTCAAGAAACACGGTTTTATATCGCCTGTACGCGCCTCCCCATGCGGATGACAGAATAAGTTCAACTGCATCCGCCTACTTTGAAGATCGACGGGCGATTAAGATGTCCGCTTGTACGTTCGCTGAAAATATGACACCTTTGAGGGTGAAAATGACACAGGTGCAGCTTGTTAAATGATCCTTGCATTAGACGAATTCGCCAGATTCATGTACAATAATTTACGACGAAACATGATTTGCAGATTATTACTTGTAACTATTTTAAAACAACTATTTCAAACCATGATTTTACAGCTTCAAGATGTTCTATTTCTTCGATTCGGCGCATATCTTTCTATTTAGATTCCATCCCATCCATAATTCTCTTCACAGTCATCGTTTTTAAACCTTATAAATCATAAACAACAAGCCGCCGTCCGCTTTTGGCTGTGTGTTTGATTAATATTAGCTTGTCCCTTGTCGGGCCGGGCATAACATTTGTCACTCGAACACACAACCGAACGATTAAATAAGTAACACCGAGTTCCTCGGACACACGATGCCGCTGACTCACGATGCCGAGACGATGGAGGCGCATGGTTGTTGGTTGGTAGAAATTGTTTCTTTATTCGACAAAGCAAAAAATAACGGCCGCTACAGCTTCTAGGCAAAACTTAAGCGCATCCCCACTGTGTGTGCGCTTTTTTGTCGCGTTTCATTCAAATATTTCACTACATTCTTTAGCGGTAGATTGACCGCCAAAAACGATGCAAAGATGATGAGGCGCATCCGCCCGAATGGGAAGAGAAAGGGGTTTGCTTTTTGCTTCACTTTTTACGTTGGCTTGGACAGAGTTGATTCACTGCCAGCCACAGCCGGCTGGCAGTAGATCATCGCTTCTTTTATCTTGAGGGAGCGGGAAGAAAAAATTAGGGAATAAACAGGAGGAAAAGCCCATCGGCCCTGCATGATGCATGCCAGATGTGTGCAACCTGACACGATTCGGACGTGCAGGCGGGGAACTCAGCCCTGCCAAAAGGTTGGTGTTGATGCTATGTTTTTTTGCGCTACAGCGAAGGGTCACTTGACCGTATCATTGTGCCGAGAGCATACATCGGGTTTGGCTTGTATGCGGGCATGGCGATGTTTGTTTGCTTTTTTTTTCCTCGGACAATATGCAACAACAGGAAGTTCAAACCGTTGCAAGATTGCATATTTTGAGCAAAAAGGAGAACTATAATGATGTATAAAATGCTCCATTCTTTGTGTCGGTATTCAAGGTCTATTTATTGCACTAAAAAGCTCCTAAATCACACGCTGTAAAATGAAATCATCTCTTTCTGTTGTGTCTTAATTATTCAGGTCGATGTTTCCTTTATTGAGCCGTTTTTCTTTTAACTTTATTTAACTTGTTTTCTTTTAATCTCTCTGTGAGTGTTTGTTTGCGTGTGTTTTTGGTTTATTTGGCACTTGCCATGGAATATTCCTCATCACGCGCGTTTTGCACTAACGGAAAGACGTAGAAAAATTAAACCTGACACTGCACTGAGCCGCTGCGAAACACCGAACCGTATTCTCAACGCACACGAAACGGAAGGAGAAAAAGTTAAACAAGATCATAAACCGTAAGGAACGCTCTCAGACATTCCGTACTGCTTCCGCCATTGCACTTAATCCACCACCCATCGCATCTGTCAGTCGGCTTTGCCGGACAGCTCGCCCGCTGCATTGATGCGCTCCATCAGCGCTTCAGGACGCAGTCGCACACACACACGCCGCCTGCATCGGGGCATTAATTTAGCCGGCTGTCAGTTCCGGGAGGTGGCAAGTGTCGACTTAGCCACTGTGTTGGATCGTGAGTGGGTTAAAAACAAAAAGACAAAAAACGGCGTCAGATAAATGGCAAACTGTCAAATTGCATCCATCACGTCCAAGTCGTTTGTGAGTTCCGGTCGGGATGGGCATCCGTTTTTTTAAACATATTTTTATCCAACTGACCTTTGCCTTGCGGGAGGCGGGAAAACCTTGATCGAGTTCATGATCGTTTGCTGCACTCGAACGAACGCTCCGTTTCGTAAATCAATCAACGCAAATCGTAACCCAATATAGGGGCATTCACTTAACGGCACGTGGATAAGAAAACGAACCCCGCCAAGTTCAGCTTGAAATCGAAACCGGAACCAACCAAGATCATTTATCATCTGCCTCGTGGTATGGTCCATTTAGTACCGAGAGGTTTTTTCTGCCGAGATGGTCTCTAGCCGTTTGAAACGATGGCACCATTGCCTCGACAGTCGAAACCACAACGTCACCGAACCAATTTGGCATATTTTTTCGATGGAACGCTAAACTAACTGCCCTTCTGATTCAGTGGGAGATCGTACGGGATCGCCCCATCGATGATCATTAATTACCGACAGCAGCGGCTAACGATTATGATGGTGTGCTGGCGCTTCACTCCCGTGCCAGTCGTCAGCAGGAGGCCGGCGATCGCTCCTGTCGGCACTGTACTGAATTGGCTGCAATGGGTTTTTGAATTTTCACTCGAGTTGCAAAGGTGACAGATTTATTGTTCCATAATCCGTTTGATTGCTCTGGTTGGTTAGATTTTGTTGTGTTTTGGCACATCGTAATAATAAATTTGAAGATCAGCAGCACATAAATCGTATGCCTTATCTCAACCCCTACAATGTTAAGGAAGGTAATAACGTAATTTATGATCAATTTCTTGTTGGGGTGTTATTACAAATTGTGAGTCATGTAATTGGAGCAAGTATAAATAAAGCCACGAGCTTGTAACTAAGTAAATTTTGACTCGGTACAAGTTGGAGGATCATTTCGGAACAGAATGGGATGGAAATGGGAGACAACCCAAAATTTTCGGGAAACTAGAAACAAAACCTTGGGAAACCCTGTAAAACTCAAACCATGGTATGATCATCTACATTTCTTCTACACCTTTTTGTATTTTGTCAGAGTTTCCTTTTCTGTTTATTACAATCAAATTTTCTTCTTTATCTGTCTGTCGGATAATGTATTGTTTCTCATTTTTCACCACTTCATCACCGTCAATCTTATTTCAAAGAAAAATCAAAATTAAATATACAAGACAGCAAAAAATATACTCACACACACATTCACATTGCTGACAAAGAAACCGTCATCCGTGGCATTCTTCTGAGTTTGATTAATTTCGATTTTGCTTTGCGTTCGCCCCCGCCCTCTCCTTGCTCTTGACGCCATCGCAACAAGGCTACACGTCATGTTTTACAGTTGCTTACCTTCGTGCAGCATCCTTACCAACCGGCTCTGGTTGAAAACGGCCAAAGACGAACGTGAATAACGACTTTACACTTCGCGGAAGTCAGCTCACTGAGACTGTTCTTTCTTCTGTCAACTTTTTTGCTTTGCGGGTTTCTGAAATGTACTGCTAATTGGAATTTCCAGGCCGAACGGGATAATTGGAATGATTGGAAAACAAATCAAACGTTCGGTGTGGGAAGGTGCTCATTCAGCTCAAGGTCTCTATCACAGCTCTGACAGACGTTCTTTGAAATGATGATTATTTGTTGTCAATCATTTTTTTTTTCGTTTTTTTTTTCGATCTGGCAATGCAAAAACGGTGCAATGCATTTAAACTGTGAATGATCAATTGCAGATGCGATACTCATTTCCCCTCCAATGGGAAGCAATGTTGTTTACAAAACAAGCGTTATTTTTCCTGCCCCTTTTTCGTTTCGGTAACGTCTTCTTCCAGCGCAACGGTTTGCCAAATTTCAGGTAAAACTCACATTCCACGTGCTTGTGGCTTTAGTGCGTTCACGAAAATACACGATCAAGCATGTTTACTCCTCTTTAGATGGTGAGTAACCGTGACGAACGGAAAAAAAAACAAAAAAAAACTCAATACAACGCTATTTTTTTTTTCTTTTAGAAATTTTGTTGCACGAGGAAAACACAAATTCTTCTCCACCAAAGACACCTCACGCATCTTCTCGCACAAACCCCGAACCGTCATCCATCATGGTCCAATTTACCGTCACAAAATGGTCCACTGGCAATTTTTACACCTTCACAGCTCCAACACAGACATGGTGACACACAAGCGAAGGTGAAAAAGAAATTAAAAAAAAAACTACCTCCCCCTCGGTATGCCTCATTAAACATTGTTGGAAGGATTTGGTCACACCGTTTCACCTGCGTTTGTTTGCGGATGGTGGGTGAGTCGAACAATTACCAGAGGTTTCTTTGCACCATTCTCATCTCAGAGAAATGCAAATGTTTGAAAATGAGAGAGCGAGAGAATAAAAACAAGAGAAGAATGAAACTCTTCCGATGAGTCACGGTGCGCTCGTGATCGTGCTGCCAAGTGATCGCGTGATCTTGCAAGGGGAAATCCCAACGGATTCCACGAGGATCAATGAACGAACTCTCTCGGAAGTTCTCTCTCAGCCCTCTCTCTCTCTTTCTCTCGCTTTAGTAAGTGTTTCATTTGCTCACCGTTTTGTGGGGCACAGCATGCACAGAATGGCGAACCTGCCCAGGAAGAAGGGGAAAAGTTTTGATATATATATTTAAACAAACGAGTTCCACCTTGCTGGCGTGAGAGTGTTCAGGCACACGGGCAGAGTTTCCCAGTCAGTCTGCTCGAAACGGTTGGTCGGTACGGTACGGCTTAACCGTTGCAAAAGGGCCGAGTTGGCGCCGAGGCCTCAAGTGTGAAACAGTGTGATAAAAGAGTGAACCATCACGTGATACGCGTGCGTCGAAAGGCTTGTTAAAAAGCATTGTGATATAATACGGAAAAAAGTTTGAAGTGAAAACAAGAAAAAAGGCTAGTGCAATTGTTGGGAAAAGGAAGCACGACAGAAGATCGTTTCAGTGTGTCGGAGCGCATGTTACGGTCAAGTTCGTGCTCTGGTGGATTGGTTCATTACAAAAGCGTTAATAGAAAGTGAAGTGAGTCGAAGGCAATTGGCAAAACTGTGAACAACGCAGAGCAGTTCTCAAGCCCGAATACTGTGCAGGCAAAACACAAGAAAAATCGTTTGCTCAACAGCGACAAAAGTGGGAAAGAATTCGAGATATTTTTAGAAAGCAAACAACAAGAAGAGCAAAACAAACGACAAAAACGACAAAAAGAGGTGTACTTCCCGCACTTCAACGTGCAGGCGCGGGGGTGAACAATTCTTTCGGGGGAACCTGTACGCAAAGATTTTCAGTGTGTGTAAGTTTGTTTCCCTGTGGTAGGGTTTTCACTGCCAAAAGTGGCGTTCAAAGCCGCGTTACGACAGCGAAAAGTCACGAAACATCCATCAAACGAGAAGCGATCGTTTCGTTTTTTTCACGAAAGGTCGAAGTGGACGGACCTTACAGGAACGATTTGCAATCCAATTTTTGGCACTCTAGACCAAACTCCAAACACCGAGGGAGAAAGTGCAACCCAAAACACAAGCACGTTGGAAGCGAAGAAGCATAAGGGTTGGCCGAAAATAAACATTCCGGCCTAGACATCGCCGGTATTGCGTTACGCATCGGTGTTACGCAGCCGGAGTGTCCGGAAAAAGCGCACCAGTAAAATAGCTGACTCACACACACGTGTGTGCTGTGGAAGTGTGTGAATGCAAACGAAAAAAGAAGGGGAAAAGTAGACCACCAGTGCGGCGTGGGCATTTTTTTTTTTGATAGTGAAGACAGATAGAGACACCGAAATTCCAACGGCTGCTCTCTGGGAAGGAATTTACCCTCCCGCAGGGGAAGCAAAAACTAACGCAAACGCTCGTGGAGGAATTTAAACGCGTTCGTCGCCTGTTGTGTTTGTATATAAATTAAATCGAAAGGAATGAAAGTGTTCTAAACGCAGCCGAGAGCTCCAACTTCTTACGAACCACTCTTCAGCATCAGAGAATCATCACCAAACACCGGCCGCAACCATGTCGTTCTGTCGCATCACGGGCAAATGTCGGTCGCTACCAAAGCCCAACTACTTCCCGATGTTGCCGCCGATCTCGCCGGCCGCCGCCAAGCGCTACTGTCGCGTGACGGGCAAATCGTACGGCCTCCCATCGCACCACTTCATCCCCGTGGCGCTGGTGAAGCGCAGTGCCGGTGCGGACCGCTGCCGGGTGACGAACGTTTCGGCCGAGCTGGAACCGCACCACTACCAGCCCGGTGTGTACGGACGGCGCCGGCACGAGGTACTGTGCGCCTTCCGGTACGTCCTGCCGGTGCTGGACGACAGTGACGAGGCGCAGCGTACCCTTACCGCCATCCTGCAGGCCAAAACGAAACCCCTCGAGCAGAGCCTGTACGTCTATCGGGTGGACGAGCGCAACTTTGGGCTAGTGTTCCCGGCCCGGCTCGAGGCGGCCGTCCGCGATGGCGATGTGCGCGATGTGCTGCTCGCGAAAGAGTCCGACAAGCTGCTGATAAAACTGCGCAAAGGCAACAGCGTGAGTGTGCCGCTGCAAAACTTCCAACACGGCACACTGGAGGCGGACACGCTGTACGAGGGTGAAGGCCCCCGGGAGGAGGTGATCAAGCGGCGGGAAAAGGAGGACGCGAAGCGCCCGAAACCGAAGCCGCGCTCGAACCTGTCGAGCATTGCGAACATCTTCGAAAGCAAGGAGCGGGTCGAGGAGGAACAGATCGAGCAGGAGCAGCGCTTCATCGAGGAGCACCGGGAGAAGGCGGTCCGGCTGGCGGCAGAGCGGCGCGAGCGGCAGCGGGCGGAGAAGCTGCAGGCGCTGCGGCTGAACGAGCATCTGCTCGAGCAGGAACCGGAGCTGGGCGATCTGGTGAAGCCGCTGATCGAATCGTGGGACTGGAGCACGCTGGAGCGCGAGGCTGCGGATCGGAACGCGCAAGGAGGGGAGGGTGGTGTACGGAGTAGTGTGAGTGCGCTGCCGGTACCGCTCAGCGTGGTGCCGGTGGTGCTGCCCGCCAAGAAGCTGTCGGTGGACGAGGCGCTGCTCGAGCATTGTGCCGGGCTGGAGGCGGCTTCGTACGTTGGAACGATCGCGCCGGTGAAGGTGGAGCTGAAGGCGGAACGGAATGCAGCGATCGATGCACTCACACCGGAAATGCTACAACAGCTCGCGCTGCTGGAGGACCGCTTGACCGGGTCGGCGGAGCTGCTGCCCCATCTGGACGATCTTGCCTCCGTTATGGCTCATCTCGGGCAGGCAGCACCGGCCGAGGTGGATGGCGTGCCGGGTGTAAAGCTGATCGTGAACCACCAGTCGGTGTTTGTGCCCGGCCAGATGGTGCTGGTCGGTGGAAAGCCCACCTTCGTACCGGGACAGTCGCTCCCCAGCACCGGCACCACCAGCGGAGAGCTGGAGTTCGTCCCAGGCGTTACCATCACCGGGCACGACGGCACCATCCAGTTCATTCCGGGCGAGGTAACGACGGTGCGGACCGGCAAACAAGCCTCGAACGCATTCGTCGCGGGCAAAACGATCGCAGGGCAGGGCTTCGTGTGCGGCCAGGTGCTGACAGTGAACGGCGAGCCCCGCTTCGTGCAGGGTCAAACGATCGTAACGCCCGAGGGAGTGAGCAAGTTCATTGCGGGCGTTGTGGACGAGCGTACCGGGCAGTTCGTGCCAGGACAGCCGATAGAAACTCCGGCCGGTTTGCGGTTCATCCCCGGGCAGACAATCACAGTGCAGGGTCGGGAACGGTTCATCCCGGGCCAGAACGTACCGAACGCCAACGGTGAGCTGGTGTTTGTGCCGGGTCAGACGGTGAGCGTGCCTGGCAGTGGTGAGGATCGATTCGTCCCGGGGAAAACGGTCGTGACGGCGGAGGGTTCGCGGTTTGTGCCGGGCCAGTACGCAGGGGACTCGTTCGTGCCGGGCATTGTGGACGCCAATGGACAGTTTGTGCCGGGCGTTAACATCGAAACGAAGGAAGGCTCGAAGTTTGTCGAGGGACAGATCGTACACACGAAGCACGGGGATGTGTTTATGCCGGGCACGACAACGATTGGCTCCAATGGGGAAGTGTCCTTTGCGTTGGCTTCTACCATCGATGCGGTACGGTTCAGTGAGGCTTCACCGGTGGGGTTGGTAGTGGACGGAGAGCGGCTTGCGATCGAGGAACCTTCGCTGTGTGTGTTTGGTCATTTGGTGCAGAACGACACCGGCGTGGAGTTTTACCCGGAACGCATCGGAAGGGAGCATCTCCCGGCGGGGAAGGTAGTGCCAGGCAAACTGGTGAAGCAACTCGCCGAATCCAAGTTCATACCGGGCATAAAGACGGAAGACGATGGGTTCATCCCAGGTCAGGTAGTCCTCACAGACCGTGGCGAACAGTTCGTCCCGGGCCAAGTGATCGAAACGTCCGAAGGCATGAAGTTCGTCCCGGGCCAGATCATCGAAACGAAGAGCGGGCCCAAGTTTGTCCCGGGTCAGACGATGGAAACCCCGGACGGACCACGCTTTGTGCCGGGGCAGATCATCAACACGCGCGTTGGACCCACCTTCATCCCAGGACAGGTGATCAGTACGGACGACGATGGGGAAAAGTTCGTCCCGGGGCAGATCGTGGACACGGACGATGGGCCACGGTTTGTGCCGGGCCGGGTCGTGGAGTCGGACAGCCGCGTCACCTTCATCCCGGGGCGCATCGTCCAGACGGCGGATGGACCGCGGTTTGTGGCGCCCGATCTGAAGGACAACGAGGACGGCGATGAAGAGTTTTCGGTGCAGAGCTTCACGGTGACGCCGGAGGAGCTCAAGCTGCTTAAGCCAAGTCAGCCGGCGTATGGTGGGGCCGTTTCGGGCGAGAGCACACTGGTCGTAAGCTTGGACAGTACCATTCTCCAGAGCTTGGCCCAGTCGGGCATGCCGATCGGTCGGCAGGTGGAAGCGTCCGCGGTGGATTACGTGCTGGAAAGCACGAAAGAGCGGGCAGCGTTACAGCAGTTCCTGGCGGAGAACAGTCTGCCGGGGGCGAAGCTGGACGTGCTGGAGAGCATCTTCGACGGGCTGAAGCAGGTCTGCCGGAAGGTGGACCGGGAGTCGCTGCAGTACAGTGAGTCGACCGCACCGAAAGATGAGTCAGTGTGCAATGGGTCGATCGGTGTGGTGGAAGCACTGGCCGCCAGTTTGGCCTCCATTCTTACGGACACACCGACAGATCCGAACGCTCCGGAACGGTCCCTTTACGAGATGATTGCGGAAGCGATCAAAGCCTCAACCGGGGAGTACACGGTGGAGGAGCTGCAACACGTAATACAGTCGCCGGAAGCGGTCGACTATCTGTTTGGCGCCGTTAACCGCACGATCGTGAAGAACAACATCGACCAGAAGCTGCGCACACTGACGGCCCTGATGGAGGAGGACTCGGTGCAGGAGGATGGCTCGGGTGCTGGCCCGAGCGCCCTACCGACCGGCGCAATCGACGAGTTCTGCCAGCTCCTCGGCAACGGCGGCATGTCCGAAGCGTTCGTCAATCTGCTCAAGAAGGACGAGCAGCTGTTCCGCACGATCGTGACCAGCCTGAAGAGCTCGGGCGTGGTGGAGGACAGTGTGAACATTTCGGAGATACTGCAAACCGCGCTGGTGGACAGCATACAGGAGCGCGCCCAGGCCGCCCTGACCGAGCTGGTGGAGGATCCGCGGGCCCACGACACGCTGCGCAATCTGCTGCGCAAGTCGGAGGGTTTGGCGCACGCGCTCGGCCACGCGAAGGAGGCGGAAGCGCTGCAGTACCTGCTGACCCATCCGGGCGCGTTGCGCGATCTGCACAAGGAGGACGAGCTGTTTACGATCATCAATCGGGTGCTGATCATGGAGCAGCTGGCCGAGGATGACGACGAGTACCGGGAGCTGATGGAGGGGCTGGAGCGGACGCCGGCGCACGCCACCAAGAGCGACAAGCTGCGGGAGCTGATCCGGCAGAGCGGTGCGTTGTCGCATGCGCCCGCCCGCCGGCCGGTCATTGAGTCGTCGCGCGATGTGCCGCTGTCGCTGTTCTACACCAACAATCAGCTGGCGATTGAAGAGTTCTTCCTGAAGAGTGGCCAGTGCCAGCGGCAGTGCCCGAAAGCGTTCCTCATCATCAAGCGCGGCATACAGGCGGTGATACCGCGCGAATCGAGCCACGAGGTGCTGGCGGGCAAGATCGCGTACACTGTACTGGATGAGGACGGCATTCGGCACTTCCAGCCGATGAACGTGCTGTCGGCGCTGCGCATTACGCCCCGGTTTCTGCACCGGTTTTCGATGTACACCTGCGAGGTGCAGGAGGAACCGGACTATGAGACGCTTAGTAGCAGCGGGAGCAGCAGCCATGATGCGCTGGACAAGGTGGATGAGGTGGCGTACTTCTATCGGCCGCTGTCGCGCCGTGGATCGCTGCGTGTTCCGATCGTGCCCGTTGCCAACGGCAGCAGTGGACGGAAGGTCGAGCGGCAGGAATCGTTCAGTCCGCGGTTGGTGAGTCGGAAGCTGCCGCCAATGAATGGGTACCATCCGGTGGGTTCGTTGCCACCGATGCAACCACTGTACCAACCGCTGCACACCTTCCCGACGGTCGTCACACATCATCAGCATCTGCAGCAGCATGTACCAAGGCATCAGCACCAGCAGCAGCATCAGCAGCATCACACACAGCCGCCGCAGCATCACCATCATCATCACAGCCAGCATTACCTCCCGGCAAAGGCAGACAATGTTAAGGTAGGTTGCTCAGTTCCTTGGCACACCCGTCCTCGGCTTTTCCCCAAACATCGCGAAGCGCTTTTCTTCGGAAGGGCAAATTAAGCGCACACTAATTATAGACGAGCGAGCCGAGCAGCCAAATAATCAAGTTTTGAAGGACAACCGACAAGATGGCAGTTGACATTTCTTCATTCTTCTCTGCTTGCTGGGTGCTGTGATGGTGAGCACGCTGCGTGGACATGGCCCACGATCATGGCTTGCTGTGTGAGATGAGTTTGTTTTCAGAAATTAATCTTCTCAATAATATGGTGCTTCTGATCTTGATGATCGTTTGGTGCGTTGGCGTAACGAACATGTTGTTTTCGATAAAGATGACCATATCTTGTCAGCGCTTAGTCTCTATTTGCTAACACGGGTGCATTATTAATGAATTGCCCGTGTGGAACGCTCCACTGTCTTTGTTATGTAAAAGCAAATGGAGAAAGTAGGCTAACCCACTTTGACCTGGACCGAAGTAAACACGAATTAATGAACTCAACCGCCACCAAAAGCAACCCGGTTCTTGGAATGACTTCTGGTCCATAACCACCGAACAAGACGTACAGTTTGAAGTAATTCTAGCGAACCAAACACAGTTGGTGTCCGTCGTATGATAATGGCAAACAAGGGAAGGTTCAATTTCGTGGTTCTACCAATTCTACTCAACTCGCCGTAGATACGGTCGTACAGCAAGTGGGAGATGTCTATTTTTATCGTTCGTTGCTCTTACGACGAACCGTAAGAGCACACACACGCATACGCGTGATCTTTTCGGTGCTTCAGCGATTTTTGTTGGGTAATGGATCATCATGTGCGAACTCGCGACGTCTCCGCTTGGTTCCTCGGTACCTTCTGTACTTCCACCCCATTCCACACGGCTGCAATGATTCGTCTATAAATAGTGTACGCTTAATAAGGGTATGTTCCGATCGATCGAGCAGACGGATGCGGGTGCCTGCGGATGGATGCGGGTTAGGCTGCGGTCGTATCGGCATTATACTGCCATTCTTCGAGTACGCTCGGGATGCTGGATAATGTCGGGCATGATCAAGCTCCAACCACACCATTAATTGCTAAAAAGCATCGCCAGCATCGCATGTAATGGAACATCTGCAAAACGTTACCTTAAAACCCGCCTCTCCGTACACGATCGCTCAACACTCACGCGCTCACTTCACAATTCGTTTCAGCAGACTCTACCGATGGCAATGAGGATAGCGATCAAGGCCTCGCTAGCGCAAGGCCGCGAACCGTCGAGCTGCTATCGCTCCAACAGCCGGGACTCGCTCCACCGGTCCTCGTCCCGTGCGAGCGTCCACGACTGGACGAGCTGGAAGTGATCACCAAGCAGGCTAACTGCTGCGACGCTGTGACGCGAGATCTTTGTCTCTTTAGGTGCTACCGTTTGACTCTTTATTTTGCTGATTGAGATTTAGCATTAGGTTTGTTAGGTTTAGGACGATAAGACGAAAGCTGCTGAACTGAATTCACCAACCGGAGCGTGTACACATCCCAATCCTGCCTGGGTAAAAATGTGAAACCTGTAAATTGCGCACAAATAAAACATACACTTCCCTCCGTTGGAGCTTGAACCTTTTTTCCTTTTTTTTCTTTTTCTTATTTTCTACTAAGCGCTGCCTTACGTGATATATCACCCTGTTTGCCTTTGTGCTGACGTTTTGCAGCTGGATACCGCAGCGTACAAGCAACACACACACAAAAAATCCGCAATGCCAATGAATGCAAGCTAATATTTCATTTTGTCGTCGTACATTTGATACTCTCCCGAACTGCGCGATCGCGTAATTAGTCAACGGGATGGAGACGTTTTGAAGACGTGCCGCCGCTGTGCGCGTACGTAAATCATGTCGGTGCCAGCTTCCTAGGGCGCAGTTTGTAGGCGCAAAACCACTCATCTTCATCATTACGATCGCACAACGCAGTAGCAAATGCTAATGGACTGTGAAGATTGTTCCCCTTCTCCCTCGCCTACGCGTACTGGAGGCGGCTAAACACACCCGTTTGCGCACAAGGTCATTAAGATAATTTCTCAAACGTGTGTCAGAAGTCTGGCGCGAGTGCTGGATAGTACCTGCCAGTACATCTAGTAATGCTGTCATATTCAAAGACATTCTAAGGGACGGGATTTTCAAAGCAACGCCTCGCAGAACATTGCAACATGTTCTGTTGTCTGCGCTTGACCCACATCGGGACGTTCTTCCTTCAAGTACTTGTTCGAGTTATGCAACTGGAACGCGCCATAAAGCACAAACAAACATCACTGTAAACGTCTGCATGATGAATCGCTGCTTTGAAGATCTTGTCTTACGTACGAAGAGGAGTACTTTACGATGGTTGAGTGATCGAACGATACGATCTGGATGTCTGGAATCGTAAAACTCGTTCAACATAAGCACTGTTATTTGTTATTCTTGTGCATAGAGAGAGTTTGCTCTCGGGAGTTCAATGAATTCTTCGAAAAGCCTCGGACTCGTCGGAAAAATCTTCACAATCCTTTTTTTTTCTCTCCTCCCCAACGTCTACCACGTGTAGCGCAATCGTATACGCACTCACTTACCGTGATGAGGAAGTGGTCCTCCCCGTTGGTGTAAATGGTGCTGGTGCTGTTTCATTAGCTCTCATTAGATGATCCGCTGTTGGAAGCGTCCCAAATTGGCTCACATGTGTCACTCACCTTCTGCGTGATGAAGATGACGAAGATGACACGTCGACTGCTGGCTGCTTCACCTGCTATTAGCGGATTAGCGATTACCAAACCGTACAACGCTCGATGCGCCGATGTATGCTGTATGCGTGCGCCCCATTTCGGCTGTGCTCCTGTGCGGGCCAGTGTGTCTGTTGTGTCGGTTTGGCCTGCTCTCCGGTCGGCAGATACATAAAACATATCGACCGTTTGCGTGGCAAAAGGGCAGAGCGTGGTGTGTCTGGTGTGTTTCGGTTCTTCGGTTGCATAATTCTTAAAATAGCTCTCATCCCGCTTCGTTCGCCGCATCATTGGTTTGCAACGCGTTCACGCAGGAGGACGGGTACGAGCAGAAAACGCATCACTTTGCGTACGGCGTACGATCATGCGTACAGGGTGGATCGGTGTGCCTTTGCCTACGAGTGGAGCAGTCAGAATTTCCCACAAGAAAACTCATTTCAATGAAATAGATATTGATTTTTGAATGCATTTTCATAGTAATAGTTTTTAGTAATTACAGTGATTGGAAGATGTTTAGCAGCGCCCTCTTGTGAGTTTTTTCAGTACTATCAGCATTGGATGTACCAACAATACTTATCTTCTTCAGCAATTCTTGTTACATTCTGTTTTTAAGTCACCCTGTACAAGTCAAGTCACTTATGACTAGAACACTTTCCTGAAGTAATGTACTCCAAAGTGGTCCCTCTCCATTATAATACATGGAAAGTGTCGAGCAGCGTTTGCGCTTGCACAGAGTGCGTGTCCCACTGGAGGTCAGACGCGCTCCTGGTACCCTCATGTGAATGAACTCCACGCACACCGCACCAAGTATCTATATTTATTCAGCGCTCCTCGCGATGATGACACCTTCGCATTATAAAAGGTGCCGCCTTTTCCCACTCTCGCTCGACACGCTTCTGGAGCAGCGCGGAACAAATCCTGAAGAAAACGATTACAGGCAAGCAAATTGCCCGCTCGTTGATGGACATAATGAGGCACACGCACACACGGGTAGGGCCGCCAACCTCCACCGCGGTACGCAAACCATACCTCATCGTAAGCGCGTCATCACGAACGTATCATCACACTTTGGCGTAGGAGCGGCTCGCACTTTCGGTTCACAGCGAAGAAAGCGTTTTGTTGCAGAAGTGTTTTTTGCATGTCGCGGCTGGCCCGCTCGTGACAAACCTTTTGCTGGCAGCAGATGTTTTTGATTGTTCCGCCAGGGGTCCGTCCGACCGGGCTTGACGTCACCGGGCAAAAAGACGATCTGCCCACTTTCTGTACACCACGTGGTGCGAAAAATGTAACCAATAATGAACTCCAGATGAGTGGCCAGTAACGTTTACCAGCAGAAAAAAAGAGGAAGCTACTGGTGATCGGGTTCTTTGACTAAATGATTTAATGTGCCGTGCGTGCGCGTGCACGTCCTAATGGCACGTCCCGGTCCAGGGCATAGGTGGTAAGAGTGCGTTTCGCCAACCTGCCACCTGATGGGAGTCGGGAGTTCTAAAAATATTGCAACAAAATGTAACCACCGTGGTGGCCTGTGACCCGCTACAACGGGCAATAGTTTCCAAACGGCAAGATCTCAATCGGGGAGATGATGGACGATGGGATTCTTTTTTTTCTGGTACAGCAGCGCGTTAATCTTCTCGTTCTGGGCGGAGCCCCTCTTGGAGCAAAAGCAAAAGACACATGGATGACAGCTCAATCGCGTATAAATCATCCACGCACAGGTTGCAAACGCATCGTACTGATACGTTCTGTCGTAAAGCTGTCCATCTTCTTCGTGGCACACCTCTTTTTCGGCAGTTTTTCATGCTTCAATTTCCAAAGAATCTTTACGACAGTGTCGGGTTGCGCTGTGTTCCACTTTCAGAGTTCAGGGGTTTTGTTGGGAGAACCTTTTTGGAGTACAAGTCGTTAATTTTCGAGGTGAAAACTAATTCTTGAATTTTAACGCAAAAACACGCCCAAGTTATTCCTCAGATATTGGGTCTAAGCTATACTTTTTACGCTAAATGCCCCTTCCAGTCTATAAACCTCAAATGAAAATGCCACAGGACAATCTGTAGGACAAAGATTAACATTTAAATAAGCAAAAGTATAAGAGAAGCTCTACACTCTCTGCTAGCAACCGAACCGGATCAACCAGAGTTTTATCGTTTTGTATACTTTCCCAAAAATAATAAAAACAAACAACGACAAGGGTATTCCTCCGATCACAAAGATGACTCAATCGACATCCTACAGCTCTTGCGGTGGAAGTAGCGTCTTTCCGTTTCTCTTTTTATGTATGGCGAAGCAGTTATTTACTTTTCCGTCGCTACATTTTTCATCCACTGTGCTCGAATCAAATGGCATCTGTGCACCGCCGGGAACAGCTGGTTTTGTCACGCGTGCATGAATGAATCGTGATGATCGCGCGAGCACACACACACACACGTGACACACGTTTCCGTGTTTTGACCTACACCACTCGATGCGGATACGTCGGTCGCGATCGCGAAGAATAATATCGTTTCGAAACAAACACGCACACACACACACACTCTGTGCTTGCAAAAGTTTACGACAAACAAGCAATTTATTGCTCGCCCAAATCTGGAGTGTGTATCATCTCTGGCACACTACCATTTAGATATGTGGTCGGCCGAACTGCTAATAGTTGGCACAGTTTCGTTCGCATGGATATATCACGCACAGCAAACTGCGTACGTGCGTCCAAAGAGAGTTTCTTCCCTCTCTACTCCCATGCTCCTTTTTCACGCAACACACACACACCGCACGGCACGAAGCGGCACTCCCAGACGTGGTCCAAAAATAAACTTTATTTATTATTTATTTTCGCACTGCCGCACCACACACGCATGGACTGTAAATAGACGCGCAGGAAACGCATCCCAATAGGTAAAGATCGGCCCGGAGAGGATCATGTTTGGCATTTATGTTTTATGGCGAGGGAAATATGATCGACACTTCCGAGCCGATCAGCAGCACTCGTGGGGGAGCATTACCGGGATACAACAACCTTCGCAAACGGTTGTACTCGTATTGGATTTCCTTCTTCTGTCAGCCTTTTCCAGCATCCTGTGCAGTTGCGTGGCCGGTTTGAAATTTGTTCGCTGATTCGATTTGATTGACAAGTCCAAGGAGGTTCGTTGGCACAGTAAGCATGATGGTAGGAGATGTGTTGATAGGGAAATTTTGGCGGAGATGAGTCAAGAGCAGCTGAAAAGTACTTGAAAGCAAATCGGACCTCAACTTGTCCATACAGCCTTCATGCAACTGCCCCGGCCTAATGAGAATGCTGCTCACGGTCAGCGGTACAGCACCGCAAGCTGGCCGACCTAGTGGTTAACGACCCGCACTTTTTGTCCGCTGCCAACTGTGGCGCAACGTTGCTGTGACAGTGACAGTGATGCGAAAGTGGGTGGTCGGGATTGGTAAAATAATACACCTGCAGCGTATGTGTGTGTTATTGCTTGTTTCATCCTGTTGGCTGAGTTGGCGTTTTTTCTTCTCCTGTATACAATTAACGTTTTCTGCATGTAGGTGGAAAGTATTATTAAGGTTGATTCATAAACACTCATTCATTGTAAACACTTTCTCACTGTACCTTTTTATTTTCATGTTATATAGATTTAGTACATTTATGTGTAAAACAGACTTATTAAGGAAGAAAATATAAAAATTAACAATAGAAAATAAAAAGAGATATAATATTTTTAATATAAAAAAACAATAAAAAACTATGTACGATGTGTAAGAATAAACGGTACAAATATGTGATTACTAATAAAATGCTGGAATTTTTTTTCGTGTTTTTAAAAACCTAATTCTGAACTTCTTCTACTTGGCGTAACACGTCCTGCGCGTACATGTCCAGCCTGTACAAGCTTTCGAGATTTATTCAGAATCACGAAACCGGTTGGACAGTCCTTACTACGGAGGAACGATGCATTCTAGGATTGAACCCATGACGGGCTACCCTAAAAATCCAAAAATTAAACGATTTTTAATGATGGTTAATCTCGTTTATGTTTTTAAAGCAACTTATTTTAAAACAAATTTCAATCGATAACAACAAAATTAAATCTGTTTAAAGATAAGTTCAATCTCTAAACAAAAAAATATATGGAAATACAGTAATAAACAGTACTACAGAAGTAATACTTATACGTTAAAACACATGAGTCGAACGTTAGATCATAACTATTACCAAGAAAGTACCTAATCGACATTTTCGAGCACGGATTATCGAGGATTCGACCAATTTGACCAATCGAGGATATGATCAATGCGCCCTTCTTCACCAGTTTAGAGAAATTAAGAAAAAGCCGTTTAAAACCAACTGGGATGCGACTTTTATGTTGCTTTCTTCTAGTTTCATCGGGAAATAACGTTTAACCGATCGTTATAATTGGTCACGTAACCATTTTATACTTATAATACCAAATTTTTACAACATACAGGCTTTCTCAAACCAGCTCAACATCGTAACACTATTTTTCAAACCAATTGAACGATTTTCAAAATCGGTAAACCCATTTCCAATTTGTAATACTAGATTTCGGACTCCTAACATCCTAACTCGAAGCTGGAAAATATATGTTGACTGACTTCTTCGTTTCTTTCTTCTGCATTCGCCGGGAAATAACGTTTCCTACCGTCATAATTGGCCATGTAGCCATTTTATACTTTAAAAATATCGTTTTTTTACAGAATAACGTCCCACAAAATGTGCTTTCGTTTTCCATCTAAAACCAAAGCAATGAATGTAAAATGAAATCGACGTCATCATCCATCTATTGAAGAAATTCTAATTTACGAACACACAACATCTTGGCGCTTTCAACACAGTAGATCACACACAAATCCACAATTTCAGGCGTGTTGAAATTGAACCAGTCGAGCAGATATGGACAAAAAGTTTCTAGCAAATTTACACTTGGGTAGCAATACATTGGGACTCGTTGCATAAAAAGATCGATTTTTTGTGATAAGGGAATCATTTTATGAAGTAGCTTTATTTTTGACTTATATTTAAACGAGACTTTGCTTCCAACACCAGTCATAAACCCAACACCTTAGCTTGTGCATCCACAACTTATGTGCTTGTCGGTGTGTAATGCTAGAAATTGTGAAATGGGAGCTTCCTTCCATGTGAGTTATTTCAATTATTTGTAGAAAAATAATACATCACACGCAGATAAACCATCCTCAATCCCCCCCCCCCCCCCCCCCCCACTCGATTGTTGTGCAACAATCACTCCATCCAATAACTGCAACCATATGGCCCTCGTGGACGTCACTTGTTTCGAACACTTTTCGGCCATATTTTGCCTTCACACTTACGACGCCCCCCTGAGCAATCTATATTCCCGTTGCCGTTACAAATTATAATTCCAAATCAAATTCCACTCGGCTGCTGTGGCCTCTGGTGTTTGCCTCCATCGCCATTCGGTAAACAGATCAACAAAACAATCAGCTTCCATGGACGGTCCGGCGGTCAGGATGCTTCACCTTGGCCGTCCATGAAGCTGTTTATGTCCCGGTGATGATGATGAGGATGATGCGGGATTAGATAAAAAGGTTTGTAAATATGCGCGTTCCCACTCAACGGATGGGTCTGGTCCGTGTGTGTGTTTGTGTGAGAGGAGGTATCCAGACGCACCGAACAACAAACTATCACATTACTTATCGCAAATGGGCAACACTTAAGGTGGGGCGATGTGGCTAAATATAGCTCCCGCAAATGATGCGCAACCTGCTGCTGCTTACCTTTAGTTCTGGTAGGGACCATTTTGCCTTTGCGTGCCTAAGGTTATCCCCGAAACGAAATGTAGAACGCCACGGTCAAGGTATTGCCGGCCACAACAGCAGTGGGTCAAATAGAAGGTGCGAAAGAACGAGGACGGCTTATACCACCATCTCCGGTGTGACATGTTGGTGTTATGCTGGTCCGCGAAAAAAAAACACTTCATCTCGAAAAGAGGTTACATGTCGGGAGGAAATGTCATCTCTTGTGACGTGATGTTTTTATTATGTTCGTTTTTTTTTATCCCTCAAATTCCACTACTTTTTTTGGTGTAGAATTTGACCACCCATTTTTGGCGCAACGGATGGAATTTTAACCGAACCGTCCCTAGCGTTCTGTCAGCGTTTTCTGACAGTTTTCTGACGGAGCGCCAATTAGCAAATTCTGAACCACTGTATGTTTTGTTTGGTGTTTTCGTTTTTCGGCATGTGACGAGCTGTGGATTGAAATATTTCTACTTTTTTATTCGCAACTTCGTGGATTGCTTCTCGACAGCGGCGTGACGTTCAGCGTTGCTGGGCAGAAATCGATCTCAATTAGTTACGATCAGCTTACTGATATGCTCGCCCCGCCGTAAGTGAAGATCGCGAGGACGATCAATTAATTTGGAAATGCTTACCATCTCCATTAATCTTCCCGTACGGATTAGTGTTTTCGCCACCGGCAGGATGTGGCGACAAATAGGGTGATAAAAAATGGCGGTGCCCTGCTTATTTTACCTTCCTGGCTAAAACCCTTCAACTGGAAACGTGCCAAAAGGGTTGGTTGGAGTGGTAGAGTAACAAAAAGCCTCATCCAAATGGGTATAAAACGAGCAGTTGATAAATTGTAACGATTGCAGTTGACGTATTTATTGCCCCATTAGAGGGAGATTCTCATCTCGGCTCAGGCTTTGGCGAGTGGTCGAAGGTTTCACTCATCATGCCAATAGTGACGGTGATTCATTCGGCGGACAATCCTATCGTTTAAACAGCCCCCACAGCAAGCAAACGGAAGAAATCGAATCCGGGTGCAATACATTCATCATTAAAGATTAATTTTACTTTTTACGCGTTCGCCAGACACGTATCGCATATCGCATAGTGGACGTCCGACTCTCGAATCCGGACATGATTTTTGTGCTGGAAGGGGTGGTTTTCCGTGGCAAATTAACACCCAAAAATTGTCCCCGTGTGTTCTCTTCGCAGCGCGGACGCAATTGCTGCCAACAACACGTTCGGCATGCGCGCTCCGGGTGAAGTGTTTTCAAAATAGATGAGCCGCTTTGGCTCAATTAGCGATGCCAAAATGTCCGTAGGAGGAGCCGAAGAACTGGCCCGTGTTTTAATCCCCCTGTTTTAGCAGTAAACCGTTTCGCGTACACTTACACCTCATTCCCTTCAGAACGTCAGTTTTCGTCGGTGGTATCGGTCCAAAATAACTTCTTCTTCTTTGGCTCGACAACCGATGCCGGTCAAGGCCTGCCAACCCACTTGTGGGGTTGGCTTTCAGTGACTTATTGATTTCCCCCCATAGTAGGATAGTCAGTCCTACGTATGGCGGCACGGTCTATTTGGGGCTTGAACCCATGACGGGCATGTTGTTAAGTCGTACGAGTTGACGACTGTACCATGAGACCGGCTAAAATAACTAGTTAGGTAAAATAATTCATTAATGGAGTAAATAAGATGTTACAAATCATAAAAAAGAGATTTTGTTTTGCAAATTGCATACCTTGTGGCGTTTTTCATACATTGCCTCTTCTATCAGTTTCTAAATATTGCAATTTGCTCAGCAAAATCTGATCATTGTGACATTTGAACGGCCTATTTATTAATTTTAATAAGCCCTCCTGGCACCACTCGCCTTGATTACAACCATTTATTTTCATTAAATGTACATCCGCCCGTGTGACACACTGCGCTAATCCTTTCCGTTCTGCTTCATCTACGAACCCCTCCCAGATGTACGATATTTTGGTTGTGAACAAAAACTACGATGCCGAAGGACCGGACTCGATCTCGGTGCGCGTTGGCGATCTGGTCGAGGTCCTCGATATGGGCGATTCGGCCGTCAATGCGGCAAAGTAAGTACTGCTGTTGGCTCAATTACAAACCCGCTTACTAACTCAACGGTTGGGTTGGCTTATCCATTTCCCGCCACACGCCACACGCCACACTGCCAGGAAGCCGAAGCTCGATCCGCAGATGAACATTGGCCAGAGCGAGGACCGGCTCGACAGCTCGGCCTCGAGGCACAAGCTGGCGGTGAAGCCGAAGAAGAACCACCAGAGCTCGTCCCATCGTCGTAGCGTCAGTCCACAGCCACCGTATCAACCGAAACCGAACGAGAAGTAAGTAGCAGCCGCAGGGGTCGTCGGGCCTGGCACGTGCCACAGCCTGAATTCCGAAACTTATTTGAAGATGTCATTAAATCGCAATTCCCCCACCAACCCAAAACGCAAACAGGTGGAAAGTACGAATCTTTGACGGTGACGACAACGCGAAAGCCGGCTGGATACCGGTGTCCGTGCTGGACATCAATCATACCGAGCAGGCCGTGTTCGGCGAGAAATCCAACGATGCCGCATATCGGCGAGAGTAAGTACTAGAGCGCAAGGTACAATATACATGTCAGAGATACTAAACATTGCCTTTTCTCCAGAGCCGTCGTTCGCGAGCTGGTCGAAACGGAGGAAGAGTTCGCCAAGGATCTGCAGCAGGTCGTCGACAACTACCTCAAGTACATCGACAACAAGGACAACAAGGTGCCGCGTGTGGTGCGCGATCACAAAGATGACATCTTTAATAACTTCAAGCAGATTGCGGACTTTCACAACACGTAAGTGCAAACTTTGCTTTTATTGCGATCGTCAAATATTCGCTCCGCAAGATGGATAATTGGCCCACTCGGTTTTTATTGCCACCACACTTTCAGGGTACTTATCGAGGGTGTGAAATACTACGCGAACAATCCGAAGATGATCGGCAAAACGTTCCTGCGGCTCGAGCGCGACTTCGACAAGCACGTCAAGTACTGTCGCGATGCACCGGTTGCGCAGGAATTTCTTGCATCGAACGATGCCATCCGAGACTTCTTTATGGTACGTAACATGATTGGCAGAATGTTGAATTGTGTCAATTGAACCATATTTATACGGCAGACACTGTAGCTAAAGCAATCCTTGACGAAAACTTTAAGCTAGATGGTGCAGTCGGTATCGCTCTCAAAGCTAGTAGTAGCGTTAAGCACAAACAACTTTATCTCTCTTCTCTGCAGCTAGCGCCATCTGTTGGAATTAAGATGGACTATGCTGGATTTGGCAAGCACACTTAGCTAAATCCTACCACGTTTAAACTTTTGAACGATCTCTCAAAAACTCTCTTTTTTGACTTACGATATCTCTCTCTCTCTTCTTAATTTCAAATCACTGCTTCGTATTTAACGTTCAGCACGAAAATAAAAGATTTCCCATGCGACACAGGCACACCCGGATCGGTTCAGTTCTTCAGTTCGCTGCTCCGATGCCGGAAAACTAACCGGAGATTAGCTGAGACGAGCTGCGGGATTAGTCCGCTTTGGTTAATATACGATCTACCAGACGATTAACTGAACGCTCTAACGTGCGCTAGTCCCCTTAAGTTGCAAGTTTGTAGCCGACAGCGCATCGCTGGCCCCATGATGACGGAAATGCAGACCTCAATACGTGCGTGTATGCGCTTAATGTGCGGTACAATTTCACCAACCGACGTAATAAGAATTGCTTACCTCTGGCTGCCGTGCCTCCTCCCTTCCCAGATCACGTCGACAGCTGTCAAATGTATGATGAAACAACGGTACACTGGCACAGGCCAATGTGTGTAACGTATGTGTGCCGTTTCTATCTACGCGGGGTCAGCTTACGACAAAACCTTCCGAGTCTGCACACACTTGTTACTCAATCGTTGCTGCCGGAAATTGTGTGCCCGCGTGTGTGTGTGTGTATGGCTCAACTGTTTCGGGCCCCCATCTCGGACACGCTAGCAAACGGATTAGGTTTCTATTTTTCGACCCAACTTTATAGCAGAAAACAAGCGGCATGTAAATGGGAAGATTTTCTTGCTCTTTTCCTGTGTCGACCTACGTACGTGAGGTCCTGATCCGATCGCACTGTTCAGCAATTGCAACATACTGAGCTGTTTTAAAGGGGCAGAAAACTCATCAAATCTCTTGTCTAGATTATGTCACAGCAGGGTAGCTATTGGAAAGAGAGAGAGAGGCGAGAGGTTTCGGTGTAGGGGTTTAATGGTTGACGGAATTGTTCTATTATACAACATAGGGATCGTGTATTAACGGTTAGGTGCGTCTTTTTTACTGACGAGTTTAAGTGCTGGCAGAGCGAACATTACGCTCACAGTTTTGATGAGGGATCGTTTCGCCGTTCATTAACTGTTACCGTGCAACCAATTAACCGGCAGCCGGTGTCGCACTGTAGAAGAAAAAAAAAACGGTCGACTTGCGCATATGTCACCACCGGCAGGGATAAGGAAGAAACGCACAAAAAGCGAATTAAAAGCAAAAACTAACCGGCTTAAATTACAGATCCATTTCATTTCCGTCTCCGTCTTACTACTCTCAGCTCCATTAACCTAGTGACGCTGATGATAGTAAGTTTCATTTGGAAATGAGTCGAATAATGAACGAAACGCCGGATCAGTTTGCAGCGCAATCGTCCGCCTCTCGGTGGCCGGTTTATTGAGCGGTTCGAATTTTGATTTGGTTGGTCTAAAATTAAAGCACACAGAACGGGCGCGGTGCTGTGCGGATTTTGCAGCCAAACGCAAACAACACGCGAATATGAGATAAACTCAGCCGACCTGCGTCCCGCTCTCTTTCCCTCTCTTTTTCTTTTTCTCTCATTTTCTCACTCTTGGTTCGTTCCGGCCAATTGCAGCTTCTGCAAACGGAAGATCGATTTGCGAAAAAATGGCGCACAGCTGGCGCGCTGTCGGTGTCAGTGATCGGAAAATTGTACGTCCGCTGTACGCACGAGGCGCTGCATGTCGTGCTTTTGCAACTCAACAGAATTTGCTGTATGTTTTGTCAAAAGGATTTCAAAATTCGTGTTGCAAAATGTATGTTTTTTTCTGACACGCAGGTTTTTTTTTCAACCCAATTGGTTTGGTCAGACGTGATTCTATTTTTTTTTTAATTTTGGATGTCTGCGAATAGCACTGCTTGTAAAACATTCATGTTTATTCGTTTATTTTGTCTACTTAAATATATACATTTTATGGCTCGGGTCATTCTGATGATTTTACTGCGATGTCGTAGTGTGGTAAATAATTAACATTAATTGCAGCTGACAAAATTCGATAAGAGACAAATTTATAATATATAAACATTCAGCCACTTACAACATTTATTATTAAAATAACGAGGACATTTAAACACGTTGTAGAGAGAACAATTAGAATAAGAGTGTGTAAAATAAGTTTGATGAAGTGGGAAAAAATACTGGTAGAACATAAAAAGAAGACATTTTGACGAACTTAAGCTTCTTAGTTCGTATTCAATCTCTTTAATTATATTGGAAAACCTCTTATTTCACATTGAAGATTATCCTTAACACTTATTTGTATGTATTTTGATTACTAAGACTTTAACTATAAAATTTATGCTATATAGCGAAATTTGGGGCAAGTGCGCCATAGGGGCAAGAGTGCCACCAAGCTTTTTTCCATAACATTTTTATTTAAATGATCTATTGTGTATACAGTTTGTTGCTTTCCAATGAATAGGTATACTGAGCCGAATTTCATATAGATCAATCGATATATCCAATTGTGTTGAACTGATTTATGTTGAGTTTCAAGCTCTCAAAAATCATGGGATGTGTTGTAGCGTGCAGAGGTATGGTGCGCTATTACAAGCGAATTCCACCCCGGAAAAAACAGATCAGCAACAAACCATATTGCGATGTAGGAATGTACATGTAGGAATACATATAGTAATGCCACAAACGAAACAATTTCCATTTATCTAAGAAATACGTTTAATTTTAACCAGGTGGCCGTCTTGCCCTATACGAGTGGCACTCTTGCCCCTTTTTCAAGCAAAATTCATTTATAAGTGAGGAAATAGATGTAAAATGGTTATGAGATTTAAATCGGCTTTTAACAAACGTTTTAGTGAGTTATAACATGAAATGCTTAAGGTGGCACACTTGCCCCAAATTCCGCTACGCGATTTCTCTATATGTGTTTTTTTTTTTTAATTTGACAGTTCTTTGAATTCCCTTTTGGTCGAATTTTAAAAATCATTTTAAAAGGCACAAAGATCTTTAGTAGAAATCTCCTTTATTATTTATTTATTAACTATTTTAGTGCCTAAATCACTCCATGCGAAATTATAACAAAATTAGATATAATTTGTCTGAAAATCCCGAAAGTACGCTGAGTACGCTTTTGCCACATTAATAGCGTAAATCGGGGAACACCAAACTCGATCGAAGAGGAACGATAATTGCAGTTGCCTAGATACAACGGTTACTTTAATCTATTTCATGAGTATCCTGCTCAGTTATACGTACAATATGACAAAATGATCCAAACACATCCAAGGAAACCACCATTTTATGTCATTTTGACAATCGCTGCGATCGTTCCGGAATTCGATCGAGTTTGGGAAAGTGGCTGATGTAATTAAAAACAAAAACCTATTTGAGACTTAAATAATCAAGTAGAGCATGTATTTCATTTAAACCAAAACCATGATTATATGTATGTGTCCAATCTTTAGTTTACAAAACAGTCGCTGAGCTTTTGTGCCGAACAGAGGTGCCTTTTCCCCATAAAGGGGGTTTATTTTTACCCGAAACGCCACAGCCTATCAGCTCGGCTCATTACGTACGGGATGAACGGCGCCCCGGCATGAATGCAACCGTGCACTAATAGGCGCCACATTCCTTCCACCGTAAATGCAGAACCGAATTATTTGATTACCTTGCCGCCACCGCGCCGTCACCATAGTACAGCGCACCGCGAGCGACAGATGTATGTAAGTCAAGGTGAAAAATTTTCGGTAGTCCTTCCCCTTGCAATTTTTCTCCGCCTGCTGAGGAGTTTTTGCCTCATTTTTTTTAACTGTATATACAAGATGGCAGCGGACCAAAACCAACAACAACCACGCTCTGGCGTCAACATTAACGTCACCAGGCGCGTCTGTAAAATCAATGCCACTAACACGCTCCATCCCGAGTGCAACCTTCAACGGGGAGGCGTGGGGAGGAATGATTTTCCCAAACATTCAAATTTTGAGCACATTAAAAAATGACTAGCGGCGTGTGTGTATGGGTGTGATAAATTGGTCCAGCGTTTGCTTGGTCTTGAAGGAAAGTTGGGTTTTCGTTTTTTTCCAACCACACGTTAAACCCAGCCCCAATGTGCTCCCGTCAATCTCATCAGCAGCTCAGATGGCCAATGGCCGACTGATAGCTTACACTTCTCCTTTCACTCATCCCGCTGTGTCTTAGTAGCTAGCTCTCTAGTGAACACGCACACATTCAAGAGGGCACAGAACGTCACATTGCCGTTACGCTTCGTACCACCTGTTACCGCACCCTGTGTGTTGCCGTTTTTTCCTCTCCAACACCCTCTCGCTGCTCCGTACGCCCGGTCGCACATGACGCACACACAGACGTGCGCAACACTCACTGCGCTCGGTGTGCGGCTGGGTGGGTTGAAGGAAATTTTTCGGTCCGGACGTAATTTTAGAATATCTATATTTTTCGCTCACGGTCGCATGGGGTAGCCGAATTTCAGTCGTACTTCAAAGCTGCCAGTGGACAGATCGATCCGAAGCTGCTAGGATTTCCTTGAACAAAAAAAAGCAGATTGTGCCCGCGTCTCTAAAGTCAGTGTGTGTGTGTGTGTTGGTTCCGTTTGCCAACCCACCCGTCCTGTTCGCGCAGGGATCGCAGGGGTCGGTTTAGTGCGATCGCTGCTGGAGTCGTGATCGCGAAACGTACGTGGCTCGCGGTTCGAGTTTCGAAAATTAGAATTTACTATAAAGTGAGTTTGCAATGTGGCGAATTTCAGTGGGAAAATATTGTATTAAAATATTGTGAAACATCCCTTTGTCCGCACTGGGAAACCATTGCATAATCATTGATATCAATGTACGAGAAAAAATCAAAAAGAGATGCAAAAAAGCAAGTGCTTGCATAAATGTAAATGGTTGCGGTGTGTGGTTTTGAGGGATGTTGCAAGAGACCAGTGACCAGTGTGTGTTGTGTTATTTTTGAACAATGGCTGATCGTGGCTTTTCGTGATGTGCTAAGGAAAATTATTGTTTGCCACCACTTGCTTTTTGGGGGCAACTGATTCTTTTGCGAGAGAGATAATGTGTGGCAGTGTTGTGAAAAATGCTTCTGTATGTAATGTTTAAATACCTTCCAATGCAAATAAGCAATGAAAAGCTGGTGGAAATCTAATCGTAAACTAGGAAAGCCTGCTGATGTGCAATAGAACTCGGGAGAGATAAATCATGTTCTAAATCGAGCGCTGATTTAACCCGCGCAATTTTATAGTTTCCCTGTGTGTGTGGTTGTGCATAAAGGAGAGACGGAGAGAGCAGAACAGATGGAGTATGAGAGAGAGAGAGAGAGAGAGAGAGAGAGAGAGAGAAATGTGTGCCAAAAAAGAAATGTGTCAAAGATAAAAAATCCACGCCCGCCATTTACGTCACTTTCACCCACGTCGGGTGCGGTAACGATCCAGACCAGTCTAGTGTCTTCAAAATAAGTTTTTTTTCTCTTATTTCATTTACCATTACTTCTTCATTGTTCATTCATTGCAAACATTATTTTTATTCACAATTCCTTAAAACATTCCCGCACTCGATCTGACGATCACTGACGAGCACTGTCGGGGTGCGATCGCCTGTAAGTCTTGTATCCTTCCCGTTATGTTTGTGGGAGGGAATTTTACTTTTCCTCAAACTTATCACAATTGCGCGCACACAAAAAAATAAGAAGGAAAAACAACCAGAACGCAACCGATTCGCATACACGACAGCTTTAATTACACACACGTCCGCCTGACACAGGCACAACACGGAACGGGATTTTATTTATAACAACCAACGCCGCCATCCAACCGGCAACAAGTCCACAAAACCAACCGCTGCTGACCACTGAAACTACATTGAGGTTGAGCGAGCCGCAGTCAGGACGTGGCGAAAGTCGTAGCACGGAAACAGGAAGCGTGTTGAGGCGTGTGTGTGTCTATTCCTTTATCACTTTTTCCCACCGTAGTGGGGTTTTCGTTGGCGTTTGACAAAACTTGGAAGATAAACAAATGTGTTGGGGGAAAAAAAACCGCACGCTCTAAATCATTCAACCGACGGGGACACCATAAATTTGGCCGGCATGTCGTATAGGGAGAGTTAAGTTAGACAGAGCTCTTGGAGATGCTGTTTGCGTCAGCAGCAACACGGTTTGATAAACCAAAAGTTAAAGATAAATATTGCTATTAGATGATTGCAAAACATTCGTCAAGATCAATACCATCAGCACAAATATTTATAGTTCAGAATCAAAAGTATATAATTTTTATGTGCTAAGAATATTAAACATCATGAGTATCTGTTTGAAAATCTGTAAAATACAAGGCGTCTCCATATACCTTTTCATTTTGGCCTATCAACTTATCTGCTATAATTGAGGGTCTACACAAAATAAGCCAATAAGATTTATTGCAAACGTTGTTTTTTATGTTTTAAAAGTTAATTAATCCATTAACTGATATATACACTCCTATGTGTATGAAACACCAGGCGTTTCCATTATTTTAAAAATGTCTGTAAAATTTAAAAATATTCATAGATATAATAATTTCTGGTGATACTTTTCGGCTTGATTATGTATGCTTTCAAACCAGGCCAAATGGTATCATTTTCAATATTTCCCCAAGATGAATCGGCAAACCTTGTTTATTCTCAAATTTGACGTGCTGACATTGCTCTACTTAATGATTTCGTTAAAGGTCACTCTTTTCTATCTAGCCATTCCATCATCATCACCAGAGCTAGATCTTAACTACCCAAAAACAGAAAAGGGTGGGATCGGAACTATCTCAAGTGTTCTCATCATTCCATGGGGTGAAATAAACTCTGGCACGCTCTCGAAATCAACCGTGAGCGGTCAAAAGCTGTGTCTGTATACGACTATTACCTCATCCTTTACCTATCTTTTTGGCTGTCTGAAAATTGTTGTATTTGTTTGGCGGCTGATCAACATCCATCCCACGGCATTTACCTGTGCGTTACTGCAACCCCCACATGACTAATGCAGCAACGGGTGGACGTGCCCCCGCAAAATAGTCTGATCTGTTGCGAGTGTTTTTTTGTTTTTGTTTCATCCTTCTTCTGGTTGCTAAAACCATCAGATGTCGCCTTTCGTAGGTCATCACGGGTAGTGTGGGCGGGCACGACCGTCGTGCTCATCGGTTGCTGCTGAAAGGTCGCAATCCGTGGTGAAATGTTTTGAATTATTATTTCACGCCCAGTCGGTTTGGGGTAGCCCTTTCCAGATGTTCCGACGGGTGGGTGGTTTTAGCCGTGAAACACATGCTGCGGTGAAGTGCGGCAGGGTGGACAACCTTGGCCTCTATCCGCGTGCTATCCAACCGCCCTTTTTTCGTTGGAGACAGTTTGCTTGTTTTGTTGAGAATTATTTTTAAAAAATCTTATTTTTGGAAATTTCTACGATCGGAGGTTTGCTTTTGCGAAGACATCAGGTAGCTCGTCTTTACCGTCTACCAAGCGATTAATGATGGAAAATGATTAAAAATAGTCACACGCAGTGCGAAACCGACCGATACGATCGATTTGTTTTCCTTCAAAATAGTGAAGAAAAAAACACAGACGCATTCATTCCCTTTCCATTTTATCGTGTGAACTATTTTTAATACCGCTGGTAGCTCCAAACATGTTCTACTTCCCACGAACTGTCCGACTCTTACTCGACCGGCTTGGTCAGTCGATCACCATTTCGAATGACAATCTGGTGAGAATTTATCGGTGAGAAGACTGTTGTGACTAACTTTACCCACCCCCCTCCTCAACTGCACTGTTTAGGGCATTTCGAGTGTGCAGTTAAGTAGGGAGCAGAAAGATGGTCGAAATTTTAGTGACGAAAACGTGTGACTAGTGTAACTCGGTGATTTTACGAGTCTATTTTAAGTGACAACGTTTCTGTTGGTGGAATGCAAATAATTCGCCCTTAGTGTTAAGAGTGTCAGTGAAAAGTTCGTGACCAAGTTAATGAAAAATCGATTTCCTTTCGTTTTCTCTCTTCTTCTTCTCTCTCTCTCTCTCTTTTCTTGTGTGTGTGTGTGTGTTGCGTATCTGTGTTTGTGCGTGATTTGTGTCATCTTCGCAGGAGCTATCGGCGAACATCGACGACGATAAAAGTCTCACCGAGCATCTGAAGCTTCCGATCCAGCGTATCAACGATTACAAACTACTCTTCAAGGTAAGCTCTGGCTCTGAGCCGGTGAGCGAGATCACAGGTGCAACCACACCGGATGTGATCGTACAAGACAGCACATGAAAAGGAGAACCACCATAACACACATCTAAAACCAACATCGATCACCACTACTCGAGAATTCCATCCAAACCACAACCACCACCACCATCATTCTCTCATCCTAACCTACACCGCTACTAATCAGCTGAGCTAAACATGGCCGCATGAAGACGAAAAGGTATTGCACTCACAGTACTAACACCGAGTCAAACTTCAACCTGAAAAAAAGAAACACATGCTCTCACATGTGTGTGTTTTATTAGAGAAAAGGTGCTCTGAATGCTTCTTGCTTTTTTGGAGCATCAAATGGCCTTCACTTCTTTTCGGGGAGAAAAAATAAACATTAACCTTCACCACAGCACATAGAGCACAGGCGCAAAGTCGATCGAGCTGCGATCGACCTAACCAAATAGTGGGAAAAGAAAAAAATACACACACACATAAACAAACAAACAGACAAACACAGCACAACGCAGTTCCTCACGGAGCTAAATTTAGTAGCAAACTCCAGGGGGAAAACACATAAACTACGCGGGAACTGGTTACATCACCGCATTTTCAGTTCATGTTGTCCGGTTGTAAAAGCAGGAAGTACATTGCAAAATGCACTGACCTATCCAGTAGAGCTTTGGGAGAGATTTATATACCTTTATACATTAAAACCATTTTCCATGGATTCAATTCCGTTCGTTATGTGCATTTGCTGGGACGGGTTGTTATTATTAGCAACCACAGTTCATCGGGCATTAATTATTTCAACGGCCAATGTATGGTTGGTATTTCGGGTGATACGTTGCAAACCGACGTGTTTTTTTTCTATTCCCGGCTCAATGACGCAATGGTAATACAGATGGTACTACCTTTTAACACGTTCTGTACTTACGTGTTCGACACACGGCGGTGAGCGTACTGCGGCAGACAAACGATGATGGATTGAGATCAGGCTAACGAGGTTTTCTTTTGCCCATGTGTGTCTTTCATCGTTTCTGCTGGGTGACTCAGTGTCACTGGGGGGGATGATGCAATTGATGGTCGGTGCTTTAAAAATACGTATTTGTTTAATAACACTTTCACAAGAGAGGTGCAAAACAGAAAGACTCATAAATCACAAATAATTCAAAAATGCATTCCACGAAGAACGCTAAGGATTACACCGTTGGCATTTGAAGTTCAAATTTTGATAAAATAAGGAGGGTAACAGATTCCTTCTTTAAAAAAAAATATGCTCCTAAAAATGATACATAAAGTAACTAAGGTAACAATACAAAAGAAACATTACGCAAGCAAATCATGGGGTTAAAAACAACATTTGCCAACTCTGCTCAAAAAAGGCAATTTCAACACGATCAAGACACCAACACCCTCTCGCGGGAAACTATTTACTCACCTTGATGTCCGTTCATCTTGCAAAACTCCGTCGCTCACTTCCGTCCGCACAACGTAGGAACTGCTCAAGTACTCGACCGCACTCGGCGAAAATGTGCTCGACATCCAGAAGGCGCTCGAGCTGATGCTCTCGGTGCCGAGCCGGGCGGCGAACAACAAATTTCTCGAAGCGATCGAAGGATTCCGAGGTAGGCAAATGTGGCAAAACGTAGTACGCGGCCGTGTATATACAACCTGTTTTCCCTGTTTCCTTCCCGGGCCATCAACACACCCTACACACACACACACGATAGGCAACCTGCAGAAGCTGGGCCGCGTGCTCGCCCACGAGTACTTTGGCGTGCGGGACCGGGAGAACAAGATCAAGGAGCGCTACCTGTTCCTGTTCAAGTCGCGCATCCTCGTCACGAAGGTGAAGCGCCTGTCGGACGATCGGTCGATCTTCATCCTGAAGGACATCGTGCGCCTGCCGGACTGCGAGCTACGGGACATCGATACGCGCGCGTTCGAGCTGGTGCCGAAGGGCAAGGGCTCGGATCCGGTCCATCTGATCGCCTACTCGGAGGAGGCGAAGCAGCGCTGGATCTACGAGATCAGCGAGTACGTCAACAACGCGGTCGCGCTGCAGGAACACTCGAACGACGATCTGCGGCTCGATCCGACGCAAACCAACATCGACGACAGCATCATCAAGCTGCCGCAGCGCATCGAGGCGCACAAGACGGACGAAAACATCAAACCGTCCGACATTGCGGACAGCTACGTGGTGTTCAAGCACAAGACGAGCCGGGACGAATCGCACCAGGCGCTGCAGAAGATCCAGTACCTGCAGCAGCAGCAGCAGCAGCATCTGCCCCAGCAGCTCGGCGAGTCGGCGGAGCCGGTAGTGGTGGTGGAGGAGGAGGAGGAAAAGTCCGCCTCGGTCCAGGAACGGTTGGCCGCGTTCGAGGTGAAGAAGTCGGCGAAGAAGTTGGACCTCACGCACACCAAGCAGCAGGAAGCGATCGCCGTAGCGTCGAGCGTGGTGCAGTCGGAAACGAAGACAGCTTCGTCCTCCTCATCATCCGTGTCCGTTACCTCCTCGTCCGTGTCCGTGAAGGAGGAGCAACACGAGCGATCGGTTGCCGTGAAACGCCAACAGGAGGTGCAGCTGGAAAGCTCGGTCACGAAGAGCAGCAAGTCGGAGAGCAAGACGGTGTCGTCCGTCTCGTGCTCCACCAGCAACTCCAGCATCAGCTCGTCCCAGGAATCGTCCCTCGCTGAAACTCAGCAAACTCAGCAGCAGCTGCTCGAGCAGCAGAACAAAATCAAGCAGATCGAGTCGAAGTACGCCGCGCTGAAGCAGAAGCAGCTCGAGCAGAAGTCGGAAATTGTTGATGCCAAGTTTCAGATCGTCGAGACCAAGTTTGCCGCACTCAAGCAGAAGCAGGAACTGTTGCTGCAGGAGCAACATCAGCAGCAGGTAACAACCTCGACCTCCACTACTGGCAGTGCGGTTGTAGCCCAACAGCAGCAGCAGCAGCAGCACGTTGAGGCGGTTTCGAAGATCCAGCAGATCGAATCGAAGTACGCGGCTCAGAAGCAAGAGGAAGCCGTTTCAAAGATTCAGCAGATCGAATCCAAATACGCCGCTCGTAAATCATCGCTCACGGGAGCGACTGTGGAAGAGTCGGTCAAGCAGCAGCAGCAGCAGCAGCAACAGCAAACAACTGCTTCGGTGCAACAAGAACAGCAACAAAAAACCGTTGTCTCCACCGTTGCGGTGGAAAAGGCACCGGAAGAGCCGCTCTCAAAGCTCCAGCAGCTTGAGTCCAAGTACACTGCCCACATCCAGCAGGCAAAGGAACTGGTAAAGGAATCGATTGAAGCGACGATTAAGAGCGAAGCTGAACCAAAACCAGAACCAACTTCTGCTGACTCACCGCAAACGGAATCGCTTTCGAAGATACAGCAGATCGAATCGAAGTATGCCGCCCTCAAGGCTCGCCAGCAGCAGCAACTGCAAGAGATTAAGGCAGCCGAAGTGACAACGGAAACGACCGTTACCGTAGCGCAGCAGCAGCAAACCCAAACTCCATCTGCCGAAGAACCTCAGTCGAAGATCGCCCAGATCGAGGCAAAGTACGCGTTCAAGCGTCAACAATCGCTGAGCGTTGATGAGACGCTTAACTCGAAGCTCCCCGTTCCGGTGAAGAAGGAAGCGGAGGTACAATCCACGGTGAAGGTTGCAAAGCAAGAGACAACAGCCACCAAGACTGAACAAGTTACGAAAACTTCGGAAGTAAAAGTTGCTGAAATTAAGAGTGCAGAAGCTGTTAAAGTTCAGGAGACGGTGAAAGTTGAGCAGAAAGAAGTGAAGGAGTCGAAAAAGAAGATCCCTGAACCGATTAAGCTTACGGAACAGGCAACGAAGACTGCAGGCGATAAGGGACCTGATTCGCCCAAGAAGGGTAAAACACCGAAGACTCCGAAATCTCCATCGCCCAAGAAGGAGGCTGTTCCGTTTAAACATAAGCCGGAAGAACCTAAAAAGACCGTTGAACCGGCTAAGACTGTGCCAGCGAAGCCAGCAGAACCGACCAAGCCGGAAAAATCGGTTGAGGCATCGAAGCCTGCTGAACCGGTTAAGGTTGACAAACCGGTAGAACAATCGAAGTCCGCCGAAGCGGTTAAGACCTCCAAGCCTGTTGAATCGCCAAAGCCAGTTGAAACTCCCAAGCCTGCAGAGCCAGTTAAGACTGTAAAGCCTGCAGAACCAGCTAAGCCCGTTGAACCGGTGAAGACTGCAAAGTCTTCGGAAGAACCGAAGAAGCCAGCTGAAACAGCGAAGACTGTGAAGCCCGTCGAGTCTCCCAAGGCAGCCGAACCGGTAAAGGTTGAAAAACTTGCTGAGCAGGCAAAGCCTGTTGAACCGGTTAAGACTACGGAGCCGACGAAACCATCTGAACCGGTAAAGCCAGCTGAGACGGTGAAGGTTGAGAAACCTGTAGAACCGGTAAAGCCTGTTGAACCGGCGAAGCCTGTTGAACCGGCGAAGCCTGTTGAACCAGTTAAGACTACTAAGACACCGGAGCCCACAAAACCAACTGAATCGGCAAAGCTTGCCAAGCCAGCAGAGCCTGTTAAAGTTGAGAAACCATCTGAACCGGCCAAGACCGCGAAACCTGCCGAGCCTGCAAAACCTGCTGAACCTGCAAAGCCTTCTCCTCCATCGAAGATTCCTGAGCCTACCAAACCTTCGAAGCCTGCAGAACCAGTCGCTAAACCTGTTGAACAAGCGAAGGCTACGCCTGAACCTCCCAAGAAGGTAGCGTCCGAACCGGTTAAGGTTGAGGCACCTAAAGCCACCCAACCAGCTAAGGCCCCAGAACCTGTGAAAGCTCCCAAACCGACGAAACAAACTGAAACTCCGATACCCGTTCCGGAACCTGCTAAACCGGCTGAACCAACAAAACCACTGGCAAATAAGCCGGTGGAGTCACCTAAAGTAGCGGAACCTGCCAAGGTCGAAGAACAACCAGCTCGCCGTCCCGATTCACCCAAGTCGGCAAAGAAAGCATCCTCGCCGAAGAAGACATCTCCTCCGAAGGAACCGAAGAAGGTGCCGGAACCGGTTGTGCCGAAACCGGTGGAAAAGAAGACTGAGTCCGTGAAGGTACAGGAACAGAAGAAGACTGAAACGACGACCGCAACCGTTCAGAAGGCTAGTGAGAGTGTCAAACAGGTAGAGACCGCTACAACTCGCAAAGGTAAGTGGGCCAAGTCTTTGAAACTCTTTTCCTTTCACACTGTTTCTTTTTGCGCTACTCGCTGGCTTTACTCATTCATTCATTCAACTCACCTCTCACATCAATCATTTCAAAATTTCATCCCAATACACAAATTCATGAGAGTCAAGGGAGGATCACGGTGTACATTTTCACATCATGAACAATATTTTTCTTCTATAAAAACTTGTCCAAATGTTACGCTTCTTTATGGATACCGCACGTGCAACAGGTCGTACTGCACCTGCGGCGGTGTCCGACGACGCGTCCCCGGTCGAGGGTGCCGTCGAGCAGAAGTCGCGCGAGGAAGCGCTCAACCGCAAGCTAGAGGAAATATACGCCCGCGAAAAGGCGACCCTAGCCGAGGCGAAGCGTATCCGTGAGCTGGAGGAGCAGGAAATACGGCGCAAGTTTGAGCAGCGATCGATCCGCGAGATCCAACAGATCAAGGAGACGGCTACGGAATTTCTGCAGCAGATTGCTGCCACCCGTAATCTCGTCCAATCGGTGCTGGAAACGAGTACCGAGCCGAGGGTTCCGCAAGTGACCAAAGCAGCGACAAGTGCGGCCGCATCCGGCGGAGAAGGAAACAACTCCCAACCAAGCTCCGGAGCTGGACAGGAAGGATCCTCCGATCAATCAGCTCAACAAGCGGGTAGTGGTGGTGAGCAGGGTGCAGCACCCAACCAATCGGAGCAATCCGCTGGCGAACAGGGTGGTTCTGCCGGCAGTAACAACGGCAACGACGGTAACGGCGATCGTGAGGACAAAAAGCGTACACCTCCGCCACTGCAGCTGCCTACCTTCTTCGATCCACCGCCACCACCGGTCTATCAGGCGACGATCGAGGTGTTCATCAAGAAGGAGCGTCCACCACCACCGCCACCACCAAAGATTACGCGCAAACTTGTAGTTAACACCGACGAGCTAGAGCGCAAAACGCAAGCCTTCTTCGACGGGGAGATCAACGAACCCGATCCAGACTTTTCGATTGCGGCGGCACACCGCAAGCTCAAGGGCATCAAGAACATCTGCAAGAAGGCGGACGAAACCGTCCTGTACGCGGAGGACACGATCGTGAAGGCGGAACAGGGCGAGTTCGACAGTATCGTGATCCCCGAGCCGGAGGAAGACAAGCGACCGCGCGAACCGGTGTACGAGTACCAGTACACGGTCGAGGATCCGGTAACGGGAGCGCGCGTCTGCACGGCCGACCCGAACCTGGTGCTGATCGAGAAGGAGCTAAGGATGGAGGACCATTACGGTTCAGCACACTCGCGCTACTCATCATCGCGGTTGTCCTCGCGCAGGAGTCACACCTCGGAAGGTATACAAACATTCGCTGTGGGGTCCTTCACGGGAAACCACGAGACCATGTTGTAACCGTGTTTGTTCGTGTCGTTGGATGTCTGTGTATCTCTCTCACTGTCGTAACCAGCACTGCGCCGTGTGCCTTCAATGTAGTGTGCTTTAGTGATCTTGCAAACTCAAAAATCCAAAATTATTACCCAGCAATTGTTTCTCGCGATCGGTCGAGCGATCGATCGACCATCAACTGGCGTACGCGTATGTCTAATGTGCTCGTCTTCGTTGTCACTAATGGTAATTGGTCGACGTTGCAAATGGACATCGTTGTTGTGTCTTTTCACGAAGCTGTTCACCCAATGTGTTTGTATGCGTATTTGTGTGGGAATTACTTGATCTAATCAACTACTAACCGATCACTTCATCACACAACTCATGTGCTGATCCATCATCTCTGACCAAAGGCTCTAAAGCAAACTGTCCTTCTCTGTTTCCTGTGTACTGTTGTGATGCAACTCGTGACGACTCTTTCTCTAATGGAATGCTTTCTCTATTTAATTTCTATTCTCTTTCCTCGATACAAACACACACATACAATCAAACGTCATATGACACATAACAAAATGCCTAATGGTTGGCTTATTCTTGATACTCGTACATATCCCTGTCGAACAACAACAAAAAAACACAAAATCACCAACTTCCAACTTCGATCTTACGATCTCCAATTTTACATGGCTCTACCCACACCTACCATCACCACTACCTGCCTTCTGTCTCTTTTTCACTCGCAATCCCGAATCCGACATATCCGTCACTCACATCTAGCTCAAGAGAAAGAACTAGCTGCGATAGAGACGCGCCACGTGTCCAAGATGTCGACGACCAACACGAAGAAGATCCGCGTACCGACCAACATACGGCCGCACTTCATCAAACCGATCCGTGGTCTCACGGTGGAGCGTAAGTGTTCATCTCAGTTGCCCCATTTTGTCCACGTTTTCAGTACTATCTCCAGTGACAGAGAGATAAAGACACACGGTTATCATCATCTCTACCTGTCTCCGATCATCATCATTTCTGTTTGGGCAATTTCACCACACGGGGGACAGAGTGTGAAACTGCGGTACTCCTTCCAACCAAAGTACAACAAAAGTACAAGATTGCTTTACGCTTTCAGTGTAGTATCGAGTCCCTCTTGTCCTTTATTGCTTACTACTCCCCTTACATAACTGATAGTTCAAAAGTGAGACTACACAAACCCCAAGCCTCGAGTAACAGTCCCCTTTTAGGAAAGGCTTCCAATTCGTATCGCTTTCTGTAGATACAAGCTTTGTAGAGTTAAACGCTTTAAGTACACACTTTTTTTTTACAGTGACGTCCGTGTAAGTGTCCGTTTTTGTCCTGTGCCGTCCCCGTTTGTGTGACGCTTCTGTCCGTCCATTGTCTTTCCAACCAAAGCCTCCACAAATGGGCTCGAGGAAATATTTTCCTTCTCAATAAAGATTAAGTTCCCATTCTTTCCACTTCAAAGTGTTCTAAGTTTACTCCTTATCCGGTCTCTACGCTACCGAGCCGGTTGATCACTTTCTTCATGTGTTCCTTCCATCCACACATTCCCTTGGAGTGCAGTTCTTGTAAAGCGTAGCAAGTAACACAGTGTTATTCCCTACTCAACAGCGGGTGAGAATGCCAAGTTCACTGTGCAGGTGGACGAAATGTCCAACATGCAGTGGCTGAAGGACAACAAGCCGCTCGACGATCGTCTAGCCGACCGTGTGATCACGAAAGAGAACGATGATCTTACGTACTCGCTCGAAATCCAGCACTGCCGTGAGCAGGACAGTGGCATCTACACGGCCCGTGCCATCAACGGTACGGAGAATGCCTCCTGTACCGCTCAGCTCATCGTTGAAACACGTAAGTTTTGCCTTTCTTCATACGACCATCTTCGATTCTAAGTGTAATCTCCAATCTATTTGGTGACACAGTAACACCAGAACAGCGTAAGGCAATGTCCGAGTCCAACTCGCCGGTGTTCTCGGTTCAGCTGAAGGACACGGAGGTCATCGAGAAGACCTACCTCACCTTCATGGTGAAGGTGAAGGGCGATCCGGCACCGAAGGTTCGATTGTAAGTATGGAAAAAGAGGGCGTGCGCCCAACCACGTTAGTAGTCGAATGCTAACCACGTAGACAAGCTTCCAAGTGATTGCATGACGCCAACCCTTGCATGTTTGCTCTTTAATTCTATTCCGCACACACTCCTATCAACTCGAATATGCGTAAACAACGCCTCTGCCAACCTGTGATATAGCTGCAAGGATGACAAGGAAATTCTAGACACCGACAAGCGCATGAAGATTAACCGCGACCGGGCGGACATCGGCTATTACGAGCTGATCATCCCGGAGGTGCACAAGGGCGACTGCGGTGTGTACTCGTGCACCGCGTGGAACAAGTTCGGCACCACCAAGACCGAGGCCCAGCTGCTCGTGGCCGACCAGCTCGATCTGTTCTCCGAGCTCGATAATCTGGACGACAAGACGAAGTTCGTGTGGAAGAAGAACGGCGTAGCGTTCGATCCGGAGGAACGGTTCAAGGTGCTGATGGCGGATGATTCCGACTCGCTGGCGCTTGTCTTCCAGCACGTCAAGCCCGAAGATGCTGGACTTTACACTTGTGTTGCCGCGACGTCCTCGGGTAATATCCAGTGTAGCGCTGAACTGACCGTTCAGGGACAAGTGAACCAGCTGATACAGGAACCATCCAAGCCGCACCTGGAGGTCGAGTCGCGGGAAGCGCTGGCCCGAATCGGCGGCAAGGCGCTGCTCGAGATGAAGGTCAAGGGCTACCCGAAGCCGGAGATCGTCTGGCGCCACGAGGGTACGATCATCGAGCCCGGCGGTCGGTACAAGTTCCTCTACGAGGACGCCGAGTCCGTGTCGCTCGTCATCAAGGACGTGCAGCCGTCCGATGCGGGCGCCTACTCGATCGTGGCCCAGAACGAGCTCGGCGAAGACTCGACGTTTATCAATCTGGTCGTAAAGACGCCTCCCACCATCACGAAACCGCACGATATGGCGGCGATGGTGAACGAACAGTACAAGATGTCGATCGAGGTCAATGCGGTACCGGCCGCGACCGTGCGCTTCTTCCGCAACGGCAAGGAAATCCGGGAGGACGATCGCATCAAATTCCTGACCGCCGAGAACTACTACATCATCAAGTTCAATCACACCGTGCTGGAGGATGCTGGCAACTATTCGGTAGGACAAGGCTTTTTATAAATAAATTAAACAGAAAAAATACAATTTTTTTCTTTGCTTGTTCCTTGTAGATCATTGCGATGAACGAAATCAGCCAGGCGTCCGAGTTCTGGGAATTTACGATCAACTCGCCGCCGCGAACGACCCTGCGCCTGCAGGAGGAAACGGTCGTGAACGAGAAGGAGGACATCGAGCTGGTCGTGAAGGCCGAGAGCAACCCGGCCCCGATCGTGCGCTGGTACAAGGACGGCAAGGAGGTGGTAGCCGACGGCAAGCGCGTCGTCATCATTGCTGAGGACGGCCGGTACGTGCTGAAGATACACGCGGCCAACCGGGACGATACCGCCCTGTACACGGCCGACATCATCAACGATTACGGCACGGTGACGGAAAAGTCGCAGGTCAACGTGAGCACCAAGTCGAAGGTGCGCGAACAGCTGACCGCCCTCACCTGCAAGGAGGGCGAAACGGACGTGATGCTCGAGGTAAAGGCGGACGGCTACCCGCGCCCGAAGGTGCAGTGGTACATCGACGATGTGGAGATTACCGAGTCGCGCAACGAGTACAAGTTCCAGGAGGACGGCCTGTACTACCAGCTGGTGCTGAAGGAGGTGAAGGCGGAAATGCAGGGCGTGTACAAGGCCCGGTTCACCAACGAGCTCGGCACGGACGAAACGAGCGCCATGACGACGGTGCAGTGCTCGCCCAAGGTGCGCAAACCGCTCGTGGATACGGACGTGGACGAGAATACGACGCTCACGCTCGAGGTTGAGATCTACGCGGAGCCGGTGCCGGAGGTGACCTGGTTCAAGAACGGGCAACCGATCCAGACGGACGCACGGCTGACGATCAAGCGCGATTCGCAGCGCGTCGAAAACTACACGCTGTCGCTGACGATGGTGCGTGGCGCCGACTCCGGTGACTACGAGGTGCGGGCCGTCAACTCGATGGGCACTGCTACGACCAAGGGCCGAGTCGTTGTTCAAAGTAAGTATCGCTGTGTGCGTGTGTGCGCTATTACAAGGTTCCTTGTTCCCATTATAGTATAGGTGAAACCATTTGGAAGGCAAGAAGTTGATTCCCAAGTTGAACGATTCTCCTTTGTAAACTAGCTGTACCTTTTATGGAGCTGCCTATATATGTTGGTTTTCGGTAACAATACTGTGTTTCACACTGTATCGATAGTATTTTTGAAGCTACACAACAACAAACAAATTGTTTCAAACATTGTGATAATCCTTCTATATGTTCGTTTGTCGTTTGCCAATCACCCGTCTTCCCCACAAACATCTAAATCATCGTGTGCGTGTCTGCTTACGTGTCGTCCGTGTTGTTACACACAAACACACACACACACACATACCCTCGTCTTGCCGTACACATGCAGCTGTCTATGTAGAAGAGCAGGCTGACGGGGAGCCACCGGTAGTGATCGAGGAGGAGGCGCTCGTTACCGAAACGGTAGCGATCGAGGTGGAGGAAACTGTATTGCAGGTCCAGTCCCAGGAGGAGGAGGAGCAGATCGTCGAGGAACCGGCAGCAGAGGAGGTGCAGCCGAACGTCGTCACTGTGGAGATGTCCGAAGAGGTCACGCTGGTGCAGGAAGTCGTCAGTGAGGTGATGATTGCCGCGCCAATTGCGGTACCGGAACAGGTGCCCGAAACGATCGAGGATGTACCAGCGCCCGTGCAGAAAGCGCCAGAACCAATCTCCGAACAACAGGGTAACAACCACAGCCGGTCAAGACCTGCCCGTGTTAATGTTTTAGACACTGCTCTCCTGCTCCACCTCTTCCATAGTCCTGGCTGGATGTTTAGATACGTGTTTAGACGATCTCTTCACAAGCAAGCCAGCCGCGTGTACATAGCTAGAGCTGCAAGTGTTTGCGCATCCTTGTTTCCTCGTGGTCGTGATTTTTGTTTTTGTTTTAGACAAACAACATAGACGTCTTGGTGTGATAGCATCGAAATCCGATTTGCAACAACCCTCACCTTACGAAGTGATGTGGAGTTCGCAAACGTTCACAACATTCTTCTGTACAAATAACCTTCCTGTGTTATATAGTTTTACCAATCACCCTGTTTATTCTCTATTTCTCTCTGTCTGTGATCATGTTGCGTTTTGCAAAATATGTCCAACAACCACACAATCGTCACCTTCACCAAAAACACACACACAATCACATGTCGTTTGTGTCGGCCATTCTCCACACGGCAGAGGCCATTGTAGCGAGCCCCGGGGAGAATGCCGAAGCCCACCGTATGATAAGTGAGTGTATGAAGATCGGTCAGCACGGTGAGACGATCATGGTCTCGGTATGTACCGAGGAGAGCCACGCAGCAATAGTCACAGGTAATTTTTGTTCGGTTTAGAGTGACCCATTTCTTTCCAAAATCCCTTCACACGAAGCACATAAGCATGAAGATTCCTACCTTTGAAACACTATACTTCCCACACATCCTTAAAATCCCTGTGTCATCGCAACACTTGAGCACAATCAAGCACAGTCCCAATATGTTTACATTACCCCTGTATCCTTTTTGTATTCCTTGTGTTATTGACCGACACTCCACAAACAACAACACACCATCCACATGATATCCTCACCCAAACAAAAAAAAGGTCCCGAAGAATCCCACTCCATCCATCAGATGCGTGCGACAACGGTGATCTTCGAGGAGGACAGTGGATCACCGATCGAGGTGATGCAAAAGATCATCTACCCGAACAAACCGCACGCTTCGGCACTGCACGTGGAGGAGATCGACACGATCACCTTCACCTCGCCGGAGCAAAAGCGCCAGTATCAGTCGCGACAGTCCGCGAGCGATGCAGCCACCAGTACCTTTATCGAGGAGTTCGAATCCGACAACGATTCTGTCGGTGGAAAGGGCAAGCTGTCGCGCGGTGTATCGATCCACTCCGCCTCGGAGGATGAGCTGCAGCTGCTGTCACGTCAAGCAAGTCGCACCGAAAGTGTACCGGCGACTCCCACCAATGCAACGCTCGATAAGAGTGAGCTAGAAAAGGAAACGATCTCCCAGGAATCGTGCGAAGAGCCGAAGGTGGAGGCCGTAAAGGTGGAAGACGTACCAGATTCTCCGCGCAAGGGTAATTTGCTCGAGTCGGGAACGTACGAAGAGCGAGCCGGTAAGCGATCGATTGAAAAGAAGGTTTCCTTTGAGGATGAGTTGTCGCCGCAGCAGAGTAAGACGCTCGAACGGCAGGAAGTGATCGACAATGAGCCAGAGCAACCGGAGCCGGTAAAGGAGGAGGTTGTGGAGAAACGATCTGCCTGCAGCAAAGGGCTTGCCAATGAACCGATTGTGGACGGTACTGTGGAGGAGAGTGCTGAAAAGGCTGTTACTACCGAAGAATCACAAGAACCGGCACGCCCAGAAGGTATACAAAATGACACCAAAACTTACAGACACACACAAACACAAAGCCTACGAACAATACTAAATCCATTCTCTGCAGACGCGCCTCCTCTCGACAGCAGCAACAACAGCATGATCTTGATTGCTTCCCTTCTCCACAAGAACTCTCCCCCCTTTCTGCCTTGTGTTTGAGGTTCCTGGTTAACATGAAGATGAAATTGTTGTTATTGAATTTGTTGCAAAGTTTGCTTCACTAACACACTACCTGTTTTGTTTTCAACCTTTACGCAAAAAGTAGCTCGCTTGGAATACGTTCCGGATGCCGATCGGTAAGTTATCGTAAAGTACCTGGAACACATCCTCCAAGGTACTGTTTACCCCAAATTATACACCAACACCAATTCACTGTTGTAGATAGAGCTGTTGTACATAGCTGCCAACTAGCTCCACTGATCTGTTCTAGCTAAGGCGTGCAATGTTAGAGTATAGTGGGTCTGCTAGGTTAGGTCGTAGCTGCTATGGTTCAAATTCTGTACATATTGGATTGGTTTTCGGGAACCACCGTTTGCCACAATATAATAGTGCACTACATACAATATGCAATACTACCTTGTCTTCTTGGCTAATGTTCTGAATCTGTCTGTCTGTTTTAATGTTTGTCTGTCCTGTCACTATCTCTATCATTAGTTTTACTGTACCTTGTATATATTTCCACCTTTTTTTGTACGTATGATGATATCATTTCTTTAAGATAATGTTTCCAATTTTCACTCACAAAAGCCGTAACTATATACCGGCACTAACCGCCTAGTGGTCGGTAGTTCGGCCGATCCTTGAACTGTTTATGGCCCTCCCTTCTAACCGTCTATTTGCCATCCGCTATCCCCATTCAGCATCGCCGGAGATCCTGAAAACGGATATTGCTGATGTGACGACGTTCGACTCGCTTCCGCTGATCTGGACCGTGGAAGCCGACGGTATTCCACGCCCGGAGGTGTGCTGGTACCACAACGACGAGCTGGTTAAGTCTAGCGATCGTATCCGCATCACTGACTCGGGTGTAAGTACACTGACTATTCAGAAGAATCATCTGCCAGTCCGTGAACACTAATCCATTGATCCTGATTCCCTCCAGACGACGTACAAGATCGAAAACCGTGACGTGAAGGAAGCAGATGCTGGCGAATGGAAGGCCGTGGTCAAGAACCGCATTGGCGAAAAGTCTCTGCCAGCGAAGCTGACCGTTATTCGTACGTATCTCTCTCTCTCTCTCTCTCTCTCTCTCTCTCTCTCTCTCTCTCTCTCTCTCTCTCTTATCAGGTTTATCGCAAGGCGATGTTTAAAATGAATTTTTATAACTCTTGTCCGCAGCTTGCAAGGAATATCGCCGTCCGAAGTTCATGAAGGGACTGCAGAACATCTCCGTGCACAAGAATGAACCGGTAACGCTGTCCGTAACGCTTACCTCGGACCCGGAGCCGGAGATCACCTGGTTGCAGAACGGCAACGAGGTGACGGCGGACGACTACATCGTGCTGAAGACGGAGATCAAGGAGCTGGAGTACAACCTGAAGGAGATCACGTACACGCTGCACATTGATCAGGCCCGGCACTACGACACCGGCGACTACACCTTCCAGGCGAAGAACAAGTACGACGTGAGCGAATCGAACGGCCGGCTGGATGTGCTGCTGAAGCCGGAGATTGAGAACTTCCGCGATACGACGGTGCTGCCGTTTACGCAGGGCGTCTTCCAGGTGCTGGTGAAGGCTAACCCCAAGCCGAAGGTCACCTGGACGAAGGATGGACTGAACCTGTGCAACAACGATAACTGTGACGTGATTGCGGACATTGAGAAGGAAGTCTACACGTAAGTCGTTCGTTATGGAGTGTTTGAGTAATTGGAGAAGATTTTACAGGATTACTAATTTCCTCTTACAGGTTGGTGATTGAATCATGTGCTCTGGCCGAGCACGGTACCTACACGCTGACGGCTTCTAACGCTCAGGGCGAAACGGTCGCCACCGCTAACCTCAACGTGCACAGTAAGTCATCACACTCGTCCATAGGTCATTCAATCCAGTTTTACTAATACTAAATGGACCCAATCTCCCTCCACATTGTAGCCGAGAAGCCCAAGTTCACCAAGGAACCGGACAGTCTTACCGTGCACGATTGGGCCGACGTCTACAACAAGGTGGTGGTGCAGGGCGTACCACGCCCGGCTATCCAGTGGCTGCACAACGGTACCCCGCTCGACACGCAGGAGATCGACGAGGAGTCGCAGGAGCCGAAGATCAAGATCGTCACGTCGGGCGACACGGAGGTGACCAGCGAATTGTTCATCACGCACTTCGGACCGGAGCTGCAGGGTGAATACTCCTGCCTGGCGACGAGCATCGGCGGCGAATCCGAGGCCAAGTTTAACATCCAGGTCAAGAACGAGCAGCCCGTGTTCGGTAAGGGGCTGGAGCGTTCGCTCGACCTGGAGGAGGACGACCGTTTGGAGCTGCGCTGCATCGTCGACGGCAGTCCGCTGCCAAAGATGACCTGGTACAAGGACTCCAATGAAATCAAGGCCGACGATCAGTAAGTATCAATGCTGTTTTGTTGATAGTGAAAGTTATAGATGTTAAATGCTATCCCGTGTTTCGTTGTTTCAGTGTTAAGATCACATATGGACATGACGGCATCTGCCGCCTGGTGATCGATAACGTTCTCCCAGGAGACAGCGGTTGCTACAAGCTGGTGCTGTCGAACAAGAGTGGTGATGTGACCACGCAGTGCGGTGTTGCTATCACTCGTGAGTATCATCAGCGCGACAAACCCTCACCGTAAGCGACTCTAATTATCTCTGCATGATTTCCCACCCAACAGCAAAGCAAAAGCCGCCGGTGTTTGTGCGCCCGCTGCAGGACCACAAGCTGACCGTGGGCGACACGCTGCACATGGAGGCGGAGATCGCCGGCTTCCCGATGCCGGAGGTTCGCTGGTTCAAGGACGGGCTGCCGCTGCGTCAAATCCGCGGCATCAACTTCATCAACCAGCCGGACGGTTTGGTCGGCTTCATCATCGACCGGGTGACGGCCGAGGACGCCGGCATCTACACGTGCGAGGTGAAGAACAAGAACGGCGAGGCCAAGTCCGCCTCGCTCACGGAGATTGTGCCGAAGGGCAAGAAGCCACAGTTTGTCAGCGAGCTGATGAACGCCAACATTGTGGAGGGTTTCCCGATCAAGCTGACCGTGAAGGTGATTGGCTACCCGCAGCCGGCGGTTAAGTTTACCCACAACGGAACGTTGGTGGCTGGCGATCGGTACAGGATCACCGAGGAAGGCGAGGGTGCCTTTACGCTGGCGCTGGACAAAACGACCGGCACGGACTGTGGCGAGTATCAGGCGATCGCGACGAACGAGCATGGCGAAACGATTAGCGCGGCGACGGTGAACATTCTGCCCACGACCGATCCGTCCCTGCCGGAGGAGCCCCCGAGCTTCCTGGGCGGGCTGCGCGACATCACGGCCGACGAGGGCAAGGAGCTGACGTTCTCGGCCCGCTTCGCCGGCAATCCGGCACCGGAAGTGATCTGGACGAAGGATGGCGAACCGCTGCAGCCGACCGGTCGCGTGTCGGTGACCTGCGACGGCAAGAGCGTCGGGCTGACGATTACGCCCGCTGAGATGTCGGATTCGGGCGAGTACGCTTGTCTGATGGCGAACCCGCTGGGTGAAACGGAAACGCGTGCCGCCGCCATCGTGCGCAAGGTGTTCCAGAAGCCAAACTTCGTGTATCCGTTCTCCGACATGCAGCAGCTGCCGGGGCTGGAGGCTAAGTTCCCGGCCAAGCTGGTCGGTGTGCCTCGCCCGGAGGTGCAGTGGTACAAGAACGAGTCGCCCATCCATCCGGACGATCGGTACAAGATGAAGTACGAGGGCGACTGCGTCTGCCTGTACATCAAGGAGTGCGCCCCGGAGGACACCGGACTGTACTCGTGCACGGCGACGAACCGTGAAGGTAGCAGCACCATCGAGGCGAAGCTGGATGTCGTTACGCGAATGTAAGTTCTTTTTCATCCTATGTGACGTCACAATGCTAACCACGCTTGTTATCCTTGTTCTTTTACAGTGAGAAGCGCGATGAGCCGACGCCACCATCGTTCATGAAGAAGCTCAACGATATGACGCTGCTGGACGGTATGAAGGCGAAGTTGACTGTGTGCGTCGACGGTTTCCCGATGCCCACGGTCGAATGGATCCGCGACGGTCGCCGGCTGGTGCCGAGCGAGAAGTACCGCATCGAGGCGGAGAAGAACGGACTTGCCCGTCTGATCGTGGACGACGTGCAGGAGGAAGATCTCGGCCGGTACAGCTGCAAGGCGGTGAACAACCTGGGCGAGGCTATCTGCCACGCTAACCTGAAGTTCGAACCATCCGACTACCGTCCGCGTCGTCGCTACGTCAAGGGCAAGGGCAAGGATCTGCTCCACACACCACCGTACCCGCTGACGGAGAAGCCGATCATCTCGAAGCTGTCCGACCGGCGGCTGACGCTTTCGTGGCGTCCTTCGATGACGACCGTGCCGCGCTATCCGGTCACTTATCAGCTGGAAATGATCGAACTACCGGACGGCGAGTGGCACACGACCCGCTCAGGCATTCGTGGTTGCTCGTGCGAGGTCCGCAATCTGGAACCGTTCCGCGAGTACAAGTTCCGCATCCGCGTCGAGAATCTGTACGGCGTAAGCGACCCGAGCCCGTACGTGCAGACGTACCGGCAGAAGCTGGAACCGGAACCGCCCGTGTTCTATCCATACCTGGGACCGGGCCGTGACTTCCGCCCTGACACGTCGGCGCACTATCCGCGCGACTTTGACGTGGAGCGTCCGGGGCACCGCCATCAGGCACAGGCGCCCGAGTTTCTGCGCCAGGAGCAGCCGGTCCAGTACGGTACGAAGAATCACAACGTCAGCCTGTTCTGGTTCGTGTACGGCTATCCGAAGCCTACAATGACCTACTACTTCAATGATCAGATCATTGAGGCAGGCGGCCGTTATAGCTTCAGCTACACGCGCAACGGACAGGCGACGCTGTTCATCAACCGTATGACCGATCGGGACGTCGGTGTCTATGAGGCGGTGGCCACGAACGAGCACGGCTCGGTGCGGCAGCGCGTCTGCCTGGAGCTGGGCGAGTATCCGCGGTTCCTGCAGCGCCCGGAGGAGGTGTTCATTATGGGGCGCCGGTCGGGACGCGTCGAGGCGAAGATTACCGGTGTGCCGTTCCCGGATATTAAGTGGTACAAGGACTGGCAGCCGATTCACGAGTCTTCTCGCATCAAGGTAAGGTTACGGAGAGAGATAGCTGTTTAGTGGTGGAAGCTCAAAATCGGAACTATACGTTTCCGATTCCATGTTCGGATTCGATTCCGAAGCCGATTCCCATAATGGAAACCATTCTGATTTGATTCCATTCTGATTTTGGCTTTAGAATCAGGTCCCGAATTGGAATCGACTCCAGAATTGGAATCGACTTCGGAATCACAATCGACTCCGGAATCACAATCGACTGCGGAATCGCAAATGGCTCCGGAATTGAAATCGACTTCAGAATCGTATTTGACTTTTTTATCGGAATCAGTTGTGGAATCGGTTCCGGAGTCGATTTAGATTCAAAATCCAAATAGGCACTGGTATCCAAATCAGTTCTAGAATCGGATTCGACTCAAGAATCGGAATCGATTCCGGATTTGGAATCGACTTCGGTATCAGAATCGACTCCGGAATCGGAATCGGTGTCGATTCGGATTCAAAATTGAATTAGGCTCTGGTATCGGAATCAGTTTCAGAATTAGTTTCGAAATCGGAATCCACTCCAGAATCACTAAAACCGTTGATACAACACAAAACTGAAGCCCCTCCTTTTCCATTCCCTGCTAATCTCCAGATGATCTTCTACGAGCCGGACACGTGTGTACTGCTGCTGACGGACGCGATCAAGAAGGACGAAGGCCTGTACTCGATCAGCGCGCGCAACGCAATCGGCTCGATCAGCTCGTCCGTGACGGTGCACGTGGAGGACAACGAGGAGGACTACGTGTACAATGCGCATCACCGCACGCCGTACGTGCGCGCCCGCAACAAGGTGTACCAGGACTTCTACGATCTGGGCGACGAGATTGGACGTGGCACGCAGGGCATTACGTACCACGCGACGGACCGTTCGAATGGGCGTAACTTTGCCGCCAAGATCATGTACGGCAGCCCCGACCTGCGTCCGTTCATGTTCAACGAGGTGGACATCATGAACATACTAAACCACCGCAAGCTGATCCGGCTGCACGACGCGTACGACATTAACCGGTCGATCACGCTCATCCTGGAGCTGGCATCGGGCGGTGAGCTGGTGCGAGACAATCTGCTCAAGTACGATTACTACACCGAGCGGCAGATCGCGATCTACGTGTACCAGGCGCTGCTCGGGTTGGAGCATATGCACACGCGCGGCATCGCGCACATGGGACTCACCATTAAGGATCTGCTGATTGCGCACCCCGGTAGCGATAATTTGAAGATCTGTGACTTTGGGCTGGCACGGCGCATCGAAGATGACAAGCTGTACACGCTCGACTACGGTATGCCCGAGTTTGTCGCGCCGGAGGTGATCAATCGCTGCGGTGTCGGTCTGGGACAGGATATGTGGTGCGTTGGTATCATCACGTACATTCTGCTCGGTGGCGTTAGCCCGTTCCTGGGTCGTAATGATCGCGAAACGCTGACGCGCGTCAAGGAGGGCAAGTGGACGTTCATCGGCTCGGTGTGGGAGAACATTTCGACTGAGGCGCGTGACTTCATCACCCGCCTGCTAGTGTACGAGGAGAAGCACCGTATGACGATTCGCGACGCTCTGAATCACTCCTGGTTCGATGTGATCTATCGCCGTACGTTCGAAGAGTACCAGATCGGTACGGATCGGCTGCGCAGCTACTACTACCACTATAGGGACTGGTACACGAACGCATCCTGCCGCACCTGGTACCGGCGCCGTCCGTTGATGAGCTGCTTCGACCATCCGTCGCGCATGGTGTACCCGCCGGGCATTATCTTCACGCCCGAGGGCACGCCACCGCCGATGCAGGTGGACGACATCCCGCACAAGCGCAAGAAGTGGGAGGAGTACGTGTCGAAGGACAACCATCCCGACTACGAGACGGCTTCGTTCAAGTCGGAAAGCCACTACCAGTACGGACCGGACACGTATCTGCTCCAGCTGCGTGACACCACCTTCCCGTGCCGACTGCGCGAGTACATGAAGATCGCGAAGCACCGTTCGCCAAGCTTGGTGTCGGATTCGAACTACGATGGCAGTGTAAGTAGAGGGCAGCAGCTTCATGAGAAAACTTGCTTGTCCTAATGGAAGCTTTCCCCTTTCCTTTTATGTTTGCAGCTTCCCATCATTCGAGAGCGTCGCCGCTTTACGGACGTGATGGACGAGGAGATTGACGACGAGCGTCGCAGCCGCATCACGCGCTACGGCACGGACGACAGCATTACGGTGACGCGCCGGCTGCGCAACGAGGTCGGCACGCGCCTTGGCTCGTACGCCGAGGCGGAAGCGCTGATCGAGTGCAAGCGCGAGGGTCAGCCGCCGTTCTTCCGCGAGAAGCCGCAAACGATCGCGATCCGCGAGGGCGAACCGAACCAGATCATCTGCTACGCGGTCGGTGATCCGAAACCGTCGGTCACGTGGTTCCGCAACGACATGGTCATCACCGACACGAACCGCATCAAGGTGCTGGACGATGTGGACGGCCGCTCGGTCATCCAGTTCCATCCGGCCACGCACAACGATGTCGGTGTGTACAAGGCGGTGGCAAGCAATCGCGTCGCAAAGACGGTCGCGCGCTGCCGCGTGGTGATTGCCGTCATTCCGGACGCACCGGATGCGCCAGATGCGGTGGCCGTGAGCGACACGGAGGTGCTGCTGCGCTGGAAGCAACCGCGCAGCGACGGCAACTCGCAGGTCATCTGCTACAGCCTGGAGCAGAAGGAGCACGGCAAGGCGGACTGGGTCGACGTGGCGAGCAATATCGATCACGAGTTCTTCCTGGTGCACGATTTGCGCCCGACCGTGGGCTACCAGTTCCGGCTGGCGGCGTACAATCGTATCGGCTGGAGCGATCGCGGTCTGCCGACCAAGACGATCACGACGCTCGAGCCGGGTGCGCCCAAGATTCAGATTACGCGCGCGATGAAGCATCTGCAGCAGCTGACGGAGTCGGGCCAGCAGGTAGGACCGGAGGAGCGCACGGGCCGGCTGGACTACAGCTACGAGAAGACGCCGCTCAAATGGAGCATCGAGGGCAACTACAACGAGAAGTACACGTTCATGTCGGAGATGGCGCGCGGCCGGTTCTCAATCGTGGTGAAGGGGCTGGAGAAGGCGACGGACAAGATTGTGGTGGCGAAGATCTTCGAGCTGGGCGACGAGCGGTCGGCCGAGGCGGTGGAGCGTGAGTTCGATGTGCTGCGCACGCTGCGCCATGAGCGCATTGGCGCGCTGCTCGCTGCGTTCCGGCCAAAGAACACGTCCATTGCGGCGCTGGTGATGGAGAAGCTGCAGGGCGCCGATGTGCTAACGTACCTGAGCAGCCGCTCGGAGTACAGTGAGCAGATTGTGGCGACGATCGTGAACCAGGTGCTGGATGGGTTGCAGTACCTGCACTGGCGCGGCATCTGCCATCTGGACCTGCAGCCGGACAACATCGTGATGGCGTCGGTGCGCCAGGTCAACATCAAGCTGGTGGACTTCGGATCGGCCCAGTACGTGTCGAAGCTCGGCACGAATGTTACCCGCTCGGGCTGGTTGGACTTTATGCGTAAGTATGCTGTCCAGTAGGATATAAATTGGGTTGCGTTAGGGGAAGCATGCGGCTAATGTACTCTCAATGCTTACCGTTATTCGCAGCACCGGAGGTCCTGAACGATGAGCCGGCGTTGCCACAGACCGACATCTGGACGGTCGGCTGCCTGACGTATCTGTTCCTGTCCGCCACCAGCCCGTTCCGTGGCCAGGATGAGGCGGAAACGCGAGCCAACATTAGCTTCGTGCGCTATCGCTTCGAGAACCTGTTCAAGGAGGTCACCGCGGAAGCAACGCGCTTCCTGATGCTCATCTTCAAGCGTGCACCAAAGTAAGTACACTTTTGCCATAAACATTGCCGAAACAAAGCTAACCTAACAATACGCTCCACTCTTTCAGCAAACGTCCAACGGTCGAGGAGTGCTTCGATCACCGCTGGTTGGTGCACACCGACTTCATGACTAAGAAGCGCGAGAGAGCGATCTTCCCTGGCAACCGTTTGAAGGTACGATGGCTGTTAGCCCCATTTGCCAATAACTTCGCTTGGTACTAATTCATTGCATTTTTATCTTAATTGCAGCAAATTTCCGAAGAATACCATACGATGAAAACGAACGAAGCCACCAAGTCGGAGACGATCTCCAACTTTGGTGGCCAATCCCCGCGCCAGCTGTTGCGTTCCAACAGCATCCAGGAGGAGCTGCTGACCACCTTCTAAAAACAAAATAATCGCGGCTTCATGCTTTTCTCGCTTCCTATCGCGTGTTTCAATGTTCCGTTTTCAGCGTTAGTTATTTGCTTTGTTTTTGCTTCTTCTAGTAGAAAATGTGGCTCGGTTTTTTCCATCTGTTGCTATTTAATGTAAATAGCACTAGAATGCTTGATGCGCCCAGTTTTTCTCGCCTTAATCATTAGGCGTTCAGTACCGCTCGCTGGTGTCAAATTTATTATACCCCATTGAAAAGACCCGAGAAAGAGCTTTATTGGGCGTTTCTTTTCATGTTTGGTTTCGTTTGTTCAGAGTAGCTTTCGAGCTGTCGAGTTTCGGCTTTGCTTATCCCATTTTCTGTCCGCTAGCACTGGTAAATAGTACTTATATAAACGAAGATCAAACGATTTAAAGAAGTAAAGAAAAGAGAGTGAAAAAACATTAGAAAAAATGGTTTTTACACTTAAACCAACAAAAAAAAACCAATGAAACGAGTAAACACAATCATGTTCTTTCTATACAATCGTACGTTTATACAAACACGCGCAGCACACATACACATTTTGCCAGTATGTGGTGCTGCCTGTTTGGAGTTGTTCGGGAGAGCCGCTTATATAAAAAATGGGATTTTGGACCACGCAATCCCCCGGGGGATCTTTTTTTATATGACTTTTTTAACCGCAAACCACCACTGTTATACACACATCCCTAAGAAAAACCGGGGCTTTGTGCTGGTCCGCCCGCCGCTGCAGCGTGTTGCTTTAGTTTAGTTATTTAGGGAAATGTTAGCAAACAAAAAAAGAATAGAAAAGAAGAAAGGGAAAAAATCTGCCGTTTGTGTACTCCCTTCACTGGCAAGGGGGTGGATGTGATGCGCGGGTTTCCGGGTTTTGTACCGTGAAATGCACCACATTTTTCCACCATCGAAAAAACAAACAAACTAAAAAAATAGGGAGGAATACAGAGTGGAACTTATTTATTTGTATATTGTATATTTACTCTATTACGTATTGCTTTAGTGATACACAAAGTGCTACATTTTGCTGCTTCATTTGCAACTCGCGATCATTATAGTGTGGTCAGGGTATCGAATGGAGGGGGGGTTTTCTTTTTATTCATTCACTTCAGCCAATTTATCAGTCATTAGGAGAAGGTAATGTGACCGGTAAAGTGTAACTGGATGTTGGATAAATAAAATTGTTTTTATGTTTCTGTTCAAATAGCAAAATTACATTATGTTTCTTTTTTTTAATTACAAAATGAAAACCGAAATAAGTATAACGGGGTTTTCAGGGGTTCTCATTTTGGGTAGACTTCTTGCTATTGCATTGACTTCCTATAGGATTTGTGCAACAAGTATGCTATAGAGTCCAATTCCCATTACATTACGGAAGTTCATTTCACGCAAGAACGAGTCAATAAAGTGTCCCACGGCTATGAGAACTCCTGACAAAACCTGTAACGAGAAAAGTGAGTGATATATCACACCAGCGAATACATGTTGAATGCAATAGAAACGCCTCAACACCGCAAGGGTAGAGTTTTGGTATATGGTGAAATTTAGTACCTTTTTAACGCCCTAACAACAGTCAAAAACAGTCAGCATACACACCAGTGGACACCTTTGCTGTGATGTTTCGCTAAAAACTGCTAACATATTGCCTGCACAAAATAACCGTTTCTAAACCTAACCTTTCCTATAATAACCACCGCTCCAATCTCACTTTGCTTGTATGCGTTCCAATTCGTATGCACTTCTCACTGCTTCTAATTCCACTTGATATACACGAACGGTAACAAAGCACGATATGGTTTCAACACAGAACCCGCAGAAGCACATTATTTATAGTAGATAATCTTTGTGACATGAGGTAAAAGACAAACGAAAAAACAAAGCGTAAAAACACAATACACTCCTTAAGAAAAATACTCTTTGCATAAATAATACATAAATTGCTGACTCTATAGACTGAAACTCATGGAATCTCTTTCACTCTTAAAACCTACTCTCTGGAAACACACACAGACACAATACAAACATATAAATACGTAGGAAATAAAGATGGGGGGGAGGAATCGAAAAATGCGACAGTCGGGACAGTATATAGCCCCAAAATTGCACACGTGTGTCTTACATTATCATTGCAATGTAAATAAATCTCTTTAAAGGCTAACTGGATAAGCAAAAATAGTTTGCCCTATTTCTATCCTCACTCACGCCTGTTTTTTTGGTCATACCATCATGAACGGTCGGTCATACTTCACACGCTGCTTTTGGGAAGTTTTTAGGAGCAAAAAATCTATGCTTTCTACCTCGATCAAAGACCCAAGCAAAAACCTTTGGATACTGTTTTTAAACTACTTCGTATAGGTAAGAGCATGCGCAGAAGAGTTGATATAACGGGCAAAAACGGGATTGCTTTAGAGGATTGCATTCTTCCAGCTAAAACCTATTTCTGAACTGTAGTTGTAAAAATGGGATTACATGATATTAGAGAATCACTTTACTCTCTCTCGCTCTCTCTCTCTCTAACCTCTAGAAGAAATACCCTGAAATTATTCCATTCTGGATGCGCCTGTGGCTTCCTTTTTTGCCTAATTTAAAGCCCTTTTACGCGTTCCCCATCGTCAGCCAGTCGCAGCCGGTGATGTGTGATGTCGTCCTTAAGACTTGGAGAACTTAAATACACCTTTCCGAAGGCTTTTATTTTCCGGCTGTAAGTATGTGAAAAAGGTTCGTTAAAAATAGCTGTAATCGGGACTTATAATAGGCAAATGCATCAAACGGCAAGCTAATGGAGTAGCAGGTACACTACTTACAAAGCTCAAGCAAAAAAAAACGAACAAAACCGATTAAAATTAAAATAGCATTGCAATTAAAATAATCAATTCTGTTTGACGGTAAAAGACAAGTACTAAAAACTGAATTGAAATAATTTAAAAGGAAAACAGACACATCAACCAAACAACCAATACGCTTCCAATATACCTTATTCCGAGCACGCTGTCGCAATGAACAAGATAAGCAATATTGTTTTTACGGAAGAAACAAATCATATTATTTCAATCGCTCTTCTTTTACGCACGAATCCCGTGCACTAAATACAACCTCGTGAGCTACTTACCGCATGTCGATTGCCGAACAGCATCTTGGCCTTGTCCTCTTCCTGTGGCGATGGTTGCTCGTCAACGAGTGCTTTCTTCAGTTTCAATTTTTGTTTTATTGCCTAAAAAAAGAGATAACGGGTATTGTTTCGAAAAATGGTCCCAAGATGTTGGCCAAGCCTCCGCCCCGTTACCTGCGATAGCAGCACACGCCGACTGTCCGACTTCATCGCGAGCAGCAAATCGAGCCACGTCCACGTCACGTTGTGATACTCGAGCGTCGGTATCAGCAACGCCAGGTCCGTGATGTCCTCAAAGTTTTTCTCCTTATTGCCCTTGTAGCTCACCTTCACCGGCACCTCCGGGATCTTGATGTAAATAAACAGCTTGTTCTTCTCGGCCCGCTCCTTCATCTTCTCCACATCGTCCTGAATACGCACGTAGAAGTTGCTATCCTTGGACGCTTTCTTACCACCACCGGACGAACCCTTCGACCCGCCGGCCGTCGAAACGGAGCTGCTCGAGGAAGCCGACCCAGTGCCGCCGGCAGCAGCGCCAGCAACACCACCATCCCCTCCACTAGCGAGCGAGGCCGAGTTCGTCTTGCGCACACCGCCCCTCGCACCAACCGTGCTCGTACTGGCGACCGATCCACCCCCATCGCCGTCCAGCTCGTCGGCCGCATCCGCCTCGTCCCGGTCGGGGAAGCAGAACTTGAGCATCGTGTTGTAAAACTTCTTCGAAATCTGTATCGTTATCGGCACGACGTTGATCTCAAAGTGTTCCTTCACCGAGATGCCCCCGACCGGGGGCTTCTCGCGGCAAAACACGCGCAGCACGCGCTTGTGCTCGACCGGCATGTCGCGCTGGATCTCGGTCGGGCACAGCACCTCGGTGTAGCTGTCGCGCGGTATCAAGTTGCTGATCCGAATGTACCCCAGCTCGAGCAGATGGTCGACCGAGTCGTCGCTTTTGGAGTTTTTCGTGTAGAGAAAGTTGCTCAGTATCAGATCGGCGATACCGATCTGTCCGTCCGCCTCGGTCAGGCGCCACTGCGCGTACTTGAAGCAGATCTCGTTCGCCCGCACGATAGTGACCGGTTTGTCCTTCCGGAAGGTGGCCAACCGGGTCGAGGCGGACAGTTGCGCCTCATTGTAGCACGACAGCATCATGTCCAGCTCGTCGCTCTTTGTCATCAGCGACTCCTTGCACATCAGGATTTCGTGGTGCACCTCGGCATACTCCGCCCGCAGCTCCTCCGAGTCGCCCTCCTCGAGCCGCGCCTTCGTGATGAAGTGGATGTCCTTCTCGAGCAGCCGGATGCGCGACATCAGGCTGCGGATCTCCGTCTGCAGGTGCTGGATCGGGCGCTTCTGGTCCTCGCTGCTGTACAGTTGTAGCTGGAAGCGCATCCGCGCCAGCTGCTCCAGCGCCTCCTTGCGCTGCGGCTCCACGTACAGCAGCAGATTGTTCACAATGTCCAGGATCATCGCGTACTGCAGCGAGTTGGTGCACACGTCCAGGTCGTGGTGCATCAGCGTGAACGCGTCGACCGGCTCGTCCTGGTTCTCCCACGGGCTCATCGACTCCTCGACCGGCGGTGGCGGCACCTCGCTGATCGTGCCCGGATCGATGCTCGTATCGCCGTAGCTGACGTAGAAGAACTCGCACTTGCACCGGGACACGATACGCTGCAGCTGGATCGGCGGCTTCTGCCCGCTGGTGTAGCTGCTCTCGCCCAGCACACCGACCGTTTCCGACACGACCCCACCGACGCTCTGCCCGCTGCCGACCAGATGCGGCAGATCCGGCAGCTCGCTAATGATTACCGGTGCGTCCCGATCCTTCTCCTGGATGTTGTCCACCGTCAGCCACATGATTTCCGCCATTTCGTGCGAGTCGCCCTCGTTCGCGCTGACCGTCGCGTAGTACTGCATGCACTCGAGCGACCCGACCCAGGTCGTTTTCGACACGATCGTATGGTCGCGCCACACCGGCCGATGGACACGCTGCAGGATCTCCGCCTTGGCCGCGCTCAGTATCACGTACCCGGACGTTTCGCAGCCCTTCAGCAGCACCTGCGAGTTGACGAGCGAGATGGCCCAGTTGTAGTGCAGCACGTCGCCCTCCTGGTACGCCTGCAGGCCCTTCAGCTGCTGCTGGCGCGTCTGGGCCGACTGGTCATCGCTGTACACCAGCGGCTTGTGGTCCGCCTCCTGTATCAGCTGCTGCAGCATCGCCATACTGTCGCTCGACTGCTGCGCCTTTCCTTTCGCGCTAAGATGGCCGCTCGTCGTCCCTGCCACACCGCCACCGCCCTGGTGCAGATCCTGCCCGGTGCTTCTCGATTTAAATGGCGTCCCGAGATCGCTACCGCCCGCCCCGGACGATCCTGCCGAACCGCCGGCGCCGCCACCTCCCCCGGCCGTTCCGCCCTCCTTGCGGAAGCACTTGAGCGCTTCGGTGGCGAGGTTGTTCTTGAGCTTCTGGCTTTTTACCAGCGAATCGAAAAGCGCAAACGCCACGTCCCGGTTATCCTTCGTCCAGGCACCCTTCAGATCGTACACGACCAGCTTGTGCGTCGGCGTGTCCTTTTCCCGCTCGTTGCCATTGGTGGAGAGTAGCGCTTCCCGCCCGTACGACACTCGCGCCACACTCAGGAAATAATACCGGTAGATGTCGCCACTCGCGTTCGAGAGACTTTCCGAGCTCGTGTCGGTGCGCTGCTGCTGCTGCTCGTTGCTGATTTGCGTGGTGCGCAACCAAATCTCCGCATCGTTCAGCTCGCAGTTCATGTACATCACCGACCAGTCGGCACGCGGCCGATGGATCAACCCGTCGTCGATCGGTAGCAGCGTGAGCGTGTGCTCCGAGCTGAACGTGATGCGACCACCGCTCAGCTGGAAGCCCCGGTTCAGTGCGTGCGACATCCAGTAGAAGATCTGAAACCGGTGCAGGCTCATCTGCAGGTTCGCTTTGCGATAGTGCCGGCTGAGCTGCTTCTTTCTCGGGCGCACATTGTTAAACACCGGTCCACGGCGTGTCGGGCGCGTTACGCCGGATAGGATCAGCTTCAAACTCTCGAACCACCGCAGCGTGCTGCCGTACAGCACCAGGTTCGGGATGTCGTAGTCCGACATGGCGTTCTGCTTGATCTCGAACGACACCCATATGTTGAGATGCTGCGAGCGGAACGCACGGAACGAATCGTGCACCTGGTTGCTGCTGTACTCGGGCAGCTTGTCCGGGGCGCACGGCACGACCGCATGGTGGTCGTTCGGGTTCGCCAGACACACCCAGTTCAGCTTAAACGTGAGCTTCAGGTTGGGCAGATGCAGCAACCGGCAATCGTCGTACCGCGACGCCGTTCGTACGTAGATATTCAGATCGCCCTTGAACATGAGCCGCGCGTTCGAGTACATGATGCCGCAGTTGTTCCACGTCAGCTCCATCTCCTCCGTCGTGTTGTACGGGTCGAGCGACGCGTGCAGCAGTATCGTAAACTGCTTTGCTATGATCGACAGCTGCCCGTGCATCAGCAACCGCATCTTGTCCCAGAACGGCAGCGGCGGACTCGGGTCCCGCGACGGGGCCGAAATTTTCTCCATCATCAAGTTGCACTGCGCCATCACCGGCTCCCAGCACGGGCCGAACGCGTACGCCAGATAGTCCAGCTCCCAGTTGAAATCATGATAGAACTTGATCGACGTCATACTGCGCTGCACCGTGTGCGTTCCGAACGGTTCGCCCAGCTCGATCTCAACGTCCCGTTTAGCACGGCGCGGCGGTGCCATCTCTGCCCCGGCCAGTGTCCCGAACAGGTGCATCGCTTTCACGTGAAACATTGGCTGCGGGTAGTCGCGCAACATAAACTTCCACTCGCTGCACCCGATGTTGACGGCGCGCACCCACAGCGTCACGAACTCGATGCCCTCGTCCGGCCAGGGACTTTCCGGGTCGAGCATGCGCAACCATCGGACCGCGTTTTCGCCCCCGTGCAGCGAGGGATCGGCCATGGCCATTATTTCCAGATCGGTCATGATCCAGGCAATGAGCCGGGTGCGGGGCGGGCCCGATTCGGAGATCTTCTTCGACCGCTGGATGTAGATTTCCGAGTTTTTCTTGATCAGGTTCGCGTTCAGCTCTTCGAGCGTGCCGGGAGGAAGCATTAGTCGTTCCGAGCAGAGTTGGGCGATCTTTTGATCGAACAGCTCCTTCCGCTTGACGCTCTCGTGGTACTCGTCCAGGAGGAGGACATAATTGTCGCGCAGCTTCACCTCGAACGGATCGTCACTCATCTCCAGCAAAAACTCTTTTATCTGCAAACAATCAAAGGTTATTTTAGTATGAAATGATAGTTTTATGCAATTAATATTTCAATTAAAATAATAGATTAAAATAATAATTTTAAAATTAAAATAATAATAAAAAAATCAAAAAATTATAATAAAAATCAAATTAATAAGATAAATAAATAAAATAAATTGAAATTTGAATAAATAAAAAATAACCAACTAATAAATCATTGAAATTCCTTAATGGTGACTCACACGAGTCAGTGCTTATCTATGCGCAGTTCTTATCTATCTCCTCCATCAATCGACCATACCTGTATTATCATATCGCTCGGCAAAGGGCTGTAGATAGTGAATGGTTTTTTCTTATAGTTGTGCACCACCTTCAGCCACTTATAAATCGAAACGAACTCATTCACTATTGCTCCATAGAAATCGTGCTCGTACGGGAAGATGACCTTCAAAAAAGGGAAAAATAAATTAACGCACCCGTCCAACACAAAAGAAACTCCTTCACCCATCCCATTGCATACCTTAACACCGCCAATTGTGGTCGCCCAGACACGGTTCGAGTCTAGCTGGAAGTGCTCATAGTTCTGCCGCTCCTGGCAGAGCAGCTCAACCCGCTCGAGCGATTCCAGCACCATGTCCTTGAACGTGAATATGTGCTGATCGTCGATCTTGATGACAATGTTCTCGATCGACAGCATCCACTGGCCCCTCCGGTGGATGAGCGCATTCTCCCCGAACACCTGCATGGAGTGTCGCTCGCTTATCTTGATGCCCACCTCCACGCTGCCCTCCGCGTACACCTCCAGGATCATCTTGCGCAGGTACGACCTTCGCCCGCCGCCTACCTGCTCCGGTTCATTCGGTTCCATCGACCCACCACTACCGGCCGGCAGTTCCTGCGATGGTTCGCAATGTGCTGGGTCTGTTTTCAGCAGCTCCCTCAGCTGCCGCATCTCCTGCAGCAGCGTCACGATGTGCATGTGCAGGTTCGTGTTCCACATCACGATCGCATCTTCCAGCAGCCAAACGTCCACCTTCGGCGCACCCTCCACATCCACGTACTCCACCCGCACACCCTTCACGTTCGCGAACACATTCTGCAGCTCGGCCGACCCGTACTCGCACCCCGTGATGTGCCGGAAGTCCAGAATCTCCATCTGGAACCGGTCGAAGCGTACAAAGTGTTTCTGGGCCGATTTGCCCACCGTCAGCTCATTCAGATTGGCCAGCATGCAGGTGTCGTGCTGGTTGAAGAAGAAGCCCGATATGTCCGTCACGCGCGCATTGATCAGCAAATCGAGCGTGGCGAACGATCCGCGCCGCTCCCTGCCCGCCGCCGCCAGTGGCGTGTGGTGATGGTCCCGGGCGGCTGCCGGCTGCTTGGCACTCGCGCTCGACGAGCGGTACTGCTCCAGGCAGCGCTTGGCGTTCACCAGATAGTCGGCCAGCGTTGGGCTGTACTCCACCCGGAACGTGTGGATGGAAAAGTCCAGCTTGGTCGTGTCGCCGTAGCTGCTCAGCTTGATCAGGCTCATCGCCACGTAGAACGGGCTGCCCCGTATGTGGCCCTTCTTGAGGCTTTGCGCATTCTCCCGGTGCGATACGTTCGAGCTGAGCGACCACCAGACCGACTCGATCAGCAGCTCAGCGCTCCAGTGGCGCCGGTCGAGCAGCAAGTGCAGCAGACGATTCCCGTACGGCTGGCTGCGCTTTTCCGCAAACTGTTCCAGCAGCAGCTTCGCGTGGTTGCAACACATCGACGATACCTGCGCCGGCCCGAACCGAAACACGGTCGTTACGTCCCACAGCTCGGCACAACCCTTCACGACAATGCGCCTCAAAAAGTCCTCCAGCAGCTTCGAACCACCGGCCGCGTTGCGTGTGCGGCGCGTGCGACACTGGGCGGCCACCAGCCCGGGCAGCTTCAGGGTGGCCGAGTTCAGCTGCTTCCGGCTGCCGGCCCGTTCGCCCGTGAAGAAGTTCTTGCTGATCCACCCGTAAATCTCGCGATGGTTGTAGATCAGCACGAACGAGGACAGCTTCGAGTAGATGTTCACCAGGCTGCCCTCCAGCTTCGCGTCCACGCTGAACTGCTGCAGAAACAGCAGCTTCTCGTGCAGCGTGTCGATCTCGAGCTGCTGCAGCTGCATCCCCACGTACACCAGCGGCAGCTGATGCTCGCCGGGGAGGGGGCCGCTCGGCGGGGTGCTAAACTTGCTCGACACCGCAAACTTTTGCAGCGTGGCGGAGAAATCGTTCGACGAGTTCTCGCGCACCGCACTGATGGTGGTGTTTTCGATCTTGATGAAAAAGTTTTTCGGCACGATCGGTGCAAACCGCTGATACCACTCGTGCAGGGAGAACTCTTCCCCCTGCCCCGCTTCGAACGGATGATCGGCCGGTTCGTGGTCCGGGTCGGCGGTTCCGTGCTGGCGCTGGTACAGCTGCTGCCGGCGCTTCTGCGCCTGGGTGTCCTTGATGAACTCGTACAGCCCACCGTGCAGGATCACCTTCGTCGTGGTCATCGCGAGGCTAAGCTTCTCAAGCGACATTGGCGTATCGACCACCAGCACCCCGTCCAGCGCAATGCCGAAGCACAGCTCGGCCAGGCAGGGCTGCGGCAGGTCGGATATTTTGCGCGACCGCTCCAGCCGCTTCGGGGTGGAAATACAGTGCCGCAGCACCTTCGCCTGCGCGTCGCTGAGCGAGGCGGACACGAGCAGCGACTTGGTGCTGTGCACCAAGCTGCCGTCCAGATGCAGCTCCTTGGCCGTGGCGTGCAGCAGCCAGCCCGGCTCCTGGGCACTGTTTAGCAGGGCCACCGACACGTTGTGTATGTGCACCGCCATGAACTGGGCAAAGATGAGAAGATTGGGCGGCACTTTCTTCTCCCGAAAATCAAGCGGTTTGCGCTGGGAGTCCGCTGCCGCTTTCGGCTGACCGAACCCGCCCCACTCGCTCCCAGCCCCGGGTCCGGTGGGGCTACCGGAGGGTGTAGGGCTGCCGCTGCCACCCGCCGGCCCCTTGTTGACGTCCTTGTTGATGCGCACGTCGCGCACATTGATGGACAGCAACTTCGACACGTCGGAATTGACGAAGCTGCTCTGCACGCTCAGCTCAACGATTTGCACCGAGAAGCCGTTCTTGGACACGGTGATGTCGCGCACCGAGAAGGGTAAGCTGAACCGACCGATGTTGATCTCGGCGTTGTACACCTTTTTCATCACGAAGCCAATCAGTTTTGGTATCAGCCTGGAAAAAGAGGAACCACATAAGTTGCGCACACACACAAATTCCATTCGATTCATTGGGATGGGCTTGACCTTCGAGGTGCCGTACATCCGCTTCAACTTACCATGTTAACACTAGATAAATGACCAAAGTGAAGATTATCGTATAAACAAAGTTGATCATGGTGCTGCACCATTGCCCTCACCCTCCGGGGTGAGACGCACAAGCACTAAATAGTGAACGGATTAATTAACTTTTTCCCTTTCCCCGTAGCGGAGGAGGATTGTTTTCCTCCTATCGATACGCTGAGCAACTGTTTGACAGAAGTGATGTGTTTTTTTTTGTTCCTCGTCGTCTTCTTCCCAAATGTCACTTCTTCGATGGGCCATTCCCGTACACGCACGTACACAGCTGTGTATCGTAGCATAGCCAACTGCAGCATAGATCAGCTGTTTTCATGCATGTGCCGGCTGCTGGCCGAAAGTGAGCAAAAGAGAGAAAGAGAAGAAAAATGTTAAGAAGCAAACACAACAATGCGCTGATGCAGGGTTCGTTTCTTATCCATCAGATCTAATGTGAAGTCCCCTGTGTAAGAAACTATCCATGTTTTTTATTATTTTATATCAAAGTAGAGAGCGTTTTTGAATATTTAAACGTGTAAAGGATACTGCAATTGATAGTTGAAAAATAAATGAACAAATAAAATTTTACCAAAACCAAGTGCAAACTCGTATGCTCGATTATCCGGCATAAAACCTCCGGATAATCGAATCAGCGCTGTCACAGTGTTGATTAGTGATGTGCTCTCCAGAGTATGCCCACGACTCCGATCCGACTCCGACTATTATTAGTCCGATTTCGACTCCGGCAAAATGGAACCGGATTATATCCGCCCGGAGTCGGAGTCGTCCAGAGTCGTCCGGAGTCGTTCGGAGTCATTCAAAGTCGGAGACTTTCGGAGTCTTTCGGAGTAGTAGTTCGGAGTAGTTCGGAGTCGTTCAGAGTCGTCTGAGTCGTCTGGAGTTGTCAGGAATCGGCCAGAATCAATCGGAGTCGGGGTCTTCGGAGTCGTTTAGAGTCGACCGGAGTCGACAGGAATCAGAGTTGGTCGGAACCAACAGAAGCAGTGTGCTTTAATATGCTTGTGATCAGACATTTCCTATCATTGTGTTTTTTTTGTCACTTTGCGCGTGCACTTCATATACAGGTGTCCCCCAAGATACGACTGTATTTGGGACCGAAAAAAAGTCCCAACGCAAGGCGTAAGTCGAAAATGTCGTATGTCGAATATCTGTCAATGTAAAATTTATAACCGAAGTTGAAGAGTCGAAATCTATTATATCGTGTTTTTTATTTGAAATAATGTTCGATAATGTATAAATTTCACACAAAAAGTCGTTTACACAATATAGATATTCAATATCGGGTAGTTGTGGAATCTTTGGAAATTTGTGTGTAACGGTTATCAGCTCAGAAATTCAAAAATATACATCAATTTCTGCTCGATGACAACTTTTCACTGTCAAAATCAAAATCGTCGTATCTGCGAATCGTCGTAACTCGAGGGGGTCGTAACTCGGGGGACGCCTGTACAGGCCTTTGTTTCGAACACCGACTCTGGACGACTTCGAACGACTCCGCCCAAGCGCCACAGATTAAGCTTAAACGACTGGAAAATTGAATATCCATATAAAAAAAAATGAAAGCTCCACAGCTTCATTGGTTTGATCAATAGATGGCGTATTACAACTCATCATTATATTGCTATCCTGTTCTTGCAATGTGTTTCGACAAGTTTCATCTTATCATGACCTATATAGCCTTATAACTTTCTGAGCAAAAATCTATGTGAATGGTCATGTGGTCAGATACGTGGGTATCAACACCAACGACCATAACTCAATTCTCACTTGCTTCAGTACTGGTGGTTTCCGTTGGAGTTTAGTAATTAAACAATTGTATCGCCGTTCTAGTTCTAGCGATGCATAACTTCAATGCGAAACTATACAACAGTACAGAGGAAATGAGAAAGCTCTCCTCCAAGCGATGAAGCTCAACTGGTTGGGGTATCCCACCAACAGAGAGCGCCACCAGCTTTTTTGCTATTTTTAGAATGAATGAGTCGTTTGCCGTCTGCTAAACGAAGTCTTTCTATATTCCGTTTAGGTAGAGAACTTGAGTCGTTTAGAAGCCGTTTAGTGGTCGTTTAGTGGATTTGTGGCACTTGGGCGGATTACTCCGAACGACTTCAAACGACTCCAGACGACTCCGAACGACTCCAAACGTCTCCGGACGACTCCGCACGACTCCAGGCGATTCCGAATGATTCCGAACGACTCTGGATAATGTAGGGCGGACCTACCTTTCGGAGTCGATTCCGATTTTATCGGAGTCAGATCGAGGTCGTCTCCGTATTTTTTTCCAACTTTACCCATCACTAGTGTTAATGCCAATTGTTTACAAAAAAAGACGCGCTGCGAATGCGAAAATGTGTTAAGTGCTCGCTCCGAAATAAATTCACATTTTACAATGAAAAATGAACCCCACACGTGTCGCTTGTGCTTGCGCAGTTTGTTCCGTGGTCGCAAAATTGCCATCACGAACGAAGACTTTCAACAGAAGCTAAAAGCTGTGTTTTCGTTCGATGTAAGCAAATCGAAAGGGAGTTAACCGTTTTCAGGGGTTTTAATTAATTGGTTTGCTTGTAGATTACGCCGACAGAAAATCTCCCGGCCGATGCATGCCGTGGATGCCGAGAAACGGTCGAACAGTTCTACGAGTACAGTGAGAAAGTTCGAGCCAACCAGGAAAGCCTGGAAGCTTCGATTACCGCCACCGAAGCTGATCCTGACGAGAAGGTGAAAAAAGAATCGCCAGCCAAAGTCGCTTCCGAACCAAATGTACACACAGACCCTGCCGACAGCATCGTGCAGGTTGAGAATTATCATATTGAGCTGCTGAAGGTAGAACCATGCCTTCCCGCGACGAAACAGACAAGTGATCAGCACGATGAACTGGTTGTGGAGTATTTGTCGGAAAGTTTAGTCAAAGCAGAATCGAACGACAGTTTAAATTACGACGATGATAACGGTGACGTGCTAGAAGACACTGAACCAGCACGGGAGGAGCCCACGACCGACGAAGACAAAGGTAAACCGAGCAATACACCACAGCGACGCAAGAGGGAAAACCGGCCCCGGGAGGAGGATGAAGAGCTGCTGCGTAAACATTTCCACCTGGGGTGTGAAAAGTGCTCCTACAAGGCGGAAACGGTAGCGGCACTGTTTCACCATTACCGCCTGGACCACCAAACACCTGGCTACGTCGAGTGTTGCAATCGGAAGTTTTTCCGGCGCGCACGGCTGCTCGAACATTTGGGCGCACACCTGGGATCGATCGTGTGCGACGTGTGCGGCAAAGTGTTCCGGAACGTGTGCTCGCTCAATCTGCACAAGCTGGACCACGAGCAGCCGAAGCACGCGCGGCAGTACAAGTGCGAGCTGTGCAACTATTCCTTCCACAAGCTGTACCACCTGAAGCAGCACCAGAAGCGCCACGAGCGGTTACGGTGCACCGTCTGCGATAAGGTGCTGGCCGGCGAGCAGGGGCTGAAGACGCACATGCAAAAAGTGCACGGCACGGACAACACACAGATCTGCCCCACCTGTGGCAAGGAGTTCCGCTGCCTGCTGGCCATGAAGCGGCACATCAGGGCGCACCTGGGCATCGTGACGGTCGAGCGGGTGCAGTGCGACCAGTGCGCGAAGTGGTTCGACAGCAAGCTGAACCTGCGCAACCATATCAAGGGCGTGCACGATGGGGCCGGCCCGATCCAGTGCGATGAGTGCCAGCACGTCAGCCCGAACCGGCGGGCACTGACGAACCATAAGCTGCGGACGCACGGCCGCAAGCAGACGTTTGAGTGCGAGCACTGCGGGAAGAAGCTGAACACGAAGCTCACGCTAAAGGAGCACATGGCCACGCACACGAACATTCCGCTCTACTCGTGCGAGTTCTGCGGCATCACGTTCAATTCCAACGCGAACAAGTACGTGCACCGGAAGAGCAAACATCCACAGGAATGGGAAGCGATGATGCAGCAAAAGCTCATGCAGCGAATGGGTCCAACTGCAATATTGCCGGAATAGAGGCGACAGTTTTATATATTAAATGGTTAATAAAAAAAAAGAATGTTTAGCCTTTGGAAAAAGCTCATTCCTCATCATGATCCTCGTTTTGATGGAAAACTTAAATGATCTCAGCTACGTAGAGAAGATTTGTATTGTCGGACACGTGTAAAGTATAATACGGATAATCAATGTTTTGCTGTACCTAATGTTTATTTTACACTTCTTGATGAGCGAAAAACAAAAAGCCAACACGTCTTGACGCTTTGTTTGGGATGTTGTTTCGTGTTCGATTTGTATTTTTTAATCGATGTCATAAAAATTAAGAGCTTCAATTGCTGAACTCCCTTGAAAAATCGTTGAATTCAATGTTTTAAAGAAATGTTCCGATACTTAACCTACCTTGTATCGTGTCACTGCATGCTTACAGTACCTCGTACTCTTGAACCTGTGTGGAGTCAGGACGGCTGTTCGGTCGGTTAGCGAGCGTCACCTTCTTTCTCTTCACGTGCAACCGATCCTTCGCATGGGGCAGCTTTTTCAAAAAGAACTTTGCCACAAACGCATCCGTAATGGCAATAAAGCGATTGCTTCCCAGCGCGGTAAACAGTTTCATGATGTGCGTTTGGGCGCTCATGGGTATTTTCGCTTCCCCCGGCTTACCCCGCCCCTTCCAGCTGCACAGTGGGAGAAATTCGCGCCTGAATACCAGATCCATCGCTTCCACCAGCCGACCGTTCGGTTCCTCGCCCAGTATCTTCTTGTTCAGCCAGTTCGTGAGATTGCTCTGGTACGTGCTATCCGTGGCGAGCCTGTAGTCCAGCTCGTTCAGCTGCTCCTCGTTAGCAACTGGCTCGAACTCGAACGGGGGCTCGCCTGCATCTGCACCGGCCGCATTTTCGCCCAGCGCAACGGCGTCCTTCACCTGCTCGAGTGTGGCCAGCGTTGTGCCGAGCTTTTTCTCCACCCGCAGCACGCGGATCGAAACGTCCTCCACCTCCTTTTGGATGTGGTCCATCTTGCGGTGCAGCTGCCCGATCTGACCCGACATGGAGGAGAGTATCTTCAGCACGTCCCCGATCGTGGCGTCGCCGGTATCCTCGAACGGATCTTCATCGTCGCACGTCATCATTAGTTCGTTTGCCTCTTTGCCTTGCATTTCAACTGAAAAGGATACAAGCAGCGCTAGTCATCAGCACGATTCGTCAACATTGTGTGTTCGCTTTCACCTACGCTCCATCTTGATGAGCCTCTGTTCCGCTTCGTACTCTTGCTCGAATTTGCTTTCCAACAGCTCACGAATTTTGTAGATTTTACCCGTTTTATCACGCGCCGTAGCCATGTTTTGCGAGGCCATGGTAGATTGTTAGCATAAAAATACTGCAACAATAGACCAGCGTTCACTGTTTGCTAGCGTCTTTTCGAGAATAAACAAATCGCCTAGCCCATTGACAGTTCGCTGAAGTTTGTCAAAAAGCAGCGCACTCACACGCACGCACGCGCATACACCCATCGTCAGATGGCGGCTACACACATACACATGTAAGCTTTGTGCGCTTCAAAACGTCTGTTTCGGCGCAAGAAGTACAGGATGTTCCGAATTGGCTAAAAGTGTTTCCGGAAATTCCATGTTCGGTGAGTTCAGTAAATTATACGCTTATCGACTTATTTCATTTGTTGTCTTTCATTCTAACAAATTATTCATTATGTCTGTAAGCAAAATCAATCATATCGGCACTTAACTAAATAATATACATCGAACATGGTCACATAACGTGGTTCATAGGGGTTTTCCCCTAAGCATTCTCAACAATCCTACAGTTGTCACTAACTTGGACAACTTACTGCTGTCGGTTCCGCTCGACATTGGATCGAAATTTGCTGAGCTCCAGCAAGGTGTTGCAGCACAGTCGTATCAGGTTGCTTTTTCACATGCAACCGGCAGCCCTTTCTTTGATTGCGTTTTAAGTACACTCGATTCTTTGCATACGGCAGTTTCTTCTGGAAGAACTTGGCCACAAACGCATCCGTGATGGTGGTAAATCGATTACTTCCCACCACCCTAAACAGTTCCATAATGTTTCGCTGAGCGCTCATCGGGATTTTGGGCTCGGGTTTGGAGCGCCCCTTCCAGCTACATTTCGGCAGAAAATCTCGCTTAAACACGATCTCCATTGCTTCGTGCAGCCGGTTTTTGGAATCTTCGCTCACTATTTTCACGTTCAACCATTTGGTGAGATTGCCCTGGTACTCGGCGTCGGATCCGAGCTTGAAGTCCAGCTCGTTCAGCTCCTCCTCCGTTGCTTACGGCGTTAAACTCGAATCCAGCCAGTTCGGGATCGGAGCTCTTCAGTGCCAGATCGCTAATGCTCACCACGTCCTTCAGCTGTTCGAGCGTGGCTAGCGTTGTGCCGAGCTTTTTCTCCACCCGCAGCACGCGGATCGAAACGTCCTCCCCCTCCTTCTGGATGTGGTCCACCTTTCGGTTGAGCTGTCCGATATGTTGCAGCACGGTCGTAAGCAAGCTGAACACGTTCTCGATCGTTGGTTCGCACACGTCAGCTAATGGATCCTGCTCTTCGCAGGTCAGCAATAGTTCGCTGGTGAGTTTCGTTTTTGCTTCCTGTTCGCCTAAAACGAGGTAAAAGGCTGCATCGTAAATTTGCCCCAAATTCGTATGCCCGACCGAACAACATACGCTTCAATCGTAAATAATTTTGTTCCGCTTCAAACTCCTCGTCAAATTTGCTCGAATTTTTTAAATGTTGCCCGTTTTTTTGTCACGTTGTGTTGCCATGATTTACCGCTGTTCCCTTTCTATGTAGAGCAGAGTGTAATCTTTTTATGATATTGTATCGTTTAATTTGTTGAATGAAATCTGTGCGCGTCCCGTACTCTAGCGTCGCAGTGACTGTAAACAAACTGGTTTCATTTGACAGATGGCGGATGTTTTCCAATAGACGCACACGCACACACATGCTTGGTGCGTCGCTACGTGCTTCACACTAGTGATGTGCTCTTTGGAGCGCACCCACGATTTCGATCCGACTCCGTCAAAATCTGAATCATTAGTTCCGCCCGGCAACAGCATGCCAGTCATGGGTTCAAGCCTCAAATAGACCGTGCCGCCATACGTAGGACTGAATATCCAGCTATAGAAGGGGGGGGGGGTAATCCAAAAGTCATTCAAAGCCAACCACACAAGTGGTACAGGCAGGCCTTGACTGACAACGGTTGTTGAGCCAAAAGAAGAAGTTCCACCCGGAGACGGATTCGTCCGCAGTCGCCCGGAGCCGTTCGGAGTCGCCCTAAGTCATTCAGAGTCGCCCGGAGCCGTTCGGAGTCGTCCGGAGTCGTCAGGAGTCGGCCGGAGTCGGTCGGAGTCAACAGGAGACGTCCGGTATAATGTCCAGCATTTCTTTTCTTCTTGTTTTTTTGTCTCTCACTTTGTGGCGCCTTTGTTTCTAAGGACGACTCCGGCTGACTCCGGGTGACTTCGACTCTGTTATGAGTTTATAGTAAGCCGTTATTTGGATAACGAATAACTTTAATCTTAGTAGCCTATGATTCACTGTTTGCACTACTGCCAATAACGTCCAACCGACTCCGAACGACTCCCGATGATTCCGGACGACTCCAGATGACTTCAAACGACTCCGAACTACTCCGCACGACTCCTGGTGATTCCGGACGATTCCAAACGACTCTGGATAATGCTTGGCGAGCCTACCTTCCGGAGTCGATTCCGAAATTATTGATGTTGGATCGGGATCGATCTTCGGATTTTTGCCAACTTTATCCATCACTACTTCACACATCCACATTTATGCTTCTCTTTCTAAAACATTTATGGACCTGAACATTTTTCCTAAAATGTGTATTCAAATCCTTATTTATTATTTCGAAGTGATTTTAATTCCTCTTCCGCTTACAAGCTACATGCTTCTGTACACTAAACATTAGGCACCCTCCTATGTTCCAGCTAAATCTACTCAGCCAGCGAATCTGAGTTCGCGTCGCATACTCTGGATTTCTTATTGTAATCATGGGGTCTATAACCTTTCTGGTTGAGTCGCGTCTTGGCGTGCGGCAGTTTTTTCTGAAAAAACTTGGCCACAAATGCACCCGATATAGAGGTGAAGCGACTACTTCCCACCACCCGAAACAGTTCCATGATGTGCGTTTGCGTACACATGGCAATTTTGCGATTCAGTCGCCCCTTCCAGCTACACAACGGCAGAAACTCGCGCGTGAAAACCACCTCCATCGCTTCATACAATCGACGGTCGGAATCCGAGTTCAATATCATCGCGTTCAACCAGCTGGTGAGATTCCTCCTGTACGCATTGTCCGTGGCCAGCCTATGGTCGAGATCGTTCAGCTCTTGCTCGTTACTTACGGCACGGAACTCAAACCCGGGCTCGGGGGGAATGACTTTCGTTGCCATGCCTCTAGGCATCAACGTGTCCTTCACCTTTTCCGTCATCGAAAGCGTTGAGTTCAGCTTTGCTTCCAGCTTTAGTACGCGGTGCTTTGCTTCGCTTACTTGCTTTCGAAAGGTGTCCTGCTTCCCAGAAAGCTGCTCGATCTTGCGAGACACAGTGTTCAGCATCTTCATCACGTCCGCGATCGTTGCATTGTCGGGATTAACGTTTGTATCCTCATCTTCGCAGGTCATCATTTGTTCGATTGCTAACCTTTCCTTTGCTTCCTGTTCCCCTAAAGCAAATCAAATGCTGCATAATATACATTTGTCTCGTTCGAGCGCCCGACAGATGAACTTACGTCGCGTTCGTAACAATCTTTGTTCTGCTTCAAACTCCTGGTCGAATTGATCCTCAATCCGTTTACGAAGTAGATAAATTCTGCCAGTCTCTTTATCACGATGGGAAGCCATGGTGGTGTACACTATTTCACTATTCCAATTTGCTGTAGGAAATCAACGCATCCTCCGTACATTCGCCGTGTTGAATGTAAACAAACTGTGTTTGTGTGGAAAGTTTGAGAAAATCCTTTGCTAGCTGTCAAACGACACACTCACACGTCGCTACATGCTTCACACGTGCACATTTATGCTTTTCCTGGAGTTTTACCACCTTCACAGAAACGAGCGTAACATCAAATAAGTGATAGAATAGAACCTTCCACCTCTGATGTTTTACCCGATTTTCAGTATTTGTATTCAAATTCTTATTTATTATTTTTATTATATTTTTTATTTATTATTTATTATACGCCATATACGAGCTAGTTGCACCTCCTTGCATTGTTTTCGTGCTTCTGTACATACAACAGCAACAGATTAATTCATAACAAATGCGATCTCCTAAAGGCTACTTCTACCCAATGAAATCGGTATCCAGAGCGAGTGGATCGGAGTTCTTTTGGCGTCGTCTGCTTGGCAAATTATACGGAGCGGCTCTTCTCACGCTGAGTCGTAGCGTATTGCGCGTTAATTTCCTTACAAAGAACTTTGCTACAATTTTGTCCGTAATAGTAGTGCAGCGATTACTTCCCACCACCCGAAACAGCTCCACGATGTACCTTTGCTCACATATGGCAATTTTGGGCCCTGATTTACTTCGTCCCTTCCAACTACACAACATCAGAAACTCCCGCTCGAAAACCAAATCCAACGCATGCAGCATTCGGCGGAAGGGTTTCTGTAAACTTATCTTCGCCTTCAGCCAGTTGGTGATGTTCCTGCAGAACGCCTCGTCCGTGGCCAGCCTGTGGTCGAGATCGTTCATCTCTTGCTCGTTACTTACGGCACGAAACTCAAACCCGGGCTCTGGGGGATCGTCCTGCTCCGGCGTCCAATATCTAGCCAGCATCTCGTCCTTCACCTTTTCCGTCATCGAAAGCGTTGTGTTCATTTTTGCTTCCAGCTTTAGCACGCGGTGCTTTGCTTCGCGCACTTCCTTCTGAAAGGTGTCCTGCTTTCCACAAAGCTGCCCGATCTTGCGAGACACAGTTTTGAGCATCTTCATCACGTCTGCGATCGTTGCACTGTCGTGATTAATGGTTGGATCTTCATCTTCGCAGGTCATCAGTAGTTCGTTTGCTAACCTTTCTTTTGCTTCTTGTTCCCCTAAAACAAATCAAACGATTTACAATACATTTACCAGACTCGAACGAACTTACGAATGAACTTACGTTGCAATCGTATCAATTTTTGTTCTGCTTCAAACTCCGCGTTAAATTTGCTCTCCAGCTTATCTCGAAATCGGTATATTTTGCCGGTATCTTTATCATGTTGTGAATAAGACGCCATGGTGTTACAGACTCACTGTTCAATTTGCTGCAGGAAAGCAACGCGCACCCCGTGCATTCGTCGTGTGGAATGTAAACAAACTGTTTCATTTGACAGCTAGCGGAGGCATCTTCATTGTAGTGATGGGAAAAATGAAGCTTTCGTCGGAATCGATTCCGACTAGCTCCGAAGATTTCGTCGCAATTGATTATGGATAGTAGGTCCTGATTCACATTCCGGAATCGATTCCAGATTCCCAATCGGCTGTGGAATTGGCTCCAGAATCAGTATCGGTTTTGGAATCGGAATCGGGTCCGGAATTGAAGTCGGTTGCGGAAACGGAATTTTCTTTGAAATCGCCCAAGCGCCACAGGTTAAGCTTAAACGACTGGAAAATTGAATATCCATATAAAAAAATGAAAGCTTCACAGCTTCATTGGTTTGATCAATAGATGGCGTATTACACAACTCATCATTATATTGCTATCCTTTTCTTGCAATGTGTTTCGACAAGTTTCATCTTATAATGACCTATATAGCCTTCTAACTTTCTGAGCAAAAATCTATATGAATGGTCGTGTGGTCCGATACGTGGGTATCAACACCAACGACCATAAATCAATTCTCACTTGCTTCAGTATTGGTGGTTTCCGTTGGAGTTTAGTAATTAAACAATTGTATCGCCGTTCTAGTTCTAGCGATGCATAACTTCAATGCGAAACCATACAACAGTACAGAGGAAATGAGAAAGCTCTCCTCCAAGCGATGAAGCTCAACTGGTTGGGGTATCCCACCAACAGAGAGCGCCACCAGCTTTTTTGCTATTTTTAGAATGAATGAGTCGTTTGCCGTCTGCTAAACGAAGTCTTTCTATATTCCGTTTAGGTAGAGAACTTGAGTCGTTTAGAAGCCGTTTAGTGGTCGTTTAGTGGATTTGTGGCACTTGGGCGGAGTCAGTTTCGGCATAGCCATAAGAATAAGCGTTTGGGTTCAATGATGCTACGTATTGATAGTCGCAAATAATCCAAATTAGCTTGTGAACGATCCATTCGCATAGAGACTCCCAGATTGATTTCGCTTCTGAAACTTCCCAATTGCCACAAATTCACTAAACGACTACTAAACGGGTTCTAAACCCGACTCAAGCTCTCAACCTAAACGGAATATAAAAAGATTTCGTTTAGCAGACGGCAAACGACTCATGCATTCTAAAAATAACAAAAAGTTGGTGGCGGCATCTGTTGGCGGAATACTTAACCAGAGGAGCTTCCTCACTTGGAGGAGAGATTTCTCATTTCCTCTGTAATGTTGTATGGTTTCGAATTGAAGTTATACATCGCTAGAACTAGAACGGCGATACGATGGTTTAAATATTAAACTCCAATGTAAACCACAAGCACTGAAGCAAATTAGATTTGAATAACGGTCGTTGGTATCGGCTCCGGAATTGATTCCGAACTTGGAATAGGGCAGGTTCGATTCCGAGCTCCCACCACTAATCTCCATACACTGAGCACACACACACACACACACACACACACACACACACACACACACACACACACACACACACACACACACACACACACACACACACACACACACACACACACACACACACACACACACACGCACGCATGCACACGCTTTGTGTGTCACTACGCGATTCACTCATACACATTTATAATTATTTACCCTCATGTTTCGAAAACATTCGTTTTCAGCTCAAGAATTATGGACAACGAATGTTTTTTGTGTTCATTTTTTAATAGAAACTTGGCACCTACTTGTTCATTTGTCCCGTTAACAGGACTACGTAACAAAATCACGATCGCTTATCCGTTGTAAAACTGATACTGAACCCATGACGGTCTTAGAACCTGCCCTGTAACTGGTATTAAAACCATATCTGTGCTGAATCAATTCCCAGTTTTATTCATTTTTCAAACTTCCCCTATAGCTGTTCCCGATCCGGAACGAAACGTGAACCTGTTCCGGTAGGAATTAGCATAGGAGTGTAAGCTCAATTAGTATTTTGCTTGACCGCGCTCAATTTTTGTATACATTGACCGCGCTATATCCGACACATTCTCCTAAAGAATATTTTACAAATTCTTAGTACTCTATAAGTTGTGTAAAAAGTCTATACTATAAGGTGCTTGCATCCATCTATGTTCCGGTTCAAAGTACTTTTCGTCCGGATTTGAGTTTACATCGGCTATTTAGGATTTTTTATTGCATACCGGCTTCTATAACCTTTCAAGTTGAGCCGCGCCTTGGCAAACGGTAGTTTCTTAATAAAGAATTTGGCCACAAATTCATCTGAAATAGTAATGAACCGATTACTTCCAACCACCCGAAACAATTCCATTATGAACTTTTGGGCACTCATGGATATTCTGAATTGCCCCGGTTTGGCTCGCCCCTTCCAACTACACAACGGCAGAAACTCGCGCTGGAAAACCACCTCCATCGCTTGATGTAAGCGATGGTTTGGATCCGGGTGTAATATCTTCGCGTTCAGCCATTTGGTGAGGTTCCTGCTGTACGCCTCGTCCGTAGCCAGTCTGTGGTCTAGATCTTTTAGCTCTGTCTCGTTGCTTACTGCTTGAAACTCAAACCCGGGAACGGGTGTAACGATCTGCTCCGTCGCCTTCTGGTAATCGTCAGACATCAACTCGTCCTTCACCGCTTCAGCCATGTAAAGCACTTCGTTCAGTCTTCTATCCAGCTTCGTCACACGGCTCTTTGTTTCGTCTAGCTGGTGTTGGAATGTATCCTGCTTACAAGCAAGCTGCTCGATCTGGACCGACAAGGTTCGCAGCACCTTCACTACGTCTGCGGTCGTTGCGTTGCTGGGGTCAGCGAATGGATCTTCATCGTCGCAAGTCAACATTAGTGCGCTTGGCTCAGCTTCTTCAGATGGTTCATTGTTTGCTTGCTTTTCACCTAAAATGGGACCCAATTGACGATGGTTTATGGTTTTGTCTCGTTGCAGCTCCCAGCACCACTAACTTACGCTGCAACCGCAACAATCTTTCTTCTTCTTCAAACTCCTTCTCTATCTTCTTTATCAGTGCATCACGAAACTTGTAGATACTGCCGGATCTTTTGTCACGCGACGAGGCCATGCTGTTTTCGAATAATTCTCCGTTCAGTTCGTTTTAATTTTTACGTGCGTTCGACGCATCCGTCGCGATGAAAACAAGACAGCCTGCTGTTTGTCGGCAAAGGTTTGTCAAAACTCAGCACACGCACACATATGAAAATAAAAGAAACATTTGTTGCTTTTCACACACACACACGCACATGTTCGGGGTGTGTTATTCCGATTTTGAATCGTTCGTTTCTCTAATTACTGAACATATTTTAACTATTGTATTCGTGTTAATTTTATTTATCAGAAAACGATTTTGTGTACTTTGATGCACTGTAGAACATGCTTGATGGATCCGCCGGTTTGGAGCCACTTGACAGCGCGCTCTTGTTTGGTAACAAAAGCAAGATTGTTTACGCTGAAAAGAAGCATTCTGTAGCGCTGAAGATCCGCAGCCACAGTTCGTGATTACAACCCAAGCGAAATTTTTCGGGGATAATGAACACAAACTCATGCCATCTCTCTCTATTCATCAGCCCTACTCTCTCACACGCATCGATGAACTTTTACACATATCTTTGTTCATTGTATTATATTTGAAGGGTTTAAAAGTGATAGATAACAATTCATGTTCATGAAGTAGTTATGGTCAAATGTTAATGGTGTAATGTTTGTACCATGGTCGACATGAGTTCAATTCCATTTTTATTGTTTTTATTGATGATTTAAAGTTTTATTTAATTTTTAAAACATCCTCCTCCAATAACTTCAAACCCATTTACTCATTGTTAGAAATGCGTGTTTAATAGTTAATCTGTTATTTTTATTGTTTTATTTATTTCTTTTCATTTATTTAGTATCAGTACCCCTTCATACAACCAAACCAGTAAATAGCACGATAATGAATAATAATATGGTGGCGCAACTGGCAAAGTGATTCCAAATAGAACTAGCGATGTGGTTGGTAGCATCAAGGATGAAGCATGAGCATGAATTGGAACATGAGTGGAGGGAGTGAATCCGAATGTTCATTTCTATTTTTAGCTCTTTTTCGCATGGGTTCATCTTTCACGTGTGTTCACTATCCCCGAAAATGATCTGTATTTCGTTGGTCTTTTCGGGGATAATTCGTTAACGAATTATCCCCGAAAAGACCAGCGAAAACCAGCGTGGTCGGGAGCTTGGGAAGTCAAAGTGATAGCACGTTAAACACAAACAAACCAGTGAATAGCTCCAAGAAGAAGGCGAAACAGAATGGCCGCTAAACAAAACGCTACTTTTCGGGTAGATTTTTCACAGATACCGAAAAAGCCATCCAGGGCTGAAGCGATTAAATTTCTAATAAATGTATTAAAGTTGGAAACAGATAAACTAGAGAAGGTGCAGGTCTTAAATATGGCACCCATTATTAGCGTGGAAATGAAAGATCCAATCCATGCTAGGCAATTTGTGGAAGCCCATGATGGGAAACATGGCATTTTGTGCGATGGTACCGAGTTCAACGTCCCCATCAAAATGGAGGACAATACGCAAGTGGTGAAAATCCTTGATGTGTCGGCTAACATTTCTAACGCAGAAATAAAAGAAATCCTCGCGGCTTATGGAAAACCCGAGGAAGTACTTAATACATATTGGGAAGCCCCGTCCCCATTCGCCGGAATAAAAGACGGCAACCGTTCAACAAATATGAAAATCGAAAAACCAATCCCGTCATTCCTGACAATAAAGGGGGAAATAATTAAAATCCTCTATAGAGGACAGAAAGCGACATGTCAATACTGTGACCAACCAGTGCACTACGGTGTCACATGCACCCAAAACAGAAAAAACACTTACAACACATATAACAAAACAAGTGTCAACAACCGACTTTTCGCAGAGGTCGCACAACAAGGGACAAAAAACCAAAACACAAAAATAGGACCGACCACATACAAGCCTCATACTAGTGAAGCACCAGAAAAGAGTAGCGTCTACAATAACAACCAAAATCCATCAACCAGCAGAAACAATAGTACAGAAACCTTATCCATGACAAGAGTGGACTATAACAAAATTGATGATTTAGACAAAACCGTTACCGGAAAACGACTGGTTATGGATGATATAATTTCCTCCGACACCGACACAACTGATCACGAAAGACAAATTAACCGAACAAGGAAAGCCCGTAAATCGTCAAACTAAATAAATTCAAATATATATATACATAAAAACAAATACAAATTGAAATAAAATGGCCAGAAATATTTCCATACTTCAAACAAACATAAATAGCTTACCCAAAAACAAAGAAGAACTTGAAAGAATAATGAACGCTCAAAACATCACGGCAGCATGCATAATGGAAACATGGTTGAACAAAGATACAGAAAAAAAGGCACAAATTTCAAATTACAATCTTATTACAAACCATAGAGAAGATGGATACGGTGGAACTGCGATCTATCTTAGAAATGACATCAAATACAAAACTAAACAAAGACAATACGACAATGAAATACAAATCACAGAACTGACAATAAGCCAAAACGAAATAAACATAATATCAATTTACGCATCCCCTACCACAAACTGCAACAAACTGAAATCAATTATTGAAAACATACTAAATGATCCACATACAACAACAAAAACAGTGATAGCAGCTGACCTTAATGCCCACCATTCGGTATGGGGAAACCCATACAACGACCGAAAAGGTAAAATGTTGATCGATGAAATCGAAGAATCTAAATTCGTTCTACTACACGAAAACGAAATAACTTTCGTACCAACAGACCCCAATAAAAGAGCCACAGCAATAGACCTTACCATAATAACAGAAAACTTAATAGACAAATGCAAAAGGGAAGTACTAGAACACCACATGGGGGCAACTCACCACAAAACAATCATCACGACAATACAAGAAAATATAACCCCCATAAAAATAAAACGAATCAATAAAAATAAGGCATATCACGAAATAAAGGCTATAAAAATAACAGAGAACAATACAAGCCACGAAATATGCAAAAAAATATCGCAGATTATCAAAAAAAACACAAAAATGACTTTCAAAAGACCAAAGATCTGGTGGAATAGAGCCACCGAAAAGGCATGGCAACAAAAAAACGAAAAAAGAAAGACATTCAACCAGAATAAAACTACGAATAACGAGATAGAATTTAAAAAAACACTAGCACAATTCCGACTCCAAAAACGCCTGAACAAAATTGCAAATTTTGAAAAAAAACTAGACTCCATAGACTCACGAACCAGCCTTGACGAACTATGGAAACTGACCAAAAGAATGGAAGGTAAACAAGAGAACAGCAAAAAAGAAAATATAATTGAAAACAACATGGAGGAGGCAAAAAAATTCTTAAACGACAATTTTAAAAACAACACAAAAGGGGATAAAAATTTATATAAAAACATACCAACGCCAGAAAACATACTAGATGAAGATACATGGCAACAACTGTTGAGAAAAAAGAAAAACACAGCCCCCGGTTCTGACAACATTTCATACGAAATCTTAAAAAACATTAATGCAGAATCCCGACGCGTAATGATAGCGGAAGCAAACGAAATGTGGAAAAAGGGTAAAATAAAAAAACAGTATAAAAAAATCAAAGTGATAGCGATACCCAAACCGGGAAAAAACATTAATGATACAAAAAACTATAGACCGATCTCACTACTCCCAACACGAACAAAAATAATAAATATGGCTGTGTTAAAAAAATTACTAAGGGAATGTGCTATAAACAAGATAATACCAGTAACTTCTCTTGGATTCAGAGCAAATCATTCAATAAACCAATGCATCACATACGTAGTAAACGAAATAAACAACAACAAGCGAAACAAAACCCTTACCGGAGTCATATATGTGGATTTATCAAATGCATATAACAACGTAGATGCAGAAAAATTGATAAAAACCCTAAAAGAAAACCAAGTATCATTGGAAGTAATCAGATGGATCGCAGCATTCCTAAATAACCGAACAATAGAAATGATTTCTGAAAACAAAACAATCAGAAAATTGACCTCAGACGGATTACCACAAGGGGACGTATTATCACCGACTTTGTTTAACATATATACTAGTCAAATCCACAAAAAAATAAATGGTAATCAATTATTACAATATGCAGATGATTTCATCATTATACAAAATGCCAAAACAGCCCAAGAACTACAAACAAAACTAAAAAGATCCCTAAACATATTCGTAGAGGAAATAAACAAACTAAAACTACCGATGAACATCGAAAAAACCAAGTTCATGGTTTTTGGAAAAAGTGAGCACCCGATAACACTAAAAATAAATAATACAAATATCGAAAAAGTAACCACGTATAAATACCTCGGAGCATGGATAGATGGAAATTTGAAGTTTAGAAAACAAATAGAAGAACTAAAAAACAAGGCCAGAAAAAGACTGAATATAATCCGACGCATCTGCAACCAAAACAACAAACTAAGCCCGAAAAAAACAATAGTAGTCCACAGAGCCATAATCAGGGGAATTTTGGAACAAGGGGCCTCTTACATAGGAAACGCAACAAAAACACTCAAAAAGTCACTCCAAACCATAGCAAACCAATCACTCCGAAAAATAACAGGCTGCACCAAAACCACACCAATTAACTCCTTAATGGCAATAGCTGCTGAAGTACCACTACACATAAGAAGCAAATACATAGCAACAAAAGAAACTTTAAAGACAATAACATATTCAAAAATCCATCAGAATCAAATAACAACCAACATAAACAGAATCGCAGAAAAAAACAAAACATACGTAGAAAAAATTATTACCGAAAACAGGGAACTAATTGAAAAAATGGCAAAAATAAAAATAAATAACATAGAAGTGAAAATCCCAATTCATCCTAAACCAGACGAAGAAATTACAAAAGATACCCCTCATAGAGAAATAATATTGAGACAACAATTTGAACAACAAATCAGAAACCTGGAAAAAAAGAAACCGATAGTATATACAGACGGAAGCAAAATAGAAGATAAATGTGGAATTGGCATCTACATAAAACCACACAACAAACCAAATCAGTATATAGCATCCCACTTCAAGCTAAAAAACACGGTACCAATAACTTCTGTAGAGATAACAGCAATTGAAAAAGCCCTACAAATTGCCAATGAAAATAATCTAAAAAACCCGACAATATATACAGATAGCCAGGCAGCATGCTATATTTTAAAAGAAGCACAAGAGAAATGCTACATAGACGAAGCAATACATAACATCCTAAAAACAAGCGAAAAACTCAATGCTGAGATAAGATGGATACCAGCACACATAAACATAGCAGGAAATGAGAAAGCCGACCAATTGGCCAAAAAAGGAAGCACATCAAAAAACATAATTGAAAACAAACTACGAATAAGTGACACAACAATCAACATAAAGAACACAATGAGAAAAGAAACTGAAGATTGGTACACAGCAGAGTGTAGAGAGAAAGGGAAGAAACTAGAAGAATTTCATAAAGAATTCCAATTTAAACCTTGGTACGACGAAATCCCACTAAGCGCAAATGAAATCAAAACAACAAATAAATTACTGGTTGGCCATGACCTATCGAGATATTGGTTAGCTAAAATGAAGATCGAAGAAAACGGTGATTGTCCAACTTGCCATACTCCGGAAACGGGACGCCATAAAATTTTCTACTGCACAAAATACAAAAATCAAAGAGACTCAAACCCTCTCATATCTTGGAATAATTTTATAACCAATTGGAAAGGAAAAACAGGAACAACGATAAAAGAAATCATCCGTTTCATGAAAGAAAACAACATCGAAATTTAAAAGAAAAGATATTCTTAAATCTTAATACAAGAAGTATACACCAACCTATAAACAGATACATCCAAACAACTGACATGGCTGACAATGAAATAGCAAACAACACAACACAGAAAAAAACAACAAGAAAAAGAAAAGACGTTCCCGAACCAAAAGACATATGACTCTAGACAGTCGAAGTCTAAAAGAGAGAGTAAGCCTCTGAATATGTTGTTTAAAACAAACGTTTGTACAACATAGGAGGATACATCCCCTCTCGCCAAATAGAAGAAGAAGAAGAAGATCCGCAGCATTTCGGCACGCAAAAATGAGTGAAAAATGTCGCCTTTGTCTGGGAAGTTTATCGTCCACCAGGCCGAAGATATCGATACGCGACGCTGAATTTCAAGAGGAGTTAAAAACGGTGTTTCATTTCTATGTAAGTAGATAGAGTACGTACGGCGAAAGTGAACGGGTTTCAACTTGTTACTTGTTTCTCCTGTTCCGCTAAAGATAATCCACGATACGGCGCTTCCGGAACACGTTTGCAATGAATGCAGAAGTGCCGTGTCTTACTGCCACTCGTACTTCCTACAGGTTCAGGCCAATCAGGTCCGACTGCTCGGGGAGGCGAACGAAAATGTCCTTAAGCCGGTGGAAAATGTTAAGGTGGAATCACTATTCGAAGAGGAGGACTATATCAAGACGGAAAAGCATTTACAGAAGGAAGAGCTGGTTGTGGATCAAGAGGCACCGATGTGTTTGGAGGACCGGGAAGGATTGAGTGTAGACGAGTATTGCGTTCGAGGGGAGAACGATAAACAGCGACGACGAGCATGCCAAAGTGTTAAAAACAAGCCCGATCTACAAAAAGAGACCGAAAATCAGGACACGTCCGCAAAAGAAGTATCACAAACAAAACGACTAGAGAACGATCAAATCATAACCCAATTCTTCACCCTAGAGTGTGAGATCTGTGCGGCAAAGGCGGAAAGCTTCGTCCAGCTCCTAGACCACTACCAAACCGCGCACAAAACGAAAGGTTACGTGCGGTGCTGCGGTAAGCAGTTCTTTCGTCGATACATTCTAGTAGATCACATTGCAGCGCACCGCGGCACGATTCGGTGCGAAATTTGCCATAAAACGTACAAAACGAAGCGCTACCTGGCGCTACACTTTGCAAAAAGTCACAGCGGCGAAAGGGATCGACCGTTCAAGTGCGACAAGTGTCACGTGTCCTACCCGAAGCAGTATTTGCTGCGGGCGCACGAACTGATGCACGTCCCGCAGCAGTGCCATGTCTGCGAGAAGGTTCTCTCCAACACTCAGTCGCTGAAGGTGCACATCGCCCAGATGCACGGCGGCGATGGGCACCACATCTGTGACACGTGCGGGAAGGTGTTCCGCACCAAACCGGCCATGGAGCGGCACATCAACGAGCACATGGGGGTGGACGTGGTAGAACGGTTACAGTGCGACCACTGCCAGAAATGGTTCAGCGGGAAGTACAACCTGCGCAAGCACGTGCGCTTTATGCACCTGGAGGGCGGGCAGGTGTTTCGGTGCGAGCTATGTCCGCACGAAAGCCCCAACAGTCGGGCACTGGCGAACCACAAGCTGCGGGTGCACGTGGAGGCACGGTTCGAGTGCGAGTACTGTGGCAAGCGGTTCAAACGGCGGCCCAACTTGCGGGAACACATCGCATCGCACACGAACATGCCGCTGTACTCGTGCGAGATATGCCAGAATCGAACGTTCAACTCGAAGGCGAACTACTTTACGCATCGAAAGCACAAGCATCCGCAGGAATGGGAGGCTCAGAAGCGGTTGCGGATGGAGCGGAAAATGAGCAAAAATTAATTTATCAATAAAATCGTTTTAACTTTTTGTTTAATTCGCAAAGTGTCCGATAAGGACACTGTTCAAAAGGTAAACGCTTAGCAGTTCTCTTTTGTCCCAACAATTTTAACAGTTGTTGGTAATAAATTCAAATGTCCCATTACCATTTGCGTATTTTGTTGGTCACTGTGCCGAGTTGACAGCTCGTTGACAGGCTACCGTCTACATGGATCTGTTGTGTACGAGCGGAGCGAACAAGAACAACAAACTTCCAGCTCCACCATGAATCAAGCCGAACCAGCCGCGGTATCGTCCGATAACGAAATGGATGAAAAGTGTCGCCTGTGCTTGGAATGTTGCAATTCCACCAACGCGACACCTATCACGGACGGCGAGTTTGGATCGAAGCTACAGAAGGTGTTCAAATTCCCGGTAAGTTCGATTGTTTTGATCTCCGACGAGACCAGAAGCAGGCACACAGTGTCGTGACCTATCACTATCGCCGACCTATCGCCGTCCCTACTTGCAGATACTGCCGGAAGATACGCTACCGGAACGGGTGTGTCACGAGTGCGTTACGATCGTGTCGGATTTTCACACGTACAGCAAGCGGATTCAGTCCAATCAGGAGCAGCTGCAGACACAGCTGAAGGAGCACAAGTTTCAACCCTTCGAGGTGGTTAAAATTGAAACGCTAGAAGCTGACGATTTCTACGATGCCGAAATGGAGGAAGCACGCGAACGGCTCGAGGAAGAAGCAACGGAACAAACGGTACATGTGAGCGTTACCCGTAAACCAGCCAAACGGGCCCCCAAACCCCCGGACACCGACGCCGCCGACGTGAGTGACGCGTTGCGAGAGGAAGCGGAAGGGGAGGAGGACGAGGAGATCGATGAAGAGGACGATGAAGATTTCGTGCCGAAGGTGGACCCCAAGGACGGTACGCTGAAAGTTCCCGTGCGGCGTCGCCGGCGGCTGGCGCAGGTAAAAGCGCCGCCGAAAAAGCGCACCACCCTGAAGACGGAAAAGCAGATGGAAAAGCTCGAGCCGGAGGAGCTGGCAAAGCAGCACGAGGAGGACAAGCGGATACAGGAGTTTTACAAGTTTGAGTGTGAGCACTGCTCGCTGCCGATGGACAGCTTCGCCGATCTGCAGGTGCACTATCGGCGAGAGCACAGCACCAAGGGGTACGTGCGCTGCTGCGAGAAGGTGTTCTATCGGCGGTTTCAGCTGCTGGACCATATTGCGGCCCACCAGGGCACGATCAAGTGTGAGGTGTGCCAGAAGAGCTACAAGAGCAGCCGCTATCTGGCGCTGCACATGATGAAAAGCCACAGCCGCGAGGAGGACCGGCCGTTCAAGTGCGACAAGTGCCGGCAGTCGTTCCACAAGGAGCACCTGCTGAAGGCGCACCAGGCCAACCATCTGTCGGAGAAGTGCCCGATCTGCGAGAAGGTGGTCTCGTCCAAGTACGCGCTCAAGACGCACGTCGCGCACATGCACGGTAGCGATAGCAACCAGATCTGCGACGTGTGCGGGAAGGAGTTCCGCACCAAGCAGGCGATGGAGCGGCACATCAACGAGCACATGGGGGTGGACGTGGTGCAGAAGGTGCAGTGCAACGTGTGCCAGCGGTGGTTCCACGGGAAGTACAACCTGCGCAAACACGTGCGCTTCATGCATCTGGAGGGCGGGCAGGTGTTTCGGTGCGACCTGTGCCCGCACGAAAGCCCCAACAGCCGGGCCCTGCTGGACCACAAGAAGCGGGTGCACGTGGTGGAGCGGTTCGCGTGCGAGCTGTGCGGCAAGCGGTTCAAGCGGAAGCTGTACCTAAAGGAACACATCGCGTCGCACACCGGCCAGCCGCTGTACGAGTGCGGCATTTGCGATGCCAAGTTTAACTCGAACGCGAACTGCTACAACCACCGGAAGAGCAAACATCCGGAGGAGTGGCAGGCGCGCCGGCAGGCCTTTTTCGAGGCACAGCGTAAAGCGCCGGACAGCGAGCTGAAGAAGGAGGAAGTTGCTTAAAGCGGGAAAGGGCATGCGAGCGAGGGATATGGCAATTATGCTGCATGATAGCATACAATAAACATTACCTTTTTTTACTGGACGATTTTGTATTTTTAACTGCCCCAAGTACGCCGAAGGGTTATTTATACACTTCCTTTTGCGGAAAATTTATTTAAAAAACTTATATTATTCGTTTATAAAATATTTAAAATCTCTTTTTAGACGCCGGAGCGACCATTTTGTGCAGCACTGTACACTGCTGTTGATGTTATTGTTCCGCGCCTGACAGACGCAGTCGGTGCAGTTGCTCGGATTGTTTGTGATGCGAAATTGCAGCGAAGCCAGTGGGGGTGAGCGATAGTGCAGCATTGCTAATAAAATGAATGAAAAGTGTCGCCTGTGTTTGGAGGAAGTGCAGTGTGCCATCGCCGTTTCGATAGTGGACGAGTCGTTTCAGCAAAAGCTGCGGAATGTGTTTTTATTCGAGGTAAAACAGCGCACCGTTGATTGTGTACATACACGCTCACAAACACACACACACGCGTTCGCTCTAACTTTTTTCCAGATCTCGACAGAAGAGCCCTTACCGGAACAGGTATGCCAGCAGTGCCAAACGACAGTGGCCGAGTTTCACGTGTACAGCCAGCAGGTGGAGGCGAACCAGCGCCAGCTAAGGTTAGAGCTGGCGACGGACACGGATGTTGAGCCGGAACCGGTCAAGGTAGAGCCGGACCTTAAGATTGAAATCATGCCAGCGGAAGGGCTGGAGGAGCTGCCGCCGGGCATTGAGTGTGTGGATGTGAAGGAAGAGTACGATGGAAGCATTACGGCCCAGTCGGAATCGGACTTGGATGCGAGCACGGACGATGAGTACATCGTGGCGACCCGGCGCAAGGTCCGTCGTAAAGCGCGCGAACGAAAGGAGCGAAAGGAGCGAAAGGAAGAGAGCGCGGAGCGGGGCAAAGACAAATCGGAAGGGAATGGGGCGGCCCGGCAGCAGGAGAAAGACGAACGGATCAAGGAGTTCTACACGCTGGAGTGCGAAATCTGCTCCATCCTGTTGGATGACTTTGTGCAGCTGCAGGAACACTACCAGCTGGTGCACGACACCCGCGGCTATATACGGTGCTGCAACAAGCAGCTCTTCCATCGGTACACGCTGCTCGACCATATCGCGGTGCATCGGGGAACGATCCGGTGCGAGGTGTGCGACAGAACGTACAAAACGAAGCGCTACCTGGCGCTACACATGGCCAAAAGCCACGGCACGGAGGAGGAGCGCCCGTTCAAGTGCGACCAGTGCGGGCTGGCCTATCCGAAGCAGTATCTGCTCCGGTCGCACCAGCTGATGCACGTGCAGGCGGAGTGCCACGTCTGCAAGAAGGTGCTGTCGAGCAATTACGCCCTCAAGGTGCACCTCACGCAGATGCACAGCGACGATGGGAACCAGATCTGTGCGACGTGCGGCAAAATTTTCCGCACCAAGGCGGCGATGGAGCGGCACATCAAGGAGCATATGGGGCTGGAGCCGATCGAGCGGATGCAGTGCGAGTACTGCCAGAAGTGGTTCAACGGGAAGTACAATCTGAACAAGCACATTCGCTTCCTGCACAACGAGCGGGGGCAGGTGTTCCGGTGCGATCTGTGTGCGCACGAGAGCCCGAATAGCCGGGCCCTGTCGTACCACAAGCAGCGGGTGCACGTGCAGGAAAAGCACGAGTGTGAGCTCTGCGGCAAGCGGTTCAAGCGGAAGCTGTATCTGCGCGAGCACATTGCGTCGCACACGAACGTGCCACTGTACACGTGCGAGTACTGCGGGATGAAGTTTAACTCGCACGCGAACCATTTTACGCATCGGAAAAACAAGCACCCGGAAGAATGGGAAGCGCACAAGCGGATGCGGATGCTGAAGAAGATGAGCAAGCATTGAGGATGGTTTACAGGGCAGCAGGATCTTGAGTTTGATTAGCGTATTTAGGTGTAGGATAGGCGCTATAATTAGGTGAATTATTTTACGCTCTTAGTTAGAAAAACGCTAGAGTGATACACGAACGCTCCAATTCGTTATTCAAAGACATTAGAAATGCGTTCTTATTTTTAGCACATTGCCAATTGGCATTAAACGATTGGCTCCCCAGTAGTTATGCTATTTTACCTGTTGACTTCAAAAAAAGTATTAATCAAAAATAATAAAGCAGAGATTTTTTTTTCTTCAAGTTTAAAGCACTATGAAGTAATTCTCGATTATAAGCCGATTTAATTTAAATTTTGAAATTCGACCTCTAATTTGCAAAAGCAGCATTTTTTAATTTGAGAATCCTTGGTGAAACTTTTCAACCACTTCAAGGGTTTACGTGAAACGTTTCAATGCAGCGCTGCAGGCGAACGTCAGTCGAAAGAATTGGCACAAATAAACAAACAAACATACGCCTGCTGCCTGTAGTGGACTAACGCCGATTTTTTGTAATCGGCAAAGCGGCACACAATGAGGGAAAAATGTCGTTTATGTTTAAAGAAAATAGGTGCCAGAAAGGGAGCGTCCATCACCGACGACGAATTCGGCGCCATGCTGAGCCGTGTGTTCACCTTCCCGGTATGTGTGCATTTTTCTCACCTGCTTCATCGGTGCTGATTTCTCTGTGCTGTATTGTTTTAGGTTGCCGTTACCGAATCCGTTTTGCTGGTAAATGTTTGTGCCAAATGTGCGTTGACGGTGCGAAACTTTAACGCCTTTAGTGAAGAGGTCGAGGCAAATCAGAACGTTTTGTTAAGCGAGTTAATGGTGGAACAGAAAGGTAGGGAATTAGATGATGAAAAGGTAGAGCATACTCAAGTAATCTCATCACGAGAGCCAACTGTGGAGCCAAAAGGACGGGAAGTGGAAGATGTTGAACATGGCCATTCACTGACAAAGCCTGTCCTAGATCAAGAATCTGCAACAAATGAAAAAAAGCCCGTGGAAAAGCTCGCTGATGATGATGGTGGGACCGCTAGTATGCTGCCAATAGAGGATATGGAAGTGCTGCTAAAAGAACAGCTGGATGATGACTTTTCCTCGGACGACAACAACAGCACAACGCACACCGATGACAAACCCCCAAACAATCGCAGCAAAAAGCCCGACCTGCACGAGAACGATCGCATCATTATGGAGTTTTTCGAGATGCGCTGCGAGCTCTGCCCGAAACAGGCCGAACAAAGCTTCGATCGGTTCTACACGCTGCAGCGGCACTATCGCGTGGCGCACCAGTGTCGTGGATTTTTGCGCTGCTGCGGCAGAAAGCTTTACCGTCGGTTTCGCGTCATGGAACACATCCAGTCACATCGCGGCACGATCCGGTGCGAGATTTGCGACAAGCCGTTCAAAAGCAAGAGCTACCTAATGCGCCACAATGCCGAGCAGCACGTGGCCGACGGACCGTCCTTCGCCTGCCAGCACTGTGAGCGAACGTTTCACACCCAGCGGCAGCTGAATCAGCACCTGCCCGCACACGAAACGACGGTGTGCAAGATCTGCGGCAAAACGGTGAACGTCCGGTACCTGAAGCAGCATACCGCACTGATACACGGCACGGTACGCCAGGGCTACATGTGCGATCTGTGCGGGAAGAACTTTTCCAGCAGCTTGGCGCTGGATCGGCACATCAAGCAGCACCAGGGCATCGAGACGATAGAGAAGCTGGACTGTCCGCACTGTGGCAAGCGGCTGAACGGGAAGTACAACCTGCAGAAGCACGTGCGCTGCATGCATGTGGAGGCGGGCAAGAGCTACCGGTGCGAGGTGTGCGGCCACTTCAGCCCGAACAGTGTGGCGCTGGAGAACCATAAAAAGCGGGTGCACACGGGCGAACACTTTGAGTGTGGGGAGTGTGGCAAGCGGTTCAAGCAGAAGATTTACCTGACGGAGCACGTGGCGGCGCTGCACACGCGCAAACCGCTGTACGCGTGCGAGTTTTGCGAGGCTACGTTCAAGTCGAGGGCGAACTACTACACGCACCGGAAGACCCGGCACCGGGCAGAATGGGAAGCGCTCAGGGAGGAGAGGAAACTAGGGGAGAGCAAGAGATTGTTTGTCGCGGCGGATGTGATCACTGGAGTCGTCTAGGGAATAGTTTGTTTTTAGAGATGTGTACGAGGTTTTGCTTTGTTCGTAATTACGAAAAGATTAAATTATTTTAATGCAACTCGACCCATTAGATATTAAATTGAATATTTGCAAAAGCACGCAAAATGATTTTTTTTATAAAATGGAAATTAATCAAAAATGAAAGAAATATGAAGAAAAAAAAAATTTTTTTTAATGTGATTTTTTCTAATTGCTAATGAAAATCCTTTTTTGTGGTTGCTTAATTTGTGCATCTGTTGACAGTTTTGTTAAATAATGATGCATCTTTCCCACCAAAACATTATCTCCGTATCAGCTCAAAACCCCCTCTGTGGAACCATCTCAGTCGGGACCTCTTGTTCTTGTGGACAGGTCTAAAACCATTTCACAAAGTCGAACTGTTCGGTGTGATTCTACTCACATGACCAGTATACAAATGTGTATCATTGCACTAGAAAATCGCGATTTTGTATAATTAAATAGCATTCGACCTTAAACTTTCTTAAATCCATACGTGACACCTAACTTATGATGGGATTTGGGAATATTAGTATGTGCGCTACATAGAGAAGCTAAGCTAAGCCTCTTTTACAAACTAACTGCCTGCTCCTGCTGCTGTTGCTGCTGCTGCTGCTCCTGTTGCTGCTGCAGCTGCTGTTTCCGGCGCTCTTCCCACTCCACCGGATGTTTGTTCTTGCGGTGGGAGTATTTGTTCGCGTTCGAGTTGAATGTAGCACCGCACACCTCGCAGGAGTAGAGCGGTTTGCGGGTGTGCAGGGCGGCCACGTGCTCCTTCAGGTAGAGCTGCCGCTTGAACAGCTTGCCGCACTCCTCACACTTAAACCGCTCCTCCACGTGCACGCGCTGCTTGTGGTTGGCCAGCGCCCGGCTGTTCGGGCACTGCTGCGAGCAGATATCGCACTGGAACGTTTGGCCCGCTTCCATGTGCACCAGCTTCACGTGCATCTTGAGCGCCCGCTTGCTGTTGAGCCACTTGTGGCACACCTCGCACTGCACCTGTTCGGCCACCTCCAGCCCGAGGTGTAGCTTGACGTGCCGCTCGAACGCCTGCCGGCTGCGGAACTCGCGCCCGCAGGTGTCGCAGATGTGGTTCTCCCTGTTGCCGTGCATGTTGATCATGTGCGTGCGGAGGGAAAGCGCACTCGCCAGCTCCTTCCCGCAGATCGTACAGTTGACCCGCACGTGCGACACGATGTGCGCCTTCAGGTGGCACTCCATCGCGTACGACTGATGGCACTGGGTGCACTTGTACGGCCGATCCTCGGCCTGCCCGTGGACGCGGCTCCTGTGCACCAGCAGGTAGCTTCGGCTGCTGAACGTTTTGTTGCACTCCTCGCACCGCACCATGCTCGAGCCGACGTGGTAGGACAGATGCTCCAGCAACCGGTACCGGCTGTGAAACGTGCGCCCGCAGCACTTGATGTAGCCGGGCGTTCGGTGCGCTCGATAGTAGTGGTTCTTCAGTGCGGTGAACGATTCCAGCTGCTCCTCGCACATCTCGCACTTCATGTCGTAAAACTCGCGCAGCTTTTGGTTGGTTTCGTTCGTTGCCTGGCACCGCCGCCCCACGATGGGAGATTTTTTCTTCTGCTCACCGGGCGACCTCGTGCCTGCCTCACTTTTCGGGGGCCGTCCGCGCCGTGTTGTTCTCGTGCGGTCTGCCGTGTCCGTCACGCGTTTCGACCTCCGGGGTTTCACCTCGTACTCACTGTCGTCTGAGTTATTGTTGCTGGCAGCGCTGCTGCTCGGAGGATTGTACTCATCCTCCAGCTTCATCCCATCGTCGAGATCACTGTCTATGGCCAGCTCGTCCAGCTGCTGCAGCTGCTGCTGTTGGCACTTTGAATCGGGTTCATTTTTACAGCTCTCCTTCAGCGCACCTTCAACCGTTTCCGCTTCTTCGAATGGCAGCTCAAACACGTCATAGTCGGCATCCGGGGCGGGCTCTACCTTGACCTCTTCGAAATACTTCTGATGCTGGGTCGACCACAGCTGATCCTGGTTGCTTTTCACCTGCTCATGGTAGGTGTGGAAATCGGACACCCTTGCCTCACACTGCACGCACACCGTCGATGGGAATGCTTCGATTGAGGTGATCTAAAACGAAAGGGAATCGTTAATAGCATTTCGTTGCTTTTTGTAAACAAATGGCCAGGTGTACTGGAAGCACATTTCAACGCGCGCTTTCGACACCTACCGGGAAGCTGAACAGTGTTTTAAGCTTTTCTCTGAAACCCTCCTCCTCGATGGTGGCGTTTGAGCGTTGATTTTCCAGCCGAGCCAAACATAATCGACACTTTTCGTCCATCGCTGGCTGCTGTACGCGTTTGCTGTAGGCGTTTGTTTATGGTGATATGTCAACAAATGAACGATTCCGTTTTGACAGCACAGCAGCGCACTAACACCAGCGAAAGGCAAACGTCCTTGCGCGCACGCACACCACTACTACCTACCGCGTTGCTATGTACACGCGCTATGTACACGTTCAATTAAGCTGTTTGCTCAATTAGCGAAATCAATTGCCAGACAGGTAATTTTCCACGGGGTTCCTTTATTTCAAACACACTATTAACGCCTACATTACATCCCAGGTCACGGTTGCCGCCCCGCCTATGGCCAAGATTTCTTCGCCTCGTGGCCACGGTATTTCTGTTTGTACTTCAGCCCGGTCACAACCGTCGAACTCTTCGGGAAGGCCGACTTTCCACCGAACATCGTATCCGTTTCCGGATGGAAGCGCACATAATCCTGCTGGATGTGGAGATTTTCCGGCAGCTCTACCGAGCGTATCGCATCGAGCGGAAGTCGTGTGTCGATTGGTGTTTGGTAGAATATCGTAGCATCCTCTGGAAGTACAAAAATCGAATTGAAAAGTATTTAGTACGCGTTGAACCGTTTGTTTTCGATATTGATTCGATGGACGTGTTTCTTACCCACGGTTTGTACCTCGTGCAGCATTGAATTCGGTACCCAATGTCCGAGCGCTTTGCCGCATGCCGACAGAAATGTAAATTTCTTCTCCATCCCACCGAACGGCTGCCTGGCGTCGGTCAAACCGTTCTCTTTGGCCAACTTAAGCACCTGCTCGGTAACGTTTTCCGGTGGCGTGTAGGGTTTGATTGTGCGCAAGTAGCTGCCGGATGGAATGGAAATAACGTTCAAATAAATGAATGTTAAGCAAAATCCACTCCTTACCCTCGAGCGGATAGGGATTGTGCCACTGATTCAAACCGCTTGCCCTCGTACAGCAAGCTTTGCTCTTCCGCCTCCGCACGCATTGCAGCCGCTTTGGCCTGATTGTCAAAAGTGCCGCTCGCGCGTCTAATCAGCTGTTCGCCAACAATATCAAAACGTTTTAGACCACCGTGCTTTAGATCGGTTTGCGGGGCCTGTTTTTGTTCAGATCGTTGAGCATTATCGATTAAATTGGAGGAAAAAACAAAGTTTCCACAAGCAAACAACATGCACGGGTGATGTATTGAAGTAATGGAGCATATGATAATATTGAAGGTATATAAAATATATTCCGGGAAGTGCTTGGAATGAGTTTCATCATGTGGCCTGTTTGTGGTGCTTTTAGCTTACCGGATGCGTTCCACAACATTCGTGGTAAAGCAAAGAAACGAAAGGAAAAGGCGACCAGATTGGAAGTTGAAGGCTTTCTGGATGCATTCCGGTAAGTCCATTTCATTTCTTCATTTAGTAGGTTAGATCATCTTTAAGCAACCTAACCACAAAACCGTGCTTGATCAGTGTTTAGAAATAGCGCTGAAGAATAGCCACAATCCAGAGAAAGATGGTTAGAAAGCTTTAATAACTTATCTGTATTTAGCTGGACAGGGCTATGCAAAATCTTATCCACTATCTTCCCGCATTTGTTTTTTTGTTGTTTTTTTTAGGAAAATCATGCTTACAAGTCTAAATCTGCTTCCATTTATACTTACTTACTTACTTATCCGGCGCTACAACCGCTTTGCGGTCTTGGCCTGCCTCAGGAGTGTTCGAAACCGCTCACGGTCTCACGCCTTCGTCTGCCAGTCCGTTATCCCGGCCTTAATTGCGGACGCCTCCACGCCATCTTGCCACCCCAATTAGGGCCTACCACGCCTCCTCTGTCCTTGTGGACGGCCTAAAATGCCTTTACGGGCTGGGTCGTCCGTTTCCATGCGTACAACATGGCCAGCCCACCGGAGCCTGGCGAGCTTGATACGCTGTACGACAGTGAGGTCGCCGTACACATCGTATAGCTCGTCATTATAGCGGCTCCTCCATTGTCCATTGTTCCACACATACGGGACCAAGTATCCTTCTGAGCATCTTCCTCTCGAACGCGGCTAAGAGGATTTCGTCAGATTTGGACAGTGTCCATGTCTCAGAGGCGTATGTGAGTACCGGTACTATATAGGAACAATATAGTCTTAGCTTCGTCCGTTGCAACAGATTCTTTGAGGTGAACTGATTTTTCACACTGTAGAATGACCGGTTGGCAGCCAGCATCCTTGCGCGCAATTCAGCTTGTATGCTATTGTCGTTGCTGACCTTTGACCCAAGATAGGTGAATTGTTGGACGACTTCAAAAGTGCGTTCACCTATCTGCACGTCACGCCTACGTAGATTCTGATTACAGGCGTCCCCCGAGTTACGACCCCCTCGAGTTACGACGATTCGCAGATACGACGATTTTGATTTTGACAGTTAAAAGTTGTCATTTGACAAGAAAATGATGTATTTTTTTGAATTGCTGGGCTGATAATCGTTATACACACATTTCCAAAGATTCCACAATTACCCTATCTTGAATATCTATATTGTGAACGGCTTTTAAAATATAATTATTACATTATCGAACATTATTTTAAATAAAATACACGATATCATAAATTCCAACTCTTCAAAATCGGTTATAAACTTAGTATTCATAGATATTCGACATACGACTTTTTCGACTTACGCCTTGCTTTGGGACATTTTTTCGGTCCCAAATACAGTCGTATCTCGGGGGACACCTGTATTTGTTAGTAGGCCCGCTGATGTTGCCACCATCAGTTTGGTATTTGCCTCGTTTATCTGCAATCCCAGGTTTTCTGCTGCCTGCTCGATCCCTTGGTAGGCTTCTGCTACATAGGAGAGCCGCAGCCCAATGATGTCTATATCATCAGTGTATGCCAGGATCTGGGTTGACTTATAGAAGATGGTTCCCGTAGTCTCCCCCCTCGAGTCGCGGATGGCCCTTTTTAGCGCCAGGTTGAATAGGGGACAGGCAAGCCCGTCCCCCTGGCGCAGACCCTTGGTGGTAGCAAAAGTCCTGAGAGTTTTCCATCCACCCTCACCTGGCATGTGACGTTGGTCATAGTCATTCTAACTAGCCTTATCAGTTTGGCCGGGATTCCAAATGAGCTCATAGCGTCGTACAGTTTTACTCTGGCTATGCTATCGTATGCGGCTTTGAAGTCTATGAAGAGATGGTATGTGTCGTGTCTGTATTCAGCCATCTTCTCCAAGATCTGCCGCAGCGTGAAGATCTGATCAGTGGTTCATTTTCCGTTTCGGAATCCTCTTTGATAGTTTCCGACTATCTCTTCGACGTGCGGGACAAGGCGATCCTGAAGGATAATGGAGATTATTTTATAGGCGGTATTCAACACCGTAATACCCCTGTAGTTGTTGCAGTCCAACCTGTCTCCCTTCTTGTATATGGGGTAGATGATGCCGAGATTCCAATCACAAGGCATCGATTCGCTATCCCACACCGATCCCGCTTCCATTTATAGTTCGATTGAAACGATCGTAATCTTCCGTATCGTAAATCTTCCGTGGTAATCCTTTCTTTCTATAGACGAAAAACTTTTAGACCAACTTAACTTTTATAGACCAACTTTTGCAGATGTCACGCATTCCAAGGTAGCACACACACACACGCCGACTCCGGTGTCGGTGTACGTTTGCCCGGCGGCGTGGGGTGGAGCGGGCGGGATGCTGCTGTTGCGCAGATTGATGAGCGCGGTGACCGCGGTGTTGCTGGTTAGCGCGTCGTTCAAAGCTGACCGATTTTTTCTTTCGACCGTGCGTGAATGTCAGACAGCTATTTTTGAATTGTGATTATGATCCGGCCGGATGTTGGGCTGGTAGAAAATGGTACAAAAGGGCTTGAAGATGGTTTGAAGGCTCGTTGATTTCTTGTAAAATAAGCACTTTTGCTTGTCTATTAATTACGGGAACGGATTTCATCCGCACAATTTATCGCACCATGCATCATTCCACTTCTCAATCGTTCGCCAGATGTTGAGCAAGCCGGTGCAGCTACTAATGCGTTCGCATTCGTCCTCCGCAACGCGATACACATCATCAAACCAAGACGAAACATGACGATAACAGCACCCATCGAAGGAAAGGCAATCCAAGCCCCGGCGTGCGTTGGTATGGCCGAGTTTCACGTGTACAGCCAGCAGGTGGAGGCGAACCAGCGCCAGCTAAGGTTAGAGCTGGCCACGGACACGGATGTTGAGCCGGAACCGGTCAAGGTAGAGCCGGACCTTAAGATTGAAATCATGCCAGCGGAAGGGCTGGAGGAGCTGCCGCCGGGCATTGAGTGTGTGGATGTGAAGGAAGAGTACGATGGAAGCATTACGGCCCAGTCGGAATCGGACTTGGATGCGAGCACGGACGATGAGTACATCGTGGCGACCCGGCGCAAGGTCCGTCGTAAAGCGCGCGAACGAAAGGAGCGAAAGGAGCGAAAGGAGGAGAGCGCGGAGCGGGGCAAAGACAAATCGGAAGGGAATGGGGCGGCCCGGCAGCAGGAGAAAGACGAACGGATCAAGGAGTTCTACACGCTGGAGTGCGAAATCTGCTCCATCCTGTTGGATGACTTTGTGCAGCTGCAGGAACACTACCAGCTGGTGCACGACACCCGCGGCTATATACGGTGCTGCAACAAGCAGCTCTTCCATCGGTACACGCTGCTCGACCATATCGCGGTGCATCGGGGAACGATCCGGTGCGAGGTGTGCGACAGAACGTACAAAACGAAGCGCTACCTGGCGCTACACATGGCCAAAAGCCACGGCACGGAGGAGGAGCGCCCGTTCAAGTGCGACCAGTGCGGGCTGGCCTATCCGAAGCAGTATCTGCTCCGGTCGCACCAGCTGATGCACGTGCAGGCGGAGTGCCACGTCTGCAAGAAGGTGCTGTCGAGCAATTACGCCCTCAAGGTGCACCTCACGCAGATGCACAGCGACGATGGGAACCAGATCTGTGCGACGTGCGGCAAAATTTTCCGCACCAAGGCGGCGATGGAGCGGCACATCAAGGAGCATATGGGGCTGGAGCCGATCGAGCGGATGCAGTGCGAGTACTGCCAGAAGTGGTTCAACGGGAAGTACAATCTGAACAAGCACATTCGCTTCCTGCACAACGAGCGGGGGCAGGTGTTCCGGTGCGATCTGTGTGCGCACGAGAGCCCGAATAGCCGGGCCCTGTCGTACCACAAGCAGCGGGTGCACGTGCAGGAAAAGCACGAGTGTGAGCTCTGCGGCAAACGGTTCAAGCGGAAGCTGTATCTGCGCGAGCACATTGCGTCGCACACGAACGTGCCACTGTACACGTGCGAGTACTGCGGGATGAAGTTTAACTCGCACGCGAACCATTTTACGCATCGGAAAAACAAGCACCCGGAAGAATGGGAAGCGCACAAGCGGATGCGGATGCTGAAGAAGATGAGCAAGCATTGAGGATGGTTTACAGGGCAGCAGGATCTTGAGTTTGATTAGCGTATTTAGGTGTAGGATAGGCGCTATAATTAGGTGAATTATTTTACGCTCTTAGTTAGAAAAACACTAGAGTGATACACGAACGCTCCAATTCGTTATTCAAAGACATTGGAAATGCGTTATTATTTTTAGCACATTGCCAATTGGCATTAAACGATTGGTTTCCCAGTAGTTATACGGACGTCACACGATGCGTAAACTTTGGCGTAAACTGGATTTCAGCCATACAACCCTATAATCTTTTAACAGGAAGTTTACGCTCTCCCATACAAATCAAGCGTAAACTTTTTGAGTTTACTCCTCGTGTGACGTCCGTATTGTGCTATTTTACTTGTCGACTTCAAGAAAAATGTTAATCAAAAATAAAGCAGAGATTTTTTTTTTTCAAATTTAAGGCACTTTGAAGTAATTCTCGATTTGTACAGTTCATAGAACTTTTTTTTACGCTGGCCCGTCAGATGAATAGCAATCTTGCACTGCATCCGGCGATGCACCTCGTTCAGCTCATCCCAGTCTCTCTATCTACTACCAAAATGTACGTGGTCTACGAACGAAAACTACAAATCTTCGCCTGGCGCTATCAGAATCTGAATATGATTTTATCATCCTCACTGAGACTTGGCTTACTCAGTCCATACCTTCTTCGCTCCTCACTGATGATCATTATCATATCTACAGGTGCGATAGGAATCTTTCCAACAGTGCCCTCTCACGTGGTGGGGGTGTTTTAATTGCATGTTCCTCTTCAATACCGACATGTGAAATCGCATCGCCTAATACCATACTGGAACAACTTTGGATCAAAACATTGCTGCCAGGTGTCTCTGTTTACTTTACTTACTTATCCGGCACTACAACCGCTTTGCGGTTTTGGCCTGCCTCAGGAGTGTCCGAAACCGCTCACGGTCTCGCGCCTTCGTCTGCCAGTCCGTTATCCCGGCCTTAATGGCGGACGCCTCCACGCCATCTTGCCACCTCAATTTGGGCCTACCACGCCTCCTCTGTCCTTGTGGACGGCCTAAAAAGACTTTACGGGCTGGGTCGTCCGTTTCCATGCGTATAACATGGCCAGCTCACCGGAGCCTGGCGAGCTTTATTCGCTGTACGACAGTGAGGTAAGGTCTCTGTTTACATCGGCGTTATTTACATTCCGCCTAGTCATGCGAATGACCCCGCAGTGATGAACGCTTTACATGATAGTGTACGTGAAATTTCAAGCCGCATTAAAGAGAGCGATTTATTATACGTCTTCGGAGATTTCAATAAACCTGACATCAGATGAGAGCTGACTAATACATCAGAAGCCACTGATTGCTCTCCATGTTATTCTGTCATGCATTATGCACCTTTATGCAATTCCGTGGCTAATACCGATTTCGTTGATGGGTTGCATAGTAGCGGTTTATTTCAGTTGAGTGGTATTGCAAATCAATCTGGGCTTCAATTGGATCTGGTCTTCGCAAACCTAACCGCAACCAATATTTTGTGCGACTCAAACACACCTCTGTACTCTGTGAATGGTACTTCGGCTCTAGAGAACTCCCTCCCATACGTAACACAATGTAGTATTCCACTTCTCAGTGAGGACTTTCATCATCCTTCATTGGATATGATGATTTACTATCCCGCACAATTATCCCACACCACCAACAGTCACACTCGCAGTACAGTCAATAGAAATTTCTTCAAAACGAATGTTGAACGTATGAATTCTCTTATTGTGTCGTTTGACCGCAATTTTGACTGCTCCAACTTTGCCACTATCGACGAAGCCACCGATTTCTTTAGCGTTTTTATGCGCTCAGCGATTAACTCCTGCGTTCCTGTCGCTCGACGAAAGTCTGGCCCCGATTGGTCTAATGCATCTTTAAGACGGTTGAAAAAAATAAAATCTAAAGCGTACGCGGATTATAGTAGAACGAGATCATCGCTGCATAGGAGAATTTTTTTCCATGCACTGAACAATTATCGTCGACAAAATCGTGTGCTCTACCGCTCCTTCATTTGCCGTACTGAAAGGCAACTATTTTCTAAGCCGACACGGTTCTGGAGCTTCTGGAACAAACGGCGCAATATAAGTAGTATCCCTCCGTCATTGAGCTACAATGGCGAAACTAGTATCGATACATCCGATATCTGCAACACTTTCGCCAATCGTTTCGCTGATGCATTCACCCTTCCTGTTCACAACCCTAACACTCTAGCAGAGACCACTCGCAATACTCCATCGGATGCTATCGATTTCATTATACCCACAATTGACGAAGCATTAGTTGCGCGCACACTCAGCGATATAAAACCATCTACATCATCTGGACCTGACAATATTCCCGCATACATTTTGAAGCACTGTCGTCAATCACTCGCACCCATTCTTGCCAAAATATTTAATGATTCCCTTATGCGTGGCACGTATCCTGCGTCCTGGAAACACGCGCGAATGGTTCCTATCCATAAGAAGGGCAGTCGACTTCATGCTTGCAATTATCGTGGCATTGTTTCCTTATGCGCTTGTGCAAAGGTGTTTGAGCTCATTCTATACAATCCACTACTCACAGCAGTTCAAAACTATATGAGCCCTAGTCAGCATGGATTTCTCCCAAGGAGATCTTCCACCACTAATCTTGCTGAATTTGTTGGTTTCTGCTTCGACCACATGGATCGTGGTACTCAAGTTGATGCAGTATATATCGACTTCAGGGCTGCGTTCGATAGTATCTCTCATGATATTCTACTCTCGAAGCTAATAAAACTCGGTTTCCTGGACTGGCACATCACCTGGCTGCGTTCATACTTAACTGGTCGTTCGTACTATATAAGCATAGGATCTCATCGCTCTCACTCCTTCAGCAGCTCCTCCGGAGTGCCTCAAGGGAGTAACTTGGGACCGCTACTCTTCCTCATCTATATAAATGACCTATCTTTTGTTTTACCGCCAGGCCAACACCTAATGTACGCCGACGACGTAAAAAATATTCGCTCCAGTTAGAAACGACAGTGACTGTGTACGCCTTCAAATGATCCTTGAGAATCTCGACAGCTGGTGCAGCAGAAACGCGCTCCAAGTGTGTGCTGATAAATGTCAGTGTATATCATTCAGCAGAGCCCGTAACCCTATCTCGTTTACATACACTATGCTCAACACGGCTTTGGTTCGCACGACATGTATCCGTGATTTGGGGGTGCTAATCGACCAGAAGCTGTCATTTCGCCCTCACATTGACAGCGTTGTTGCGAAGGGAAATCAGCTACTCGGTCTAATTACGCGGATCTGTAGCGAGTTTACCGATCCCATGTGCGTCAAGTCGATCTTCTGTGCCATCGTAAGGTCGTGCCTGGAGTACTGCTGCCCGATCTGGTGCCCGCTTGGCGTTGGTGACATCAATCGCCTCGAAGCCATTCAACGGAGACTCACCAGGTACGCGGTTCGACTCCTTCCATGGCAATCCCACCACGCTCGGCCCTACTATCATCAGCGGTGTCTGCTTCTCGGACTTGAACCACTCTGCTCTCGGCGTAAAAACGCCCAATGCCTTTTCATATTCCGGCTCCTTAACGGAGAGATCGATTCCCCGGCATTACTTCTTCTTCTTCTTCTTTGGCTCAACAACCGATGCCGGTCAAGGCCTGCCAACACACTTGTGGGGTTGGCTTTCAGTGACTTATTGATTTTCCCCCCATAGCAGGATAGTCAGTCCTACGTATGGCGGCACGGTCTATTTGGGGCTTGAACCCATGACGGGCATGTTGTTAAGTCGTACGAGTTGACGACTGTAATGCCGGCATTACTAGCCAGCATCAATTTGTTCGCTCCCTGTCGGATTCTTAGATCCAATTTCCATCTCCGTGTACCGCGTACCCGCAACAACCATAACCAGGGACACCCTATTATACGTATGTCCCTCGAGTTCAATGAAGTGTTAGATTTGTTCGATTTTAGTATGTCTACTTCCACGTTCAAGGAGAAATTGCGTCTACGTCACATTTAATGTTTGCTTATAACTAGAGGTTTATTTATATGCTCCTTAATTTAATTATAAGGTTGCCGATTAGACACGATGGTCCGTCGGTTTATATATGAAATTAAAAAAAAAAGCCCGACCTGCACGAGAACGATCGCATAATTATGGAGTTTTTCGAGATGCGCTGCGAGCTCTGCCCAAAACAGGCCGAACAAAGCTTCGATCGGTTCTACACGCTGCAGCGGCACTATCGCGTGGCGCATGTTTATATGTTATATGTTTTTGATCGCATGTTTTTTTAAACTTTTTCAATTATAAATATTGAATACATTTTCCAAAGTGATTATCGAAAAAGAAATAGCACAATTGCTTATATTTCAGGTAGCCGATCGCTGCATCGTCAACTTTCTCAACGATTCTCAAAGATTCTCAAAACCGATTTTGTTCTGATTCGACAAACGCTGAGAACGAGGATTTCTCAAAAGCACTCATGAGTGCTTGAGAAAATGAGTGTTGAGAATCCCCATGGCCCCGCGGCCTTATGGTGAATATTTTGCCTTAGTGAGCCAACCTGTATGTATCACGGCTCTCACTGATGAGTGCACGCATCTCGTGAGATGCCGTTAGGTTCGGGCTTATGACGTGATCCCCGAAGGATCACTCTCTCTCCGGCGCGCCTCCACATAGGATAGTGAATAAACGTTTTTATATGTGTTAACTTATTCGCGTGCATTCGTCCACCTCTTATTTTAAATACATGACGACAGACCTTAACAGTGGCGACGAGAATTCGTTTTAAAAGTTTAGTGTCTGTAAAGTAAAAGTCTGTGTTTTAACGTGTAAGAGTGTTAAAAAAAAAAAAAAAAAAAAAAAAAAAAAAAAAAAAAAAAAAAAAAAAAAAAAAAAAAAAAAAAAAAAAAAAACTCCACCATCACGTCAAAGCGGCGCAGGATGCATAGCGGAGATGGAGCGATGGAAGTCCCGATGGATGAAGACCAGCGACGATCATCGTTAGGCCGTATCGATTACCGTGCATTGACGGCCCAACAAACCGGTGAGGTTCCTTCCGTGTACGATCCGCCGGCCCATGTTCAACCTGGATCGCGCGGCTACGTGAGTCAGCAAGGGCAGTTAACACCGAGGCCAGTGCAGCTAGGACCATCGCCATCGCAACCAGCGCCATCGCAGTCAGCACCATTGCCATCCGTACAAAATGGCCAGATGGGTCAACAACCTCTGGATAACGCCGTCCTGCACCAAACCTTGCACTTGCTGCAACAGCAATTGCAGCAACAGCAACAGTTAATTTCGCAAATGTTGCAACAGCAGCAATTCGCGCCGCAAGCCCAGCAACAACCCGCACAGCAGTACCAGCCCGCCGTCCCTAGTAACCCAGAACTTATACTCGATGCTTAGGCCAATAGCATAGCAGAGTTCCGGTATGAAGCTGAATCTGGTGTTACGTTCGAAGCTTGGTTCACACGCTACGAGGACCTGTTTGCCAAAGACGCTTCGCGGCTAGGCGATGAGGCTAAGGAAACCGTCGATAAGCTGACAGCACTTTTTGGGTGTAGAGAATCTCTCCTTAGTAAGCGCTACAGATGCCTCCAGATCTGTAAAAAGCGCACGGAAGATTTGATCGCGTTCTCCTGTCGGGTAAACCGAGCATGCGTCGAGTTCCAGTTTGTGAGCATGAACGAAGAGACCTTCAAGTGCCTAATGCTGGTGTGTGGGCTCAAAGATGAGGCTGACAATGACCTGCGAACTAGACTCCTTGCGCGCATAGAGGAGTGGAACGACGTTACGCTTGAACAATTATCCGCAGAGTGTCAGCGTATTACAAGTGTGAAAGGAGACAGCGCTATGATTGCCGGAGAGACGAGTGAACGTGTTTTCGCAGTACACAGCGGAGAGAAGAGATCGCACGAGAAAGCAGCGCAGCAAACTAATTACAAGCGGTTCACGCCGTACCGTACCAAACGACCGTTCCGTGCAAAGTATGCTGTGTGTTCATCAACAAGCAAGCCAGCGAAGCCCTGTTGGTTGTGTGGTGACATGCACTGGGTGCGTGAGTGCACTTACCGTTCGCACAAGTGTCTCGACTGTGCAAGATATGGTCATCGTGAGGGGCACTGCAACACAGCGAGCAGAAAGAAGCGATTCAATGTTCGGCAACGGAATATCAACACTCGTGTAGTAACGGTCAACGTCCGAAGCATACGAGAGCGCCGCAGATTCGTGTCCATCGCTCTCAACGGAACAGCTGTTCGATTGCAGCTAGACACAGCTTCGGATATCAGTGTCATCGACCGCCGTACGTGGAGAAAAATTGGCAGCCCGCCGTTAACACCGTCATCCGTCACAGCTAAAACTGCATCGGGAGCGACACTGGTATTGGATGGTGAATTCAGCTGTGCTGTTAGTGTTGGTAGCCAGACGAGGCAGGCGACAGTCAGCGTATGCGGAGCAGCAAACCTACTACTACTGGGAGCCGATTTGATTGATGTTTTCTCCCTCTGGTCGGTGCCGATGGATGCGTTCTGCAATCACGTTGCAGTAGCAGGACAGCAATCGTTCCAGCAGCTTTTTTCCAAGGTGTTTACGGGAACAGGACTCTGTACAAAGGCGAGTATAAAATTTACCTTGCGAGATAATGTTCGTCCTGTTTATAGACCTAGCCGCCCAGTAGCTTACGCGATGGAGGAAACCGTGAGTCGTGAGCTCGACCGTCTTCAGGAGTTGAATGTCATCACTCCTGTAACTACTGCAGAATGGGCAGCTCCAGTGGTCGTCGTGCGCAAAGCCAACGGACTTGTTCGTATTTGCGGCGACTATTCGACGGGACTTAATGCTGCGTTATTCCCCCACGACTACCCGTTACCTGTACCAGAGGACATTTTTGCAAGGCTGGCAAATTGCAAGGTCTTTAGCAAAATAGACCTGTCAGATGCATTTTTGCAAGTGGAAATTGATCCAGAATACCGTCATTTCTTGACCATAAATACGCATCGAGGGCTCTATACGTACAACCGACTTCCACCTGGCATTAAGATAGCTCCTACAGCCTTTCAGCAATTGATGGACATAATGCTATCCGGTATCCAAGGCGTTTCAGTGTACTTGGATGACATAATCATCGGAGGTCCATCCGAAGCGGAGCACGACGCAACCGTAGTAGAAATTTTGAATCGGATTCAGAACTACGGGTTCACACTGCGAGCGGAAAAATGCCACTTCAGGGTTAACCAAATTAAATATTTGGGCCACATTATCGACAGCCATGGATTACGGCCTGATGCGTAGAAGGTTGAAGCTATTCGCAAGTTACCGGAGCCAACCAATTTAACCGAAGTAAGATCGTTTTTAGGGGCCATAAACTATTACGGTCGGTTTGTACCCAACATGAGAAATTTGCGCTATCCATTGGACGATTTGTTAAAGGCCGGAGTCGAATTTCGCTGGACGTCGGAATGCAGAAAAGCTTTTGAGAGCTTCAAGGCGATATTGGCTTCCGATTTACTACTAACCCATTACGATCCTAGACAAGCAATCATCGTATCTGCCGACGCATCATCAGTTGGCCTCGGGGCGACAATAAGCCATAAGTATCCTGACGGATCTATTCGGGTGGTCCAGCATGCCTCGCGCGCCCTCACAGCGGCAGAAAAAGCATACAGCCAAATTGATCGCGAGGGCTTAGCCATAATTTTTGAGATAAAAAAATTTCATAAGATGATATTCGGCAGAAAGTTTTTATTGCAAACTTTTGTGTTTCGGACAGGTGCACAATTGAGGATATTAAAGACACACGCGGCTCTTCTGTATCAACCACTTATATTCTAATATAAATAACATATATGCTACAAGACTGTTGTGCGTGTCGGGTCGCGGCATATGATCGAGTCCGACCCTCGGTAGCCCGATCGCTCCCGAAGCCCTTAACGGCCATTCGGACGTCGGATGCTGTCAGTTGCACGACAGCATCGAGTCGCGGTTACACTGCACCGTTTCTGTACACAACATCTCCCTCTCTTAATTCAGCTGGTACAGCTGCAACCTACGCGGCGCCCTTCTATCACGAGAAGAGCGGCGAGGTGGACCATTCATTTTTACACATACGCAGACAATGCTAGGGGAATGTTGTGCCACGATGGCTAAAACTGGGTGTGCTAAAATGCTAAAAATTGTGACGGCTATTTTGTTCCAGAAACTCTACCCTTAGCCATTAAAACATCCTACCGTAAATTAATACCATTATTTTCCATTCTTGTATCACTTAATTTCTAGCACTTCCTTGAGATATGTACCCTCTCGCCAGGGATCCTTTAACTCATATGCCCGTTTATAAATCATTATTTACGCCCACGCTAAGGTTCTTGCGACCTCATGTGTCTCCCTTTTCTTTGGTACGCTTCGTGACAAATTATCGGCGAGGGCTGTTTACGAAGGTAATTGGCGCTATCTATTCGACCTTCATAATTGCCATAGCTATATAATCTGCGCAGCATTGTATCACGTTGCATGGGCTTAACCACCTCATTGTAAGGGAATGGAATTGCATTTCCCGTGCCTGCTGCATAATCTATACCATCACCAGCCTTTATACTAGCTACTAGACATTCCGTCTGTTTTTGATCAAGCCTATCATGCTGCTTTAAATTTCTGCCCTCTCTATAGCAATAACTTTCAATGGGTGTTGACCACAGACCTAACAACTCAAACAGATCCGCACCGAATAGCATAAGATCATGTTTTGCCACTCTTATGGTTACTTCAGCCGTAACATTGCCTAGTGTGGCCTCACATAGAAATTCACCCTCGAGCATAAGACCAGCTCCTGAAGCAGTTCTCGCTGCGACGGAAAGGGGTTTGAGCCGGGGGCTCCCTATTTGTTTCCATGTACGCATGCCTATTATAGAAATATCCGACCCTGAGTCGAGTTGCAGGTGAACTGGCTTGTTGTTGAGACTAACCTCCACGTATTTTCTCCTAGATGCTATGCTCTGCACACTCACAGTTACCACTTGTGCAACATTCCCTTCCTGTTCCTCATATCCGAGGCCATACTCAGGCTTCCTAAATTTCCTTCGATTTTTGTTGCAATGACTCGCTTTGTGGCCTATCCGCCTACACTTAAAACATTCTTTAGTACGATATGGGCAATCACGTTGCCAGTGGTTATCCCCACATGCCCAGCAGGGCTTACTCTGCGTCGTACGCTGATCTAGCTGCGATCTTTTGACTTGTAAGTGTCTTTCCGACTTTACAGCCAACACATTCTCATGTGCTGGGGACTCGATCATGGCACTATCCTTCTTTAAGTTAACTATCCTGCCGCACTCCGCCGACAACTGCTGCAGCGTAATATCTGCTTTATCTTCTATTCGCGCAAGCAGCCTCGTACGGAAGTCAACATCGTGCTCTGACTTCAACCCGCACACAAGCAATAAACACTTAAATTGTTCCTCTGTAAGCTTTCCAAGCTCAAATCCGACGCACGCCTTGTTCAACGTACACGCATATGACATATGGTCTTCATTCTTATTTTTCGCTATTTGCAAGCACTTGAACCTTTTGCTAAGCAACGACTCTCGCGTGTCAAACAACTCGGTCAACCTCTGGACCGTTTCCGCAAATGAAAAATCTCCCGCTTTCCGCGGCAATATAAACGACGTGTACCTGTCGTGCTCGACCGGACCTAACTTCCTCATCAACAGCCTGACTTTCGCGGCTTCATCTATACGCTCCGCATCCTTCCTAAACAGCTCCTCATATCTCGCAAACCACCCACCGAACGTTACACCTCCTTCCTCATCATAACGAAATTCCGTTATATTTCTCGCTAGTGTGGCAATGATCTGCTCGGGGTGTACCGCGGCCGTAGACGCACCTAAGTTATTTAAACGCTGGCATAATAATTCACTAATAAGCTGCTGCTGCTGAGCCATCTGCTTTTGTAGCTGCTGTATCGTTAGCATCATCGTATTATCACTTCCACTCAAATACGGACCTGTACTTTGGTGCTGTTGTGCGGGAGCCGACTGCGATGGCGCTGTTGGAGCTTACAGCAATGGCGCCTGACCACCGTGGAACAGTGGCAATGACCCGGATTGCAATGGCGGTTGCGCACGTATCTGCAACGGCGCGGCATCTTCACTTCGCTGCATACCACCGAGAATGCGCTGGTCGCCCAAAAGATGCACGTTGGGTTGCAGCATCGCACCGTTCTGCGGAATTAGCCCTCCGCTCGCGCTAGTTAGCCCTAGCGATGAACGGCGCATCTCTTCGTCGTTGGCACCAGTCTCCTCAGAGGACATCCTTCGCCGCTTGGGTCGCGGAATTTTCACACGAATAAATGAAACGAAACAACAAACAATTAGAAACTCGTCGCCACTTTTGTGTTTCGGACAGGTGCACAATTGAGGATATTAAAGACACACGCGGCTCTTCTGTATCAACCACTATATTCTAATATAAATAACATATATGCTACAAGACTGTTGTGCGTGTCGGGTCGCGGCATATGATCGAGTCCGACCCTCGGTAGCCCGATCGCTCCCGAAGCCCTTAACGGCCATTCGGACGTCGGATGCTGTCAGTTGCACGACAGCATCGAGTCGCGGTTACACTGCACCGTTTCTGTACACAACACAAACAGATCATCGGCCGCTTTTGCGAATATTTGGGTCGAAAAAAGGGATCCCCAATTTTACAGCCAATCGGTTGCAACGTTTCGCTCTTACCCTACTGGCATATGATTTTGAAATAGAATACGTTCGCACCGATCAGTTTGGCAACGCTGACCTTCTTTCCCGCCTGATACACACACACGCCAAGCCAGACGAAGATTCAGTGATAGCATGTGTTACATTAGAGGCGGAAGTTAAATCATTGGTAACTAGCGCTATTCAGTATGTTCCAGTTAATTTTATCGACATAAGTAGAGAAACCAAAGCCGACAGATTATTATCCAAAGTCCTTCAATACGTTCAACATGGATGGCCAAATAATGCAGCTTATGAAGGAAAACTGTCGCGCTTCCATGACAGAAAAGATTCGCTTACAGCAATCGACGGGTGTCTCCTATTTAGAGAGAGGGTAGTAATCCCCAAAGTATTGCAACGCACCTGCTTGAAACAGGTTCATCTCGGGCACCCAGGAATAAATAGGATGAAAGCCATGGCCAGAAGTTATTTTTATTGGCCATCAATGGACCATGACATTGTCGATTGGGTGAACTCGTGTCATTCATGCCAGATAGCAGCTAAGTCTCCAACTCACATCAAGTCGACCAGCTGGCCAGAAGCACCAGGTCCGTGGTACCGCATTCATGTCGACTACGAGGGACCACTCAACGGGGAATGGTACCTGGTGATTGTCGATTCGTTCTCGAAGTGGCCAGAAGTGATTCCAACGAGCAGTACAACAACAACGGCAACGATAAGTATACTGCGTAACATATTTACTCGTTTTGGCAACCCAGTAACACTTGCGGATAATGGTCCACAATTCACTAGCACAGATTTTGAATCTTTTTGTAGGCAAAATGGGGTTGAGCACATCAGGACAGCGCCGTATCACCCGCAATCCAACGGGCAGGCTGAAAGGTTTGTCGACACCTTTAAGCGCGCTTTGAGGAAGATGTCAGCCGATGGTCTTACGTTACGAGAAGCTCTGGACACCTTCTTGCAGAGCTATCGGGCCACCCCGAACGCTCAGCTGAATAATTCGAAAACTCCTGCCGAGATTATGCTAGGCAGGCGTCCCAGGACTTTGCTAGAGCAGTTATTGCCGCCACGTCAAGCTTCACAACCGAGTGCTGGTCTACGAGTTCGTGAGCTGAATCCCGGTGAGTCGATCTACGCTAAGGAGTACCGTCTGAACGATTGGAAATGGGTCACTGCTACGGTGGTCGATCGGCAAGGCAGATTCATGTACCTGGTTCGGACTGCTGAGGGGAAGACGTTCCGTCGACACATTAATCAGCTACGTCGGCGTATCAGCGACGGTTCGTTTAAGGACACAACACGGGCCCATTCACCACTACCTTTGGATCTGTTATTCGATGCTTGGCACTTTAATCCGTCACCAGTACCTGCATCATCGGGCCAGCTAGAAGCTGATAAACCGTCCTCACCGCCAGCGCCTGTGTCGTCCTGTGTTGTACCATCTAGTAATTTTAATATTGAGAGCAGCCGTCCAACACTCATCAAGTGTCCACGAAGAAGAGCTACATCCCGCAGAACGGATCAAACAATCGATTCGGTACATGAACCACGTCGCTCTTCTCGCAACAGAAGACCGCCCAGTCGGTTCGATGTGTACCGAACGTTTTAAGGAGGGAGATGTTATGGTGAATATTTTGCCTTAGTGAGCCAACCTGTATGTATCACGGCTCTCACTGATGAGTGCACGCATCTCGTGAGATGCCGTTAGGTTCGGGCTTATGACGTGATCCCCGAAGGATCACTCTCTCTCCGGCGCGCCTCCACATAGGATAGTGAATAAACGTTTTTATATGTGTTAACTTATTCGCGTGCATTCGTCCACCTCTTATTTTAAATACATGACGACAGACCTTAACAGAAACAAGGGGAGGGCAAGAGATTGTTTGCCGCGGCGGATGTGATCACTGGAGTCGTCTAGGGAATAGTTTGTTTTTGGAGATGTGTACGAGGTTTTGCTTTGTTTGTAATTACGAAAAGATTAAATTATTTTAATGCAATTCGACCTATTTGATATTAAATTGAATATTTGCAAAAGCACGCAAAATGATTTTTTTTAATAAAATGGAAATTAATCCAAAATTAAAGAAATATGAAGAAAAAAAAATTTTTTTTTAATGTGATTTTTTCATTTTATTTTTCAATTGCTAATGAAAATCCGTTTTTGTGGTTGCTTAATTTGTGAATCTGTTGCCAGTTTTGTTAAATAATGATGCATCTTTCCCACCAAAACATTATCTCCGAATCAGCTCAAAACCCCCTCTGTGGAACCATCTCAGTCGGGACCTCTTGTTCTTGTGGACAGGTCTAAAACCATCTCACAAAGTCGAACTGTTCGGTGTGATTCTACTCACATGACCAGCATACAAATATGTATCATTGCATTAGAAAATCTCGATTTTGTATAATTAAATAGCATTCGACCTTAAACTTTCTTAAATCCATACGTGACACCTAAATTATGATGGGATTTGGGAATATTAGTATTTGCGCTCCATAGAGAAGCTAAGCTATGCCCCTGTTACAAACTAACTGCCTGCTCCTGCTGCTGTTGCTGCTGCTGCTGCTTCTGCTGCTGTTCCTGTTGCTGCTGCAGTTGCTGTTTCCGGCGCTCTTCCCACTCCACCGGATGTTTGTTCTTGCGGTGGGAGTATTTGTTCGCGTTCGAGTTGAATGTAGCACCGCACACCTCGCAGGAGTAGAGCGGTTTGCGGGTGTGCAGGGCGGCCACGTGCTCCTTCAGGTAGAGCTGCCGCTTGAACAGCTTGCCGCACTCCTCACACTTAAACCGCTCCTCCACGTGCACGCGCTGCTTGTGGTTGGCCAGTGCCCGGCTGTTCGGGTACTGCTGCGAGCAGATATCGCACTGGAACGTTTGGCCCGCCTCCATGTGCACCAGCTGCAGGTGCACCTTGAACGCCCGCTTGCTGTTGAGCCACTTGTGGCACACCTCGCACTGCACCTGTTTGGTCACCTCCAGCCCGAGGTGTAGCTTGACGTGCCGCTCGAACGCCGGCCGGCTGCGGAACTCGCGCCCGCAGGTGTCGCAGATGTGGTTCTCCCTGTTGCCGTGCATGTTGATCATGTGCGTGCGGAGGGAAAGCGCACTCGCCAGCTCCTTCCCGCAGATCGTACAGTTGACCCGCACGTGCGACACGATGTGCGCATTCAGGTGGCACTCCAACGCGTACGACTGATGGCACTGGGTGCACTTGTACGGCCGATCCTCGGCCTGCCCGTGGACGCGGCTCCTGTGCACTAGCAGGTAGCTTCGGCTGCTGAACGTTTTGTTGCACTCCTCGCACCGCACCATGCTCGAGCCGACGTGGTAGGACAGATGCTCCAGCAACCGGTACTGGCTGTGAAACTTGCGCCCGCAGCACTTGATGTAGCCGCGCGTTCGATGCGTTCGATAGCAGTGTTTCTTCAGTGCGCTGAACGATTCCAGCTGCTCCTCGCACATCTCGCACTTCATGTCATAAAACTCGCGCAGCTTTTGGTTGGTTTCGTTCCTTGCCTGGCACCGCCGCCCCACGATGGGAGATTTTTTCTTCTGCTCACCGGGCGACCTCGTGCCTGCCTCACTTTTCGGGGGCCGTCCGCGCAGTGTCGTTCTCGTGCGGTCTGCCATGTCCGTCACGCGTTTCGACCTCCGGGGTTTCACCTCGTACTCATTGTCGTCTGAATTATTGTTGCTGGCAGCGCTGCTGCTCGGAGGATTGTACTCATCCTCCAGCTTCATCCCATCGTCGAGATCACTGTCTATGGCCAGCTCGTCCAGCTGCTGCAGCTGCTGTTGTTGGCACTTTGAATCGGGTTCATTTTTACAGCTCTCCTTCGGCGCACCTTCAACCGGTTCCGCTTCTTCGAACGGCAACTCAAACACGTCATAGTCGGCATCCGGGGCGGGCTCTACCTTGACCTCTTCGAAATACTTCTGATGCTGGGTCGACCACAGCTGATCCTGGTTGCTTTTCACCTGCTCATGGTAGGTGTGGAAATCGGACACCCTTGCCTCACACTGCACGCACACCGTCGATGGGAATGCTTCGATTGAGGTGATCTAAAACGAAAGGGAATCGTTAATAGCATTTCGTTGCTTTTTGTAAACAAATGGCCAGGCATGCTGGAATCACATTTCAACGCGCGCTTTCGACACCTACCGGGAAGCTGAACAGTGTTTTAAGCTTTTCTCTGAAACCCTCCTCCTCGATGGTGGCGTTTGAGCGTTGATTTTCCAGCCGAGCCAAACATAATCGACACTTTTCGTCCATCGCTGGCTGCTGTACGCGTTTGCTGTAGGCGTTTGTTTATGGTGATATGTCAACAAATGAACGATTCCGTTTTGACAGCACAACAGCGCACTAACACCAGCGAAAGACGATCGTCCTTGCGCGCACGCACACCACTACTACCTATCGCGATCCCAAGTGACATTTTCTCGAAATGGTTTTCCCATATCTGCTCGATAAGTACTCGATACGCTTGAAATTGTGAATTTGTGTGTGATAAAGTGTGTTGAAAGCGCCAAGACTTGGTGCGTTCGTGAATTAGATGTTTTTCTTTCGATGGACGATGCCGTCGAGCTCAGTTTTCATTCATAGCTATGGTTTTTGATGAAAAACAAAAGCTGATTTTTGGGGACGTTATGCTATAAAAAATGGTATTATTTAAGTATAAAATAGGTACATGACCAACTATAACGATAGGAAACATCATTTCCGAGCGAATCTAGAAGAAACCAATAAATTCCCTTAACCTGGTGCAGATAAGGGAAGTTTAAGGCTCCAGTTTAAGGGAATTTGCTCGAATTCCCGATTATTCGTGCTCGAAAATGTCAATTGCCCAACTGACATTTTATAGCACGAATAATCGGGAATTGGAGCAAATTCCCTTAAACTGGAGCCTTAAACTTCCCTTAAACTGCACCAGTTTAAGGGAATTTAGAAAAAAGTCCTTTAAAATCAAATGTGAGGCGGCTTTTTCGTTACTTTCTTCTAGATTGGCTCGAAAATGATGTTTTCTATCGTTATTGTTGGTCATGTACCCATTTTATACTTAAATAATACCCATTTTTTAAAAATAACGTCACAAAAATTTAGCTTTTGTTTTTCATCAAAAAACCATAGCTATGAATGAAAACTGAGCTCGACGGCGTCGTCCATCGATAGAGCAACGTCTAATTTACGATCACACAAATCTTGGCGCTTTCAACACACTTGATCACACACAAATCCACAATTTCAGGCGTATCGAGTACTAATCGAGTAGATATGGTAAAACAATTTCGAGCAAATGTCACTTGGGTGGGTTGCTATGTACTAGTGTTGGGTCATACGATTCATTTCACTACCCGACCCGGAGTCGGGTGCGAACCAGCCGGAATCAAATCCGACCCGCGGGTGCAACGAGTTCGGGTCGACCCGAAAGATCTGTAGGTGCGAGAAAGCATAATTCCCAAGTAGCGACCGAAGCTTTTTTCTCCCAGTTTCAATCCCCTCATGTCCAAAAACTGCCTTCGCTCACTATTCCTATCCCAATTCTACATTCTACAACGTTTGTTGCGTTCTCGCTCATCAGGGTGTTAGTCAATTCTCTCTCGCCACACAAAGAGAATTCTCCTGCACACTTCGTGTGTTTGATTCTACCCATCCCTGTTGAACATAAGTCGTTTTCTTCCATCGCACTCATCTGGGTGTTTGCTCTTTTCCATCCAAGCCAAAGAGCGACTTCAGTGTGCTCTGAACCGTGGACATTAGAGTGTATGTTTGTGTGCTGCGTGAATTATTTTTCCTGCGTAAAACACTTTCCCGTACTGCACCATCCGCGGTGTTCTTTTTGCTTTATCGGAGGACGAATTTTTATCATTTAATTGTTTCGGTAAGTGTCCTTTCATAAGCGTCTTGTGCTATATGACATTTATTCTAATTCAAACATTGCACTTTACAAGTTTCAGATGTGTGCTGCTACCGCTAGCTGTTCTCCAAACCTCTTCAAATTGCGACACTGTGTGCACAGGCTTCAAGGTTCAATTGATCCTCAAGCACAAAGCTAAGTTTGTCACATCTTTAAATCAAGTGTACAGGCAGTCCCCGAGATACACGGTTAATGGGGACCGAAAACGACCGCAAAATACCGCGTATCTCGAATTTCCGCGTAAGTCGAATCTCGTGAATTCCAGCCAAAATATCACTAATTTCCGTGAAATTTTGCAAGTAGGGAGTGGTTTTCGCCACCAAATTAATTATTTGATATTTTTCTACTGAATTGAACAATTTTAACCCTTTTTCAAAAGTATTTTACATTCGTTCAATACGGAAATTATTTGATATTTCACAATGGATGTGTCAAATCAGTACAATTTGCTCGAAGAACTGTCAAATTTGGAAAACCGCGTATCTCCGAATCCGCGTATAAGAGGTACCGTGTATCTCGGGGACCGCCTGTATTTTTATAACAAACGCCTGTAACAAAGAGTGTCTATTAATTGTGTACTTTCATCAACAGCCTTCATACAACACCGCGGTTGAGGCGCGCCAAATTTGATGACATCTTTCCTGAACCAAGCAGGCTGAACACACGCACCACCAAACGGGCTCCAGCGCGGTGTGAAGAGGGAAGAAGAAAAGACAGAAACGGAAGCAGCCGCGCCAGGCTTCCAACCACCGTGTGTGTGTGTATGTAAGTATGTGAGAACACATGTGTGATTCCTCTCCCAAACGACCAAAACGCGATGAATGGGTAAAACTATGGACCTGAGATGGGGCCCTATCTCAGTACCCAAACTGGTACCCAAAGGCAGACAATTTTGGACTTATTTTTTGAGAGAGAGTGCGAAAAAGCTGATGCTTCTCCCTGTTCTCACACTTCTCTCTAGAATTTCATTTGTATGAGTTCTAGGAGAAGGGGAAAGGGGAGGAGATGTAGCAAGTGAATTAAATAGATGAGGAGAGGGGAGACACATTCATTCACCAGTCACCGCCAATATCGAGAATTTGATATTGGCTGGTGGTGTTTGGGGTATCGGCGTTCCATGTGGACCACGGATGCTAAATAAAAACGTTGTGTATAATTTCGTACAGTATCTCATTGTCACGGAACCTTACAAATATTTCTGCGCGGTTGAATCAGGAATCGCGCATCGAATCGATGGAAGAAGGGAGTACGAACGAGGGGGGAGAAGAGGAAGCACAGAGAAAAACGATGCACATTCTCTCATACATTCTTACAACAGTAGGCAATTCGCGAGAAAATGAAATCGGGAGAGTATATTTCAACGCTCGCGAATTAGTGCAAGCAGGTGCGGTATAGAAGATAAAGCAAGACAGCCCAGTTTTTGTTCAACCCAACTAACAAAATTGACATACTTTCTCATTCTAACAAAAAGATCAGTAAACCTGAGAGAGCGAGAAAGCATGTCGATTTTGTCGCTTGGGAAGCTAGGTCCAAAATGTTTCCTTGGGCTTGTGGGAACTGCACAAAGAAGAGAATAAAGAGTGTGAAGCAGCTAGACTGCCGCAACCAAATCAAGAGAGTGAATTCTCATTTCAATCCGAAAAACTGGGAGAAAGTGATGACCTGCGAGAGAGAATAAAACTAGAAACACGAGAGAGCGCCACACGAAGCGCTTTCGGGGGTTTTCACCTTCGCGCACATTTTGCTTTATGCGCGCGACTAATTGAGCCTTGATGAGCGCGATGGCTCCCATACAAAGGCCTTCGGCTTTGCTAGCTGGGCTACTTGTACCTTTCGGGTCGACCCGAACGACTCCGGGTCGCTTACGGATAGCTCCGACCCGATAGGTTCGGGTCGACCCGCCCATCACTACTATGTACATGTTCAATTAAGCTGTTTGCTCAATTAGCGAAATCAATTGCCAGACAGGTAATTTTCCACGGGGTTCCTTTATTTCAAACACACTATTAACGCCTACATTACATCCCAGGTCACGGTTGCCGCCCCGCCTATGGCCAAGATTTCTTCGCCTCGTGGCCACGGTATTTCTGTTTGTACTTCAGCCCGGTCACAACCGTCGAACTCTTCGGGAAGGCCGACTTTCCACCGAACATCGTATCCGTTTCCGGATGGAAGCGCACATAATCCTGCTGGATGTGGAGATTTTCCGGCAGCTCTACCGAGCGTATCGCATCGAGCGGTAGTCGTGTGTCGATTGGTGTTTGGTAGAATATCGTGGCATCCTCTGGAAGTACAAAAATCGAATTGAAAAGTATTTAGTACGCGTTGAACTGTTTGTTTTCGATATTGATTCGATGGACGTGTTTCTTACCCACGGTTTGTACCTCGTGCAGCATTGAATTCGGTACCCAATGTCCGAGCGCTTTGCCGCATGCCGACAGAAATGCAAATTTCTTCTCCATCCCACCGAACGGCTGCCTGGCGTCGGTCAAACCGTTCTCTTTGGCCAACTTAAGCACCTGCTCGGTAACGTTTTCCGGTGGCGTGTAGGGTTTGATTGCGCGCAAGTAGCTGCCGGATGGAATGGAAATAACGTTCAAATAAAGCAGTTAAAGGAGAATGTTAAGCAAAATCCACTCCTTACCCTCGAGCGGAAAGAGATTGTGCCACCGATTCAAACCGCTTGCCCTCGTACAGCAAGCTCTGCTCTTCCGCCTCCGCACGCATTGCAGCCGCTTTGGCCTGATTCGCATCACGATTGGTAATTTCTGGCTTTTTGATGCGCTTCACGCGATTTGAACTGGCGTACCGGAAGCATGTGACATCCTGTAAATACAAATAGATATTAGTAGCAATTTGCGGCTTTTGAAACCGAACCCATTGTGAAACATTAACAGGTGAATGGGAACCGTTCCCGGCATGGCCGTCACGTAACTCCCGGTGTGCCGCCACATTGTTCTGGAGCGACAGCGTGCAAAACCTGTTCCACCGCAGCACTTACCACAGACTTTTGGGTGAGCAGTGCGAACGCATTCCTTCCCGCAAGTGTAGAACGAATAATTCCAGCCATTTTGCGAGCCCTTTTTTCGGAATTGTTATTTTGTTGTACAATCGTGGTCGTGTTTTGTTTTCCTCTCTGACAGCGCAGGTCCGGACAATCGGGTCGGTGTTTTCAAGGTACGCCGACTGTCAAAAGTGCCGCTCGCGCGTCTAATCAGCTGTTCGCGAACAATAACAAAACGTTTTAGACCACCGTGCTTTAGATCGGTTTGCGGGGCCTGTTTTTGTTCAGATCGTTGAGCATTATTGATTAAATTGGAGGAAAAAATAAAGTTTCCACAAGCAAACAACGTGCACGGGTGATGTATTGAAGTAATGGAGCATATGATAATATTGAAGGTATGTAAAATATATTCCGGGAAGTGCTTGGAATGAGTTTCATCATGTGGCCTGTTTGTGGTGCTTTTAGCTTACCGGATGCGTTCCACAACATTCGTGGTAAAGCAAAGAAACGAAAGGAAAAGGCGACCAGATTGGAAGTTGAAGGCTCTCTGGATGCATTCCGGTAAGTCCATTTCATTTCTTCATTTAGTAGGTTAGTTCATCTGTAAGCAACCTAACCACAAAACCGTGCTTGATCAGTGTTTAGAAATAGTACTAAAGAATAGCCACAATCCAGAGAAAGATGGTTAGAAAGCTTTAATAACTTATCTGTATTTAGCTGGACAGGGCTATGCGGAATCTTATCCACTATCTTCCCGCATTTGTTTTGTGTTGTGAAGTTTTGTTTTTTTTTTTTTGTTGTAGGAAAACCATGCTTACAAGTCTAAAGCTGCTTCCTTTTATAGTTCGATTGAAACGATCGTAATCTTCCGTATCGTAAATCTTCCGTGGTAATCCTTTCTTTCTATAGACGAAAAAAGAAGCAACAATGATCCCCCTCCCCCTCCTTCTAACACACAAAAATATATACCCGAGCGTACGATCTTTTTCGACCGCAGGAAGGACGGTCAAACAAGATGGGGGGAAATACGTTAAATGTTATGTTTTCCAACTTTTGCAGATGTCACGCATTCCAAGGTAGCACACACACACCGGCGACTCCGGTGTCGGTGTACGTTTGCCCGGCGGCGTGGGGTGGAGCGGGCGGGATGCTGTTGTTGCGTAGATTGATGAGCGCGGTGACCGCGGTGTTGCTGGTTAGCGCGTCGTTCAAAGCTGACCGATTTTTTCTTTCGACCGTGCGTGAATGTTAGAGGGCTATTTTTGAATTGTGATTATGATCCGGCCGGATGTTGGGCTGGTAGAAGATGGTACAACGAGGAGCTGTTTGAAGGCTCGTTGATTTCTTGTAAAATTATCACTTTTGCTTGTCTATTAATTACGGGAACGGATTTCATCCGTAGGATTTGTCGCACCATGCATCATTCCACTTCTCAATCGTTCGCCAGGTGTTGAGCAAGCCGGTGCAGCTACTAATGCGTTCGCATTCGTCCACCGCAACGCGATACACATCATCGAACCAAGACGAAACATGACGATAACAAACGGCGATATGAATCGCGGCGATAAACGTTAGCAAGCTGGCGTGACCATCACTGGTCGCTGGTCAGCCACACGCGCCACACGCGGATGGCCTTCTGTTTTGGCCGCGCACGTATGTCCACACAGACGTAGACACACACACAGGGCGTCTCTTTTTCCCCTGGAGGCACAGGTTTGGGTTGGAAAAATGCCATCGCACCAGGCGACCGATTGATCGCGGTGTGCATTTGCCGCTTTCCATCCCTTACGCACGCACGCACACATCGGTGTGCACATGGGGAGGGCTGTGGCCGTGTATGTTGCTTTGGGGCAGGTTTGCTAATCAACCCCTCGGCTCTCCTCTCTCCTCTCTGCACCCAGGGATGGTGACTAGCGATGCCTCAGAGCGTCAGGAGCAGTTTTTGGACGCATTCGGTGAAGCTGCTCCCGGCGTTCAATGGCAAACTGTTGGAAACTGGTCGTCATCACACGCAGCCACACACACACACGTACATACACATCAAACGAAAGGCAAGATATTTGTTTTCCTTGAACCAAATCAACTCTCTTACCCATCCATCGATGAGATCCAGCGCTGGATCGACCAAATGCACTATCAGCAGTTTCGGTTCGGGCAAACTGCCACGGCTCAATGGAGTGAGTGAGAGCGACTTTGCTATTTTGCACAAACGACTTACGTTGTTTGTTTAAGATGGGGTTCGCTCATTTCGGGTGGTTTGTTTGTCACAAATGAATGATTCAATATTGAAGCCTTTGCATGACGAGTTAGTTTGTCCTTGAGGAGCTTTCCTTTGGTGCATTGCAGATCGCCTGCTTGGATACTTTGCTACATGATGATCTTGCTCTATCTTCGATCGATCCTTTACGCCGAAGATCAAAAACGTGTTTGAATTTATCGAACTTATTGCCTTCTAGCTTTTAGACAAGTTGATTGCTAAAATACTTCCAACCAGCCAACCAGGCCCGAAAAACATACAAACAATCCATTCCAGGCTGTTCTATTGCCACTGTTCGTTTGTGTGTGCGGGGGCTGTGTGCAGGAGAGGAAGGGACGGGTGCACAGTGCGCTGCAAGTGCGTGCAAGACGACTTTCGAACGTATCGAACGTGTCGACGGTGCTGCCGCCGTCTTCCTGGGGCGTGCGGTACGGCCCCGGCGGTAGGAAACGCAGGGAGGCTAATTTTAAAACCAATTCAAACCGCACAGTTTCGCTCCCCCCACTCCCTCCCGCAGTGCGAAGCACCCATCGAAGGAAAGGCAATCCAAGCCCCGGCGTGCGTTGGTATGGCTATCGTTCGCGCCCCACAAGCTGGGCCCGACGTGGAGCGAAGAGGCGGGGAAAGGGAAGAGGTTTATGTCAGGCGAACCACCCAACAACCCAGCCAGCCAGCCAGCCTGCCCGGTAGCCCGCGTTTCATAACCATCAAGACGACGTCGGGGCCGACCCACGACGACGACGACGACGACGACGATCGCCGCGTCGTTTCGGGTTTTGCTTTCTGCGTTCGCGTGCGCTCGCCGTACGAATTTGGCCGTTCGTCGCTTGGCCGGGCGTTCAGTTTTCCAGCAGCGCTCGATGTGTGAGCACAGGCCCGTGAGACTTGCTTTCGCGATCGGTGCACCCGCATCACCCAACGGCGTTTAGTTGTAGTGTGTTGGTTAGTCCACCCTCTGCTCTTCCCCTTTTTTCCTTCCATTCCTCCGCGGACTCGTAAGTGTAAGTGCTTCGATCGGATATAGTGGGGTTCGCTGCTTTCGTATTTGTGTGTTTTATGCTATCGATCGATGTCTCCCTTTTTTGTACGGTTCAAATTTCTACTGATTTTGTTCACGAAGGCAATCCGGGATGAATTAAGCTTGTATTTTTTTTGGTTGTTAAATTTAGCTTTATTGATTTTTCAAACGATCTTCATTGGTGGTTGATGCATTGTATGTCCTGTGTGTGTGTGTCTCCCTCCAAACAACGCAAACAGGGTGGTTGATGGAAAGTAAAAACAAAGTAATCCCACACTTTTTGGGAACGCATTAGTGGGCACATACAATCGCCGACCGATCGCACTCTCAAATCGAATCAAATCGATCGAGCCCGTAAAAAACAGTGTTAAACGCGCGTGTGTGTGTGCAGAGTCATATGTGGTCCGGGATATTGTTACGATCGCTCGTGCCGTTTTGATTCCTTCGTTCCAAAATATCGTTGGACCGCCTGTTTCCATCATCGACTCTCTAGCGATCGTCAAACGTTTTTGTTTGTTCGTTTTTTTGTTGTTGTGTTTCTTCGTTTGGTGGCCCGGATGATGATGGTTGTTCGATCACGCGGCTGCCCCCGGGCCCTCCCCTCATGCGGGTAGCACTTTTCCTTCCGGTTCACGAAATTTCCGGGGTGAATAATCTGGCGCTTCCGATGCAGTCGATCGCCGATCACCGATCGCCGCCACGGAGCGGCTGTACGTGTACCTGCTGTGCTGCTGTGTCAGTGTGATTGTGTGTGTGTGTGTTTGGTGTGACAGAGTGAATAGAAGTGCAGTTTTTTCTCGCGCTCCACCCCCCCCCCCCCCCCATGCCAAAGCATAAAGTGAAGCAAAGTCGAGCCACGAGTGATTGACAGTGAATTCGGAAAAGCGCCCTTTTGTCAACTGAACTAAGTGTGTGTGTGTGTGTGGTGGGGGGGGGGCGGTCTGTTGCATCGCATACATAAAATCCTATGCTGCGATCGAGTAAAGTACAAGCTGGCAGCATTACACACACAAAAAAAAAGGTAAACGAACGGTTTCACTCGCTAATTATTTAGTCGCTTACATTCATTTGTGGATCCGTTGGATGCGATTTTTTTTGTTTTTGTAATTGCAATTGCAACTCCTTGAGCTCTGCGAGCAGGTTTTTAGTTCAACCAAACGTCACAAGAAAAGTCGCGAAAGCGAGGACTGAGCGGGGTGAGCGATGGCTTTGCATGGGTTCGAGCATTGGGCCCCATTAGGTTGGAAGGAAAAATAAATCTATCACCCGTTTCGTGAGCATCGTGTTGGATTGGGAGGAGAAAACCGTCGAACAGTCGCTTTTACCCACCCAAATGCGAGTCGTTTTGCATCGCTAGAGGACTTAAACGTTCGAGTGGATGACTGGTTGTGGTGGTCTAAGATGTACTTTTTGTTTTGTTTTTCAAATCGATTTTTCTTGTTTTTTTTTCATTTTAAAGAGAGCCGACTTAAGATGATTGATGGTGAAAATGTCTGTCTTTAGTTTGGATTGTTGTTGCGAAATAAACAAGTTATTAGTTTAATGGTTTCATGTTCATGAAAATGTGTTCTTTTTAGGTTATAATAATTATGGTACCGCGACACGGATATTCGCTTGTTTTTCGAACGATCAGTAAGACTTGAAGATCATCTTTTCTTGGTGCCGTGACTAGGATATTCATACTTTCTAAGAGTATCAGTCTCTGATTCTTAACTTAGAGTTAAACTAGTTATGGTGCCCTGACAAGGATATTTAATTGATATTCGAACGATCAGTAAGATCTGACTAGACCTTACTGGTGCCGTGACTAGGATACTCATATATTCTTCAAGTATTGTAAAGCATTTGACTCGCTAAAACAATGTTGGTGCCGTGACCAGGATATTTATATTTTCTCACTGTATTTTAAAGCCTTTGACTCATAACTCGCTAAAACAATGTTGGTGCCGTGACCAGGATATTTAAATTTGCTCATGTTTTAATGCACTTAGTTGGGCAGAATGGTTCTTATAAAAAAAGTAGCAACCGAAATCAAACATCCCATGTGTGTTTGGGCAGAACGGACAAAAAACCCAACCACGCTAGCAACTTCGTTTGTTATGCCACTCTTTGTTTAGCGTTGTCATTCGCATACGTTTGCCAACTGGGACGATCGTACAGCGTACCATTCACACATCATCTTGTCTCTACATCTACAATCTGTCTAGCATTACCATAACCATTCTTGTCCAACGTTGCAACGTTTTTTTTACCATACAGTCTTTCCTCCCCCTTGATCAACCAAGCATCAACAAACAATACCTCCTGCCAAAGAAACTGCCAATTGTTGACCCTCCCCCGGGCAAACATTAGCATCGCAAATGAAGCTAAAATGCGAAAAAGCGCCGTATCGCAATTGCGATTGAAACAATCGAAACCTCGCCGAATCCATTACGATCGCATCTTCCGACCGGCCTGGTGATTTTGCCTTCGAAGCATAACGCATGTGTGTATGTGTGTGTATGTGTGTGTGCTGATGCCCTTTTTTGTGCCTTGTGGGCTTTTGTTTACCGCGTTTCGCTTGGAACCAGTTTTGAACAAACGTCTGATGGTCGCCGCGATCCGTCCTGAACTTTAGCAGAAAAAAGCTCGATCAGTCGCTCGCCCGTAAGTGTGTGTGTGTCGTTGGTCGCAGGGTTCTAAAGCAGAGCTCTGCTATCAATCTGTGCGTTCTGATTCATCTGCCTCCAGCCGGGCGGAGACGAGGGCTAGACGAGAATACACGCATACGGGGCAATATTTGAAATTCTAATGAACCTGCTGGCTCCATCCAGGGCACAACTGCCCGGACCAGAGTGGGCTGGAGATGAAAGCAAACCATTTGTTACGTTCGTGCATGTGCGTGTGTGTGTCTTCACAATGGCTCCATTAGACTGCGAGATCGCGTTATGGTGCAGATCGCCGCTTCCCAGACCCCCGGGGGCACAGAACTTGCCCGTGCGCTGCTGGCCATAAAAAAGAACCGACCATTTTAAAACATTATGCAAACGGATCATCATTTCGCCTTCACCGGTGTTCGACCAAAAGGGGGGTTCAAGGGTGACCGGGCTGGATGGATTAGAACGATTAGGCCGTGCGCAGCTGCTATGGTCGCTGAAATGTTAATCTGGGCGGTGATTTATCACGCTTAAAATTTTCGTCCGATTAACGCCGCCGATGTTGATGATGATGCTCGGAATTGAAAAACAAAATGTTATATTGGGTGAAAAAACCTATCTCCGACCAGGGCCGTCCTTGATGGCGATGGTGCGGTTGCTTGACATTTTGGCGAGCCTGTTGGTTGTGGTTTTAGCCTTTCACCTTTTTGCCGTACGGTTAGGAAATGTGGCCACGAGGATGACGTTTTTCCTACCGACCGGGAGGGACATGCGATGGCTGGTGAATGTTACCGAGTGCCGGGGAACAAGGAGACGCACTAATCGCATCATTAGCGGTCAGCTCAGTGTCGTCCTGTTTGTTGTGATCTCATTAGTGCAGTCGTTGTGTTTGGATTTAATGTTTTGGAGTGCCGCAGGATTGACCGGTTTGATAGGAGGAAAGCAATCCTTTTGATTTATGAGCGTTATTTAGTATTGTTTTTAATGTTTTTTTCGATTTATTATAACATTTCGTGACACGATGTTTACGTCTAAAGTGTAGAGACGGTTAAAAATATATTGTTTAGAAACATATAAATTTGTAGTTCAAGACAATCTATGCGATAGAAACACTCAAACACAGCCCATATGATTTAGATTAAATATTCCCCTTCCAAAACCAACAGCTTGTGACAAACGATTCGACACATGTTCCGTAATTTCAGCTCCATCTTGCACGCCATTAGTAAGCTTTATCAAACCATACCACTGCTTTCCATCTCACTGGCGCTCTTCTCATGCGTGCTAATAATAATCTTGCCTATCTCTATCACTACCAGAAACGCCAACCACGGCAGCTTGGCTGAAAGTGGCTTTGGCGCAAATCTGACCCGAATCCGTCACTCAGTGCGCAAGGAGATCTAGTAAAAGCAAAACAAATGGCAAGAAAGAAAAAAACATACAGATACACTTTTGCACCAACAAGCATTGATTAATCTTGGGCCCAGCAGCCAATGGGGGGCGATGTGTAACCGTGCGATCATAAAACCGCATAAACACTCCTTGGAGAGCATAAACATGCACCATGACGGACTGGTCGCGTAAAAGCGATCTCGTGGGTACAAACGGACGCGAATGCCGCCACCTTGCCGGGCAGCTTAATTGCAAACTAATCTCGCTGCACCTAATCTCGCTGGGCAGGATTTAACGCACACTGCACACACATTGCAAGCGGTGGAATGGAACGCGCGATGCACTTTCCAACCGATCAGCTGCGGTGCAGGTGTAAAATGTAAATAAAATAAGATCACCGCGCGCGTGCTGCATGCGCTTGATACTGGTGCGTTCGTGTATGTGTGCCCCAGCGTTACCGGGGGAGATGTTACTTTTTAATGCAGTGCGCAGCTACACAAACACCTGTCGAAAACGGAGCCCCGGACAAAACCCGTTTGCCGCTGGGAGCCTTGTCTTGCCTGGCCGCTCTTGCCCATTAAATTCACTTTCCACGCGATCGCGATCGTTGTTGTCAGAAATTTGGTTGCAATAGCCACACTTTTTCACTCTACCAGTGTGTGTGTTTATTTGCTTGTGTTTGCGTGTGTGTTAGTTTTTTTCTTCTCTGTAGCTACTTTCATCACTCACTCACCGTGTGAAGCTTAAACGATCCTTTCCTTCACACCACACCGGTGGAGTTTGTCTATCGATATATGCTGCACATTGAGCTTCACACTCTTCTCAGCCTCAAATAGTTTTGCCATCACAGACATACATACACACACACACCCTGGGTAAAGACCGGAAATACAAGTTACGCGGAACGAAACGGACCTTCTCCTTCCTTTTCCTTCTCATTAATCCCGCTAACGAAAGTGAGGTACAATCGTCAAATCTTCATTTGCCGGGGTGCAGAGATGCAGACGTATCATCCCCCCTCAAAAGATAGGCTCGCCCCATGGGATGAAGGGACCGATGAAGCGGGAGACATAAGCGGGAATATTAATAACAATTTGTTACAAGTTATTGATTAGTTACGCGCAGTTGCAGTCGTAGTCGGCATGGGAATGGGCAGAGGGACCAATGTGGACAGGGGAAATGCATCAATCTTGACGTGGTGTGTGGAGTGGATGTACCTTGTCTTCGTATGGCGTAGCGTGGTGATGGCGTCGAACGTACGACTCGGCACCCTTGCTAATGCACACTGTTTATGAATGACGTTTGACCGATGTTGGCGATAAAATGTATGCATGATTAGATTGTGTGCCATGTTTTCCTGTGTTTCCTGATCGTGTTATTTGTTGTCAAGGCAAGCTTTATCTTCCTTTTAATCTATTTTACTTATGATTCCTTTATTTATGTTTTACACTAATGTTTTTAATTTTAAATTTGCCAAGAGTCACTATGACTGTTTTATGATTATTAATTTGAAAGTGTGATCTTCATCGAATAAATGATTTAAATTTAGAATGACTCTATCCTGAGTTTTAGGCTACTTTAAGCTTGCTTTATTCTAGTTTTTGAAATCTGTGATTTATTCAAGTCTAACATTTTTTGTTGTTCTTAGGTAGACATTTCTTGCGAATAATTTATCTTTTTTGATATTTTTATAATTTTTGCTTCATATATTAAATAAATAATTTATACTAATTACATTTTCTCATATTCTTCTATTTGCAGGTTTGTATAATCCATACACAAGCAAATGTAAAAAAACCGAACCGGAACATCCAAAGATCTCCATTCCTGTATGTATCTCTGGCGCGTGCATAAGCGACGAACCCCGCTTAATAGTTCACTGTAGCAAAAGGTGCTGACGATGCAGTTACCGGCTGACCCGAACCAATAAGTTCGCCAGTCACAGCCAAGACATAGGCGACAGGACGCGGGGGAAAAATCAATGCAACCAATTGCTTCCCCTTTCATACCGCTTCTACTAGGTTCAGCGCCTTAAGTACTAAGGCAAAGCGAAACGAGAGCAAAAGTCGCTGCGAACGAAACGGTGTCCCCTGGCTGCTATAGAATCGGTTATATCATACCAGCCAGGCTTCGCGTAATCCCTTTAACCCGTCCAGACACGTCACAGAGGCGAAAGAAAAGAAGAAAGAAAAAAACAGACCGAACCGGGCAGCACACTTCGGGTCGCCCCACTTAAACCATCGGACGGTCCAATTTCCAAGACGCAAGATCGAACCGGTGCGGTGTATTGTCCGCACTACACCTTTCTCTATCGTTTCTGCCTCCTCCACTGAAGGGGAGAGGCCGAGTGCTTTCTTGTTCTCTTTCTCTCTGCCAGCGGTGGTCCAGAGCCACCACGGTCGCCAAAAAATGCTTTCCATCGTATGCTGCGAGCAGCGTACATAATACTTCCCCTTGGCGTTGAAGGCGGCGCAGGCCCGGGTGTCTGTTACAAGTCTGGTACGAATCAACCGGGGGAGGGCTTTCGAGGAGAAAGACGGCAATGCGAAATCCCGCTCCCCGCTGTTGCGAAAGGGGCACCGCGCTCGGTAGACACACGGGGTCAGCGTGAGCGCAATGAAAATGCAAAGTAACAACCGCATAATAAGCGCGACTGCGCACACTCCCCTACACACACGCCGAGTGCAGTTGACGATGCTTTAAGCGGAGGGACACTGCCGGGTGACATCGGGTTTCGCTCCAAGCGCGCGAAACAACAACCCCCCGAAAAGCGCATTCAAACGGGAACGAAAAGGACAAAACGGCGTGGATAACAAGGCGGTACGACAGTGCGAGAGACCTTGCGGTCTTGCGGCAATGATCGGGAGTTCGATCATCGAAAAAATAGTAGCGACCGTTGGCGCGCCGCACCGGTGCAGGCGGACTTTATTATGCAATAATACGGTTTATTAAAAGCGATCATAAATCGAGTACGCTGATAGTGTGTGAGTGTGCGATCGCAAGGAGAAGTTGGGAAAGCAGGAGATGAAATGAAGCAAAAGCCACGCTGTTGCTAGGTAATTTCTTTGCCGAACGTTGCAAAACCAGCAGGACTCGCATTGGATTGATAGGGACAGCATAGGCTTGTAAAATCGGGGAAGGAATAATTGTGCAATTGTGAGTATCGCAGCTTAGCAGTAATTATTTGCTTAGGGGGCGGGCGGTACAATATTCTACTAGAGCGTTTGGTTGGACTTGCTAAACCAGCTTTCAGAATGATGCCACACGAACGGTTGCGAATGGTGGGCAGACATTTGTGGGCCATATTTTGGATCTACGTGCGGTTTATAGTGCTTGCGGTTATCATTTTCTACCTGGTACAGTGGTACATACGCGAGTATGATGGTGGGGAGACGGAGGAAGCAGGGGACCAAAGTGCATCGAAAGCGGCCAGCGGGAAGGATGAGCTTTAGAGGCAAGGTCAGGATTATGTTTATTTCAGGATACATTAATTAGTATCCTTCATGTTTATTAAATATTTGCGTCAGATATTTGCGTATCATTAGAATGTCATAAAATAACACAACTTAAAGATGTGAGTCAAAACTAAAATCAACATACAAATTAGAATTATACGAGCTAATGTGCATTATTTAGTAGAACAATATTGCCACCAGATGGTGTGCTATTTTACAACGAAAGCGATGTTTGTAGTAATCATAAAACGTACAGGCAATGAGACACAAACGAAACTTTTATGATAATAATCCAACGCTTTAAGTGTTAAATATTACTTTAATCTGCTGTTTTGAATGTTTTGCAAATAATTGCGAATTTACTACTAATATTCCGACTGTTATCTTTGGTTTAAACCACCAGAGGTCGTTAGTTAATTTCTCTCAGGGAACATTAAGCAAGCCCCTTATTAAGCAAGTCTGACGGTTCATTGATTTCTGACGGTCTGGTTAGGACATTTAATAGTGAGCTATCTCAACTGACAAAACAAAATTTTAAAATAGATAATATAAATATAAAAGATAAACAGCAAATCCCGATTGATAGTATAAAAATAGTACAATAGAGATCATTCGTATTTACAAATTATGTTTCATAATTATACCATCGGCCAGGGAATAGTAAACCTCCGACTGTTTGGTGTCGCCTTGCGCTTGGCTTCCCCCTATTTTCTTATTTAACAATGAGCCAACGCTACTTTTCCATTTTGTAACGCCGATGCTGATTTCCTCATCCACCCAGCTCTGGCTCTCTTTTGTAGCCGTTTCCCCCTGGCGAGCAATGTGGCAAGAACTTTTACGAGTGTTGACAAACGTCAGTCCATTTCGGTACGTTCAACCTTCTCCCCCGTGTAGCCATTCACGCGAAGTTGCCGTTCACAAATGATGGCAATCAATAATAAGCTTCCCTCTCCCCGCTAGTCATGTTGGCTGCTGGTTGGCTAGTGTTGGGTAGGGTTGTTTGCGAGGAAATAATCTTTACAGTTGCTTTCAAATTTAACGCTCCTTCTTTCGCTCTTGATCTAGCACGATCAATAATTTCTAGTCCGATCATAGCTAGCAGCGCAAATAGTAAAATTGGTCCAAAAGCTGACTTCTACGAACGAAGGCTTCGGGCTGATTTGTTGGACTGGGAAATGCAAAAAATAAAATAAAATTCCACAATGCAGAAGCAAAAAAGCGCCTCAGTGGGGAGAAAAATCCTACAGTTTCTCCTGCACGTTAAATTAAGCTAAGCTCGCGAAGCCTTCGATCGCGTGAAACACCCACCCTTAGCGAATGATCGTCGCACAATAAGTGCCTTCTTGTGTTTAGTTCGCAAAGCCCTAGAAAGTGGCATTTGGTGGCAGGAGCGTTCGCGATGGGCTACTTGAAACTGCATTCCACTGGTAAAATTTATGTTTTTTTTTGTTTTTGCTTCTCTCCCCGTCGTTGATGTCGAACCTCCCTCCAACAGAGCGCAATATGCTGCATGAGCACCGTAAAGCCATCGCGAACAGATGATCGATGAAGAGAGAAACAGGGAGGAAAAGAAACGATCGTTTTCTTTAGACATTTTTCAATCATCTAACGAAGGCAGACACACACACACACAAAATGGGTCCGGATTTTCCGGCCCGCCCTAGGGGTGCGCGGAATTTTTGGAGTGAATTGTGTTTGTGCAAGCAAGTGAAACATTCATCAGTGCCGCTGCAATCAAATGCAGCACAAACCCTTTGCTTTTCGTGATTCGTTAGCAGACGCAGGCAGAGGCAACGCAACGGCAGGCCAGACAACCGGCCGGCCGTGAATTTGAGAAAGTTTGGTTAAAAAATCAATCTGAACCACCCACTGGCACTGGCAAACCGTTGTGCGCCGGCAGCCGCGAGTCAAATCTGTTAAGCATAAACGAATGAAACGCAAAAATGCATCCTTTTTTTCTCTACGAAATGCAGGCAGCGTGGAGTCGCATAATGACTTTCAATCAAGGAAAAGCTTCTTCGGAAACATTTTGGAATTGCAAAGCGAGAGAGAAAGAGCACACCAGAGAGACCCTTTTTGATGTATACATTAGATAACCATCCGTTCCGTTTGGATACAAACGATCGATCAATGATCAATACATCTTCCGGAAATGTTTTCTCCAAACTACGGGTTTTTTTTGAGGAGGTTTCAATAGGATTTTTGGCAGCGCTTTGGACACAAGTGACCACGCTTCCATCTACCGGCTTCTTGATTGTTCGACGAGTACACTGTGCGCGTCTTGATTTCACATCTGTGCGTGATGGAATGGTTTTCGGCGAGGGGAGGATGTTGTTTTGGTGCAATCATCCACAACTGTTTGCAAGGTTGTAATGCAATTGCTGCTGCTGCACAACGGCCTGCTGAAGGCACGGTGAAGGCGATACGCGAAGAAAGCGTCGATCGATACGTTGCTTAATAATGACGGCTTTGCGTTGCATTGTTGGGCTAGTTTTTTGCTGCTGCTGTTGCTTACTGTTGCTTAAATACGTTTTTGTGTAAATGTATCTTAAGGGGATGGGGTTTTTCTTCATAAACTCCTCCACGTGATGGCATTTATTTAATGCGCCGCTCGTTCGATGTATACCCCTTTTACGGTTAATGGTCAATTTTCTATGTATAATTTCCATTACTTGCAGAGGGTTTAGTTCGAGCTGATTGGAAATTTAACATGAATAGTTATTGCTGCTCGTCCATAATTATATATAATCAATTATTATGTATTGTGTGCGGTTGTGTGCTGTATTGGAAGTGAGGTTCAATTTCACTTTCCTATACAGCATGTTCGTTGTGCAGCAGCTTAACAGGTAGCCTTTCACGAGACGTATACTGAAGGTTGTGATGGGGAAAATCTTTCCACTTGATTGACGATACTATGTCATGTAATTGTGCCAGAAATACTAATAGAATTAATTAGCAGTCCTTTCTTTGCTGAGATCCACATACTATCATGAATCAAGCCTTAAGTATGAAGGCAGAGGAAGTTCAAATTAGTTTTAAGTTGTATTGTTTTTGGTCTGACAAAATGCCTCCATAAACCTTCATGTTTATTACCATGTTCTTCCTAGTTGTTATTGAAGGCCTGGAAGGCCTGGTGTTTATGTTTGACTTTTAGTTTTTGTAAGTTATTTTACAATCATTTTGAATTTTAGAACTGTCCAACTGCTGCTATTTCCTTGTACTACTCACAATAGTGTGCCTTCCTGAAGAATTGAGACGAATCTCATAAAATCATAGTTTATAGTTAAAAGATTTACCTTTTAGTGGCGATTATAGGAAGCGCCATCTATAGGGAACACTGAGAAAGCAGAATCGACACTAATCCCATCCTAATAAAAATTTGTAAAATATCTGGAATGTTTAAATAAATAAAAACAAAATACCACAAAATATCACGAAATAATGGATAAACTTATTGCGAAGATCGGCTTCCTGAGTGAAACAAATGGGATGTGAGCAAATCATACTCCAAAATAGTAACAACGCATGCGCCATCATTAAATATGAATCGCATTCCCTCATTCGATTGATTGTAATTCGCCTCATCGCTTCAACCTTGCCAATTTGTGAAGAAATTTCTTACGCAATTTTCGCACACTGGTAATCTTTCACCACAGCACGTGGTGCGCTCTTTCTGTCATCGCCTTCGGTATGATCCGCGCTACGATCGACCAGCGCTGCTCGACTTAACATGCTAACCGAGCAACCACCGAGCAAATGCATCGAGATCGGTATCCCCTCAGTTGGTCCCCATTGGTGCTGTTATTTCGATCACGTCAACGAACGGTTTTTCTTGATGTCACTCGCATCGGAACCCGCCGGGTGAGTGATAATCACGCTTGGTGGGGAGGAAATGAGCAATGAAAAAGAGAAAGAAGCAAAAAAAAAAAAACAAAACGTGTAATACGTCACCACACACACATACGCACGACTTGCTGCATGCATTTTAACGATTTCCTAATTTTGTTACTATCTTTCTTTTCTTCTTTTCAGACTACAGCCTGTCCGGAAGCTAGTCATCGTCAGCTAGCGTTTCCCCCCTCCATCGTTCACGTCTGGTTCACGTACGAGTGCGTTTTATGAAACGTTGGTTTGGCACCCCCGTCCCATTTGTGTGCAGCTCGAGTGATATCTTTAGTCGATGGATGTTATGATAAGATGGTGAAAATGGCTGCTTTTCGCTTCGATAATGCACACACAGCAACACACGCACAGACGAGACGGAGGAAAAGCAATCGAAACGGAACAGCAAAGAAGCATTTAAATGAACCTGTAGTCATAATCGAGTTTGCAAGTTTGAATCGCGAGTTACGAATGTTGAATTATGTGTGTGTGTGTGTGTGTGTGTTTTCTTTGTGATCGTTTACTTTCCATAGGCGACGATCGACAGTCGATCCGGGTGTGCATCTTTATGTGTGTGTATTTTTTATGTTTCTTATGATTTTAGTTTTTCCATTTCCTTTTTTCTAGTGTCGTTTTTCCGTATTTGAATTGTTTAATTAGCAAAAAGTGGGCAGTAAAGTGTTTGGTGTGGTAGTTTACGCTCCTGTCAATGATCTACAGTGGTGATCGCCAATAGTGCTTGAAATAGAAACAAAAGAGTGCCTTAGACCTTTTGGTGCAATACGGCAACAAAATAGTGATTGCAGAAGGGTAGCCGCCTTAGGCAGGTTACAAGTGTTTTCTAGGAATAATTACTCCTGCTGGTACAGGAGTGTCGAGCGCAACTTTTTTTGGGGCAGCAAGATAGAGTACTAAAGGTAAGTAGAAAATGATATTCATGTTATATTTACTCGAAGTATCATGTCGGAAGAAGTGTGAGCATGTTAAGAAGGTTTTTAGTCATGTACATCAACTATTACAAAAATGACAATGGTCAAAGAATATATTTTTCATGTTTGCTTCTATGTCGTTTCTGAAAATTTATGTTTTTTAAAACCACCAATAAAACGATTAGCAAAAGAGCAAGAAAATGTTTTCAAAAGTTCAAATGACGACGTTCAGGACGTTCTGGCACATTTGCGGCTTGTCTTTCAATCAAAATACCGAAAAACCCTCTTTATGCAAGACAGCATTCATCGTTTTTAAAGGTTAATTTAGTCTTTTCATGGAAGTGAACGTTTGTTTTGCTATTTTTAATTAATTTTTTATTAGAACATGGCTTGTCGTACGCCAAAAGAAAGGATGTTCAATTCATCCTATTTGTTCGGCGGGGAATCATAAAGTAATACATTAAATTCATTATTTCAATATGTTTTACGGTCTAAATAGATTGGTAATTGTATTTCCTTTCTTTTGGTGTACGATAAGCTATATTGTGATTAATATTTAATAAAATATAGCAAAAAAAACCCAAGACCTCACGTTCTATTTCTCTCGAGCTGTAACGCGGGCTTAACAATGGCAATGACTAAGAAAGTTCGACACTGTAGCCTTTATTGTAGCTGTTCTAAATAAGAAAGATCGTACTAAATCCTGTTAGTTGGCACTGAAATATCTAAATTTTGAACAAAAGGATACCTATAGAAAAAATGAAAATAATCTGAGGCAAAAATCCTTAAGTAATAAGTTTCTTAGATATAATCAAAAAATGCCTTGAAAATGTTTGACTGTTGTAATGTAACTGCAATCCAAGTGTGAAATAAAATGAACTGCTTAAGAATCGATTTTGGTAAATCTGATAAAAATTAGTTTACGGTCCGCGCTTCAAATGAGCTTATTTACCATTTGCATGCAAATTTATCCATCTAACAAGGGGCGGACAGCCCACTGCATTGTAGCCATTGCATCGAGAGCCTTGCATGCCGCAAAATGGGTGTTTTTTCCCCGTCCGCTCGAGGCCGGCCGTGTGAAATGTGGCCCATACCTCCAAGGCCCTGATGGACCGGAAATCCCACCGGAGCGAAAAAGGAAGCAATACATTTATCAAACCTTCCGTGCCCGGGGTTTCCGCCCGTTCGTCCGGGGTTGCTTTCGCATTCGATGGAAGACTGCTGCTAAACGTGATGCTTTCGATGTCAAGGTTTCCTGCAAAGGTATTCCTTGAGCATTAAGTTTTGCTCGTCAGTTGGAAATCCATCGGGGAAGTACAGTGACGCAGTTTAGGGAAAAGGAATGAGATATAATAATAATAAAAAAAGTTAATTCTAAATGAAATTTCAAAAACTTTATTATACAATGGTAACGTCAAATAATACCTATCGATTAAATAAGCCAAAATTGCCAAAACATTTGCATGCCTACAAAGCCCACACACACAGAAAGTTACAACAATCTGCAACATCGCAACATCGCGTCAGCCGCGCTATCGAAACGAGAGTGAAACACGATGAAATAATAGCCGAATCTAAGCTCGGTCGAAATCGAAAGTGTGTAAAAAGGTGTGGAAAACGGCAGCAGAAGATTAAGACGAAACGCACACAACACACACACACACGCTGTCTGTGAGGTTGGGGAAGAGAGTAGCAGAGCATAGTTTGGTCATCACCTTTCAGGCTGTGAGCTTGTGTGTTGCTCGATTGAAATGCAAAGAAAACTTAACGGCACACGAAATAAATCGCGAGATCAAACATTAACAAAAACAGCATGTTAACATGTTCGCGTTTCCCGTCGCAAGCATGAGAAGAATGGGCAAATAGATGCAGGGTAATCTCGGGAGGAAACACCAAAGCGCACGATCTCGGTTCCGGTTGAGCTCGTTGAGTATAATGTTTTGCCAGCAGATGGAGCGGCATAGTGTTTATTAATGGAAGGTGTTTTGCTTCCTTTTCCTGCACTCGGGATGTGTGTAAGTGTGTGTCTGTGTGAAATTGAAGCAATAGTAATGAAACCAACCCAACAAAACCACTAACGATCCTTTTTAAATTGTGTTTCGCTTTCGTTTGCTTCACCACACAACCGTGTGTTGCTTTAATTTTGAAGGTCATTCTATTAGTGGATTTTTTTTATTGTGATCTAGAAACTACCGACACGCGCTGACGTTACATTTTTGGGTGTGTGTTGAAGATTGAAGATTGATTTTTTGTTTTACAAACCAAACTACCCCCATGAACATGACATGCAAATTACCGATTGGGGCACAGTTCGCGCTGCTTTACTATTTTCGGTGCACAGGCGTAGTTTCACCATCGAGCGATTGCTGGTGAAACACCGAATGATGAAAAAAAGCTCTCCAAGCTGCCCTAAAGCTTACCCCGTTCTCCAAACCGGTAGTGACTTCGATTTAGAGTGTTTTGACTTTAGCTCGAAGTCGAACGAATTTCGATACATTCTATAAATCACAGCACGGTCCCTCACTTCTACTTCTTCGATCCAGCGCCAGTGACACTTAGAAGTGGGGTGCGCCATTCACTTTTGCCGCTTGGCATCGGTTTGCCACACCCGTTAGCAACCGAAAGCGCGTGTTATAAATTACCTTCTCTTTCATCAACGCTCTGGCCCAACCGAGGCTCCTTGGCTGGCAGAGACGTGGTTCCGTTTTGCTGACGACGCTCTGCTGACGTACGTAAACCACACTCTGTTGTGGGACGCCGAACAATCTAATTCTTAGTGACACGGTCAGGGTATTAGTGAATGCTTGTCAAGGGGTTTTAGTTTGCATACCGGTGCAAAGATAATTGGAATTGGACTGTATGGAAATGAATAAACAGAACATGCACAAATGGATTATTATGGCCCTCGAAGGGAGGCTTGCGGGCTTATGAGCTTAATGATGGTTTTTAACAGCACAGTTGTTACTAATACAGGCAGTCCTTCATTACCGGTTACACAATCAGGTGGTGTTAAGGCATTGTCAATAGTGAAAGTGAAGATTAAATTGTTTGGCAAGGGGGAAGAAAAATGAATGATTTATTAGTTTGTAGATGGTCGCTACTTATCTTGCGTGGCTAAGTACATCAATCTTGTTAATATCAGTCGCCATTACACTTCGAAGTGAGCTTTTCTTGCGTAGCTTAAGTTCTGTCATACACCAGCTGGGTAAACATTTGTCAATATGCACTAAAGATGTTGAAAATTTTCATTAAGTTCATGTTTGGTTGACAGCTGCAGCTGGTTTTTGAAGAATAAACTTCATTTGTAAAGTACAGGAGACCCTCGAGAAGTTACGCTCTCGAGTTACGACGAATCGGATGTACGACTGTTTTTATTTTGTTAGTTAAAAGTTGTCATTTAGAAGATTTCTAATCTAATTATTGAATAATAATCATTACATACACATTGATGAAGATTTCCAAACTGTTAAAAAATGAATATTCACGATTGATGAACCGCCTTTTTAAATAAAATTATATTTTATAAAAATGTAAAAAGTGCCCTGTATTATACACCATTTTCATTCATTCAAATAGTATCACTCCCTTACATTGGTGAACATTGTGAATTGAGGCATTACTTAACTGAATTTACTATCAACTCTTCACAATTATATAACAAAAATGCTTGCTGTGCTGAGATTTAGATTTAGATCAGATTCGAACTCATCACTTGTTGTGCATTAGATCATTCATCTAACCACTGCTCCATGAAACCGTGACTATCTGAGGGCTGTTTAATTAGGCATATAAAGTAATTCCTTTGCGCTGTTTGGTTGAGTTATGCACAGTTTTAAGCAGCTCAGATATTAAATACCACAATTCGTTTGTTATTGTTAGTCAATTGAACTACTCAGGATAACATTTTAATGACCAATCTTTCGATCAGTCCGATCAGACATTATTTGATAAAAAGATCACTATGCTCACAGTAGCTTAATTAATTAACAACCTTCAAACCATTCAAAGCCATTCAAACACTGAAATCAAAACCGCTATGTTTCACCATCACGTTTCAAAATCACCTCCAAAGCGGCAGTCCAAAAAAAGCGTCACAAACAACAACATTAATTGCACCGCCACGCGAAACCAACCTCCCAGACACGCAGCGCGCGACCTATTGTCTTATCATGTGGCCTACTAAAAGATCGTCAGCATTATTTGGTAATCGCGAAAGAAAAACGAGTTCCCAGCATCAGGTTTGGTGGCTTGGCTTCGCTGGCTGTTGGGCAGACTTCCATAGCCTTCAAAAAGAGAGGAAAAGAAACACGCTCGCTCGCCACACATTTGCGGCAGGCGGAAGTGGAAAGTTCAGAGCTAATGTATTCCTAAAAATCAACATTCACCGGCACCGATTTGAAGGTCGTTTTGCGTAATCGGTTTGATACCGGGTTTGAGCTGGGTGGGGTCCGCTTGTATAGGCAAGCAACAAAGCAGTATGGTTTTTGGGGTAGCAAATTAAAATCAAAAAAAGAAAAACAACTATTTCCCTTTATGGCACTCCTTTTGGGGTGTGATCTTGCTAGAATTCGCCCTGTCTTTAAGGCGATTTACTAGCCCTAGCTCGTGCTGTGTTATTGTGCTGTTAGAATTCTAGCTACAGATCACGGTAGATTTGATTGCACTATCCGCTGTAGCTGTGGCCGGTTGGGAGGGAAAACAGGTTTACTTTCTCACCCGTTCGATCGATTGGATGAGGCACGGCGATCGACTGGATCACCTCCTGCCCGTTGCATGGCGTTTTCTGCACGACACGCCATCGTGGAAATATGGAGCACCGTGAAGCCTTGGGAGTGCGTGGTCGTGTATCGTGCAGTGTGTCCGCACAAACCCCCGGTCAGCATTCGAGCGTATGATCAGGTCAGCATAAAGAAACGTATGATCGTTGTTACATGTGCTGCTGCGGGCCGCGCAAAAGGGAAGAAGTAGAAAAAATGTACAGGGCAACGATATAGAGCGGAGTGGTTGTTGTTGTTTGGCGGGGAAGGTTTGTTTTTTACTTCAATGTTTCTTGATTAATCGCCCTCGCCAAGGCACAGTGGGTAGTGCACGAGTGTGTGCAAGTGTAATCTGGAAGGCTAAATCGGTAGTACTCGGTTGGCACGAACGGTCCGTCGTCGGTGGCAGCAAGGTACAACAGGCTGTGTACTTGTCGCTACGATATAAAACTGCACAAGGTTGCACAATCTCTTGTGTGCATGCTCTAGTTTTGTGCCGTTTTTTTGTTTTGTTCAATTTAGCTAGACTCGACTCGGGCCGCTTGTATGCACTTAGTGTCGAGGTAACGGAATTAGGTTCTCCATATAAGGTGTGGTAATGGATAGAAAAGCAGTGCAGCTGCAAAAGGGAATAAGTTTGAAAGGGTGTAAATAAAACAAACGCCACCAACAACACCGAAAGCCTTGACATCCTAATTTAACGCCGCAACGGTACGGTTTGGCGTGCCAAAATGATGATGTCTAAAAATAGCCTTTTAGTCTTGAACAAAACTTCGCGAAAAAAGTCATCCCTCTCACTCCGAATGCGCTCATCAGATGAAGGAGCGATCCTTCAAAACTACACGCTTGATAATATCAAGAGCCATCCGTTAAGCCGTGTGTTTGTGGCATCTTGGCAGCATCAACAACATCATGTACGATCGTGCGATCGTACCAGCCGACGCGTAGTCGCTTAGGTTACCTTTTCGGTGTCGGGTGAATGTTTACCTACCCCGATCGCACCATGTCTTGCGCTGCTTCGCTTGATGGATTTGAGTGGTGTTAATTTATTATGTTCACGCTTCCCAATTCATCCCACGTGTGGTACGGCCCTACGGATCGTACTGTAACTGAAACTAATTTCGGGTTGCGATAAATCATTTTGCTGTCTGCTCCTTCTTTGCTCTCTAACTGCTTTTTGAAGGGATGTTCATCGCGGAAATGGTGCAAAAAACTATTAGAGAAAGGATGCACTATTAAAAAGAGACGCATTAACCAAAGTGAGGTTATAGCATCATACTGATCTTCAATTATTAGAGCAAGATAGAAGGTGAAGGGAAGGCTTACGAAACAGTTTTTTAACCCCGTTAGCCTTTCATTTGTTCTATGGTGTTTGTTGTAAGCTAGAATGGCGCTGATGTAAGCGTGATCGTACACACAGTTTGAACGCTTCCTCTTGCAAATGCATATCTATTTTTGGCGATCAAGCTCTGTCCGGATCGTGATCTTCCTCATCCTACACCAACTCTGGTACGCTTTATGCAACCGCGTTCTATTGATTGGTGCACAACAACGTTGCCACATTGTCAGTTTTTGTTGCATTGTATTTTATCGCCGAAAGCAAGAGACTGTTTTTTCATGATTTGCTAATGCTTTAATTGCGGATCAGAATATGTTTCGTAACTGTTCGGCTGTCGAGCTGTCGATGTTTATTTTGATCACGAAACAAGCTTTCATTTCACGCATGCTATTACATTAAATCTTCCTTAAAGTTCTCTCAATAAAGGCAATACATTTAACGCCACCACATAATTATCACAGTAACAAAAGGCAACTTTCAGATCGTCGGTTTGTGCAAACGCACCATAGCGAACGGAACCGTACGAGGCGAGTTTTCTCGCTCCCAAGGTAAACCATTGCCACCATGCACGCCACACACATGTCTGGCTATATTGAAATAGTGCACCGAACTCTTCGATTGCCATCGCGTCAACCTTACCATCCTCCAACCTGGTGAGGGAGGCGAGGCAAACCGTACCGCAGCGTAAAGCTTCCCAATACGCATGTTGTGTAGTCCGCCCGGCTTAGTAACATGAAATATAATTAAGAAAAATAAACACATCCCAGTATAGGCCGAGAGACGGAACGATACGTTGCCTTTTCGCTGCAGTTGCTACGATTTGCCACTAAGTCCAAGTCACTTTCCAAGTCGACACCCGCTGGTTGTTGCGCTCGGGCAGGAAAAGTGAATGTGAATCCGGTGTGCCGTGAAGGACGTCCAGTGTCCAGCGGTGGCAGGGCAAGGTGCGATAGAAGTGGTAAATCTGGTTCTTGCCAAGCGCATTGAGCGAGCAAGGGAGTAGTGTGTGTGTGTGTGTGTGTGTGTGGCTGGGCGTTGTTTTTTTTACTAATGAGAACCGTAATAGCGGTTTAGTAGATTCGAATGGGTATGAAACAATGAAAAGAAAAGTGCATCACCAGAGATGTAATTAGAAATGGTTTTGGAGCGAAATAACATTAAAGTAGCGGGCTTTGATTGAAATTACACATGCTTTTATTATTATTAAACGATCTTTAATCGTTCTGTAAGAAGAAGCGTTCAAAGCCATGGTTTTGGAGAGATATTTTAGCAAAATTGAACAAAAGACTTCAATGCGCAACGTGCAGCGACGAACCTCGCTTGGGCTGTTCTGTGTTTACAATCTGTTACACCAGTGACCTTCAGTGCGCAGGGCCATTGCCATCGCACGCCAGAGCCGCGTGACAAAACTAGTGACATTTACATACTGCTAAGATGCAAAGTTATGAACTCCAGCAAGGGCTAGGCTTCCGGTGGGTTCTTTATACCCCCAGCCGAGGGGAGATCACTCCCGAGCAAGAATCAGTACGAGTCTGTTCGGTGGCTCAGTTGTAGCCATGATGATGGCGAGTTTTTCATTCGCTCCCCTCCCTATGGAGTGGCTCTTTTATGGCCTGTTGCTCGTGTATGGCAGCCAAGATAAGCACCAATCGAGCGTGAATTGAAAAGAGTACAGCAACAAAAAACTTGCTGTCCATGAGCTTAGACGGCAACCAGCGGCTGGCAGTGCGTTAAGATGTTAATAAAAACGCACAAGAAACGATGCCCCCTTGGTATGGGAACCGTACGTGGAATGGCTCTATCGGTTCTATTGTGTCTGTGCGGCACGTTGCCAAAGCCATTCAAGAAGTTGGCACACTGCGGTGGTACGACGGTGCCGCACTACCAGCCGGACAAAGCCAACGCTCGTTTGTCGTGCTTCTGTTTGCAGCGCAGCATGAACGCAGCTTCCCGTTCGGGTACCTGTACCAGCTGTCAAGTTAATGACCGGTTAAAAGTTATAGTTGTAGCACCACAAAGGAACCCTCTCTCTTTGGCGCTGGCGTACCCGCCAGTTCTGTGGCGCTGGTTTCTCACCAAGGAAGAACAGCCCCAAACGATGGGAGGAAGTGATTGTGTGTAAGTGTTTGTTTGCACCGTGGTTGTGCCTGATTATGCCACCGGTGGATGATGGCCGTGTCGTTGGTGTGGCGTTTCCGCGTTACCATTTGTTGTTCAGCTCGCTGTCGTTTCTGTCACGTTGACTTCCGCGTAGGCAGTATGCAGTTGAGTGGCGGGCAGTAGTTTCGTGTACGCTTCCATTATGAGTGTTACAGATTGTAGCAAGCGTGGGTGATAATTTGGGGGAGTTTACAGTTGCTGCGCAAAGGGATCACACAGTGGTTGACGTTTTTGCTGAGTAATTTAAAATGCAAATCGAGACTCCAAAATGATTACGTTCAAAAGTTGTTGCATGACAATCCCCTGGACAATTTGTACTTCATAAAGAACATATTTGTAAATTAACTCTATTTCTCGCCAATTTATTGAAAACAATGCCTTAAAATGATGATAATCTATGAAGTGTACCCTTCAAGCATTACCTAGTTCTTCATCCTTGGTACATTCATTTACACCTCATCAGTCTGGCAATACGTGCCCTCTATCGCGCCATCCGATCGCCATTCATGCACGCCAATCTTCACCGTACCGACCCGTTCCAGCAGCTTCGATTTTCGATCAATCTTCCACCTTCCAATGGCAATGAACGGTGGCTTTCACAGATCGATCGGGTCTGTGAGGGTCGGGTAATCACATCACCATGCTTATCACAAACTTCATCCATCCTTGCTTGGTGGCATCAATAATTTCCTTCCCCATTAACGCCAAACGAGCCAACGAGCTCAGACGGGTGAAGACGCCAGCCGGTGGCAGTTATAAATGCATTCATCACGCTGTATGTATGTGTGCATGGAGCGTCAGCTTCACGGTTATCTTGTTGGTGCGATCAGCAGCAGCAGTACGCTGACGTACTTCGACCGATCTTCGTTCGATCTCGATTGGTGGGCCGGGATCATGCACATTCATGTGGTCGATGTTGCAGCATCATCGGAGCTCAGTTTTTTTGTTGTGCTTAATTTGCCAATAACCATTGTACAATGATGGTGGTCCGTCAAGGTCAGCGGCACGGAAAGCAAACCACACCCGACCCTGATGGCGAAAAACGATACAATGGGTTGCTTTGCCGCTGGGCAGAGAGGTTAAGCCGGGCTTATCGTGTTGCTGGCCAACCGGCCAAGACGATGAAGATTGTTTTTACTTTTAACATGCTTACACATTTGTCAATCACTGTGAATGCGTTACACGTGTATCTTAATATATGATTCATATGCACTAATTATTATTTTCTTCTTTGCTTTCGCGTTCGCAGGGAAAACTATGAAAAAGATCCGACGATGGCTGTTACTGTTTGCGGGTAAGTTTATGAGTCAACACTAAATATATTCATTAATTCCTTCAATCAAAGTGTGGCTCCTTTAGTGTACCTTTCAAACCACACCGCAGCTGTTTGCACCGTGTAATTAAAATCATTCCTGCAAGGATTTATGTTGCTGCTGATGGAGCACTCTGTCCAAACCTTGACGCTTTTGACGGTGATGCCATTAACATTCTAATCCTATTTCCGGCTTGTTACCGTTTGTTACAGTCATAATAGCGCTGATGGTCCGAGTGGACGGGTTGAAGGCAACGTCACTAATCTTCGGCCGCGGTCCGGCCACCACGACGACGACTACGACCACCAGCACAACGACCGCCGCCGCCACATCGACAACGGAAGAATCGGCCGAAGCAGAAGATGAGGTAGGTCAATGCGTAAGCGATTTAAGTGGGAAAATGAGATCAGCCGTCCGAGCCCAATTAAGGAGGGTCCTACACAAAGGGGTATCTAATCAATCGTAAAAGGAACGATCGCGATTGTGACTGTGTAAAGTGCTCCACTTATGTTGCGATTCGACTGATCGGTTTCATGCGTTTGCGTATTGGCAGTGGAATGGAAATGTTTTATGTAAGTGTAAGCTCGGTAACGCTTACGCCGCTCCATACGCCCGTGCAAAACCCTTTCTTGTGCGGAAAGAAAAGCTAACCCACCATCCGCCCGTTTTGTGCGTATGAGTTATGCGCTGAGCAGCGCTGCCCAGAAGCGCTTTGTCAAGAATTACGCGCCATTTTTGCGCAACATGTTAATCGTCGCGGACAGAAGTGATGCGTGTGTTTTTTTTTCAAGTTTGTCTGTTTGTGTGCCCTTTCCCTCTATTTCCAGGGGCGTCCAGGGGCATGGGTGTTGTGAAACGAAGGTCCAGCCTGGGCTTGGAAAGGGCTTTGCGGAGGAGGTGTGTAATACGTGGTGCTGTGTAATACGAGCGTTTTGCCTTTCGCTTTCCATTACAGTACGATGTTGTGCCGTATGCCACCGAACGGTGTTACTGTGTGGGCGGTGAATGAGCCCTTTTTCCCTCGCTGACTGCTCATGGCATGGCCCCGTTTTCGATCCATCCCTTGGCTTGCTTGTGTTGGAAATGTGTCACCTCGTTTCTCCCCCCGGGTGACTCGGTTGACATCGAGCATACCCGGTCGAGTCCCGTACAACAACAAAAAACGAACAAAATTGGCATTTTAATGGCCGGAGCACGCTATGATGTAAGATTGCGCATAAGATATATGAAATTGAATGTGACTGAATGCCCTGGAAGCGTATCGAAGCAGTTGACCGACATTTGAAGCATTAGTTTGAAAATTGTGGTAGGTATTTTATGATTTATTTTTGGAATAGAAATGAATATCTACAACTCAATTTTCTGTTGAAGTAGCGCATTTCGGATCAAGCGACGTGATAATGAACCCACCAACCAAGCGGACAGCTGGCCATCCATTTTCGGTTTTATTTTGGATGCAATACAAGCAGTGCATCCTCATCGCGGGTAGATTCAAGCGCCAAAACAACTGTTTCGACCAAAGAAACTACCACAACGACCAATCGCCAAGCTACCATCTCGAAGTAGTCCAGCCGGGTGACACTGATGAAACATCCCAACCAGGCGGCGGATGACGTAATGTCCTTCCAGCTGTGTGAGGCAACCGAATACCGGGGGCCAACAGAAAGTGGGATTTTCGTTTCCTCTCTTGCACTTGCACCGGGAGCTTGAGCAGGAGTGGGCCGGCAGCCGGTGATGAGGCATTCATAATCGAGTTCACACAGGTCAAACCGGTCGTCGGGGAGTGAAAAGGGCAAACTCACAACTGGAGGTTGTTGTCCGGCGCATTGTTGGTTGTGCGGGATCGAAGAAAAATCAAAATACGTTCAGGCAGATGAATTAAAGGGAAGAGAGAATACAAGAACAGAGCCAACTGTGTGGTTGGAAATGTACAAGTTTCAATTATATTACAACAGATGGCGCTACCAAAGCATGAGAGGAATTATGCTGTCATTGTTTTAGTATTCTTTGAAATGCTTTAAAAATACTCCAATTCATGCCAATTTGTTGCTAACCTAAGGCGGCGCTCTGGGACCAATCGAACGAAACAAACAAACACGACTCTGTTCGATAGGTGCTCTGTCAGCTGTTCGACGTCTTACAAACCTGTCATGATGCACTGCAATACGCCTATCTTTTTATCTCGAAAATGAAGCATTTTCAAAGTTAAAATGAATATCCATCCGCAGGGGGAAGATTCAACAAATAATTTACTAGTTATTCACATCAATAATAACATAAAAATCATTCAAATTTAATATTGAAAAATGTAAACAAACGTCCATGCGAAACACATACAGTGCATACACATGCATTATGTACACGCAATAGTTAAATACGTTTCAAACCTGTATATTTGATGTTAAAATTGATTGTGAAGCATTGCAAATATTATTGATAGATATTTAAAATATTTTGCAGGCGAATTTTAAGAAGAAAACGAGACAAAATACGAAAACAAACTTGAAATTGTCCCGAATTGAATTCTATCTACTGTAGCTGAGAAGCGTTTGACAGCCAAGGTATTCAAAGCACAGGTGGGTATCGAACATCAAAGACAGAATCAACTGACATGTTCGACTCGATGTTTGTCTTGTTTGTTTGTTTGTGTCTGACAGTGCACCTCCATATGATTATATGGGTTTGTTCGTGTCGGATGTCGTGTTCGATTGCTGCTAGAGCGCCGCCTAATGCTCATTCGTACCTAACCCTTGTAGCCTTGTAGCCAATCGATTCCGCATCGTGACTTATCTAATGTCACGGCGGACGTAAGAATCTGGCACAAAAACAAACACCCGCCGTTAAGTATGCCAATGCCATATATCGGTTTGCATGAATTAGGTCATCGAGTGCAAGTGTCCGAAAAGTGAAAACCTACCCCTACGTTTTTCGCGGAACGTATTCGTGCTGCAGCCGACCACAAACGCGGGGTCGGGCCGGGTGGTCTAATTGGGTGTTAATTAACGGTGCAAATGCTACAAATGTCGGCGACGGTCGTACACCGGTCGATTCCGCGTTCGTGTGCCGAAACGGTTGTCCTTCGGAGCGTTGTTCTGTGTCCTCTGCAACCGTTGTGTGGACCAAGTGCTGTTGTAATGGACCATTACAGGTTGTCCGCGCGCGCACACACACACAGTTTGTGGTTGCAATTGTGAACAAATTATGATGGTGCCACGGTTGCCGTGGTTGGTAGTCCAAACGGTGGTCATGTAATTGGAGTAGAGACAACAACAGCAAAAAAAAACCAGCCCGAACGGTCAAGTATTGCAGGAAGTAGAAAATGGAAAATGGAAAATGTGCGGTTTAAAAAAAGCTGAGCTTGGTGCCCAGGGGGGGGGGGGGGGGGGAGTTTGCAGAATAGGAAAATAACTCTGGTGGAAATGGTACAAAGTGGATTTTTATGTAATATTTGTTGCTACATATCACGAGCAAAAGGAATTTCAGGCATGTTTTCAGAAATTCCAGTGGGGTTGCAACATTGTATCGTTCGAAATGTATTGTTTTTAGATTAATTTATGCTTTGATGGGCTTTTAGGAAGCAACACAGTCTTTAAAAAATCAACTATTTATCAGGTAAGCTAGACAGATAGGCGTGTAAAATGGGCCAGTAACAAATGCCACAGCTTGACTTACATTGCTACCAGATGGCGCTTTTGATATAGGATAGGGGTTTCTTAGTACCAAACACTGAACACACGAGAAGAATCTAATTTTCTGCTGATTTATGCTGAAGAAACTACTAAAATGCTTCTAGATGATCACAACATTTAGCTTGGAACACTTGCGTCCTTTGTTATAAAATAAAAAAAATATTTAATTTGAATGTCGACTATATCGACTTTGACAACTATGACGCTTGGATGGCTTACTTTTTGTATGTTTTTGATACTGCAAATATTAAGAGTTGGTAAATGAATTAGGAAATCAGCCTTGACACGAGAAGAACCCAGAACTCTTAAATTCCCCTAATTTCAATTCCCCTAAAACCTCAAGTATTTTCGATTAATTCTATAGAAAAACACCAAAGGTTAATATTGCATTGCAAAAATCCCCCTTCGATAGCGCCGATGATTGATGTGACTGTGACTTAGTAAACAACATTCTCATCCACCACCGAAGCCGGCACAAGGCCATAAACCTTCCCCATTCGTCACGGAGCGCATGCAGCCGCTTGAAGCAACCGCCTCGAGTCGCATCTTCCTCCAGCTTTGCAAATTAAAACGCACCACTGCACGCAAAATGCCAAACGCCGCGTGAGATTCGCAACGGTGCGAGCAGCCACTTTCTTGTTCACACTTTGAGCTGCTCTTAAGCTCTTTCGCGTAAGCTTCCCCACTTTATCCAAAACCCCGAAGAGATGGAAAGGAACAGGAGTGGAGGGAGGGGGCAAACTTAAAAGCGTCACCAAACCCCATTACCGAATAGGCTCGGTCCTCGGCTGCCCCAGCCGGCAATGCGTCACCTTGCGTAATAAGAATAGCGCGCAAGCGCAAACAAATCAACCGTCGCGCACCGTCGGCAACCAACAGCAGGAAGGTGGAAAGCAAACGCACCCTGGATTGCTGTGATGTGTGTGTGTGCGTTTTTTTAGGTTCGGTTAAATGGCTAAGCTGAGTGTCTGGTAGAGACGAAAAGCACCTGACACACCGGGCTGCTCGATGGTGTGTGCGCCTGCGTCCGCGCGATCGGGTAATTAAATAGACCACTCGTAATAGTTACCATCGCGAAAGGGTTTTTTCTGTGCTGTGCTGGGACATACCGCACGCAAGGATGGCCAGCAATTATTTATAACTCATAATAACGGCTCGCACGGAAAAGAGGGGCAGGAGTACAGACACATACACACCGTCCAGCAAACATGCTTTGAAGAGGCTCCAACCACCGTGGTAAAGTGTATTCAAATAAATGTCGATTGTAGCATTACTTAACCTTTAGCAACAAAAAAAACAAGCTTGACTGGAAACAGCTTTGTGGAGAGCAGCACCACATCACCACCGTTTGTGTGTGTGTGTGATGGCATCGGTCGACATCTTTTGGAGTTGGGTTTCGGGCAGGCGGTGGTTCACTAACCCCACCTATCACCCATGTCGGCGGGTGCCACAATGCGTCGTAATGGCATAATTAAGATGCAAATGCTGTCACGCGGGGCCTGTTGGTGTTCTTGATTCGCTTCGCTTCGCGGGCGATGGTGTGCGGCGTTTGGTGCGGTTATGTTCGACCGATGCTACAGGAGATTACTTTACCGAAACAGAATGTCGACGGCTTACCGCGGGGTTCGGCATTTGCGTCCGGTGTGGATGATGGACGGACCCTGCACTTTGTCGGCGCACTTTGCTTATTAACTCGTACGAATGGATCGTTTCTGTACTTCAATCCCACCCGAAAAGGTTAAGGAGGAAGCGTACCGCATGTTGAGCACAATTTTAGGTCAATTATGGGTTGTTTGAAACGCGTTTGACTTGGAGAAGCCACGTGTTTTGGGTACAAATTCACACAGATGGCGCTGTTTCGTGTGCTCTTACACAAGCCACACGTTCAATTTGTGTAGCTTTCCTAGAATTCATCCAATCAGCACACTTCATTCTACATCCACGTTCTTCTGCACTATTGCCACAACCAATTTGAACCGCTTTTAAACGCACACAGTGGGGTTAAGCGACGAACCCCTCGAAACGGTCGCGCAGTTGGTAAACACACAGTTTTTCGGTCATATTACATCGAAAATGCTTTCGTTTCGGCCAACGAACGACGTATTTCGACTAATTATTTTTGGACTATCGGACCCACGGCTCGTTCGTGCTGGGTGCAATTAATCCCGCGGCCTTGACGTAGCTGCAAAAATGCTCCATTCACCTGTCGGTTGCTGTGGTGTTTCTCGTGTAGCTAAAACACAAATCTAAAACGTTATCCATTTCGGAAGAAACGGCATACCGACGGTCGAACGCAATAGAATGCAAGTGCCGTGAACTGTTTCCCATTGTGTCTGTGTGTGTGTGTTTGTGTTTGTGTGGCGGTTGGGGTTGCAAAACATACGTACATATGGGCCCCCTTTACGGCACGGCTTTTGGTGGTGCTATCGTGGGTTCTTGTCAAGGCACGCTGAACCTGTTCTGAATGCCACACTTGTTCTTGAGTGGCAGGTAAGGTAGGGTTATGCCTAGCACAAGATCTCTCGTGGCTGTGCGTGCCGTTACTGTAGCGCTGCATGGCATGGGGTTTCTCGTTGCGCGCTTGCATGCCATATGTGCGATAGCGATCTGTAACCGCTTTTTCGCTCAATGCGTGCCGACTACACCGACCAGCAGAGCGGCTGATTTCAGCGGCTCCAGCAAAGCAAGGGGTATCAGAGCGAGATAAAGATCATTACTGCGTGTGTGTGTATGTGTGTGGAAAGAATAAATGAGGTTAGCGACACCAGGCGAGTTCGCACGAAAGCGTTCTTAGTTGCGTTGCGGTAGTGCACGTTGCGCGTTGGGTAAACGCACCAAACCTTAATCCCACGGCACGGTTACGATACAGTAGGCGTTGTTGAGATGTTGGAGTGTGTCTGGCTTGTTAAATGTCAAACCCGCCCACTGCTTGCGTGCACTGTACGGTGGAGTACAGCTTTGTACCTCAAGCATTATCCGGCAGAGGGCGCCCCGTGGCGGTCCGTAACTGATAGTCGCTTGCGTGCCTAACGAATGGTGTCGATGACACACTTGCCTTATGCCATCGTGTTATCTGAGCTGACCGCCCACCGAAGCCGTGCGCATATCGGTCGTTTGCATTAACCTTAACCTATAAAAAGCGGCTTACGACACCGAAAGCCTTCCGAAAAAGGGTTAACCGATGCGCAAACGTATACTAACGTTCCCCGTAACGAGATGGGTGCCCTTTTGTTTTGGGCGGTCTCGTTGGGCGGGACTCGAAAATATTTCCAAACAATCAACCCTGCCTAACGGGTTGTACAGGTTATTCATTAACTAATCACGAACGAGGAGGATTCACCAGTTTCGTGCCACACGAACTATTGCAACATAAAACCTCGCCAGTCTCCGCTTTCTTCCCTCTTTACGATGCCGAAATGGATGGGCACGTGCCACGAACGGCCTAATCATCGGCCCGTGTTTAACGTGCTGTTGCCCAGGTGGCACCTTTTATGGTGAACGAAACCGGCCATCGGCCACTTTGGTCGTTGCGTCGTTAGTAGCATAGTATGCTGCTACCTGCAACCGTACCAACGTCGTCATTTGCATTTGGTGACAGGTTTCGTTACTTTGTTGCACAGCAATGGCCAATGAATACGGTTGGCCGGAAGCCCGGAACGAAATGGTGACCTCAGCGAGGAAGTGGCTTGCCCCCGTGGAGGGTGTATTGCGTTCGAGACCGCCCAGAAACAGGTAAAAGGTCCCGGTTGTGGTGTCATAGTATCACGCTTACGTTGCAGTCGAAAAGGGCCTTAGGATGATCTTGAACTTGATCTTGAACTTTGTGCTCGACATTATGTCTTTGCAAATAAAGAAGGAAGGGTAAGTTTTGATTGTTTTTGTACGCTTTGTTGCTACTTATTTTGAGAGGTTTTGTTTGATTGTGTTTTTTTTTAAATATTGCTTTCTTCTAAATTTGATTTCCAGCAGTAAAAAATGACTCATTATTTAAATTAGTTGACTTATTTGACTTCTATTAAGTTTTTTGAATGTTTCTTTATTTTATCATGATTTTGATTAAATATTGTAATTATTTGATTCGAACTATTGCTACGTAACTTAGCTTTGCACGTAATATGTTTCCACTATTCTTCATTTAGAGCCTTATTTTTACAAATGAAAAGCATAAGCTAATTATCCATTCCGATCTGCATACAATCAACACGTTCAAAACTTTGAATTAAACCGTCAAAACATAATCCGGACAAACGAACGATGATTTCATGCACTTTTGCCCACGCAATCTGCTTTCGTTCCAGCTGCTTGCGATGCAAATCGGTCTGTCTGTTTGTGCGTTTGTGTGCATGTGCTGGTAATGTGAATGATTTAATTTTCATGCCCGCTCCAGCTCTACCCATGGATGACTCAACCACGGACGCACACACTATTACACTGAAAAGCTTTTGTCCCGATGGGTGAAATTTAAAGCAAAAGACCCTTCCCGCTACCGATCGACGCCCGATGAATGTTGAACGAGCGGAACCGTAACCAAAAAAAAAAAAAAAAACGACCGTTATTGAAAATGGCAATCGATCAAAAGCGACGAAGCGGAAGTACTACGCGGCACAGGAACCAGCGCAAGAGAAGGGCGTCCCGGTGGCGCGTAGCAATCGATGACACCTTCAAGCAAGCTAAAACGGTTCCCTCGCCCCTCCTGTCGATCACGGCGCTTGCATTTTTGAACTAATTTCTCTCGATTTATTACACAAAACTCATTGCCGATTCTGGCTAGCCGGCCGAGGGCGCACCATTCCGGAATAGATAATGAACCGTTCGTGCTTTGGTATGGATTTAAAAAGTTGATAAAAAAAATGACACTTTCGTCACGCACAATTATTCAAAATTGAGGTTAACTGCGATCGGCTGTGGGAGCTCAGAAGGAGGAGCGCTTTTTCTAGCGCTTAGATAATGTTTTCACACGGGTTAGGTAATCCCCGACGTTCGAGAGAAGGTTTGCATTTTTTTGGGGTAAATTTTTTGTTTGTTTTGTTTTCGGTTTTGGAAATTTGTCGGCACTTCTTTCGAACCTTTGCCGGTGGGATATTAATTGAGTTAACATTCTTTACCGATTGCATGGTCGGTGCATTATCAAGCTGGGATGGTCGATGGGAAGGTGGACAGAAGTTGTGAGACGGATGTTTCATGAAAAAAAATGAACAAAACCGACTAAAATATATAACTCACAATGCATATCTAAGGCAAATTGTTTGCTTAAGAGAATCTAAATGAGTGTGTTTAGGGGCCAATATTTGTCCAAATTGCTCTAATCAATATTGTTCCTCTATCACTGAGCATTATACGGTTGATGGTAATTATTTTGAAATGAAATTTATCCCTCTAAACGGTACGGCCAACATGAATTACGTAAAGAAAGATTAAACAAACCCATCCATAATCGCAAGACCTTCCACCATGATCATGAAATGGCAATCGTGCAACGAAATAAGAAGACACCCCGCGTAGACGTTACGAAACAGCAGTTCAACAACCCAAACCCGACCCGCTTGCAACCGGCATCGAGAGTACAGATTCTTAAACAGCTGAAAACCCTCCCACCAACAACAACCTCATCATCATCATCATCGTCACTAATTAACCCGTTGCAAACGTTGGCCCAGCCTCTCGTGGCCAGATAGAAAGCTTCCACCTGGCATAAGAGCATACCGTTCCGATAATAATTCCCGCACCGCCAAACAAACGCTGTGCTGTACTGCACAATGTATACTACACCGTGGCATGCAAAACTGTGGCTCTGGCGGAACAAGCGGCGTCTGACCGGACAGAAGAAAGGCATAGCGAGGAAATTTCACCTTTTCTTTTCTTTCACCATCGATCGGTGTCGGCGTCGAGCGTCAGAGAGAAAACTCTATGTCGTTTTGCGCAAAGTTTTGCGTTGCACTGCACCGTGTCCGATATGTAGTCGTCATTGCGTTTTTAATACCGTTCGCACACAGTGTGCATTTTGTTTTGGCAACGCGATTACGTACACGTTTGGCAAACGGATTTAACAAAAAAGTACAAAATAATGGACATGGAAAAGGGAAGAAAAATCTGCGGAAAAAGGGTATCGAAAAACGCGAGATCAACCAGCCCGTACGGAAGTTGGGTTCGTTGTTCCAGTGCAACAACGACGATCATTTCCGGCGATATGCAGCCCACCTGACCGAGAGTGGAAGTGACCATTTCTGTACACCATTACCGGGCAAATAGTCATGGGGATGCAGATTTTCCTTGTGTTGGCTCGGAGATAACGCGTGTCGACGGACGGACGATTTTAACGCGTGTCGACGGGGGAGGATAATTTTACACCAGCCACGATCACTCCCACCAAACCTCGTACTTTGAGGGGAGAGGGATTTTGTTTCGTAACGTGCCACACTTCATCTTGAACGGTTCAATTGTCTACTGCCATACGCATACTGTAGTCGTAGGTAATTGACAGCTTTTGAGCGATTTTTTGCACGCAGTATGTACCGAAGGTTGAAATAATAGCAACAAATTGAATAGATGTTTCGAAATGATTATGTTGATAATGGTGAGAGATAATGTGTGCTATGAAAAATGGAAACAGTGCATATTTGTTGGAGAGCCAGGTGGAGAGCAATAGTGGGTGTTGTTTTATAATTGATGAATTGGATAAGCTATTTAATGCTTGGGGATTATTGAGGCAAAAACTCTAAATTTTGTTACGAATGTCTACGCCGAAATTCACAATAAGAAAAAATAGACATGTTGCTGAGAACGGGTTTATTGATACATATAATAGCGGAATCAGCTGCTGCTTCGAAGTAAGAACTATACTGGTTAGAAGATCAGGATAATAGTGATGGGAAAAATCCTATTTCAATTCAAGAACTGATTCTCATTCGGGAGCTAATTCCAATTCTGGAGTCAATTCTGATTCTGTAACAGGAACAAATTGCGATTCGCAGGTCCATTCCGATTCCGGAGCAGATTCTGATTCCGGAACCTACTCCGAATCCGGAATTGATTCCGTATTCAATTTCGGAACAGGCTCCGGAATCGGAATCGGCTCCGGTATTTATTCCAAACACGGAATCGGAATCGGGTAGGTCCGATTCCGTGCTCCCACGACTACAGGATAAGTTCGTGATGCGTTCCATGACTGAGACAAATCCACGAACAAATTTTGGGGTAAAATTTAATCGGTATGGGTTCGGGATCGGTGCCAGGAATGGTATTGATTCAGGATCAGTTTCAGAAACGGCATTGGAACGGAATGGACTTGGGATCAGTTTTAGAACTAGTACGGGATGGAATTCAACTCCAGTACCGGTATACGATCAGAATTAATTCCAGCAACGGTATTAATCTTTAATCAGTAGTTTTAGTACCGATGTTGGTTAGGCATCAGTTCCACGACCGTTACTAGTTGGGGATTAGTTTTAGGAACGGTATTCCTATAGGATTACTACCAGCATCAGTACGGGTTCGGGATCAGTTCCAGAAACGGTATTGGATCGCAATGGGCTTGGGATCAGTTTTAGGACCAGTATGGGATATAATTCAGTTCCAGTGTTGGTATACGATCAGAATCAATTCCAGGATCGGTATTAATCTTGGATCACCAGTACTGGTGTAGGATCAGTTTTAGGACCAATGTTGGATCGGGATCTGTTCCAGGAACAATTCGAATTCGGAGTCAGTCTCAGTTCCGTTGTTGGTTCAGGAGACCAAGATCAATATCATTATCAGTTCCAGAACAATCAACACATCAATTAAGCGTTTGGCATTAGTTCCTGAACTGGCACCAGTTTGGGAGTCGCTTCTTTTGGCGTACATCTTGGAGTTAAGGGGTGCTTTACGTTGCGTAGGTTTTTAACCGGGCCAAACTAACTAGTCTAAATGAAATGTGCTTCAAAATAATTAAAGATTTTACTGCTCATTCTTCACATTCGCATTTATAAGTCTGCTTTACGGCGGAACTTGTTGGCAAATTGGCTTTTTCCGCGTTGAATTTAATCCTCAAGTTATTTTTATACCAGCAATTTCAAATAGACCTCTGATTGTTATGCTTTTCATCGATATTGAATGTATGTCCGCGTAACACAAAATGATAGTTAAAAGATCAATCAATATGGTGGTAGCGATTATTTGGCTCCGAAGAATAATTTCCTAATTACAAAATTACCCGATTAAGCATGAATTTTCCAACCGTCTAATAATTGACATTGAATCATTTTCAAATTTCCTTTCCCATTCTAGGCCGTCGAACAAGGCGACGATGCAGTGACGAAGGCTCCTCTAACCGGCATACCGCAGGTCGACTATGTCTGGGATCCAAATTTGCCTCGAGAGCTGCGAGGGTAAGTCACGGCCGGGTAGTGCGTCGCTCACGAAAACCTATGCCCCCTTCCATATTAATCTCGTATGCCCTTTTCCGCTACCGCTAGATTCAATTTGTCCAATTATCCCTTCCTGGACTCGGTACCGTCTGAGGAGGACATCGAGTTCACGTGCGATCCGAAACTGCACGATGGATTCTACGCCTCGATCAAGTACAACTGTCAGGTAAGTCGATGGCCATTCGCCACTTGTTTTTTTCTCGTGGAGTTAATTGTTTTTTCGATTTTTCGGTGGACCTTATTCCTACAGCTGTACCATCACTGCATTCACGGCATTCGGTACGACTTCCTGTGCGCCAACTATACGGCCTTCGATCAGAAGACCTTCATCTGCCATTTCGCGTCGGAGGTGGACTGCAAGAACTCGCCCAAATACTGGTTCCGGTAAGTGTAATCTGTTTGGAATTTAAAATGAAATTGTTCTAAACGATTGGGTGTTTTTGTGATGTTTTCAGTAACGAGCCACTGTATAAGGCGACCACCACGACCACGATCAAACCACCACCGACAACGTCAACTACGGCCGCTCCCACGACGGTTCCATCGCGACCGAAACCGTTGCGCAAACCGGTGCGTAGAAGGCGCCCGCAGGTCGACTACTATTACTACGACGAGGACTACGAGGAGGACTACTACGAGGAGCGCAACCGGCGCCGCAAGAACCGTCCGCGCAATCGCCGCCCACTGTACGACGACTACGAGGAGGACGAGCGGTTCGATCGGGTGCGCTACCGCGAGCGGGAACGTGACCGTGTCGAGGAGGACGATGACTATGTGGAGGATCGGCGCCCGTACCGCATGAAGACACGCCCGCGCAATGGTGGAGATCGACGACCGGTGGTGGACGATGATCGCCGGTACTATGACGATCGCCGACGGGACCGTGATCGACGCCCGGTCGCGGATGAGCGTCCCATGCGGCGTCCCATGCCGTTGGATGAGGTGGAAGAGAAACGGCCGGTGGCGACGGTGAACGAACGAAGGCGGCCATCCCGACCGACGGTCGACAGTCGCCGGCAGGCGGTAGGCGAGGATCGTCGCTCGTTCGCAGGCGATGCGGAAAGCCGCCGTGGTTCGGTGGTGGAGGAGAGAAAACCAGCGGCCAAGCGGCCGGCCTACGACGATCGGCGCTATCAGGACGAGGTCGACGAGGAGGAGGACGATGACTATGATGCACGCGGATCGTACGGTGGTGGTGGTGGACGTCGTGCCGCGGACAAAGGGCGCCAGCAGAACGACGTGGTGACGGTGAAACCGTCCGGCTCGAGCATTTACGACCGTCCCCGGGCAGCGCCGCGCATCAATCGGCCGGTGCCGCTGAACGAGAAGAGCAAGTACGCGTACGTCAATCCGGATGCGGCGGGCGGGAAGCAGGGTGCGAAGGGCTCAACGACGGCAGCGCCCGAGCCGGAGTATTACGACGAGTACGAGGAGGTACCGGCCAGGCGTGACGATAAGCGCAAGGAGGCGGACGGGAAGCCGCCCCGTCCGAGCGCTTCGTCCGATGTGGTGTACTACGACGATGTGATCGTGGCGAAGGAAGATTTGCCCCTGCGTACGGCACCGGGCAGCGTGCGCAAGCCGGAGCAGAGCGAGCGCGTCAACGGCAGGGACAATTCCGAGCTCGCCAAGGGTGGGTCGCGTGGTGGCATAAAGCACCAGCAGCAGTCAGCGCCAGCGCCTTCCAAACCGAACCGCAACGTGCTGCCGGAACGAGTGGAGGAGGAGGAAGATGCCGAGTACGATGTGCCCGCGCCACGCCCATCTGTGATTGCCCGACCGCAGGCCGCTCTGTACAGCAACTTCAAGTCGAAAAAGTCCCAGCAGCGGGAGCCACCGGCGACGGAGAGCGCGAGCACTGCACGGGCACCGGTGCGCTCTACCAAGCGGCCGTTTCTTCCGAGCCGCGGCGGCAACCCGTACCTGGCCCGCGGTCTACAGCCGGTAGGTGTAGCGAAGCAGCCGGCCGGCGGCAAGTCGTCCGAGCCGGAAAAGCCGGCCCCGTTCCGCATCGACATTGACGGTGCCACCACACCGCAGGCAGTGTCCGGCAAGCAGCGCAATCAGCAGCAAGCGCCACCGGTACCACCATCGCAGGCACCACCACAGCAGCAGCAGCAGCAGCAGGAGGTGGTGAACGTGAAAACGCTCGACCAGCTGTACGACGACGAGTACGATGTGACGCTGAACGATGCGCTCAACCCGACGCTCAAGCCGCTGACGCGCAGTGCGCCGCAGAACTTCTTCCGCAACCGGTACGTCCACCAGCCGGACAGCGAGTTTGTGCCGTTCGAGCCGGCGTACGCACCGTCCGAGTTCCGGCGGACGGCGATCCGACCGCCGGCGCCATTGCTGTACCACGGCAGCCCGGTAGCCATTGAGGCGGGCTCGGCCGCCACCTCCCAGCGTCGCGGTGCGCACGTGTTCGGCACGTACGAGTACTGAGCTGGAGCCGTTAACTATTGGTTTCCCTTTTTCCCCCTCTCCTTTTCCCATCCCTTCCTCGCCAAAACAAAATGCTGAAAAAGATCTAATTTATTTTTTGAAACCCAACGAACTTCCCATCCTTCCTGTCCCAACCTAACCCGAATCAGACGCGGTGGCAACGTGCTGAGGGAGCTGAGAGAGAGAGAGAGAGAGTGAAAGAAGAGAACTTCACATAAACAAATCCGTCCACTGCTGCTATCGCGTCCACTAGCGATGTGTGAAATATTCTCTTTAATATTTTTTGTTTTTGTAAATACTGTAGAACCGTGGCATGCAATAAACGAGCAATATGGAAATACTCAAAAATATGTAAAGGTGATAAGCGATCGTAACATATCGTCGGAAGAGCTTCCGCCCTGCAGGTGGAAAGTGTGGCTACAATGCTGGCAAACAAACAACAATCAAACGAACCGAGGCATTGTAAATCGCGTAGAGAGCAAAGGGGGAAAATGTAGGAAGAAAGTAATTAAAAGTAATAGTTGCTAAGCAAAACGATCATGAAGATGATGATGATGATGATAATGATGATGATGTATTGTTAAACAGAGTTGTAGAAAACAGAAAAACCCCATCTTGGAAGTAATAGTACTAAAGGTAGTAATGCGCAGTAGATGGATCGAAATTTAATATGCAAAAATGCAAGTGAGTTAAACGGAAAGGGCGTGAGATGCTAGCATTATATTTGAGATACTGTTTTCTTCTTTAACTTCCCCCTGTAACATGTATGAATGTATGTATGATATGTACTAGTACACACAGTGGCAACACCCATTACGATAGGGCAAGCAACGAATATTAAAAAAAAATCAAAACAAAACAGAAAAGCATACATAGCATCGATAACGGAACGTTTGACAGAGGATGATGAAGAAAATAAAATTTTCTTTTATAAAAAAAACAACTTTGTGTTTATTTAGATTTCTGTAGAAGAATAAATCAAAGCACAAAAACGAACGAAAACGAAGTGTTAACTTACCCGTTAACATGTTGAGCGCTAGACCAGTTATGTAAACCGGCTTTCCCAGGGGTTTTGTGATGTTTTCCAAAATTTTGTGTTGTTTTTTTTCACGATTCATGGACTGTTTTCTACTATATTTTAATATTATATTTTAAAAAAAGTTGTGCAAATTTAATTATACAGTAGGAATTGCTGCCAGCCACTATACCGCTGTACCAATACAGCTCGTAATGGCAGTTTTTACTGTGCTTCTAGAGGTATGTGTGCGGTGCGGTGAGGTGCGGTGCAGAACACGATCGAAAGATCGTTCTAGCAAGACAGGATCGTTGACAGTCCGGACAGAACAGATCACTTTTGAGCGTGTTATTTTCATTTGTTATGATTTATATTTTAATTTGTTAAGGCATTGTTAAGGGTACATTGTCCGTTCTCGCTAGTGTAATTTCGATTTTCACTGCCACAACTGGCGGCGGCTGACCGAGGCATTTTGCCAAACAATTTGGAGCCGCTTCAGAAAATATGATATTTTTCCATGTTTTTTACTAAATTCGGACGAGAAAAATTTTGTCAAAGGTAGATACACATGTCTGCACGCATTGCATTCTTTTTCGCAAGAAAAAACGGTGATAAACTACTTAAACTTGAGATTCGGCACGATCATTCCCTCGATGACCAAAAAAAGCTTCCACCAGCTGCCGCCAGATGCGCTAGTGAAAATCGAAATTACACTAGCGAGTACGGACAATGTCCCCCGGGCTTTACAAATTAATTTTTTACTTTTTTATGCTTAAAAGCTTTGAATGGTTGGTTTGGAACACGGTTTGAAATGATTTATGTTATTATAAATCGTGCCTACAACTTTTTTTCCATAAAATTGTTCCAGAATATACTACTTTCAACAATTCACCATTCATTCCTTTTGAGGACAGTAGCTCATAAATCGCATTAAAACACATAATTATGATCTGATATGTGTTACTTTTGACCATTTCAACATAGGTGTACCATCAATTGTTTTACTGACAATTACGGTGTACAGTCGACTTATCAACCACTGACCAGATCTTCACCATGCGGCAGATCTTCGCCAAGATGGCAGAATACAGACACAACACGTACCATTGACTTTAAAGCCGCATATGATAGCATAGCCAGGGTAAAACTGGATGACGCTATGAGCTCTTTTGGAATCCCGACCAAATTAATAAGGCTAGTTAGAATGAGTATGACCAACGTCAGTGCTGCAAAATGTCACTATCAATGTCATTAAAAATCTGACTGAAACAAAATCCATATCACGTCACGTACTCAATTGTGATAATCAGAGGTGATACTCAGAACGATTGGTGTGACTAATACATGTTCGTGACATGTTTGCGACCATCGCTTGGTCAGTCACTATATCACTACTTTTTTTTGCTGTGATCAATCTTGCAAAATGTCACTGACATATGCATGACAAATGCTGGCTGAAACAATATCATCTCAGCGTCACGAGCTCTACTGCGAAGATCTGAGGCGAGCCTCAAACAGTTGGTGCGACCATCGCATGCTTGGTGACTTTTTGTGCAACCAACTCTTTGTCAGTCACTTGGTCGTGACATTTTCTGTCGGTAATCATCGCTATGGTCATAGGAGATATAGGGTGCTTGCCACTGGTTTCAAGAAACATAATGAGTAAGTTTTCTTGCTCTGTTTGACCCGACGAATGATCAAACAGACAGAGCGAGATAGCATGCTCATTTTGTTGCTAGAGCGCACGCGCCAAGTATATTCCAAGAATGTCGCGATTATCGCCGACAACAATGTCGTGACCAAGTGAGTGACCAAAAGTTGGGTGCTAAACTAAACGTCACCAAGCATGTGATTGATTCTTCAACTGTTTGAGTATAGTCACTGATCATCTCAGTTGTGTACGTGATCTGATTTGAGCTTCGTTTCAGTCATGAGTGTTGATGACAGAAACAGTGGCATTTGGCAGCACTGTTCACAGCCAGAAAAAAATCAAGATTATGCTTGCGCCGGCATTAAGTTAAGCTTGTCAGTCAGAGTATCGCGTTGGACTCAAGTATTCACATGTCGTGTTCTGCATATCATGACGCACTTTTATTGACTATCAGCAATGAGCATCAAGCTACCATGGATATGTTAATTGTTTTCGTTGGTGAAAATCTCGTGATACTCATGACATTTTGCAGCACTGGCCGTGTGTCTGTCTGCTATTCAACGTGGCGCTAGAGGTGCAATGCAGGACTCGTGGGTGGAGACTTCAGGAATCATCTTCTATAAGTCATCCCAGATCCTGGCATACGCTGATGATATAGACATCATTGCTCTGCAATCTGCAGCAGGGATCAAGCAGGCGGCGGCGAACCTCGGACTGCAGACAAACGAGGCAAAGGCCAAACTGATGGTGGCAACATCAGCGAACCTACCAATAACAAATCCAAAACTACGTAGGCAAGTCGTACAGATAGGTGAACGTACTTTTGAAGTCGTCCCAGAATTCACCTCTGTCGGTTCAAGGGTCAGTTTCGGCAATAGCATGGTAGTTGAGTTGCGAGTAAGGACGCTGGCTGCCAACTGTTCATCCTACAGTCTGAGATAGCAGTTCACCTCAAAGAACTTGACGCGACGGACGAAGCTGGGATTATATAGTACTTATATAGTACCGATACTCACATACGCCTCTGAGATATGGACACTGTTCAAATTTTGAAGAAACCCTCTTGGCCGCGTTTGAGGGGAATATGCTCAGAAGGATATTTGGCCCCGTATGTGGGGAAGGACGATGGAGGAGCCGTAATAACGACGAGCTATACGAGATGTACGGCGACCTCACTGCCGTGCAGCGTATCAAGCTCGGCGTGGTAGGTCTTAATTGAGGTGGCAAGATATCGTGGAGGCGTCCGCCTGTAAGGCCGGGATAACGGATTGTCAGACGAAGGCGTAAGCGGTTTCGCACATTACTGACTCCAGGCTAGGACTGCAAACCGTTTGTAGCCCCGGGTAAGTAAGTCAATGATGTTGTAGTTGAAAAATTTTGACCCGAATTGAACAGACAAAGCATACATTTAAACAACGTCCAAACCCAATTCAAATCAGGAGCTTATGACGACCCATTGACCTATAACCGAATCGAACCTATATCCGGTCTGGTACTGATAGTAAACCCATACCGTTCCTGAAGCCAATCACGAACTCATACTGGTCCTGGAACTGATATTTACCTCTTACCGGTCCTGGAACCAATAATGAACTCATCACGGTCCTGGAAGCGTTACAGGATTTCCCACGATTTATTGGTTGGTTCTCATCAATTTTTGGTGGATTCCGATATTTTTGGTGCGTTCTTACGATTTTTTGGCCGTTTTCCAGAATTTTTTGGTCCAATTATATTGATATCCAATCGGTAAAAACCAATAAATTATGGGAACGAACCAAAAATCTATGGGATACGATCAAAAAATCCTGGGAACGTACCAAAAAATCATGGGAACTAAATTTAATAAATCGTGGGAAACCTTGTATTGGACTCATACCGGTCCCAGTACTGATCTTGAACCTATACCGGTCCCGTATCCGATCACGAACCCTTGGTATTCCTTTGGACGGTCTGACAAATCACAATATGACTAGAATATTTTCACGAACGAAATTGTAACCCTGCTGATCCGATCTCTCGATTTATGACCATTTATGAACATCAATAAATTAATAAACAAAAAAGATAATAATCCAACAAATACTAGTGATCCTCTAACACATCGTCCACGAGCAATAAGGCGCAGTTTTTTTTTGTGTTTATCACAGATTTATTTTATTACCAAAAAATTGCATTTGAAAAAAACCGAACCGAAATGGATTTTCTTTTATGATGATTTCCCGCCCAACCAACACGCGCGAGCAAAAGTGTTCTTTAGTTGTTGTTTTCTTGTTCTCGTTTTTACTAGTTTTGTTTTTTTCTTTCACGTTCTGCTGCCAATAGATGTGTGTGTGTGTTTGTTTGTGGTATTTGTTGTTTGTTCAGTGTCATTTTGTCAAGTGTGATTTTGTATTTTAAGTTGTTTCCTTTTATGTGTTCATTTTCTTTTTCTTTTAAGCTATTATGATAGCAGTATGGGAACATTTCATTATTTTTTTTGTTCTAAACGTTCTTTTATCTCTTTCACTCTCTTTCTTTACTATACAACACATTCTGCGTGTATGTGTGTATGTCTGGATTTGTCGTGTGTAAGTTTTGTGTGGGGAGAAATTTGTGTATATGTGTGTCTTTGAGAGAAAAATGCAATTAACTTTGCTTTCTGCGGTAGCAGCAGAGGAGTTGGTTGGTTCGATTGGTTCTCCCACACCGCAATACGCTCGACAAAACTAGGAAACAATATCAAATGTTGATGGATTTTTTGTTTTGTTTGGATTCACTAAGCTAGCCGTCTGCTTGCGACCTTCCTAATGCCGGGTCCTCTAGCCGGTGATCTTCGATCTGCATTGCGATAGTAATAGCGGACATTGTAAAGAGTTTTCTTGTTTGTTGTTTTTTTTTGTTAATTTTTTGTTTGTTGTTCTGATGACCAACTTTTTTGTTTTAATTTCATTTACCATATCACTTTCCCAATATGGTTATCCTAGTGCCATTTGCTACTATCAAAAAGAATCAGCTTCAACATCGCTCTTTTATACGCTCTTTTATCTTTTCTTTACGTTATCAACAGTCAAAGCAAATTTTTCCTCTTTCTTTCTTTTCTGTTTTTCCGCCTCTTGTTCGGTTTGGTGATTAGTTTACAATTGCTAAGAAAACAAACCAAACACTCCCTTCTTACTGGTACAACCTCCTGCATGGCTTTGTCTAGGCAAAAAGGATAATGTATTAACGGATACTTTTGGTATCCTTCTGCGTCTGTTTCTTTGTTTGTATTCATTTTCCTTCGCATTAGCACCTCCTCCACCTCACAACAACTTGGAGAGGTAGGCTCTCTTACGTAGGCATGGTTCAATAGGCTGACGGGCAAAACAGGCTCACGGGCAAGGAAAGCATTACCCCTGCCTGGTTTCTTTTTATGTTTAGTAAATGTAGCTCGTTTATGGCACGAAGATGGCGTACGTTCTTCGCATGGTTGTGTGTGTGTGTGTTCGATTTTACAATTATTTACGGTAAATGCTTTCGTTACGCACAAAATTGCAGGCGAATGGCGGATGAGGAAGGCAGAGGAAAACAGATAGTGACACTGTACACGTGGGGAGCCAACAACCGCCGCCGGGTCAGTCCCGTCTCCGGGGCGGGAAAGTTCGCTTCTGCTGGAGTATGCGAGCATGAAAAGCGATTGTTACTGTAGTTGAATAAAATTCTTCACTAGAAATAACGTAAAAAAGTGTGACCGCTATGCTGCTCTCTGCCCTTTCCGTTCCGTGTGGGCCGGGCAGACACAGGAGCGGGTTGTTCGGCATGTTTTTGTTGTTGGTATGCTTCAAGTAGATAAATTGTAAGTATTTATGGTAAGTAGTATTAATAGCAAATTCGTAACTAGATATATTCAACTCCGCTGTTCGCCCTGTCGACGGTTCGATGCGATCGTAATGGAGCGCGTGGGATCGATCCGGTGCCCATCAATTATGCAGCCATAAAACCACTTAGTAACCGAACGGCGGACTAGTAGTAAGGAATGGAGAGCAATAAAAACAATCTCAACAACTAACTGAATCAAGACCTCTGTTTAACAAATTCTATTCTCATGATCTATCTGATTTTCTACCTCGCTCTTTCGCCACCTTACATCTAGCAGTAATAACAGAATGGATAAAGCAATCGTCGTGTCACGAATCGTTCGTTAGAAAGTGATAAGAAACTGTGCTGTGACATTTCGTATAGGAATCGTTACAAAGAGCAAACGTGTGGCGCCATTTTTGGTCAAAATGGTAGCACAAACCTGTTTATCCTGCAATAGTAAATTGTTGTATGATTTTTGTTTTTCGTGAGTTCACCTCTCATTTGTTTCTACAAGTTCTGTGTTCTCTGTAACAATGAGTTTTGCCCCATTCGCTGTCCCGTTTTCGAGTACTGTTGCCTGCGATTTGTAGAAAGAGAAAAGCAAAACGGATTACGACAAAAATTCAATGCCTGTCGTGTGTGTGTGTGTTTGTTGTTTTTAACCTTATATGTAGTTTTACATCTCTTTTCTTTTCGTTTCGATTCTACATTTTGATCCGGTTTTAAAGGGGTTTCCTTGTGGGTATGGGTGTTTTCGCTTGGTTTTGAGTTTCTTTTTTACTAAAGTACATTCTTGGTTCAATGAACGGGAGCGCGCCGAAACCAACAAACCGGGAACCACCGGCTTCCTTCTGCAGCTTTAATAAATTCTTTGGCTAACTGTCCTTTCGATAGTTTCACAACAAAATCTCTTCGTGTTTTTTCCCTAAAATGGTAACATAAATGATTTAAACCGATTGGTTGCGACTATGCATTGTGCTATAAAGTTGTTCACGCTCAAACGATTTTCTCTACCCGAGTGTGTTACACGATCACGAAAGAATAGATTATAAATTGTCATGAGGACATCGACATCTTGCCGTTAAGTGTACTCGAAACGAAAACTGTACTAACAAATTGACACTAGAGCAGCTACTAACGATGAGTTCGTATAACAGTTGATAGTATAAAAGTTGGAATGAATAGATTGAAACTAGAGTAAACCACTAATAAAATCCCAAGGAATGTAACACACAATCTTCCATAAACAGAACAATCAACCCATTCTCCTCGCATATCCTCACAATAATGTCTCTCCCTTCCCAACCCTACAACCACGTTCCCGTTTGCTGGTTTGTCGCCTGACCCGTTGATTTGTTTTTTTTTTTGTAGTATGCGGTTCTTCCTGTATACGAATTGCTTCACCCGGTCGCTCCGTCGCTACACCGTCTGTACGGTGGAAAGGAAACCCGAACCGGGAAAAAGGGAACGCTATTGGGCAGTACGCGCTCACGAATACGCGTCTCAGAGGTAAGCGAAGAGGGCGCCGGCAGTGTACCGCCGCCCGATGCACTGGCCGAACGCTAGCAGGGCAAGCAGCAAAGCAACATTTAGCCTCGGTATGCTACCGTCACCGCACAGCTCAATCACACTTTCCTGCAAATGAAGCAATGGAGAATTAGTTTTTCAACTCCCAACCAACCCCGCCCAACACCGCTACTTACATTCGCGTGCTTGTTGATGCAGGTGAGCGGCCTTCGGCGTGGCAGCGGATCGCTCCGGGCTTTGTGGCAGGCGAGCGAAGCATTGTAATCGTGCTCCACCGGCCACGTCGATAGCTGTGGCACGTGGGTGGGCAGTGGGCAGAGCGTGTCCAGCACGAGCAGCAGCAGATTGCTGGACGGAATCGGCAGCACCACGTAGGGACTGCGAATAAATAGGACAGGAGTACAGGTGAGCCTGGCTGTTGCTGTGGCTAAAGACCGGGCGTTACTACATACCGTTCGCACTGATGGGCCTCCTTCGTGTACACCGACGGATCGACGTCCATGTTCAGCTCGTACAGCGTGATCACGTGATCGCACGGCTCGGGACGGGTACGGTTGATCAGCACCTTGTTAAACTCGGGCTCCTTGTACCGGTTCAGCGTTGGATCGTCGAGATCGCCTAGCTCGGGCACCACGTCATACGCTCCGGTGTCGTACACTGCGTAGAAATAAATAAAAAACGAAACATCATGAGCGGCTGCACATCACCATCACTGCAAAATGTCACTGTCAATGTCAATAATAAAATAAATAAATCAATAAAACAATCTGACCGAAACAAAATCCATGTCAGCGTCACGTACTCATTTCATGATGTCCAGACGTAATATTCAAAACGTTTGGTGTGGCCAATACATGCTTCATGACATTTTTGCGACCATCGCTTGGTCAATCACTATGTCATGACTTTTTTTTACTGTGATCAGTTCTGCAAAATTATACTGACATAGTCATGACAAATTCCAGCTGAAGCAAAATCAGCGTCACGAGCTCTATTGTGATGATCAGAGGTTAAACTCAAACAGTTTGTGACATTTGGTGCAACCAACTCTTTGTCAGTCACTTGGTCAGTCGCGACATTTTGTGTCGGTGATCAATGCGATGGTCATGTAATATATGCGGTGTCTGCGAGTGGTTCCAAGAGACATAATAAACATATTTTCTCGCACTATTTGACCCAACTGACAATCCAAGAGACAGTGTGAGAAAGCATGCTTATTTTGTTGCTTGGGACCACACGTCAAAATATTCCAAGAATGTTCGTGATTGTTTTCTTCTTCTTTGGCACAACAACCGCTGTCGGTCAAGGCCTGCCAGTACCCACTAGTGAAGTGAGCTTGGCTTTCAGTGACTTATTGTTACCATAGCAGGATAGTCAATTCTACGTATGGCGGCGCGGTCTATTTGGGGATTGAACCCATCACGGGCATGTTGTTACGTCGTACGAGTTGACGACTGCACCACCAGACCAGCCCCAATTATCGTGATTATCACCGATAGAAAATGTCATGACCAAGTGAGAGACCAAGAGTTGGGTGCTTATCAAAATGTCACCAAGCATGTGATTGATCTTCCAACTGTTTGAGTCTCATCTCTGATCATCTCAGTTGTGTACGTGAGTTGATTTGAGCTTGATTTGAGATGAGTGTTGGTGACTGAAACAGTGGCATTTAACAGTGGCAGTACTGTTCACAGCCAGAAAAAATCATGATTATGCTTGCGCCAGCATATAATTCAGCTTAGAGTTTCACGTTTGACTCAGGCACTCGCATGTCGTGCCGACATGTCATGACGCACTTTCATTGAGTATCAGCAATGAGCATCAAGCTACCACGGATATGTTCAGTGTTTTCGTTGGTGAACATCTCGTGACGCTCATGACATTTCTCAGCACTGCATATCACACCTCACTTCACCGGTAACACTTACTTTCATCGTACGCCCGTGCCAGGCTGAGAAACAGCTGCATCACCACCCACACCAGGTACGAGAACGTGTTGGTCAGCAGCCACCAGAGCAATCGCAGCGGCGTCTGCAGTACCGTGCCGAGATTGATCGAACCCTTCGCCATGAAGCACACCGCCTGGTAGTCGTACACGGTCACATTGCGAAAGATGCTGTCGTCCAGCAGGCGCTGCATGAAGGCGGGCTTCACCTCGCCGAAGAAGGCGCCCGTCTCCTGCAGCTGCTCGCTGATGACCACGAACCCGTTGTTGTCGATCACGTAGCACTGGTAGTCGCCGGTGAAGCAGGTCTTCTCGCACCGCGGATCCCCGTGGCCGCACTGGCTGGTAATGTTCTTGAACAGCGTGTACAGCGCCGAGTGGTGAAACTGGAAGCCGACCACCGCGACCGGCGCTTCGCGCGCCCCGTCCGCGTGGAAAATCGCATGGCTGGCGGTAACGAGCGTGTCGTTCCGATTGCCCGCATCGAACGGTACCGAGTAGACGAAGCTGTTCCGGTCGCTATCGTCCTTGCCGTTCTCACCGTCCGCACCCTTCCGGTTGCGGTTGCTGTAGTACAGCTCTACCGCCCGCTTGTACCACACCTCGTCGATCGCTCGGTTGTGCGTTTCGCTAAAATCGGGTCTGAAACATAACAAGGGGGAATAATAGATTATTAGTCATATTTTTGATATGGGTGAGAATGACACCGTTTCTTACTCGGCTTGTTTCGATTCGTCAGCCCCGGTGGCGTACTCCTGCCATCGCGTTAGCCCTGAGTGCGTTGCCAGAAAGGAGACGGTGATGCCAAAGCGCTGCTTAAACTCGTTCCTACAAGGAGGGAAAATGACATATTAATATTCTGGTAAAAACATAACCAAAAAAGGCTACCAAAGACTGTTTTGCATATGTGAAGTATATCCTCTGAAAGTAGTTACACGTTTTACGATGCTTATTAGAAATTTTAAATTATGTTTACATGTTTTTTTAAGTCAACCAATTGTCAACACTATTTTTCTAATAAGCAACGCAAATTTTTAATTACAAACTGCTTGCAAATCCCAGTAAAAATCATCTCCATAATGTATCATCTTCTCTTTGCTCGCAGCCTGCATACTATACTGCCTTTCAATCTGATCCCTTAAATTACCTTGGCAGCAAACCCATCAATACAGCGATAGGACTTGGACTGTTCCGTTCGAACGTTAAATGAAGGCAATTGTACAAGAAAGGGTATGTGTGGCAGAAGCAGGGATGGATGGGGTGTTTTGTTGTTTATATATATATATATATATATATATATATATATATATATATATATATATATATATATATATATATATATATATATATATATATATATATATATATATATATATATATATATATATATATATATATATATATATATATATATATATATATATATATATATATACATATATATATTCGATAGCAGCAAGAGAAGCATCCGGTGCATCAAATAGTAATAATTAGTAGCGACAAATGGGGATGAAAATAAGGATGAATATTTTTGATTTGATTTGTTTGTACACACAACGAGCATATACATTATTTTACCCAACAATCGTAGCGGAAATGGTTTCGTTTTGTTACGGGGGAATGATTAATGTTAGTGCAGATGAGAGAAATGTTCAAAAGTAAACGAGGAAAATGGGAGGAAAAAAGAATTTGTGCGTTAATATGTTATATATTTGGTGTTGGTTTTTATTACACTGTGTAATAAAGTAAGCAATAAATACTTTAAAACAAAAATACTAAATCAAATGACGCTTTCGACAGAGCGAAAAGAAAAACAGAAGCAAAAATAAAACAACACAAAAGTATCATTAAAAAAGGATATCTAAATACAGTTGGCTGTAAGCTGTACAACCGAAAACGCAAGATAAATAATGACAATGCTTCCAACACTTACCCTTTCTCGTCCTTGTTTCCGCCGCTCCCGCTAACGTTCTTGGAGAACCATTCCGTTACCTTTGCGTCGTAGACGAGCGCTTGCATCAAACCGCGATCGCCTGTAGAACGAGAAATGGGAAAAGTGGCCCAGTGTGAACATTGGCAAACAGCAAACAAGGTCGCAAACGGCGTCAAAGTGAAATAAAACTTTAATTTAAAACAAAAAAACACACATATACACATACGGATAAAGGCTATAGTGGGGAAAGGTCTATATAAAATTGTGTGACTCAGTGACTCAGTAAAAGAACGGAACGGAAGATCGAAAGTGCAGTGAAGTGAATTATCAAAACAAATGAAAAAAAAAAAAAAAAAACACAAGAACTCAATAAAACCAAAACTTCTCCACTGCTGCATGTGCTTTGTGTGAACTGTACAGGGTGCGTTCGAGTAGAGGTGGAAAACAAAACTGACAATGGTGCGCTCACTCACTCACACAAAATGCACAAACGTTCAAAAAAGGATCAGAACAGAGAAAGAACGCGACAGCGGAAGGAGTGGAAAACGGTGAAAAGAGGTAGATGCAGATACAGCTTTTAGGTAAGAAAAACAAGGTGATTTAAAAAAAACACATCTAGTTCGGTGGTGAGGTTGGACTACTGTACATCACATCACAACAAGGTGCTTTTCACGAGGGCGTGTGTCGTGGAGAGTGCCGTAGAAAACGTGTGCTGCTAACTATCATTCCACAACTTTGGCAACGACCTCCCTAGCGAAGGCGACAAGGTACGGTAGTGTAAACGAGACGGTGCAACAAGAGTTAAAGTGTGTGTGTGTGTCTTTGGTGAAGGTGGAAGGTGAAACTACGGAACACAGCGGGAACAACGGGAACATTACAACTATCAAGAGAAGTGGTGCACGGTTCTAGAATCACTAGTGAAAGGACCCGGATAGACGGCATGCTAGAAAAACACATCGAAATCTATCGATTGCATTTGGATTAGATAAGAAGGGTGTGTGTGCAAGTGTTATTTCGTTTAATTTGTCATTGGCAAATGCATTGCATTATTTATTTAATTTATTTTCACTATTGAAGGACACACCGATGATGGAGGCGCCTTGTACTTTGTAGGAAAGTTCTTCAACCCAACATAATTTTTAAACAATTTTGCAATGCACCAAAATCAGGAATGTTAAGATAATTTGTTATTAAATTGTATCTAATGTCTCTGATAAATTGCGAAAAGATTTTTATAGTTCTTTAGAATACCCTAACAGTAATATAACTAATAGGAAAAAAAACGCTAAAAAATATGTAATTCATTCTTCAAACCTATCCTAACCAGAAGGAAGATCTAATACGTGACAAACTATCATCAAAACAGATCAAAATAACTCCAGAAATGCCGGAGGAGTGTTTAAAAATAGTGGCTGACAGTGTTTCTAAACTGATTGCATGATTGTTAGGGGAGCTTGGGTGTACAATACGTGTGTGAATAAATGCTTGTGAATTCGTGCTTTTCAACTCAGGTTCCAGGCTCAAGGTGGCATCGAGCTCGGTTTTACTCACAGTAATAATAGTCCTTATCTGGCAATTTGCCCGTTATATTAGCTGCACACGGGGTTTTACGGTCGACGATAGTAGTGACGCAAAAAAAGATAATATGTTTGAATATGTTGGAACCATTAGCAAAGAACAGTTGGCAGTACATCACAGCACAGTTAAAACGATGGCAACAATCGACACAGTGCATCGAAACGAAAGACAGAGCGAGAGAAAGAGAGAGAGAGGTGGATTGAGGTGTGCGTATACCAACGTGGTGAGTGTAAGTACACAATTCAGACAGAAAGATGTCGAGTAGGTGCAAACAACACACACAGGCACACAGAAGAAAGGACAACACGGATGCACAGAAAAGGCGAACGGCATTCGAAACAGATGACACAGTTAGACGAGTGAGGAGCATTGGCGCACGAGATGTACGTTTTACAGGTCGCACGATCGCACGATCGGGCAGAAGCAGGTAGAAGATGGTGGATGGTTTTGTTTGGTTGTTTGCAACGACAGAGGCACAGTAGTAGAATGGCACACACACACACACATCGAGTGCGGTTGCGAAGGAAACCGACGGATGATGGCGGATGATGATTGTTGGTGGTTTTGGTAAGTAGAGGCGTCACGAGTTCCATTGAAACCGTGAATCGGAAACGTGAAGAGGTGTGTGGAAAGAGAGAAGAGAAAAGAACCGAGAAAAAAAGAAAGAAAGAAAGCACAATTTAATATTACACAGTTTTTGAGAGCGCATAACAGAAGGGATGACGTGGAGTTCACCCAAGATGAATGGAAGGCATCAAATTACTTCTAAACGATTCTAAGAAGGGATATGGAAACATCGCTTTGACATAGAATTACTGAACACGGAATGAATGAATGCGTTATGCGGAAAATGTGACAATGTTCAGTTAAAATTGAACGATGAATGTCTTCTCAGGTTGGACTTTAACACAAATATAAAACAGTGAATGAAACGAAACAGCGACTACATGGGACCACATGAAGGACCCATGAGAGAGAGAGAGAGAGAGAGAGAGAGAGAGAGAGAGAGCGAACGGAGCGAAACCAAACGTAAACCTATCAACGAAAATAGACAGATATACAGAGAGAGAGAGAGAAAAAAAAGAAGAAAAAAAACACAACCAGCCGGCAGAAATGAAACACTGAAAACTGACATCGATTCCGAAATGGGCTAGAAACGACAGAGCAGAGAGCGCGACGCCCGAAGCGCGACGCCCGAAATCACAACCACCAAGCAATAGATGTGGATGCGATCAACACAGAAAACATGGCAGCACAAGCACACACACACACACTTACAGAACATGGCATGTTCCGGTGGGGGCGGTGTGCGGTTTGACGGCCACTTCCAGCCACCGAGCTTCATGCGCTCGAGGAAATGCTTCAGCTCCAGCTCCGGCGTGGCGAACGTTTCGTTCGGGTGTTCGTTTAAATATTTACAGTACACCCTGTGGAAGAGGGGGCAAAGCAAAGAGCCATTAGTAACTTGAAAGATTCTGCCGAACCTCACGAGACGACTGCTACTTACCAATCCGGATGGATTTTCCAATTGTTGCCGGTGAAGAAGCTGGCCACGTTGCTGCCTTTCGCGTGAATACGGTGGATCTCGTCCTCCGTGCGTATCTGCAGCCGATTGAGTCCGTACGTCTCGGGATACGTGACCACCAGCGTGAACGGGGTGTTCTTGATCGGTGTCCAGTAGTACTGGCGCTTCGTACGCGATACCCGTTTCTGTGGACAGTTTTCGAGGGAGACCATTTAGTTTTAGACTGCCAACATTGAGGGTTGGAAGTACATATGGGAAATTTACATACCATCTCATCAAAGTGGTACTTCACCCGTATCCACTTGGCTCCAGTCGACTGATTAATGATAGATTCACGCATCTGTAGCAAAAATACAACCAGGATAGTGTTATTTGTTAGATTTTTTAATTGAAAATAAATAATGAATTTCAAAAACATAATGTTATGATACTCACGTTAAGCAGTTGGTTGTTAAACTCTCGTGGCCCTTGGTCGTCATCGGTCAACTCGACCTCGATCATGTCGACCGTGTTGTAGGCTGGCTTGAGAATATCTTGAAACTGAAAGCGATTGAACATATAGCATGTTTATTTACTTTCCAGCTGTTTCGGGTAACGCCGCAATGTACCAAATGCGATACTTACAACTGGACGGAAGTCAGGATGCGTGAGGATGTAGCCATTGTTGGTAACAATGAAGGCGTATCCATTTACACCAAGCTGACAGAAGACGAAAAAATAGGCATTTATTTCAACTTTGTACTCAATATCGCATCGTTCGTACGTACCAGGTGAGGTTTAAGGTATTTTTTAATTTCCGCTATTGGCACATCGGCTCCAGCCACACCGAGTATGTTGGCCACCCGCGTCTGCGTGGGATTCAGAACAAAGTGAGTTTAGCATTTGCAACATTACATTGTTTTAGTACTTTTGTTGTTGTTGTTGCTCAGAATATACTAGCACGGTTCTACTACATTCTACACTCTTCAGATGTTCAAAAAGAGGGACTACGTGTTTACTGCTGGTAAAAAAAAAACCACGAACGATGAACGATGTAATGAATACTTTAACTGTTATTGTTTTTTTAAAGTGAAGAAAAAACTCTATAAATCGAGTGCTATGAAAATTGTAAACAAAACCCAAACGTTTCAAAAATGGTAATAAAAACTGTTCTACATGTGAGATTGAATTCTATGATAAAATTGAACCGTAACGTAACACGCATGACAAAAAGGGATGAGGGGAATGATATTGCTGACAGTTGTGTTATTTATATGAAAAAGATGAATAAGAAACAGAAATAAAAGATAAAAACAGCTAAGTGCATAATATGAATAACTAAGAACTATGAACGCAACAAAACTAATCGTAACAAATATTGAAAATTTATTAAGTTTCATTGTAAAGTAAAAAATAAAACCTTGCATCAAGATAGCGGCAAAAAGTAACCACTTGTGCTATATCGCGTCATTTAATTGTAGCTTTTAGACGCGCGAGTAGATGGCGCTTTAATCTATTAGCATTAGATTAAAATTGATGTGTATACTCCAATGATACTACTGATGATTTATTAACTAAAAATAACCTAATAGCACTTCAACAGCATACTAAACAATAATGAGTGTACACTAGTGTGAGTCGAAGATCGTCCAGTCCACAAACTGCTGGCAATGGTGGGGCAGTTCGGAAGGGGTGTTGTCGGTCTGGAAAAAAACGGACAGGATCGGGACGAAAGGACAAACTCATTCTCAACGCTTTACCTCTAGTAACGGTCAAACTTTACGCACGCTTTCACGCACACGCACACATACAGAATAGAAACGCAGCACGCAGGCATGAAACGACATGATCACTGAAAACTACTCAAAGATTATAATGTTAAACCATACCTATAGCTATAACTTGTTAGAGCTTCAACCGTTTTCCCACTAGGTGGTTAATGTTTAGTACAACCGTTTTAGAACATTACTCTTTTTTAATGCAGCAGGTTCGTAGTTTATTGCTCTATGCGTATGGATTTAGTCAACGTCAACTCCAGTAACCGTTTAAAACTGTAACTAAGGTTCTGTTCGATTATACAGTACTAAAGTATCTAGGTGTGAAGAAAACAACGTGACTATACTCTCTAGCGAATACACACTAGACTAACAGTTCGCTGCAACTGCAACGGCAGTACGCTAGACAGGTGGAATGTATAGATTAAGTAGATATATAAGTACAAATTACTCGCAGTACTGTCTGCGCTTATGATCCTAGTAAAACTGCTTTCAAACAACGCAACTAGGGATATTTCAAATGTAAGAATGTATGTAAGAAGTAACAAGGGATGGAACCTCAAATCAACTATACGGGTTGGATCTGCATACTGCCAACTGGTAACACTCATTAACGTATCCGATATACAACTCGCTCTTTCTCTCTGTCTCTGCAAATCTCTAGAGTTTGCACGTACAATACAGTGAACTAGTTGTGTGTGTGTTTGACTGTAGCTACAGAGAAGCCTATCGGTAAGTACCTCGCGAGTGATCGTCACCCAGTATGCCTCGTTCATCAGTATATCTTCGGTGATGTTCTTCACGTGTAGGGGTTGGGTTAACATTCAATGAGTAAGGTTAGTATATCCAGAGCGATACACCATCATCCCAGCGACAACGAGTTCGATTTGGGTGGACAAATAACGTTAAGCGACGGTGGGTTATGTACGCAATAGACCCCATAGATTCATCGTTCGAGTGTGAGAAGTAAAAAGGCACAGAAAAATCATTAAAGGTAAACGTCATAATATTACAATAAGTGAATTAAAGTAAGGAACCCAACAAAATGTTGCACGAAAAGAAGCACAAACAAGAGCAATCAAAGGTGGTGTAACTGTAAAGAAAGGCTTGGAAACTGATTATTAAACAAAAGACGAGAAAATGTGGATGGAACGAAGCAAAAAGTGGATGGCATAATAAGCAAAAAGTGATTTAAATTGTAAAATTCGATCAGAAGCGATCAGAAGAAGGGAATCAAGTTGATTCCCTGCCTCAACCAAACGGCGGGAATGGATGATTATCTTCTGGATGTGAGTATAGTTTACCTTTCCTGTTCATAGATGACATCTATGTAACATTACCTGCAATCAAATCTAGACTGTTGCTTACTTGACGATACTACACTTACCGCATTCTCTCGGCGATCAAACACCGGCACCGAGACGGTCGTCATGAAGTTGTACTTCTGAGTGTTCGAGTACGGGTCCTGGTTCTGAAAAAGTACGCATACGAAACAATCTTTAAAATACAGAAACAGAGCTAAATGGCGGTGTAATAAAAAGAATATAAGAAGGAAAATCCCTAAATTTCCGCTAGAGGGCTCTGGACACCTAGTTCTTAGTACAATTTACCGATTTTATTTATATAACTATTTATTTATTCATTATTGTTCAACGGATACAGTTTCCAAAAGAACACTCCTAACACTTACTCCTACAACTAACAAAGCTTAACCAAACTAACCCTAATCTGACCTAGTAATTGACCCAAGTCAGATTTTAAAACAATCTACACTGAGAGGTTGATGTCAAAATGTTGGTAGTTTTTGTTGAAGCTCCTACACATGTCTGTAATGGGTTCGTAATCTGCATAACGTGATCTTGAGCGGGGTAAGCGAAAGAAATGACCAGTTCGAATACTTCTTTCAGGTGCATTGATGTCCAGGTTCCCCAGTAAAGATGGAGCATCAATCTCACCTCGTACAATTTTTGCCACAATTGAACATTGGGCTGCTTCACGTCTTTTCTCCAATGCATAGTAGCAAGCATCTTGAATGATAATCTGGCATCTCACCACGCCAACGAAGATGTCGAAGAGCTAAACGAGTAAAACGTCTATGAACAGATTCAATTTTATCAATCCATACAAGAGAACTTGGATCCCTAGTAACGCTATTGAATTCGAGTATAGGTCTAACGATCGCAGCATACATAGCCTTTAAACACATAGGGTCAGTAAATTCATTTGCTTGTCTGATTACGAAACCTAGCATCTTATTAGCATTGTTCACAGGTTACAGGAAGGTTCACAGGAAGGTTAGTTTATGATCGAGCAGGGTGCCGAGATCGCAGACTTTGCACCGTCTTTCTAACACTTTTCCACAGATTTTATAGTCATATTTTAATGGACATAATTTACGAGTAAAACTAATACAGTAACAATTGTCTATCGAGAGCATGTCATATTATTGCGAACACACAACTTATAGAAACAGTTTACAGACATCTGAAGACAATGGCAAGCTTCTAAACTGTTGATTACTTTATAAATTTTAATATCGTCAGCATAGCACAGCATTTGGGAGTTAATGGCTTGCTGAAGAGAGTCATTAATAAATTAAATAAATAAAAGCGGCCCTAGGTTGCTATCTTGGGGGCACTGGAAGTACTTGCAAAACTATTAGAGAAAGTAACATTGTACGTACGGCCTATGAGGTAAGACCTGAACCACTGTATAAAGTCAACACCAATTCCTAACCACTTAAATTTGTTTAGCAGCAGAGATTAACGCGGGCGAATGCTGCTTTAAAATCCGTATAAATCACGTCTGAATGGAGACCGGAGTCCATTCCTTTAAAACATTCAGATGTGACCTAGTCCAGGGTTGGTCGACCTCCTAGGTACTATGACCTAAGCATCAATCAGCAATAAATTAAGCTCCAACACTACTCACCATGCGTTGCTTCATGATCATGCGCCGATGTTGCTCTTCCGGCGAGTAGAAAAGCACCCGATTTTTGCGATAATCGATGAAGCGTTCCTTCTGCTCGGCTCGCTCCTTAATCTCCCATAGCCAGTCGGTCATTTTGGGATCCTAAAAGTAAGCAAACAAACATGGAAACACTGCGCGTTGGAAGCTTTAGGCGATCTCTCTCCACAGGCCTACCTCAACGTCCGCATATATCTCCGACCAAACCACCGGATGTTCGCGCTTGTTCAGCACCAGCGGTCGCGCAATGACCGGTATATAGTTCAGCACTTCCTCCCGCACCTCCGCCATCGTACTGAGATGCACGTAATAACCCTGATTGCGACACGCCATCTCCTTGATCTCCTTCACGTCCGCCACCTCGCGCCCGATCAGGTACGTAAACACGCGCACCGGTATGAACGGAAGCTCCTTCCAATTAAACTGCTCGAACACCTCGTCGAAGCTGTATGGAACACCATCCGAGACCAACATGATCGCTTGGTTGCACCGGGCCCCGTTGCGGGTTTCCCGGAACTGTTCCAGCAGCTCGAACGCCCTCGTGAGGGCGGCTGAAACGTTAGCGATCTCATTGGTCTCTATGTTGTCCATACCGAGCTTCAGCTCGCGAATGTTGCCCATGTTGGCCTGCACGAGCGTGTCGCGAAAGCACGGCACCACTTCCGCCACCTCTTCCGAGAAGGTGAAAATGTTGACGTAGTCGTTCGGTCCGAGCGTGTCGAGGATGTTCGAGACGACGTGCTTGGCAATGTCCTTCCGCTGGCCCGTCATCGAGCCGGAGCTGTCCACGAGGATCAGCATGTCCTTCGGGCTGTTAGCCGCCTCGATGTACCAGGAGCGCAGCCGGCAGTCGTACAGGTCGACCGGGTCCTGTTCCCACTTGGTCGCCGGGAACTGGCGCAGGAAGCCGCTCGAGCTGCCAAAGTACTGCCACGTCAGCGTCGGGTCGCCGATGTAGTTGTTGTAGAAGATGGAGTCGAGCGCCTCGGACCACTTGATCGCCTTGATCACCTCGGTCGCCCGGTCGTACACGTTCGTCGGCACGTGCACCGAGCTGACCGTCGTGTTGACGGCCTCGTTGAAGAAGTGGCGCTTCTTCGTCAGCACGATCTCCTTCGGCGGTATCGGCGTGGTAATGTCGGCCGGGTCCTCGTCGATCATCGGGATCGGCGTGGTGATGATTTCGCCCGGCTCGATCATCTGCTTCGCGTTGTAGTACTGGAAGCTTTGGTTCACCGGCTCCTCGTCGAACGATATGGCAGTGTTCTCTGCCGTATCCATGATGCGCTACGGTCGGGGAAAGGTGAATACAAGGTGGACAATTAGTGATTACTGGAGTGAATCAGTTTGTTATAATTATTTAAAAAAAAAGTAGATATGAATACACAAAAAAACGCTTTCAATAGGTAATATATACAAGTACTTTGGCCCTTAATTACTGACGATTGTAACGCTCCGATAACCATTATAACGAGGGAATATGACTGTAAGCGAACTGTGGGTGTAATTGGCAGCAACCCAATCGAATATAGCTGTGAATTAGTTTTTCCAAACAAAAAATATGCTTCAATTCCATTTTCATATGCTGTTCATTTCTCTAAATTCCTTGCTGGCCACTGATCTTTATTGCAATTTCTTAGCGCTTGTCACATTTGCAGCACCCCTCTTAGGAACGCTTTCTCGGGCGAATGATGAACTGTGCCACCGTGCACAGCACCTGTCGATTCTTCGCCCTGCCCGTCGTCTTTATCTCCCAAAAGGTGCTTCCAACCCCAGGCAGATAGTTGCTCAGCTCGTCGGTAATGACATGCTCGGTCACGTTGTACACACCCTTCCGGAACGGGCACAGCGGCTTCGGGCTGACTACGGCGTAGTGCTTCGCGTACGTCGCTTCATTAGCCGCCAGCCAGGCACAGATATCGTTGTGGCTGATCGGGCCCAAAAACGTCCGACAGCTGGCCGGTTCCTGCAGGTTGTCGCACTGCTTCACCGTTATCTCCACCGACCAACCGTTGGGAAAGTCTTCGCGCAGCACCACCTCGCCGGCTGCGCTCGAGTGGGTACGGTTGTACGACCCGATGCGCATGTCGGGCATAAAGATGGGCAGCTCCTCCTGACCGGGGCACTGGCCAAACCGCTTCGGGATAACTCTTCGTGCGCCGAAACCGTTCAAAATGGATGCACCATCGAACATTCGCAGCACATCAGCTCGGGCCGGAAACGCTAACAGCAAGAGCTGAAGCAGCAGCAGCAAACTAAATGACCACGGTACGTTAGAGCGCATGCTGGCTGTTGACTGCGCGGAATGATTCGAACGAATGGTGCGAACGGCGCCGAAAGTGCCACTCTTGTGCCATGGAAAATGCGGCGCAGCACCGGAAGCAGTGGTTTAAGCGCCTTTTAATATGCAATTAAATGCTATTTTGGTTATAATTACGCACGGAAAGGGAGGGTTTAGAACAAAAATCAAGAAATTTTCTGTAAAAAAACGTCGTTGAGGGGGAATGTTCTTTTTAATTTATAAAATTCGAGTCTTCTTAAAAGTCATTGTTTATCTATTAAGATTTCACATTGAAATACTATTGAGAAGCATTCATTTGATGTTTTAACTGTTGTTTTTAGCCTCATTTTTGCAATTAAGTTTTTTGTAGCAATTAATTTTAATACTAGATATTTACCACATTTGCAGGGCTCATTCTTTTTTAATTTGATGGCTTTAGATATATTTCTTTAAATCATTTTTGTATTTTTTACATAAGTTCGTCTTGCTGAATTTTACTAATAGGGGGAAGCATGTAAAGCCGGTCACTTCTGATAATTAAAGAATAGAAGTAATTATGATGTATTTCAATAAAGCAACATCTAAGTAAAATGATGAACAAGTATTTGAGAATTATTCTTGCATCATATCTGTCAATTTTGAGGTCAATAGGTCAATTTTGTGAACAAATTTAAATCGTGCACCTGCAAGTGAACACACAGCTGTTCAATAAACGACATTTAGAGCATAGCAAAATTATGAAAATTTAAAAAACAAGTGTTTTCTCATTGACGAACACCCTAACGGGGGTATGAGGGGCACAGAAGATTCATGATTTATTGCTATTCTGCTATTAATTGTTATGTGACATGTAACAGCAAATTATCTACTCACTAATCTACTAATAGTCATGAACCATGGGCCAGTTACGTGTGCAAAGCATAGACAATTGGCAAGAAATAGAACGTTGAAGCGCCATAAATGACTGTGTTCCACGAACGGCGCTGATGAGATTTTCTCCCATATTACCGTTAGCGATCTCATTGGTCTATATGTTTAATAAATAAGTCTGTTGCAAACTGTTGCAACAGCACTCTTTCTTTCGCCCGTAGTAGTATTAAGTATTAAATAACAAGCGTTTTCTTAAGCAGTCTTATATTATTTTATTATTGCGACGCTAAAAATCAATCGCTTGACTCGGGCTACCGCGAAAGAGTGGCCTTCGGTCATTGCCTTAGCCACGCTGTTCGGGAGCCTTTGAGCGATCGGGAATATTCGGCTCGATCGGTATTGGATGCTTCCCACACTACACGTTTGTACCGCGCTCTGTCGGGAATCACGGTAGATAACACCGACAGATCGAATCTAACGTTAATAATTATTAACAAAGTCACATAAATCCGTTTAATTTATGTTAAATAAACATAAATCCAATGCATTTTGCATTTTGGTACGTTGAGATTTGAACAGAAGTTCTATATGGTTTTAACATTCTGGGCGCTGGCATTTTGCACTAGCTTTCTGCGGAGAACACAGTACAAGATAAGAGAGTCATTTACGATGCCGCTTCGACAATATGCGCTCTCTCTTTCTTCCCGCTGCAATACGCTCTGCTGAGAGTTGCTGAGAGACCAATCACAGAGAAAGAGAGCGAACAAAGTTGTGATTCCAAACCGAGCCACACAGCGCCCAGAGTGTTAAAGATCAACGTTTGAAAGCTGACTGTCGACTTGATGGAGAAAACGCCCTGAACAATGCCCTTTAGTACAATTTCCAGTCCATTCAACATCGAGATCACGGTGTTTAGCGATTCCCTAAAGTAAAATCCGAAACTTTCCTTTCCCTTAAGCCTGGAGAAACCTCATCTGCTTGGGACAATGCTTTCAGTAAAGTCTTATTTTATGCATTCTACGATTAGTTGGAAGCGGCGCTTAAAAATCTCAAAATTAAAGGCAGAGCAAACAGTCAAGGAAACTCTTTATTAAATAAACTTGTTGAACCATTTTCTAAAAGCGTAACCCATATCAGGTTTCGTCTTTTCTGTATAAAACGTTTGACTTGGTCGTACATTCCAAAACTGTTCAAAGCAAAACGGAATGATTGACGTCGTTTTGATAAAAACTTGAATGTTGACTAGCTGTACTTGTATTTGGTATAGTTTTTTTTTAACTTTTTTTGCAATTCTTAATCACTATTTCTCTATTTAAATACATTTTTAGTCAAATGTGTGCAAAAACACATAATTTCAACATTACATTTAGGTATTTTTAGAGTTTTTAGGTGTAGCAAGTCGGTTATCGTGACAATTCAAAACATGTTTGTACGTTGGATTTCACACAGTAGCGTGTATCGAATAATTGCTGTACTTCTCGTAATGGGTTTACTATCAACCTCGAAACGAATATGCATCGCCTGCAGTTAACTGAATTGTACAACTAGTACATATAGCTTTACTGTCCAGTGTCAGTCAGTATTGAAATCAATAGTCAATGATTTCCATTCGCTCTATTCGCAAGCCCTTCTTCAATTACCAGTATCATCACGTAAGCATCTGAATGGCCTTTCAGCCTTTTAGCCGGCCCATTTTTAGGCGCTCTGATGTCACCATTGTCAGTGTTCAAAATTGGTACTTTAACAAATTAAAATCAATAAGAGGTAGACTTGGTGAGAACCGTATTTTAGGGAATAATTTTTTAAGAAGCTTTTGTATTAAATCCTTACCTTCACGGCGCTCACTTTCGCATCCATCATGTACTTGAGATCCTTGGCCATCTCTTCCACGATTTTTGCTCCATTTTTGTTAACTACCTGCGCTTGTTTAAAACTCTGCGGGAGAAAGAGAGAGAGGTAATAGGGATAATGAAAACATCGTACAATGAATTATCCACACAGAAGATGTTGCTTCGGCAAACGTAGATAACGGATGAATCTAGTCCGGTGTCCGCGGTGCCACGGTACGTACACACACACAGCCTACTTGTCCTATTCGGTGTAGTAGCACGTGTGCGTGCGTCTCCACCACCGTCTCCACTCACTAAAAATCGATACGCTCAGGAGGTGTCAGATTCGGTGTCGCTCCGTCCCACTCTGGCGCTCGTCATCATCGGTATGATTGCTCATAAATTGGGAATACCCATGGCACGGATACTCCAGGCCACCAGATTCATCCCTCACCAACGTGCGAAACAGCTGACAACAACCGCGAGTCAGTTCGTACGTACCTCTTCCACCTCCTTTCTTCTCGTTATAAAATCCCCCAAATGCCACAGCTCACCGCCCAGTTTGGCCGCCCAGGCTTGGACACTGGAATGGAAAGAAAAGAACGTGCCCCGAGCACGCGGGTATTACGAGCCGCTGCGCCTACTTTACAACTCTAGCCTGGGTCTACTGCCTACTTACACGTTGTACTTGATTGTTGTCGTCGGCTCATCGGCACTGCGCGTAATCGAGATGGCAAAGAACAGCAGAAACGTGAACGCTAGTATCCCGCAGCTACTTCTGCCACCCGTGTACAACATCGTCGCCGTTGGACGCGCTCTGGTATCTCGGACGGTCCGAAATCTTGTGTTCTATGCGCACACCAGGACCAACCACAGGCCCTTTGTGCTCCGTAGCGTGCTGGTTTGTGTCTGCTGTTTGACGGCTGCTGCTACAGCGGGCGGACAGGCGTGGGGAAGGCTTTACTTTTTACTGTCCCTCGTGTAGGCTGGCAAACGGCGGGCTCAAGCTCACGGGCAGCAATACATCCGAGGATGATGGCCAGCGTTATCCAGCGACGGGGGCAACTGGCACGCACGCACAGCACCGCCGACAAACAACGAAGGAACGATGAAGTAATTTTCCAGCACACACACACACACGCATACACACACAGAAACACACACGTTTTAGTATGCTTCTTTTGGGGACTGACGTAGGAGTGGTTGGAGCTGTGTGTGAGCTACAATTTTCACTACAACTCTACCGAATTTCCAACCACAAACCAATCACACAATTAATGAACTAACTACGCATACACGCACACACACACAGGGAACTCCAAAAAAACGGGACCCCTTTGTCGGGGGGCTTGCAGGATTTTTCGCCCGTTTTTTTTTTCTTTCACTGCTACACACACCTTTCTCCCACCCCGCACGCGCACGCTCTCGCTCTTCCTAACAAAATCGTAACAGAAACAGAAACTTCCCGACCACCGCAAATACCCGCACAGCACCACTAGCAGCGACTAGCTCCGTTCGCAAACGATTCCAACGCACACTTTCCAACGCACTCGGCATTAACCATTGTCCGACCACAGTGCGAAAGAAAAACGCCACCAAGCAGCACAGCACAGGTCCGCGGAGAAAGGAAAAGGCCCCCGGTCGTTTTCAACCCGTTCAGCAGCAAACTGCAACAATGGCGTCCATCTTTTTCTTTGCCCTGGCGATGGTGAAAAGCCCAATATCGTTTCCCGTTTGTCCGTATGTGTGTGTGCGCGTGTGTGTGCGTTTGTGGAGCAGATTTGACAGCAGGCGACACACCAGAAGGAAAATCTGAAGTTTCTCGATTCTCGGTCGGTCCTGCGCACTGCTGCACTGCCAACTGCCAAAATTGACACCACGCGCCGAGGGGGAGGCGATGTGTGCTTTCCGTCGGAGAAGCTGGGGCACACGGTGAAGGAACATTGGCACATGGCGCGCAGGTAAACAATCAACACGTGGCTCGGAAAAACGGTGGCGGGAAAAAGGAGCGCGCGCGCGCACAACCCACCCGTCACAGCACGTGCACGCTTGCGGATGACAACAACGTAGCGGGGGAGGGGGGAGCCTTCGATGTTGCGTACTGCCAACAGGGAGGGGAAGGGTTCGATTCCGATGTTGTTTACATTTTGTACGACAACGCAACGTAGGGCTTGCGCAGGGTCGAATTCGGGTTAGTAGGGATGCCGAACGGTGCCAACCAGGCTGCAGGACGGCATGGATCGCGGAGAAGCGAAGGCACGGACGAATAAACTTGTTGCTGCCCCGAGCTCTGCTCGATAAGCTGCTCGATTTTGGGACATTTGAGGAAAATGCTTTTTGCTCGATTTCATTTAAATTCGTGGAGAATTGATGCAAGAAAACGGTTAACGAAAAGGACCTGAGAGCAATCCTACCCTAAAGTACGGCTATTCAAACAACGCACAGGGTAACACAGAACGTAGTAGCCACAGCAACTCTCGTCGTCAACGGCAAAACGAGTTCAAACGCTGCGTGGTTTCGTTGTGCCTTCTACCGACAAAATGCCGGTAGCGGTCCGTTTGGTGGAATTTTCGGCCGCCCTTACCCTGTTTCTGCTAGTGTCCAGTGCGGGCTTTTTGCTCTACTGTGCGGAAAAAATCATCGTCTGCACTTTGCTGCTTTCGGAGGTAAGGCGCTATATCGAACCTGCCAACTGTACAGCACAATTAATGTTTAAGTACTTTTACCTACCACTAACTCTTACAGCCCCTGATCGAACTGTTGCTGCTAATTATGGCCGGCTTTCAGTATGCGTTTCTGTGGTGTGCCGCCCAAATGTACGTCATAGTGAACTACCTTGCCGGTTGTGATACGGTCGTACCAAACGTGCTGAAATGAGCAGCAAAATCCCCTCGCACGGTTGTACAAAATTGTGATGTGTAATAAAATTTTATTTTATTTCTAAAAAAACGCTAAATTTCACTGTACGGGAAGAATTTCTCTCAGGGCCGTTTCCGAGACGCGCTTGACCGTTTCCGTCACTAGGGCGGCGAACGAATCATTTCGAAAAAACTGTAAACAAACACGTTTGCGTTGTTGCTTGGGTGAGTAAAACATTGATCATATCGCTCGGCAAAAGGACGCACCTACCAGCAAACCGATGATGACGACCGTTGGCCAAAACAGCAGGGACATGATGCGGAGTGCCATGCTCATTACGAAGTAGAACAGCGCCACGCCACAGGCGAAAAAGACCATCGACAGCATATCGACGGACTGAAGCCATTCGGTGAGCGCGGTCATGTCGAACATTTCGGCTAGGTGGTTCTGAAAGCAAAGCCACGCCAATGGCCGTTAATTTCGTTCAATGAGAGGCGCTTATCGAAACTTACCCAAACTGCAGTTTCTTCCATTTAGAATTTGGAGTTGCTTTTTTCTAAATGTAGCCGGTGAAATAAGCAAACGGCTTGCTATCAGAGTAACTGCATTAAGGACAGCAATGGTTACTGCGTTTGGTCGGCTTCACGAAACAAAGTGCATAGTCGGTTTTATCGAGGGGAGGGCGCATTCAGAACAGTTCATCCTCCAAGAATTTTTTAACCAATTTTAAAATTCTACAATCGCAGAAGGCTTTCCGGTGGTACAAAATAAGCACCAAGCATTTATCAGAAGGTGATTTTTTTCTATTTCCCAGTCCCAGAAAGGCGCAAACAGTTTATCATAACATTCTGAATTGAAAAAATCTCCTCCCATCAATCTTTATGGTATGATAATTTCAAAATTATCGTGCAAACACATGTTGGTAGGGCTATTATTATTTTACTCTGCGTAATTCAGACCACAAAAAAATTATGTACTGTATGTATTAATCGATTCCAAAAACTAACGATTTTGTGTAAAGTGGCGGCATCCTAAAGTCGGACACCTTGGACCACACATTGGACAACCTTCTTCACACATCGTTCAAGGCACTCTTTTGATATGATTCTGCAAAAAACATTGGCCTTGATACTCTAATAATCTCGGAAAATCATGCATACATTTAAAAAAAGGTTTGAAGCTTTTGAGATCCACTAAAAGTCCGACTGTCTTCGTTCCAAAATTAAATCAAAGCTTCTCAATATTCGCCGAAGTGGTGCTGAAATTGTGTAGTTATAGTTATTAATCATTATTATCAGTCAACGGTGCCTTAGTAAATCATGTACGCTTTCTGGACTATTTTTTTACAACAATAGAATCGAAGCGTTCATTACTGTCTAACAGGAATTGAAAGCCGCTTTAGACGAGTCTCTACTACCAGAAAACAGATATGAAATTACGAGCGAGAGGCGGAGCGCTCTAAAAACAAAAATAATAAACTGTGCAAGAAATATACTCCCAACACGTCGTGGCAACACCAAATCTGACTGGTTCGACGATGAATGCAGACAAGTGACCGAACGTAAGAATACTGCATACCGAGCAATGCGGTAACGGCATAGAACGCGGGCATGTGCAGAGGAATACTCACGGCTCAGACGCGAAGAGAAACGAGTTCACCGCTCCAAGAAGCATGCTTTGGAAGAGGACATACGGGAACTCGAGCAAACCAGAGAGGCGTACGGACACGAAAGTTTTACCAAGCGATAGCAGGTCACCGAAACAACGTTGTACCTAAGGTAACCTGCTGTCGCAACAAGGATGGAGATCTGGTCAGTAACCAGCCAGAGGTCCTCTCGCGGTGGGCTCAGTACTTTGATGAATTACTCAACGACCAGGTTAATGAACAGCTAGAAGCGCCACTAGCAGATGGTGACATGCTACTGCCACCTAGCATAGAAGAAACACGAAAGGCTATCCGTCGGCTGAAAAATAACAAGGCACCCGGAACCGACGGAATTGCAGCCGAACTGGTCAAGAATGGAGGTGCACGACTAGAAAACGAGATTCATCAAATTGTTATTGAGGTGTGGGATAGCGAATCGATGCCTTGTGATTGGAATCTCGGCATCATCTACCCCATATACAAGAAAGGAGACAGGTTGGATTAAAACAACTACAGGGGTATTACGGTGTTGAATACCTCCTATAAAATATTCTCCCTGATCCTTCAGGATCGTCGTGTCCCGCACGTCGAAGAGATAGTCGGAAATTATCAAAGAAGATTCCGAAACGGAAAATCAACCACTGATCAGATCTTCACCATGCGGCAGATCTTGCGGAAGATGGCCATGCGGAAGATGGCTGAATACAGACACGACACATACCATCTCTTCATAGACTTCAAAGCCGCATACGATAGCATAGCCAGGGTAAAACTGTACGACGCTATGAGCTCATTTGGAATCCCGGCCAAACTGATAAGGCTAGTTAGAATGACTATGACCAACGTCACATGCCAGGTGAGGGTGGATGGAAAACTCTCCTATGTAGCAGAAGCCTACCAAGGGATCGAGCAGGCGGCAGAGAACCTCGGATTGCAGATAAACGAGGAAAAGACCAAACTGATGGTGGCAACATCAGCGGGCCTACCAATAAATAATCAGAATCTTCGTAGGCGTGACGTACAGATAGGGGAATGCACTTTTGAAGTCGTCTCACAATTCACCTATTTTGTGTCAAAGGTCAGCAACGACAATAGCATACAAGCTGAATTGCGCGCAAGGATGCTGGCTGCCAACCGGTCATTCTACAGTGTGAAAAATCAGTTCACCTCAAAGAATCTGTTGCAACGGACGAAGCTAAGACTATATTGTTCCTATATAGTACCGGTACTCACATACACCTCTAAGATATGGACACTGTTCAAATCTGCTTAAAATTTTTAGATAATTATTTCTGAATTTTTTATGCTTCATGTTGAGTGGAATCTCAATAGTCACTTGAACGAATCAACTCCCTCATGCTTACTCCGGGAGCACATCTCTAAGTAGTAGCGCACTTATAGGGTTATCGCGGCAAATTTTACATGCTGATTTCATACTTTGAGGCGTGATGCTATAAAATCCGCTTTTCCAATAATTTAAAACTTTATTTCCATGTTTTGTTTTTTCAATACATTTCAGATTCAACAATGCCATTCCCGTACTGTGATAATTAGTTACGATTGCTGGAAGACTTCTTCGGCCGCACATTCAGTTGCATCACCACGCAGTACATCAAACGCTCCCGTATGCGACCCGTCATGCGTACCTCCCAATAGGTGCTGCCCGAACCGGGCAAATATCTGCAAAAGGTAAAATTACATTCCTTTGGTAAAACCCAAAATCCCTCATTTGCAGCCTTCAGGCTTCACTCACTTCACCAAACCATCGTCCACCAGCGTTGGCCCCATCACGTACGTCCCGTTCCAGAACGGGCATTTCAACGGGGGCCGAAAGTTTTGCAAATACTCGCCGTACATCGTGCCCGATGCTTGCAGCAGTGCGCACCCGTCCGTATTGACGATGTTGCTCAGAAACGGGCGACAGTTGACCGTTGCCCGCATGTCGTCACACTGCTTGATCGCCACCGAGAGCCGATAGCTGGGTATGTTCTCGCGAAAGTATACCTCTCCGCTGACCACGTAGCTGGTGCGATTGTGCGCCGCAATACGCATATCCGGCACGTACACGGGCAGGTTTTTCTTGCCCGCGCACTGGCCGACGCGCGTCACGAAAAGCTTCTTGCGCCCGACCGAGCCAACCGGACTGCCCACCGGTTTCAATATGGAGAAAATGTCCTGCGCTCCATCGAGGGGGGTAAGGATGGTGGTAACAAACAGCAGGACCACTAAACAGGTGCGTCTAACCATGACGCTAACGGTGACACGAATGGAGCCAACAGATCGGTGATCGGTGGCCTTGTTCTGTAAAGTACTCTATTACCCTGCCCTGCTTAATTAACCAGAGTAGCTTGATTTTGATCACACTAACGAGCGCCGAAATTGAGCTATACAAAAAGCAACATATCGCTTTTATGTGCGGCTCATTACCGTGATTATGTTGCGCCTGCGCACTTCGCTACTGTGCGCGCTGGTGGTGGCACTGAACGGCATACGACCGGGTGAGCCATACTTCTACAACGGCATCAAGTCCGGTCTCGAGCCGGACCTAAAGCACTCGCTGTTTCTCGACCGTGTCGGCCAGTGTCGTTGGCAGCATGATCTACCCATTTTCCTGTCCGACATGCGAATCGCGCAACAGAACAACACGCACTACGTGATCAGTGGTGTGCTGCGAGTGCGGCGCAATATTACGGACGCTACGACGGGGACCGTTTCGATCGAGATCTGCCAAAATGCGACCCAGTGCCGTCCGTTTATCGACCGACCGGTGGCCATTGGGGATGTTTGTCAGTTTTTAGCCGAAAAGCGCCCCAGTTCGCTGGGGGAAGTGCTGGGACACAGTGTACCACCGCTACGTTGTCCCCTTACCAAGGGTGTGTACAGGATCAATGACGCACTGGTGGATTACAAACCGTTCCGGTAAGGATAGGTAGCAAAGTTATTGCATGTACTTAATTTCTAAAGGAATATCTACATTTTCAGGTACTTTTCACCGAATGTTAGTAAACTTTGGCGCATCGATTTGGTTGCTGAGAGTGGCCAGAAGCGGGTGTTCTGTGTGAGAATCGAACTGTACGTCTACAGCTGGGAGGATATGCTGCCAAGGTACTGAAGTGTGGCACTTTACTGCAAATTTCGAGTGAAATTGTGCAACCCTTTTCTAAATGATATAATAGTAATGTAAAATATAATAATGAATAAATTTCTTTCTCTAACTGAACATGTTTTCAACCCGTTTTCGTCAGCTTCGTGTCAGCTTCATCAGAAGTATATTAAAATTACCATTACACTAGAAAGTTTATCAGCTACTTATACACTTCCCCAGCGTTAATATTCAAAAGCTTTGCACACATTGAAGCAGCAGATCGCGCAACTTTAACCGGAGCGACTGCTTGCCCCCGCAGACAATGTCTGTGCTCTTTTCGCTCACCTTTATCACCGTATCCTCGGACGGAAGCAGCAGCGTCACCTCGTCCGCACTGCCCTGCTCCACCTTCAGATCCGTAAACCCATCCTGGGCCAGCTTTTTCAGCAGTAGATTAATGTCCAGCGTGCCCCATTCGTACCGGACGGTGCGCAGCTGGCTGTACGGTTGCGGTGGACCGGCCGGTTTCGATTTTTGCTCGTCCGCCAGCTCCTCCTTGGTCGGCTCGAGCGGCAGCAGGTCGTGAATGTTGTCCTTCACCTGCAACACCCCGGTCACGGTCGACACGGTAACGCCCGGCTGCACCTCCTGCGGGCAGATCGTTTTCGCCATCTTCGGGTTTAGGTAGACGCGGCCGCGCTTTCTCTTCAGCGGCAGCTTGATCACCTCACCGCGCTTAAACTTTATAATCATTTTGTCCGGTATCGGATCGATGACGAGGTCCAGCTTTTGGGGCGCAATGGCCGGCGGCTGGGTGTAGTTCTCCGGTATTACCAGCACGCCCGGTTTCAGCTCCTTGATCAGCTTGTTGGCCTGCTGGAAGTTGAGCGACGTTTCGATCGGACAGTACACCGTCTTGATGGCGAGCGGCTGGTACGGGGCCAGCGCCTGCATGTGCGGAAAGTCCGGCTCGGTAAAGATGATGGTGTGCAGCGGATTGCTGCCCCACAGCTCGACAAAGTGTACGGCGTCGCCGAACCGCAGGCTCGGATGGCCACAGAACACCACGCACGGCTGCCGGAACTCGGTGCTGAAGCCCTCCGAATCGATGTGCTTGAAGTGCTTCAGCTTGGCGTTCTTTACCAGGCTCGCGTGCGGAAACGGTTCGTCCGGTATGTACACCTTGTTCTGCTTGGAGGTGGACAGCCACTCGGCCAGGATGTTGGAGTACGCGAGCGAGCTGTCCGCCACCGGTGAGATGAAAAACATCGGTATCTGGGTAAAGCCCTGATTGTCCAGGCTGACCGAGAGGCATTCGAACAGATCGTACACGACGCCGGACGGGTAGCAGGGTATCAGCACCGAGCCGCCGTTCCGCAGCGTCATCATCACGTTCATGCACAGCTCGCCCAGCATTGCGTCGGGGTTAACGTGCGGTGCCTGTGTCAATCCCGTCATAATCACCACATCCGAATACTTCAACGCCGTCTGATTGATCGGTCGCGGATGGGTGGTCAGTGTGGAGGAGCCGCTGATGTAGGAAATCTTCTCCTGTCCCGAAACTATCGTCCAATTGCTCGAACCGAGACAGAAGCCCGAACTGATCGGTGTTACTTGCAGTGCGCCGAATATGTCCAGCTTCTGGTCGTACCCGGTCATCCGGACGCGTGCCAAACTCTTGTTGACCGCGTCCATGCTGAACAGGTGGCGCCAATTTTTCGGCTTAAACACATCGTTCAGCGGCATCGGTAGCTGGTGCTGGATCTCCTTCCACATCCGGGCGGTGTTTTCCTTCGGCGAGGCTTCGATGTACTCCACCAGCTCCTCGAGGAAAAAGCGACCGATCTGTAGCGTCGGTTCCGTGGCGTACACCTCGCCGCAGAACCCCGTCCCCTCGGTGATGTACGGCAGGGCGAGCATGTTCGTGTAGTTCGAGATCAGTATCACATCGATCTCGGAGAAATCAATCAGCTTCTCGAGCGGTGGCACAAACTCCGGCGCCGAATTGACGAACGCACAGCCGCAGCATTCTTTTATCTCCTACGAGGGGATTGAAGAGCAACAAAACTTAAACAAATCGGATCGAAGAGGGTTTCTCCTTCTAGCTTACCCCATCTTCCAGCTGTATGTCGGAATCGCGACAGTTCCAGTTTGGCAAACACTGAAACTTTGGGCTTTGCACCAACGGCAGGGGTAGAAAATTCAGCACCGAGCTGATCGACAAACCGCAGTCCAGCATTATCATCAAGCCTTTGTAGCTGAGCACGTAGCATGGTTTGGCCGGATCACCGCTCAACGCGTACTGCAAGGTAAACATGTAAACATCACTCGCCACCATCACAATTGCTTAAAATCTGCTTTAAAGCAATGATACTTACTAATTTCATCTTAAAATAATCAAATTTTAATACAGTAACGGAGCGAAACTCGTATTGTTTACGCCGGTTCGGCGCGATGTAAACAAATCGAGCTGTCAAAATCGAAATCGACGGTCCTTATAGGCAGAGTGACCAGAAATACCGATTTATCTGTATTCCTACCGATTTTTTATATGCCTACCGATTCACAGATGACCGCCCTAAAACTACCGAATTTCCATTTATCCTACCAAAAATTACAGATATTTGATTTTTCAGTCGTTTAAGCTTAATATGTGGCACTTGGGATGCTGTTTCAAGGATTGCTATCCTCAATTGTTACTTAGGGCGCTGGCAACGTTTGTTCGCATGACCCAAATAGCCTGCTCGTACTCCATAGCTGATTTGGGGCTGCTTAACGAAAAATCGTTCCGATGTTGTACTTTGTGGCTGATTAAAAGATAGACGGTACTTTGCGGAACTATGGAGCTTTTTAACAGGCACATGGTACTCTTTGGAACTTTGCAGCTGATTAGCACTATGTGTAGGCTTCATGGTGGAACTTGAAGGCTTGTTAAGAAAGCGTACCGAACTTGGTGGAACTTTATAGCCTTTTGATGCATGACATCGGTACAAAGTGGCTCTTGTCAAATTTTCAAAGTCTGACGCCGTCAATCATCTCATTGCTGCTGCACAAGTTAGATTAGTTAATTGAAGGACGAATATTGAGTGAAGTGATTGTGATTGTACAGTAAATTGTGTGACATTTTGTATAATTCATGAATATTAAGGATTTAAAAATATACACATGAACACAAACAAAACAAATCCTGTTATTTCCCAAGTGCCACAAATCCACTAAACGACCACTAAACGGCTTCTAAACGACTCAAGTTCTCTACCTAAACGGAATATAGAAAGACTTCGTTTAGCAGACGCCAAACGACTCATGCATTCTAAAAATAGCAAAAAAGCTGGTGGCGCTATCTGTTGGTGGGATACCCCAACCAGTTGAGCTTCATCGCTTGGAGGAGAGCTTTCTCATTTCCTCTGTACTGTTGTATGGTTTCGCATTGAAGTTATGCATCGCTAGAACTAGAACGGCGATACGATTGTTTAAATACTAAACTCCAACGGAAACCACCAGCACTGAAGCAAGTGAGATTTGAGCAATGGTCATTGGTGTTGATACCCACGTATCTAACCACACGACCATTTATATAGATTTTTGCTCAGAAAGTTAGAAGGCTATATAGGTCATAATAAAATGCAACTTGTCGAAACACATTGCAAGAAAAGGATAGCAATATAATGATGAGTTGTAATACGCCATCTATTGATCAAACCAATGAAGCTGTGGAGCTTTCATTTTTTTTCTATGGATATTCAATTTTCCAGTCGTTTAAGCTTAATCTGTGGCGCTTGGGTTATTTCATCGATGACGCTTGCTTGAAAATAAAACACAAAGAAAAATAATCCGCGGCACCGTAGCATAAGGAAGCTGCTTAAGCGCTGTTTGAAAGACCCACCTAGAACTTTGGTGCTGTTTAACTACTGCAAAAGGCGAATTCGAGTAGCGATCTATAGCGTGCCAAAATGAGCTGCTTAAGCAATTCTGGCTATTTGGGGAGATTTTATAGGACGGCCTATCAAATCTTTATATGGGATTTGACAGATAATTTCGGACGCCGAAATCGCAGGTCCGACGTTATCTGTCAAATCCCATATAAATCTGGTCCGATAAAATCGCATCCGATCAGCGTTGCCACCGCCCTTATTGCACTGATGCGCATTTTGAATTCAAAATTTTATCCGTTAAAATTTAATGTTCATGATAATTAGAAAATGTCAGTTGAGGGGATTCCGAGAATTGCTCGTCAAAGAAAATCATTCAAATTTGAATTTGAATCTCGCTGTCGGCGGTTAAAACCCAAATAGCCAGAATTGCTTAAGCAGCTCATTTTAGCACGCTAAAGATCGCTCCTCTAATTCGCCTTTTGCCGTAGATAATCAGCATCAAAGTTCTATGTGGGTCTTTCAAACAGCGCCTAAGCAGCTTCCTTATGCCACGATGCCAGGGATTATTTTTCTTTGTGTTTTATTTTCAAGCAAGCGTCATCGATGAAATAAACAACAAGATTTTTTTCGTTTAAACACTTGTGTATATTTTTAAATCCTTTGTATTGATGAATTACACAAAATTTTACACAATTTACTGATAATTCACAATCACTTCACTCAATACTCATTCTTCAATTAACGAATCTAACTTGTGCAGCAGCAATGAGATTATTGCCGGCGTCCGTCTTTGACTGTTTGAAAAGAGCCACCTTGAACCGATGTCATGCATTAAAAAGCTATAAAGTTCCACCAAGTTCAGTACCCTTTCTTAACAAGCCTTCAAGTTCCACCATGAACCATACACATAGTGCTAATCAGCCGCAAAGTTCCAAAAAGTACCATGTGCCTGTTAAAAAGCTCCATAGTTCCGCAAAGTACCGTCTATCTCTTAATCAGCCACAAAGTACGACATCGGAACGATTTTTCGTTAAACAGCCCTAAATCAGCTATAAAGTACGAGCTGGCTATTTGGGCTGTTGAGAACGCAACCATTTGGGCAGCGGTAATCACTGATGCGGGCGTGCGTGCGTTTTCTGAAAATGTATGGAATTTGACACCCGCAGCGGGTGACAGTTTGCTACCGCATGCGTCAGAATCAAACAATTTTGATTTTTCCGCACGCACGCCCTCACGCTCGCACCCAAATAGCCAGAATTGCTTAAGCAGCTCATTTTGGCACGCTAAAGATCGCTGCTCTAATTCGCCTTTTGCAGTAGATAAACAGCATCAAAGTTCTATGTGGGTCTTTCAAACAGCGCCTAAGCAGCTTCCTTATGCCACGATGCCAGGGATTATTTTTCTTTGTGTTTTACTTTCAAGCAAGCGTCATCGATGAAATAAACAACAAGATTTGTTTCGTTTAAACACATATGTATATTTTTTAATCTTTTGTATTGATGAATTACACAAAATTTTACACAATTTACTGATAATTCACAATCACTTCACTCAATATTCATTCTTCATTTAACGAATCTAACTTGTGCAGCAGCAATGAGATTATTGCCGGCGTTTGTCTTTGACACTTTGACAAGAGCCACCTTGAACCGATGTCATGCATTAAAAAGCTATAAAGTTCCACCAAGTTCAGCACCCTTTCTTAACAAGCCTTCAAGTTCCATCATGAACCCTACATATAGTGCTAATCAGCCGCAAAGTTCCAAAGAGTACCATGTGCCTGTTAAAAAGCTCCATAGTTCCGCAAAGTACCGTCTATCTCTTAATCAGCCACAAAGTACGACATCGGACCGATTTTTCGTTAAACAGCTTTAAATCAGCTATAAAGTACGAGCTGGCTATTTGGGCAGTAGCGATTACCGCTGCCTTAACCTTCGTTTCTATGACCAAAAATACACCCTCACCTTTATGACCACCTACACGGGTAAGTCATACATTTTGTATGGGAGTTTGCATTTCAGGATGGTAAATTGATCCAGTATAAAAAAAAATAAGAATTTTCAAAATATTTTTTCATATTTGCGAGAAAAAAATCTCAATTTTTTAATCATTGAACTATAAAACTAAGCCGAACAATCAAATCAATCTAAATAATCCAGCGAAAATCAAATGACAGCACGTACAATAAAATCGTATCCAATGGAGCACTGCTGCGGCCCTAAGCGGTCGCGTGGAGCCCCGAGAAAAAAAAACTTGCCACCATTGAGAAAAAAAATGTGCATCTTAGTCCTTCTTTGGCTTAGAATTCCAATTTTCAAATCGACTTTTCAGCAAAATCTTCATTTGTGTAATCGCTGAACCAAATCTAATCGATATCCTAGATAAAGGATGCATATTCTCGTGAGATGGAACTTTCATTTTGCGCATTAGCACCTCCCCCCTCCTCCCCGCCCCCATCTCGCTTAAGACTTTTTTCGCTTTTATTTCTTTTAAGTTTCGAATTTTAACCTACCGAAAACTATCGATAAAATGTTGATGCGCCTACCGAAAACCGCCAAAATAATCTGGCCACACTGCTTATAGGTGCGGTGGGATTGTTTTCCGAGAAATAGCTTGTAGAACAGTCTAGGACTGTGCTACGAGCGTAGAACAGTGCACGTGTTTGTGAATAACCGCAAATCGTTTTTTTTTTAATAGATTACAGATAGAATTGCAGAATGTAAGTTCCAATGTTCCATTGAGATAAAAATGCACCTTTTTTGCACAATTGCTCAGAAAAATCTTTGGTTTAAGCAATCTTGTGGTACAGTCGTCAACTCGCACGACTTAATAGCATGCCCGTCATGGGTTCAAGCCTTATATGGACCGTATCCCCATTGCAAGCACTGACTATCAGGTTGCATGGTTACTGAATAACTCTCAAAATCCTATATGTATGCCGCCATGTCCACGTAGGACGTTACGCAAAGTAGTAGAAGGATCTTTGACTACATATTTGGACTGGACTAAGACAAATGTTTAAAAAAAAGAGTCTGATACGACTAACAGCAATACCGTAGTTCATTTTTATTTTTATTTTCTAAACCGAACTAGCCACTCAAATATAAAATCATTGAACGTGTATTAAAAACATAATCATTTTGTTCCCACCGCATGGCTACTGAACTGAGCTAATAGCGGCATCAAAACTGGGAAAAGTGGTTCCGCTTCACCTTTCATTTCGATGTGAACCCTGAAATCACCGCCCAGATAAAGCACCGGATTTGTAATTAATCATCAAAATTGTAATTTATAACCCAAATAAACTTGGACGCTTGATAACGCAAAAAAGCAGTCTTGCTTGAATCGGATTATCTGATGGTCAGGTTCAATTGCTTTATGTTAGATGAGTTTGTCAGCTTGAGGCCCAGACATGATGCAAGTCGCAACCAGAGCGCTTTTTTAATTGCAATTTCACTGGTACTTTTTAGAGCTAGAGCAATTAGAGCGATTGTACCAAACAATAAAAATACATCTGTATGCATGGAAAATATGCCTACGTCTTTCTTTGATACAACAACCGTTGTCGGTCAAGGTCTGCCAGTACACCACTCAAATCCATTGACTATCAGTGACTTATTGTTTTACCTCATAGAAGGGATAGTCAGTCCTATCGTATGGGGGGGGGGCAAGGTCCATACAGGGCTTGAACCCATGTCGGGCATGTTGTTAGGTCGTGCAAGTTGATGACAGTACCACAGGATCCGCCCAACGATTCACATACCGAGCGGAAAAATACACAGAAAAGACCCCACTCGAAGCATACATTAATGATCTATTTAACTACAGTTGCCAGAGGAAGCAAAACATACACCTGCACCAGGGGGTCCATTTTATTAAAACTTTCTAGTGCACCAAACACACGCACCTACACGTGGCTATTAAAAAAGCAATGTACGATCATTTAATTGAGCATCGATCTTGTAATAAGATGTTTTTACCGCGCGCCAGCGCCACTACCCGCAACGAATGGTGACGAACGTGCGTCATCGATACTGTGCGTCAACGACAGCAAAAAAAAACCAATCACTCTGGCACCCGGTATCCACAGACCACTGCTGCAGAGAGATAGCTTTCGCACGGGCTCGATCAACAGCAGGCCAAATGGGACCGAGCGCGTAAGATCTCCGGCTTAGTGCAATTGTTAATTAAAGTGACCGGCAAATAAGTGTACCTCTCATCCCGCTGCCCCCTCTAGATTGGCATCGTGACCTATCCGGGAACCGGGATTGATCCTGCATCAACCGCGCACGCCTTATCAACCATTCAAAGCACCGTTTTGGTGCTTTCCCATTGTGCACAGAAATCGGAACTGACTAATTGACTCTCACCCGTCGAGTGTATCCGTGTTGTATGTGCGTGTATGTGCATCATATGTTTGGATGAGTTTGCCAGCGATAAGGGCCAGCCTTCGCCCAAATATCCCCTCCCCGAAAACACAATGCGAGCGACCTCTGCTACCGTAGCGCGTGATGTTGATCAGCGTCGACTCCCGCACGGGGCTTATCGCGCTTTACGGGCCAGCCTTGTGGTTTCGACACTCGCCGTCCGTGCTGTACTTTGTACTGTGGGTCTGGACCGCTCGAATACGGCCAATATCTGCATCGAACCGGCCTGCACCCTGTGTGTGCGAGTGTGCGTTTACGTGCCAAAGAAAGAGAGAGAGAGAAAATAACTACGTTCGAAGGGGCTCGCCAAGCGCAATGCGACGGCTCATCGCTTCGGTCTATTCCTCGGCTAGCGTCTGCAGTACGGTAAAGTAGGATGCAGCACTTCGGATTATCTGTTCGAAATCGGTGATAAGCAGAGCAGTAAGGTGAGCGTACCCAGAACGGACTCCGCGGTGGAGGTGTGTCACCCGGAGCAGCACTTACGGTGGAAAACGTTTCCAGCGACATGGCGGAAAAGCTCCACGCGCGCATCTCGATCTGCCGCTGGCTGTACAGCAGCAGGACGTGCTGCGTGCTCTTGAACCGTTGCGCACAAAGCTCCCACTGTGCGTCATACACCGAGCGGGGCAGCTCGGTACCCTGGTCGGTGGGAATAAATCAAACAAACCGTGCAGTAGGTTGGGGAAGGTTGGAAGGCAGGTTTCAACAATTGGAGCATGCTGTTCCCATTCTGTCCAAACATTGACCTGATTTCCGAACCGATCGTGAGAAATGCCCTTACCTCGTTCTGGAGCCGCTGGCCGTACCAGCAGAACTGGAACAGCTGGTAGATAGCCGCTATCAGGTAGAGCACCATCAGCATCGTTTGCGAATCGCCCTCATCCTTCCGGGCAGCGTTTGCGAACGAATGGTGGTATAAAGCAATTCAACAGAACGAAAACAATAATCATCTCGCGCAAGGGGGGGGGCACTGATTCATCCCCTCACAGCATACTCACAGCGTGCATACTGGCGGCAAATGCAATGACACAGATAATCGAGGTGCTGGTAAACAGTTGCACCAGCAGCACCGGCGAAAAGATTTCATTTATCTTCTCAATCAGCCTGCCGAAAATCGGGTAGTAAAACAAATCGTAAGCGCGCCATCTAGCGATGGCTGATGGAAGCTACCACAACCACACAGCCTACTTAACTGTATCGTGCGGATGTGGTGCAGTATGCATTCCCGCTGAAAGAAGGCACGCTCCGCGTCCGTCAACCTGGGGTTCGCCGTTTCGTGCAGCAAATCTCTCAGCAGACGCATCAGCGAAGCGGCGTACAGTACCATCGCGACGTACAGACCGTCGAACGCCACCACCCCGGCCCAGGTGGTGTAGCCGGACAGTGATTCCGAGCAGAACAGTAGCTCAAACAGTGGGCTGCGTCGTTTAACAGGCTCCAGCAAGGGATAGTATGTGTTGTATACTGCAAAGAAAATAAGTTAAAAGCGGAAACCACCAACGAATCTTATCACGAAACACTCACCAAAGCTTCGGTTGAATGCATTGCCCTGGAACTGATTGTACAGATTGCTGCAGGCAGGTATGATGGAATAGTTTGACGCCACCAGCCCCACGACCAGCGTGTAGAAGCGCAGATTAAGCTGCACCTCCTTGCACTGGCGCGCCAGTAGCTTGTGGATGCGGTGGAAGATAGTTCCCCGGTCGGCTGCAAACAAAAACACACACACAAACGACACGTGAATCATTTTTCAATCCCCCCCCCCCCCCAATGGAGCACATCCGCACTACTTTTACTTTTGCGCAAAAATCTTATCTTCTTGATGAAGGTCGCATCTTGCAACGTTTGCCATAGCTGCACTATCTCGGCCTCGTACGCGTGGATGCGCATCACCTTAATGCCGGTGGTGGTGATGCTAACGAAGCTGCAAAGTCCCTATAATTGCGGAATGAGAAGAAATTTTGCAACAATCATGTTTTTTGGAATTTAAATCATTTTCCTTTTTCTCACCTGCACTACCAAACCAAGATTGCCCAGATTTCGGAAGAAAAACTCCGTCTGCAGGTAGGTGTTGAGCCAATGCATCAGCAGCATAAAGTAGTACAGCCTTCGGTACCAGTGGCTGCGCATCGAAACGTACTGGCCGGGCCAGATGCCCATCGTTGTGGCCAGTGCCCGTACCCAGTAGGTGCTGCGCTGCACGAGCTCGCCGTAATCGTCCTCCGGTTTGTAGTGTTCCGTCTCCATGGTTAAGCTGCTGTCTACTGCCCTAAGTCAATCGATGTGGGCTTAATTTATACGAAATGTTTTGACAATTTACTCCAATGAGGAGTTTCTTTGAAATTCTCTTTCAAGCGATCCCTGTGTCTCTGGGGACACTACTTAGGCCGTTAATACTTCATTACCTGCTCATTACCGGTACATTTCAAACTTGGTAAGATTCAATGGCGATTCGTGTGAATTGTGACACCTTTCGCTGTCAAATAGCTGCTCCAATTAAGAAGGATCATCCTTTTCAAAGAAGGGTCTTTTCTATTTTTGGTCATTTGCTATTTTTGAGCTTTTTTCCTAAATTGTTTTACGCTTCTTTGTGTGGTGGTGTCATCGTGAATGATTCACTCTTCCAAAGGCTAACGAATCCAACACTCTATCATACCCTAAATATTTCCATGATCTCGTCTCTTAAGCTAACAAACCGGCGTTGACGTCTTACCCTAGCCAATGCAATAATACAGCAACCACCCCATTTGCAGCTAAACCACCAACGACTCCTCACCTTCTCACATCAATCAGCATCATACACACCGGACACGCACAATCACCACCGGAGCAAACATTTGCACTACTAGTTCATTCACAAACGTAGCAGTTCCGGTTAAGCACTGTGCCCTCCCACACCAACTAGCATGCGGTACAGCCTCCCCCTACCCCGACACCAACAGGTGTATATTGTCAACAAGATGCATCGAAGCCTGCCCGAGTGGTGTGTGCCCACCTGGGCGGTTGGTTTTTGGGTGGAAAATTCATGGTTCGTGATTATAGCTTACCAAACCGACGGTCGAACGTTGCGATGACGTCTCCCCGGGCAAGGGTAATTGGTTGAAAGAGACACCCGCAGGCAAGGCGCGTGGCACTTGAACCAAATTAAAAATATCCGATGATCGTACACATTCCGTTTTGCGTCAATCCATCACACACAGAGACAGCACCGGGAGGGTTAAAGGGTGAGTAAGGTTTGCGAGCGAGCGGGCACACTTCCTTCACAACAATGTACGATGCATCATCAGTTCCGGGGGGGAGGATGGGTGGATTATTTTATTACCACTGGAAACAGTTAGAAACGAACTTAATTTCCTCCCTCTAGAGCCGCACTGGAAATTACTTACTCATCGCAGGAGAATCATTGGCTTTTCCCACCCATGGGAGCAAGGGTTTTGATCGGTGTCGGTGTCATTTATTTACACTTTACCAGTGATTTGAATGAGGCACCGGGTGTTACTTTCACACCTGGTGTGCTTCCCTTATTGTTCCCTTCCCTTATTGCTCAATTAGCAGCAATCAATCTCATTCGATGATTGCAAAGTCGTTAAGGAGAAGCAGAAGTGTGGCAAACGAAACACTATTACAGATTGCACAATACCAGTAAGAGATGCATTATTTTTGCATCTACAATTGTGCAAGTTTTGGCTTAAGCTTAAATATTTTTTTTTGAAGTTTTGAAATTTTAGTAATCAGCTATTTTACATTCATAATTGTACCTGAAAATGAGTTTAATTTTATATGTATTTATAAGGGAAGCAAATCTTAGCTTTGAATAATTATTTTTTGTACTTTTATTTTTAATTTTGTTATTGTTGTTTTTTAGTTGTTTTTTAGTTGTTTTACAGTTTTATTGATTGATTTTCATGGTGATTGATTTTTGACTATTGTGTTTTATTATTTTTGTTGTTCCGTTTTTTGTTTTATTATTTTATAGATTTTCTTATTGTCTTATTTGTTTGTATTCGTTATTTTACTCTTTTTATTGGCTATTGTATTATTGATTTTACTTCTTTTTGTTTTTGTATTGACTATAAGGTTTTTTTTTTTAATTTTAGCTATTTTAGCTTGAACCAGTGAAATTGAATACAGATGACAGTAAACGATGTGCATAAAAAAACTCTTTAAAACATCCTATACCCTCTATCTAACCTACATTCGCCTCACATAACCAGTGCGATCTTTCATTTCACAGATCTACCCGCTTCGATAGCGGAAACAATCCACCTGTCCTATCACTTCTCCACTGTCTATCATCTTACGTTTTAAAATGTCAACTCAGAGCTTGCCTCAAAATTGGCAAACGTTAAATACGTCTATTGCCAGGAATGCAACCGCCGATAAAGCACACACAAGCATAAGAGGAATCTTCCGTCACTACATTACCTCGCAAAACCGATAAGAAATCGAGATGTAATGCTTACACTTACGCTGGTAAATAACACCGAATGCTCGCGATAACATTGATCAAAGTCATTTGCGATCGCTTATGTCACTGTGACAGGTGTGTTTGTATGAAGAACAGCCAACAGTCCGGGAAACCTTTGCTCTCTTGGCCATCCGCCGAGCGCGGTTCGTATGCGTGCTCGAGATGGTTGTGCTGCACTGTTTGTTCACCTTCTACCTTGGACGTTGTCGGTTAATGCTTAATTTTGGAGCTCCAGAGCTCAATTAGTGGCAAGCGGTGGTTCGGCTGTTCGAGACTGTTCTTCGTGGTGGTCCTTCCGCATAACATGGGTGTCCTTGTGTCATGTGCGTTGTGTGTGTGTGTGCCTTCATTAATAATCAACTCCGTGCCAGATCAACACGCGTGTATCGTTTCGACCGTGGGCCATGGTGTCTTGCTGGGATGGGCGTCCCGTGACGTCCATAGTTCTTATCGTACATTCTGGTTCGTTCAATAGTGCTTCATTGACGAACGGGCGTCAATTGTCTAATTGGATCTCTCTTTGCTCGACTTATTGCGATTACCCTTACCACGCGTGTCTTCTGCTATCTGACCGACAGACGACACCGAAAATATTCCACCGCAAATCGGCGACACGTGGAACAGGGTTGACAAGTGGCCGAACCGTTCATTGATCCTTTTGACTGGACCGATGCAAATTGTCTCGCCTTGCGGCTTGGATGTAATCGGTAGGTGCGTGGTGCGAAAATTACCTTCCACAAACACACTTCATTATTGGTGGCTGGCGAAACAGGCGGTTAACGCAATTCGTTCCCGACCGGATTGGACTGTGGTTCCAATTAACAGACGTCATTGTAGGTGAGCGCAGGAATTTGAGTGAATGGGTGCCGTCTATGCCAGACAGAAGATTTTTTTCTTTCTTTTTTCAAAGAAGAATGAATACATGTTCCTATAATGCATTGAAATAAACCTACATCATTGAAACCATCAATGAATCCAACTTATCATTGTGAAAAGCGGTAAAAATATAGAGACTGAACTTTGTCTATAAATTTAACTATATTCAGAGATTAAAAGATAAATTGTCAAACAAAAATCACCCTTTTGAAGGACTATGAATGTTATAAAAATAAAGATATAATAAAAGATATGAAAACACAAAATCATTCAATAAGATGTAATTTATCATGCTGCAATATTATTAGAACAGTACTAAATAAATTCATAAGCAAAATGCAATAGAAATGTAATCAAGCGAAGAAATATAAGCGAAGGAATTTGACGAAGTCTTTCCGATGATTAAAATAGTAGTTAATCCCATGTTCAAAAATCTGAAAGATACCACATTTTGTTATAGTCATAATTTCAATCGTTGAAATTTAATCAATATAAATCTTGTGCTCATCATTTCTATACATATAAATGTACTAAAAATGTCTTATAATTTTAAAACATTAACTATGATTAAAATTTACACCATAAAATAAGTAAAATGAGACTGATTATTTTTATTTTGTTTTATAAATATCAAATCCTGTCCCTCTTTCGAAATATCAAATCGACTCTCATGCAAATTGTATCTATAAACGATACGACTTACTATAACATTCGTAGTACAGTTCCTAGAATTTTCTAGGAGGCGGGGCGCTGTAATGCTCCCACACCGATCAGATTTAGACAAGCGTTACTCATCGGGCACACGCCGTGCACACACTGCCGTCTAAGCGCGCTCAATCGATGGAGCCACCCCGAAAAAACATCCTGCTTTCCAGCTTTCCTATTGGCCAGGGCACGCACAGTCACACTTAAACACCGCGATTCACACGCCACTTCGGTCACTTCGAAGACGGGCTGCTTTCGGGCCCACACGAGTGCCTTCCTTATCGCGATGAGTCGGGTGCGACAGCGAAAAGGGGTTTTCGCACCGCCAGCAAATCGCAAACTGTGGCCACCCACAGCCCACCCAAACGCAAATCACACCACAAGCGCAGCACAAAGTGACTTCACGGTGGTGGTAGTGGTGGAGGTAATGGTAGTAAGGTGAGTTGCAACGACTCACGCCCGACCGGTGAGATGTGAACGAGAATCCCCGGTTGGAGCTGCGGCCGGTTTATAAAAGCGTTCCCGCGCGACACTATCAACTCAGTCGCTGTGCGAATCTTCAGCTGGTCTGACAGATTAATGGAGCTGCGTGTGCGAAGCAGTGTGTGTCTGTGTGCAAATGTGTTTAATCAGCGCAGGAGCAGCTTGTAGTGGTGAATAATTTTACTGCACCGTTCGAATTGGTGATACGAAATGGGCTGGAGTGTGAAGCCGAGAATGAATTGTTAAAGCAGAGCATAAATGTCATACTTTACCGTGCGTAAAGGTGATTTGCTATAAAAAAAAGTGTTCTAAAAAGTGTGCTATAAAACTGTGCTACATCTTAGTGTACGGAAGATAATTAAAGAAAAGGTGTATTATACAAAACCTTGTGCAATAGTGATACGAGTGAAAGAAGTAACCATCCTGCTGCACATCTGATCTTGCCCCCCCCAAGATCAGTATCCGTCGGCCGCTGAGTTAGTTCACAAAAATGCACTTCGGAATAGCGGATGCATCGTAAGTGTTACATGATGTGTGTGTTGTGTGTTCTTATTTTGTGAATCTCCATTTCCCTTACTAAGTGCGCTCGTGGCCTCTTCTCGTTCACAGTGTGTGGCTAGTGTTGATCGCGGTGCGACTACAGCTCTGCACCTGCTCCAAGTACACCTGTGCGATCGGTTCGGACGGGTTCTGCATCTTCCAGGGCGTACACATCGAAAGCTCGGAGCAGGCGGCAAATGTGCAGCTCGAACCACCGGCCGGCGCCGCCGCCGATGTGACGCGGGTCAAGTTCCGCGACTCCAGCATGGTCGCGCTACCGTCCAGCCTGTACGGGGCCTTTCGCCAGCTGCAGGAGCTGCGCGTCTGGTGGATGCATCTGCACAGTATTCATATCGATCCGCGCCTGCTGTCGCTCGATGCGGAGAAGAATCGCATCAGCAGCATCACGACCGAGCCCGGCACGGTGCCGCTGCTCCGCAAGCTCGAGCTCAACCAGAACCGGCTGCGCAACATCGACAACATCTCGGTGTTTGAGAACCTGGAGGTGCTCGAGCTAGCGCACAACGATCTCCGCACGCTCGATCTTTGTGTGTTCCAGCGCATGCCCAAGCTGCGGCTGCTCGATCTTTCCAGCAACAATCTGGCGCTGGTGCGCAGCTCGATCGGTGCCGAGAAGCTTGCCTCACTGACAGTATTATATCTGAACGATAACCGGCTGACCTACCTGGACCTAAGCATTCTACGATCGTTCCCTGCCCTCGAGAAGGTACATCTCGCGAACAACGCGCTCGTGTACGTCGATCACGACTCGCTGCCCACCATGCTGCCCCGGTTGCGTGTGTTCCATCTGCAAACGAACGATTGGCACTGCGAAGGGCTGGCCGAGCTGATCGGACAGCTGCGCAAAACGGGCGTCCAAGACTTCAAAACGTTCAGTGCATTCAGCTGCAAGGAGCGCATGGTGGAAGGTATCTGCTGCACCGAGAACAAACCATTCGCCCTGGTACGCAAATCGAACCAATACCTTGCCAGTTACACCTCCGAGCTGAACGGACACACGCGCCACCTGATGCGGGAGCTGCAGCATACCCGGCATGAGGTCGCACGGTTAATTGCGAACGACAACTACACTCAGGTGTCGCTGCAAAACATTGGCGACGAGGTGGAGGAACTTCGCAACCAGCTAACGGATGCACTGTCCTCGCCCGATCCCGTCACGGGCCGTCCGGTAAAACCACCAAGCGCAGCAGCCGGCAGTCGATCCGCCCCCAGCGGCTCAATCAATCCCGAGCGGCTGGTGGCGGAGGTGGCCAAACTAAGGCGCGACTTCCAGAAGATGGCCGGCGAAAACCAAACGCTCCGCCAGCAGGTGCGCCAGTACGAGAAGCTACGGCAGGAGCTGGAAGCGCTGCGCACCGACACGAACGAGACGAAGCTCGCCTTTCAGCTAATGAAGGAGGAGAACGCACTGCTCCGGCAGGATCTGAACCAGCTCGAGCAGAAACTGCAGCAGCTGTTTAGCCGTGGAACGGCCGTCTGATAGTCCGCGGGAATGATGTTTTTTGTTGCGCATGGGTTGAATCTGATCTGAGCGTACGCTTGATGCGTGCGCCGTTTATCTCTCACGTTATTCTCTCTCTCTACTTAGCGCACTTAGAGTGCGGTTCGCCGTCTCTGGCACACCAGCAGGTGTCTCACACTGACTTTCTCAGGGCTGGAAGCAAAAGCACCGTGGCTAGAGACGTGTTTGAATCGAAATCGAAATCGTAGCAATCCGTGACAGCTGTGACCGATAGAGCTGTAGTCACTCGTCTCGGGCTGTACTATGTATAACTGTACTACACTACTTACACTAACCGTAGGATGGGCGTAGACGCCTTTCCGAATCGTACCAAAGAGCACTAAACTAACTATCTTTAGTATAGCAACTAGCGAAACGATCTTCATGCTTTCGATGGCAAACCGTAGCAGCAGCAGCAGCAGCAACTAGAAAATCAAAACAAAAAGAAGACAGAGCAAAGAAAGTATATTATATTCGAAAGTGTTATACGAACGTTACTACTTACCTGTGAGATTGTGCTACCGTTAAATCTGTCTGTTCGTCATAATATATCTGTGTGTAGCGGCTACCTTCAAGCGGAATCGTACGTGGTAACGGAAAAGCTCCTCAGCCCCACACCCCAGTTCAGATTACACTGGGCATGTTTTGTTTTGTTCCGCCAGCGTACGTTCCGACGCGTGTCACTAAACAAGCAAACAATTACACTGCACTTTGCTAGCTAGAGCCGCTGCTAAACGTCATCAACCGTTGCGTCACTTGCGGTCTGTTGTGCGGCCCAACGTCCGTCGGCACGTGATTGCAGTATGACCCACACCGGGCTAAAGAAGAAATTGAGTTGCTGCTGTCCAAACAAGCGTTTAGGTCCTTCCTCATTTCCTCATTTGCGGTGAGCGCAAACTGTTCTACACGCTTCTTTCACACATCGACAGGTCGGTGTAGCTTTTAGAAAGATTTATTTATAACACTTTTAGGCAACGATTAGTTACTGCTTCTAGGAATGATAGTTAGTGATGATCATACATTACGTATATATTTGTAATAATTTTCCTCAAATCATGTTTCCTCCATCACAACATTGAACTGGGACCATAGGTTGGCCTTTTCTGTTACGATGTTTAGGATATTTCTCATTTAATATTTATTAAACACAAGCGCAAGCCATAAAACCCAGTCGACAGCTGGAACTTACTCTCGAATTCCTTCACACACGTAAAGAATCAAGTGATGGCTCGAAATAAGTGCAAGAATTGTGCTGTATTGCTTCATAAGATTACAAAGAAATGTAAAATCGCACACAAAACACTCGACACCCCTATCCCTCTATCGTGTAACCGTTCGTCGTGATGCCCAGGCGAGCACCCCTGTCTGACACCGCGCTGCCATTCGTAGTGTATTGTACTAGCGTTTAATTGAACAATAAAAAAACCAAGGTTGCAAACGTGAAATTGAAGAGTGTTATTTGCTGTTATACTAACCAGCACCTGCCATTTTGAATAGAAAGAAAGTGCTGCTTCTTCTCCATGCTACAGCTCATCACAGTAAGCGATGAAGTTTACCTTGAAGCTCCATTTGACATATCACAGCTATGGGGCATTTTGTCGCTCCCGTTAAAAGCGATGGTTTTAAATTTACGTGAAACCCTGCAAGGAATTGTAAGTAAATACAGAGAGTGACAATTTTTCACCTAAATACGTCAATACCCTTTTCTCAGTTAATCTGCTTTCTGGTCATCTGCAATGTGGTGGAAGCTTTTGTGATCCAAATTGTTCGAACTGTGTGTGATTTCGTGCACGGCGTGGTGAACGTATGTATGGTTGTGATCTACCTGTTCGTCTTCGGTGTGGTAGTGCTACTTAGCTGGTCGGTGGAGATATGCCGATTTCTGCTGCATTGATAAAGCAAGCACATGAAGCCGACGAACGGTGTTTCGGTTTAGGAAATTAAATTGTAGAATAAAATTGTTTTAAAAGGCCTTTTAATTCCATAATACGGTTTACGAAAGTTTTTGGATGTGATAAGTGTTAACGAATCCTATATTTTATTAAGTTAAAACCCTTTTTTTAAGTTTTGAACTTAAAAATGCCCATTATTAATTCAATTATTTACTCAATAACGTACAAACTACCATGCGCCTCCATTTCGCATATCCTTAACTTTTCCTTACGTTCTCCAGCGACCATTTTCCATTGTATTAGCACTTCGCAAACCAGCAAAATGAATTAAAACGCAGTTACAGCGACCACTTCCACACCGACTCACAACGACCAACAGCAAAAAAGGGCCGCTACGATGACGCGGCGCGTGTATCAGTCGCGTACTTCACGTATCAGCCGCATCGACGAGCCATCCGCGCATCGGGTGGGGGCTAAAGTTCGTGCGATACGCCTGCCAATCGGCCACCTCGAGGCGCCAGTGCGAGTCCTCGCGTGGATCACATGCGCAGCCCTCCTACGAGCGTTCGCGGTGCGTGCACAGTTGCGCTTGCTTCCCATTGCGCTTGCCTGCCCTTTTTTGCCCATATAAACTATGCCCAGTGTATAGGTGATAATGAACGTTCGGATGATGAGATGAGTGCAAAAAAAAGTAACAAAACGATTAATATGCTTTCGAATTTACCTCCCAGCCAATCGCAAGTGCCGCTTCACAAAGGCTGCGCTGCGTGCCTTTTTGCCGCAAGATGCTGCGAGCGATTGGACTGCAGTGATAAGAGCAGCTGAGATGAGGGATAGCTTAGCAGGATGGGCCAAAGGCAACGGGTCGAGTGTTTGTAAACGTCAAGCCTTTTTGCTTTCTCCGTTTCACCCCGCACACCGTCGGGTCAGTGCATCGCGCTGTTTGTTTACCTATGGCAGCGTCATCGTTACGAGCGCACCCGGGAACGGACGCGGCCTGGTCCGACCGGGACGTACTCTGCCTACGTAGCCCGACAATTAGCTGAAACCGATGTAATCGGCATGTAATTGCGGTGAATTATTAAATCATCCTTGTAGCATCCGTAGGCACACGGTACAGCTCTTATCAGCTGCCAGCATCGTGGCAGCGTGGTTCGTTGGGGGAAAGTATCAAACGGCTCACAAGCGGAAAGGCCTACCTGCTGCTTATACGGCCCCTAAATCGACTACACTGGGGGAAGGTAAACAGAAGATTGTGCAGCTTCTGTGCAATGGGGGATCGTTGCACGTACAGGAATTAAGCGATCGTAGACTAAATTGTGGCGAAGAAAGTTGCATCAGATTGTTATGTTAGGTTGGTCAACTTTGCAAAAAGGCAGGCGAACGCGCGTGCTTAATAGGGTAGGACAGGGTGTGATAGTGGCCTTTGGAAAGACATGTACTAAAACTAATAGTAATCTTAATTTTGATTCATTTTATGCAATCATAGTAAAAAATAAATTTCAAAACATACATTATTACAAGAATGAAAGAGTCTTTATTGAAAAAATGAATGAGTTTTTCAATATGACACTTTGTAAGATTTCAGTTCGTAAAATTGTGTATAACGGATAAGTGCGCCATATGCTGCTAAACTGTTAGTACATATTTACATATTAGTACACAAGTAAACTTCACTCACTGTTTTCGGAGGTTTATTTTTATTTTTTACGAATATTTAAAATATTCCAAGTATGGCAAATTTATTATTACGAATTAAAAAAATAACTTAAAATTTATACTAATTACATATCCTAATAGGAATACATATAAGTTCATATCATTTTAAATTGAATTATGAAATATTTTTCATACAAACATTGCTAATTAATTAATGGTTTAAAGGCCGGGGGACATTTTCCATACTCGCTAGTGTAATTTCGATTTTCGCCAGCGCATCTGGCGTCGGCTGACCGGAGCTTTTTTGGTCATCGAGGGAAAGGTCGTGCCAGATTCCAAATTTAAGTTTTTCATCGTTTTTTAATGCGAAAATGGCTTAAATACTTCCGCAACATATTTATCTATCAATTAAACAGCTTTTTCAGTCCAATATAAGTAATGAACATGGAAAAATAACATAATTTCTGAAGCGGCTACAAATTGTTTGGAAAAATGCTTCAGTCAGCCCCCGCCAGATGCGCTAGTGAAAATCGAAATTTCACTAGCGATTACGGACAATGTACCCAGGCCTTAAAATATTTTCCATTGTTTTACATTGCTATTTTTTTTATCTCTGATATGTATTTTTCTTTTTCTTTTTAAAAATCTTGCTTCTTTAGCAGCTATTTGTGCATCGGTCAATGTTTCCATTCCATCATGATTGAACAAGCCAAGGCAAGATTATGCTCCTGTTTTATTTATAAGTTTATAAGTTTATAAGTTTTATCAATTTTATTGAAAAATAAATATACGACCTTGCGAGTTCCCTTTCGTCAGTTATTAGGAATTTTCGCTGTGACATGTTTTTAAGATCTAACTTCGATTTTCAGCTTCTCTTGATCTTCCTTTTTTCAGTCACTCTAGGTCGTCAGCCATTAGAACCCAGGCGTTCTTTCGATGCTCTGATTGTTGTCTAATAGTGCCCAAATGCTGTAGATACCGGAACGGACTTCCGATGTCCACAAACATACACGCTTCTAAAAAAAGTTCCTTTTTTTGGCCATCACTGTTAGAGTTGGACTGACAGGGGTGTTAAATTTTGACTGCTGATTCGTAAGATACTATTATTGAAAGTTCAATGAACGTTTTGTTAGTGCGGTTGAAGATAAACCCACAAAAAATTGGACAATTTTTGTCCATTCCCATGCGATATGTTACAGCGTGGTTTTATCTTTGCATGTGCTGCATTTATCTGGTATGTGTCCAAATGGGTTTTTATATCTGTTTCAGCCGGGTGCGCCAAAGTTTGAACTATTTGATCGGTGAAATGTGATATTATGTGATAATGGTTCTATGTTTATAAAATGTTGTATAGTAGACATGCTAAACTCCATCGTCCAGAACAGAAGGTATTTCGAAGAAGCAATGTCTACACTGTACAGAGGGTGGAGTAGAACTTCCCATTTCCCATTCAAAGTGTCTTTACAATTGCTTATTGGTTAGTGTTAGCTTAGCATCAGTTGTTCTTTACTTTTCATCTATCGAACAGTCTATTGGCAATATTGTTATTATTTCAGAATTATTGACAATGCATAATTCCCGAAAATATCCGTTTCTGTTTAAAAAATCATAGCACAACAACAATGTCGCATCGACTGAAGCGACATCTGTCTTCAAATATTGCAGATTGATTATTCCTTACTAACGAACTAATAAATAAATAAATAAATAAATACTAAATAAAATACAATAGCAAAAATAATAGTTGCATTTCAAATAAAATGTGTTGTGTCCAATTAAATTTGAAATAAAATGTGTGTCCTTGAAATAATTGATTACTTACCATAATGCTTAATCGTTGTACTAGTAATTTAGAACAAATCAATTGTTGAAATAAAATTTGTAATTTTTGAACCATTCTGTCATCACACCATATCCTTCTTCACAGTTTTAGCTGTATCCTTTTATAATTTATTGATTTTCACAGAAAATCTTCCCATACACAACACGATCGAACGAACGAACGCAAACCATCATCTCACGTCCTGCACAGACCGGGATAGATTGGATTCAGACCCGCCTGACATTGCGAACCCGCCCGACCCACCGTGTACACCTCCTGCGTGACGATGTTGTTGTACGAGTAGTTGCACACAAAGTACACCTTCGTGGCGGCTCCTTCGCTCCAGTTTTGCATCGCACATCCCACCTTCCACGTGCGATCGTTCACCAGCATCGTAAAGTGGCCAATGTTTTTACTACAAAAAATAACCAAAAAAGCGGTCGTAAGTAGTCGAATAGCTAACCCTGACTGCCTGAACTTACACTTGTGATCGTGGAAACGCCTGAATGTAGGCAGGCTTCACCTTCTTGTTCTCCTTCCACCAGCCGCCGATGAAACGCGTTATCAGATCGGTCACCGTGTACGCTCCCGGCTCGTAGTACTTGAGCAGCGCGATGTTCTGGCCGGAGGTGAGAAACTGGGGCGTATTGCGACACCGATCGTGGGCGAAGACGCAGGAGCGTGCATTGTTCCCGGCCTGTGCGGCCAGCTCGTCGTCCCACACCATCGTGTACATGCGGGCGGCCGGTCCGAGCGGGAACTGGTAGCCGGATGCTACCCGCGACCGGTAGTAGTTGTGCAGGTGCAGGATGTGCGCCTGGACAGCCGGGGTCATCGGCACCACGCTCGGCAGCTTGCCGTAGCAAAAGTGACCCCCGGATAGGGGCGGTGGGTTGCAGCCTACGTTGGGCCCACCGTGCGGACAGAGGCTCGGGGAGCAGTAGTAGTTGGGTGCGTAACCATCGGTCGAGAAGACCGTGATGGAGAGTAGGCAAAGTGTGAGTGCTGGAGGGGAATGGGGATGATTTAGCCAATGTGGTGTCAGCAGATGTGTTGACAAGCAGACTACTCACCAAAGGTGGACTGATGCATTTTGCTTCGAATGACGGCAAAGGAGTTGTTAGCAATTTGAAGTATGATTCTGTAAAATGAACAGCAAATTATGAAATTCCATTCCCTGTCATATTATTAAATTATCATAGTTCCACATACAATTAAAAAGGATTCTTACAGTCTTTTTACGTTGAATACGTTAAATCTAATTTCTTGTGATCATTGTCATTTGTGTATTTTTGTAGGTCGAAGCAACCAAGGAAAGATCAAATAAACTGCCATTCGAATAGTTGAAATGTATTTAAATCAGGTTGAAATATGTTATTGAAGTGTAAAGCTTACTTAAGAAACCCTGTTTTAAAAGCTCACTAATAGCCAACTAAGGTTCCTCGCTTATCATTCCTTTCAAATCTATCACAATAAAATTAAACTTTTGCGAAGCTCTAGGATAAAATTACCGTAAAACTTGTAACTAATGATAATGATACGACAAAAAACCGAGATTTAAAGTGGCGTTAGCAACGCAAAAGAGAAAACATTCCTAATCACCACCAACGTAACGTTTAATCGATCGGTTTAAGTTATGGAACCGGATATATGTAAAAACTTGATTTTTGCCTGCCACAATGGATACATTTTATACAAGCAGGATCTGCGTTATGCCTTCATCGTCCATTTAAATGTTCACAAAATGTATTTAATTAAACTTTCACCGCAAAAGAAAACTTTCACCATAGATACAAATAATTTAAAACAGGGATTGACAAACTATTCGAGCAACGAGCCCGATTGATGAATTTTTTGAGTCCTGTAGGCCAGTATTTAGATTACAGTGTCAGTGTAGATTACAATGTGACGTTGAAATAATTATTTCAATCTAAATATTTTTACATATCTCAAATATTTTTAAATGAAGTTTTCTATGTCACTCCAGATGCGTCGTCACTGTCGTTTGGAGACAGTGTTATAGTCGTTATGAAAAGCTTGCATCATTTAGGTATCAGGTTTTTTTTTAGCGACAACCTTCAAGATGCCCAGCTCAACCAGTTCACATGGGTCAGTCAATTCACACGGGTAATCCAAAGTGGAGTCGTGGATGCAACTCCAATCCGAAAACACCTCATCAACGCCAAAAACAACCCTGCAATTCAGGATTTCCGTGATTCCGGCAAGTCCGGTATTGAACGATAAGCAATCACTGAGTACTTTGAGTAGATGAAGTAGTAATGTATCTTATTCGTGTCGAAGACAAAGAATTTATGGAAAAATCATTAGAAAATTCTGAACAATGAAATTTTTCTAGTTATTTTGCTTTAATATAAGTCTAGGGGATCAAATTGATTTAAATCGTCGACCGCGGGCTTTGCCAGGCCATGATCTAATATATTCACCTATCTTTTCTGTATGTTTCTGTGTGCTATTTCAGGAGGGTTTTCTTTGATTAAAAATAGTACAACAATTACTATCGGTAAAGTTATTTAATTTCAAATGTTTAACAATCTGAATTGAAACTTCTTATGAAACTAGGGGAGGTTTTACAGAGCTTCTCTAGTCAGCTCAACTCTATATGCAAATATTTCAATCCCTTAAAATACAATTCAACACTAACAAGGGAAACTCGAATGTTCTGTCGTTGGTCGCTTTGTGTACGTTCAACACACATTTTACAATGTTGAATTGGGAGTTTACGGATTAGAAATGAAGCCTTCGGCGTTGAGTTGGCTGGAGAATCCTACATATGCTCTTTATTTATTATTTTATTCTTTTAAGTCTGATCGTTTTGATATTTGAAATTGATTTAAGAAGTACAATCTATTACGATTCTCTATCACAAAAAAGTGCCTAAAGTTAAAACACACGCAATTTCATGATATTGTATGTAGTTCTTGTTGTCTCATTTTCTTTTATTCCGTTCCAGCACTCAATAACAGTCTTGCACCACCTCACCAATGAACCGTTGTCTAAGTTCTGGCTACATGGAGGGTTCGTGGGGCATACTAACACCACGTTTGACACTACAAATTAACATCCCTACGTCACAGCTTCCGACGCACGGGTGCGAATGATAAACGTGCCAATTGATCGCTCCAAACTGTCCACCTGAACACCCCGAACAAAAAAAAAAACAAACCCATACGATCGCACCATAACTCTATTGTTCCACTTTCTGCACACTTTTCCGGGCGATCAACTCACCAACCAAACGTGCAAAAAATGCATCATCAAACCGGCATCACTTACTTGCTTTCACCCCGCACCAGCTCTACACACCAGATGCACACACACACACAAACGCACACACAAACCAAAACTCACAACGAGTGAGCGCTCCCGATCGCTGCTAGACTGCGACTAACGCACTAATCGCCACCGAAAAGCTCAAAAAGCTAATCGTCGTGACCGCGCACCGGCAGCAATCCCTTGCGTATCATGCGCATGGCGAACTTATACCCCCACTCCTCTCTGCCAAAAACAAAAAAATACCAGAAAATAGAAGCGCCACCACACCACATTTAACCGAAAACCACACCGTTTGTTTCGGCCGTGTTTTGGGTGTATCTTCATCAATTTTTCCACCAGCGGTCCCTCTTCTCCCAGTTGTTTCGCCATCAATTTATCAGCCGTAGCCGGTTAAACCACACGGTGATCGGCCGCCGTTTTGTGTGTGTGTGTGTGTGATCGGCCGGAAGAAGAGCAGGGGGCATTGGCATAAATTTAGCCTACTTTGGGGCGGACGGCGCTTTTGGAAGCGCTTTTGTCGGCTCGCATCTCAGCTTGCACCCCGCCGCGAAAGGCTTTGGACCCTTTCAAGGCCAACCCTGCTGGACGTTTGGGGAGAACGTTAGCGACGTTGTGGGGGGGACGGCAGCGGCATTTTAGGGCCTTTCTCGTTTCTCGCACGAGCGATAAATCGCTCACAGCAGGAGCGTGAGATAAAGGGAAAAGTAAGAGAAAGAAAGGGAGAGAGAGAGAGTAGATGGAGGACCTGTTTTTTTTTGGCGTGCTTTGTGTCGTTTCGTTGATCAAACAAACACACGATGAGAACGAAAAAATTAGCTCCATTCCTTTCGGTACAATTTATGCAGATCACTTGGCGCTGTTTTGTTTTGATCATCGCGTTTGGAGCATCCTTTCCCCGGACAGCCAACAACCCGATGAAGGTTTAATTTAAAGAGCCTATAATTCCAGGATGATGATCATGATGATGATGGGCTGCAGGAAGAAGGTTGTGTGGGAAGGAAAAGGGTATGCAAAAGGTTCGAGCGAACGTTTTATGACCGATTGTCGCTTCATTTAGAAGTTTGCTAACACGCGCTGTGTTTGTTCGGGCTTGCCATTTAATTGGGAATATATGGTTTATTGTAGCAATTCCAATTCCTGGATGATCGTTGCAAGTCTTATACGATCATGGCATGGGAGAAAAAGTCCACCAATTAGAAATCTTCCACATCACGGACTGATGCCATAAAGCAAATTAATTTGACATTTTAAGCATCACCAAACTTTTGGTATAAGTGTGTATGTTTTGCAAAGTAATACAACTTCTCGATTGAATCTGAAATTTCCCAAACATCTCAGTTTTACCCAAAAAGTCTCCGCTGAAGTAGTTCGCTTCTGTTGTCTTCAATCCTCTCCTTCAATGCTCAATTAAATCCAGTATAAAAACAATGTTCACCTAATGGGAGTCATTATTTGCACCCAACAAGCCGCCGCAGCACCTTCAACCCCAACCGAAAAAAGGGTGATGAATCGTTTGGCTCACGCGATTTATGGATTTAAAAGGTCTGCAGCAATACAGGAAGCAAACCTCGATTAAATGACGTCTGCCGTTTGATTGTATCGGCCCACAACCACCATTTGGCCATTGACCGATGCGGCCGTTTATCTTCTGCCGATCACCGATCACTCGAGTCGCATCGGTGGCGATCGTACCGCGCACACCAGTGCCGCCCGTTGAATGCAAATAAATGAGCGCCACCGGCAATTTCTTTCCCCCCGCACAGAATGTGTTGATTTGGAATCGATTTTTATCGGCTCTTCCCGTGGACGGAACCGGCCACGAGGACAGCATCGTCAAACGGGTGTCGTACGTACTCGTTTGATGAGTTCCGAGATGGTGGACGGAATCGAACCATCAATCATTCGTCAGCGCTTATCAGGCGCTTGATTTTTGCGCAGCTTCCTCTTACCATGGGGTGTTTTTTTTTAGGACTTTTAGCTCGTTTTCTCATTCACCTTTTGGTTCGTTATGGGCGCTTTTTTTTTGGTTAGTTTGTTGCTGTACGCATCTTTGCCAAGCTTTTCCGTGCACAGTTTGAAAGCTCGAGACCTTGGAACGTTGCTGCAGGGTGACGGAAAGCGACAGCAAAGGTAAAAATAAACAAAACAGATTAAAAATACGGCGGAAGATCGGCGCAATCGGGCCACGAAAAAAAGGGAAATCAAATCAAGCCTTTACTTGCTGCTGGGGGAGCATAAATCAGGAGCGATAGAGAGAGAGATTAATGTTAGTCGGCCCCGAAGCGACAAGCTTTCGGCGTGATTTTCAAGGTTAGTAAGGTGGTCCCCGTTTTTTTTTTTTTTTTGAGGCGGAATTAGTAGAACAATCAACCACCACGTCTGCCTACCGGAAGCGGGATGCAGATTTACGTTGTAAACAACGCCTCAAGTGCTGATTAGCGACGGCGGGGGTAACACAGTTCTGATCATCTGATGAAGCGATCAATCTTTATTATATAGAAATGCCTTTACAAGGTTTCTGTGGGTCTGAAAGAAATGAAGATGAGTTCAATCGTACACAGCAAACACAAACAGGTAGCAACACAGGTGTGGTCACACTATAAATAATGCTCTGATTACGTTGCATACTAATGGTGGTTTATTACACCTCGTAGCATAGCACGATCGTACCTGGATCATATTTATGATTGTTGGTATTTAAATAAATTAGTCTACTATTTATCGCGCGATGAATTATTCATCGTGTTTCCGAAAACATTTTGGAAAGCATGCACACTTGGCGCCACCTTTGAAACGTGCGCGATATTCCAGCACAGCGCTGCTGAGATGATTGCATACTTTCAGGCGTTTTTGTTAGCTGCTCGAATCAATCGGCGGGCTCGAATTTCACTATGAACTGAATCAATGTGGCTGCAAAATTATGCATTCATTCCTTACCTTTTCCTTTGATGGCTTATTCAGTACAGTGGTATAAATATATTTAAAAAAAAACCCTTGAACCCAAATTAAGTACCAAGTGGTGTTTTATTGATTTTTTTTCTTTCATATTACAACATCGTTAGTAGGGAAGGAACATGTGCCTTGACAAGAAAGTTGTACATTTGTTGTAAACACTTTAAGCTGCTCTCGATATAATCTAATCTCATTAGAATCCCTGTCCCAACAACAACAAACAATCCTGTTGGCAGTGTGTCTCTGTGTTGGCACTGTTAGGTAAGGTGTAAAGTTCCGTTTCAGCCGGTCTCATTGTACAGTCGTCAACTCGTACGACTTAACAACATGCCCGTCATGGGTTCAAGCCCCAAATAGACCGTGCCGCCATACGTAGGACTGACTATCCTGCTATGGGGGGCAATCAATAAGTCACTGAAAGCCAACCCCAAGTGGGTTGGCAGGCCTTGACCGGCATCGGTTGTTGAGCCAAAAAGAAGAAGAAGAAGAAGAAGAAAGTTCCGTTTATTTAAATTTTTTAACGAATTTTAAGCTTTTCTATCTGAATAGAAGATCAAATCGATGTTTTACTGTATCGGAAAGAACACGAGCAGTAATGCTGCTATCCCCTTCGAATCATTCTGGTTGCGCGTTCGAGTATTTATTTTCCCTATCCTAGTAAACAAAACAATTAAGCGGTATTATTGTGCAGTAACTGTAAATTGTTGATTTCGTAAATCATTAAATCTCTGACTGTAGCTTAGCTCATACAGAGAAGGAAATAAAAAGAAGTTGAAACTTCACATTGATCATCAAGTGATATTTTATAAAAAAAGTCGTTCCGAAATAGAGCCTTCTCTTCAAAATATATCTTTCACTTTGTGGCACCTACGAATTGTATATCATCTACCTTTATCTGCATCAAATGTTAAGTTTTCCTGAGATTTATCATTACATCAAACCCTTCCACTCTCATCTACGGCATGGTACGGTAAGGCAATATTTAAAAACCTGAATTGTAAATGCAAAGTTGTAGTTAAATCTCATCAGAGTCCTTTTGTTGAGGTTTGGCGAGTTATATTGTAAGGCTCCGCAGCATAGCAAAGAGTTGTTTCAGAAACAAAACATCCCAACTCCAACTGACCGTTTAGCGGCGTACTTTCTTGTTGTCGCTGCTCTCAAAGTACATGTAGTCCTGCAAGTACATGAACAGTCGTTAATATAGTCTCCATTTTCAGTAAGCTAACGCTACCACTTACAATCAAAAACAGTGCCCCGAGCATGGTGGCCTTCACCCTCACGTCCAGATCCATCGGGAAGTTGATGCCGAAGTTGTCCGCATCGGTAAAGTGCTCCTGCACGAAGCCGGTCCACTGCTTCGTCACCTTACCGACCTCGGTACCATCCTTGGTGAACACCTGGATCATGATTCGTTGCAAAAAGTGTAACACACACATTAACATCTACACATCATACGGTCACGACTCTGAAACTTACGGCAAACTTGATATCGCTACACGGACACTGGCACACCGGGCCACGGATCGTTAGCACCGTTTCGTTGTTGCGGTCGCGTATGTCAAAGACGGGCCGGCAGAGGCTCCACTTCTGCACTACCGTGCCGATCACGTTGCCGGGCGGGGCCGACACCTCCAGCTTCTGCAGACAGCACGGAAAGCAGCAGGACTTGCAGCGCAGATCGCGGCGCAGATGCAGCACTTCGTTCTGGAAGTTGTCCATGATCTTGATGTCGAACGGGCGGTCCGGGCCGCAGCACATGCGCGTGCAGCAGGTCGTGTCCTCCACCGCCCAGTACACCTTCTGCCCGAGCGTGTTCTTCACCGTGTACTTGTTGGCCGTCTCGAACCCGGTGAAGGCTTCCAGCAGCTCGACCTGCTGGTGCACCAGCAGCTGATCAACTGCTGTCAGGTATTCCAAGCCAGGCGGACAGTTGGGAATGCCCTGTGGTATAGGCATCCATCCAGCTATTTTGCAGGGAGAAGAGTGAGATGGATAAAGAGAGATTAGAAATGAAGATCTCACTGTCACTTCTTGTCCAATTTCCCAGAACCAGTCAGAACCCTCCAGCACCTTCGCTCTTCGTCCGTTATCAATCGCTCAAACTGTTGATCACGATCGTTTGCACACACTTCCTTCGGTTTTGGCTTCTCCGTGCGCTTCCCAAGCCGTACACTTCGCACAAAACGCCCACATTTGGCCAACTTTTGCTCCAGCACGTGCCAAACAACGATCACGAGACGGCGCGTTTGATACTGTTTCCGCTTTCCCTCATCGCGACGGGCTCGCGTCCGATCGCTTCCATCTGTCCCAGGTTCCTCGCTCACGCAAAGCCGATCGACCGAAACGCAGCTGGTAAAGTACTCCTGAGGCCGCTTCTTCGGTGTCATCCTGCGCGGAAGTCAGCACTGCAACTGGACTGACCGGTGGCGTGTGGCCACCGTACCGTAGAAATCTTTGCCCACACTCATACGCCTGCTATCTAGGCGTGATTCCTCCACTCCATCCCCACGCGCTAGATTCACGTACGCATCTTATCTACCCGATGGTGTACCCCCTATTGCCGATTACAACGCGACCGCGACTGTGTCGGAAGGGATCGAGGGCCCGTTATCAATTGGCCTTTTTGAAACCGTTCGATTCGATGGAAGCGCTTTTGTGTTTTGCAAAACAAAAGGGGAGGTGTTGCTGAGTTTGTCTGTTAAAGGAAGGGCGTGCGACTTACTGACTTGCTGCTGACCAAGCACGGGCTGCATCTGCATGACGCCTGGCTGCGTCATGATCGGCATGCCGGCCATCTGCGGCACCGGCATGTAACCGGGCGGGGCCGGTGGTCCAGTAGCCTAATGGGAGAATTGGAGATGTTGTTACAGTAGGAGCCAAACAATGCAAAAACTTAAGGGCATTGGTGTTGTAAGATTACCATTGGTGCCATTGGATACCCTTGTGGGTTTGTCTGCGGTAGCATTGGATTGGCCGCTTCTTGGCCGAGTGTAGGGTATAAGGGGTTGGCCGGCGGTTGCTGCTGCTTCTCCTCCAGGGGAACCTTTTCCGGTGTGTCAGCCATTGTAATGCGCTCTGTAAATGGCAAGATGGTGGAAGAAACTGATAAAATTGAATAGAAATTGTTTCTTAAAAATTATACAATGCTTAAGTTATAGAAGTTGCAGTAGCTTTGAAGCCCTTTAAAGTAGAATCTCTCTAAGTAGAAGGTCTAGAGTAACTAAAATGCTTGTATTCTTCACGACTATCATCATTCATTTGTGATCATAAAGTTTCTAAAATAGTTTCAACACTTTTAAAATATAATAAGATCAATGTTTTTACATTAGTACGAAAAAGTGTAATACAGAAATATTGGATCTATTATGTATTTCTATTCCAACCTCTTTCATTACCATATACCCTACTAGCGACATCCGATACTAGCGCCAGCTGACGGAAAACTTCAAACTATGAACTCCGAGGTGAGGTGATTTGTGAAGTGGAGAAAAACTCTAATGATTGTCATTAGGAATATGAGTGTGCTTCTGTGGGCCACTGTTTCCACTACAGAGTGATACAGCAGATTAGCAACACCTATTAAGCAGTCGTTGCATCATATTAACGTGAAGTGGTTCTCACGTGTGCACACTACAGGTTGCGCAATCAAGGTATCGTTAATAGTGTAGCGACTTGATTCCTCTTGAATATTCTTTACGAGTGATTGCTCAGCACGTTCGTGATAGTTTGATCAAACAAACTAGATTTCTGACTGTAAGCAAAACCACTCTATGGTCTTTGGAGGTGTGTTTTAGTAAAAAAAAAATTAGAATTATATATCCTTTATTGTAATTTAAAGGCCGGGCTACATTGATCGTACTCGCAAGTGTAATTTCAATTTTCACTAGCGCACCTGGCGGCGGCTGACCGAAGCATTTTGCCAAACAATTTGGAGCCGCTCCAGAAAATACCTTTTTTCCATTTTTTTACTTTATCTTGACAGGAAAAGTTTTGTAATTGATAGATAAACATATTGTGCAAGTATTTCAGCCATTTTCGCATAAAAAAACCATGAAAAAACTACTTAATTTTGAGATCCGGTGCGACCGTTCCCTTGATGACCAAAATCAGCTTCCACCAGCCGCCGCCAGATGCGCTAGTGAAAATTAAAATTACACTACGGAGTACGATCAATGTAGCCCGGCCTTAATGCTTTTACACCTTGACAGTGAAACATTCTGAATGATTGTTGATGAAAGGAGACAACTTATTTTGAATTCAATTCATTTCGCCCACCGGCTTGATGATAACCTCGTGCACCTGCACATGAGGAGGTGTCCCGAGCGCATACAGAATCGCACCGACAACATCGTCCGCCTCCAGCATGGGCGTATCTTGAAACTGTTCACCCTCCGGGACCATCTCCGTCCGCACGATGCCCGGGCTGATGCTCTACGAAAAACGAAACCCAAACACATTCTCAGTATCAGTTTTCGGGAGTACATTCACATCCCACAACAACAAAAAAAGCCCGGAAATTGCCACATACCGTAACCTTCACCCGCGTACCTTCGTTGCGCAGGTCATTGCGCAACGTTTCCGTTATCGCGGTAACGGCATACTTGGATGCACCGTAGATGTTTAGGTTCGGAAAGCCGATGTACTTGTGGCCGAGGATGCTGTTAATGTTCACGATATGGCCATCGATCGAGCGGCGCTTCATCGATTGGAATGCCTCGCGACTGCACAGCACCAGACCCATCACGTTCGTGTCCAGTACCGTGCGTAAGTCTGCCCCATTGCCCGCCGTCAGCAGGGTGCAGGTCAGTTTCGACACACCGGCATTGTTGATCAGCACGTCCACACCGCCAAACTGATGGTCGATCAGCGCAAAAGCGTCCACTATCGATTGCTCACTGGTCACATCACAGCGGTGGGAGTGTATTCGGTGCGCCACTTCCGGTGGGACACTTTTCTTTAGCTCCAGAACACGCTCGGCACGGCGGGCCAGTCCGATCACAACCATGCCGGCGGTGGCAAGGGCTTTCACAGCGGTTGCACCAATGCCCGAGCTTGCACCGGTTACGATCGCCACCTTTCCGATCCAGCGGTCCATTGCGTACACTATTGGGGCGTGTACTGTGCCTGAGGACTCGAATAGGGCGGTGTATTTATGGGTAGGCATGATGTGCCTGATGTCATACGATGGGGCAGGGGTGTAGTAGATATGTATCTACAGCTAATTTGCTTAACTGGAAGTACTCGCTTCATATACTTGAACTAAAAGATGTTTGCCGGGTTGAGAGGGAGGAGACACGACAGAGGCGCTAAATGAGTCTACGTTTGTTAATGATTCCGCTGAGATGTGTTTTTGTACCATGAATGGAAAATTATTGAGTAAATCGTTCAGTTATTACTATATTAAAAACTTTACGTTGTCGCATGATTTTAGGATATGATATTCGTTATAGATTATTCTAAGCCTTATGCTTAGTAGTATAACACTAATAAACACCTTTTCTCGACCTTAGTAGTCAGCATGGAGATCATCATACAATAGCGTGGCCCAGGAAATACGAAAACTCAAATTTGACCTTCAATCTTTAGAACAGGGGTCTCCAAACTAAGGCCCGCGGGCCGCATGCGGCCCTCAAGAGCAGGGGTCTTCAAACTACGGCCTGCTTTCTTTTCTTACTGATTTTTTTATTTCAAAGATGATGAAATATGAAAATCAAGATTCAATAAAAGAAAGCTGCAGAAATTTGATATATTTAATTAGTATTGTCTTATTAAAACGAGATTCGAATTTCCACTCATTCTAAAGGTAGCATCAAAATGGCCCTCAACAAGGTTGATTGTGAAGCAATGCAGCCCGCGAATTTAAAAGTTTGGAGACCCCTGTTCTAGAATACGAGTGAAACAATCAGACAGGAATGTATTTTTAAAACAAAGCATGGGTCAGCTCTTCCTTAAAATAGTGCTGAAAGCATGAATAAACAAATCGTTAAGTAAACATCGGTAGTAAACATCTTCACATGTAGAACTAGCAACTATTCCGCTCGAGGGTGCTTAATCATTGCACAATGGGCGCTGGTCGTAGCAACTGGTGGTAAGAATGTATATTAAAAATCCTAATAATGTAGTTCAAATACCCTTGGTTGTGTAGGTCAAAATTTTGCTTCCATCTCCCTTTACCTTTAGTTAATATTTGCAGTTAAATTACCAACTTACTAATTCAAGTTTTTAAGTATGGAAAGCCTCAGATTTTAGATGGTTTAAATGCCGTGTTATAATGGTAATTATACCACTTATCAACTGTTTATAAACCTAAATTTGACTCTAATTCTGTCGAGAAAATGAACTCCAAAATAAATGCAGTGTTTGATGCACAAAACACTGCTATCATTTATTATTTCGTAATAGATGTATAATTTAACAGTTATGCTAGAATTTATGCTATTTTGACCGTCAAAAACATACAGCGTTTTCCAAATTACTTTCAAATGTAACCCATATTTTTCACCGCATCCTAGATGTTTTTCAACAGCTATCAAATGGTGTATTTCCTTCAAAATGAAATTTCAGTTTCAACACAAGATTTTCAACACATAACAAAGAACTGAATCGTAAATAACATTATTGAAAATAACAAAAATAAATATCAGATTGATGTGGATTAACATGTTGCACGCTGTGAATAACAATGTTTACATTCAAAAGCGACTGTAAAAACCCTGTAAAAAGCAACTATATAAAATCTAATAAAATAAAGAATTCATGTAAACACGCAAGCCAATCATCAACATTTTTTGTCAAAAGAAAGTTATCATTTTAATTTGTATCTTGAACTTTAGTAATCAATATTTGTAAAATATTTCTATTGGGGCAAAATTGTCACCTCATCTTGTGGAAAAAAATTTCATTCCCTTTTGACAAAAAAACTGTTATACAGGGGTTTCCAAGTCACTTTCGAATGTGCACATGATTATTCAACGCCCCCGAGATGTTTTTCAACGGCTGCCAAATGGTGTATTTGCATAACAATAAAGTTTCAGCTCTTATACATGATTTCCAACACACCATAGAGAACAGTCAAACACAATCCAGCTTGATAAGTGTTGAAAATCATGTGGAAGAACTGACACATTATTGTGATACAAATAAAATGTTTGACAGCTGTTGAAAAACATTTCGCAAGCAATGAAAAATGTTGTAGACATTGGAAATTGGCTCGGAAAACGAAGTAGGGTGTGGGGCTGTATTGTTAGGCCGCAAATACACGACGCGCGTTTCCGCGCCCGCGGAAACGCGTATAACAATCCAGCCATAGAAATGAAATGTCATTCGAACGCGTTACCGCGGAAACGCAGAGATGCTCAGCTGGATATCTCTGCGGAACTGTTATACGCGTTTAAACGCGCCCGCGGAAACGCGCGTCGTGTATTTGCGGCCTTAGGTGGGCAGACTGAAATATGTTTTAACATCGTATTGAACTTATTAAAAAAAGTCAAACTTTTTCACAAGCTATAATCATAATTTTAAAAGATGACGCGATTCAGATAGCAGCTTTAAAGTACGATTTTTTTTATCTGAAATTCATTGTTCTGTTGATAGTTTTTTTTTACATAAATAAAGTGCGACTGAATGGCCATTTTGCTCCAAGTTCCTCTACAGATATTTACTTCATTGAATATGATCAAGCGTTTCGTTGGTAAAATAAATTAAAGATACACACTACCACTGGTAAATGTGTTGCTGTTTGAATGTCTGATAATGTTTACATTTACAGACGAAAGCACATACTTGTTAAAGCAATCGAAAAGAAAATGTAGAATTCATAAAAAGAACGATGGAAACAACAATTGTTCATGTTTACATTAATGATCGTTGTAGAAATTTTTGCAATTGAATACATTTTAATAGACAAAATGATTGCATTCGCCTGAATAGTAGAGCAGTCTTAATAAATGTTGTTGTCATGCTGAGTATTTATTGAATAGCGTACATTCAAACTGTATATCTACGACAATATTGCTCCTTTTTGGACAATAATATGGCTAAGATTGTCCATACCAAGTCGCTACTGCTTCTTATGCTGTTATCTCGTTGACCTTTTGTTATGTGCAACCGACTAGTACATATAACAAAACAAAAACCAATAGCCACTGAAGAATGCAAACGTTTGAATCAATGGCTCGAAACCCCGACAGTTTCAATGTCAAGGGTGAGCAGCATAGCTACCAGAGGGTATATAAACCGACGCGTACGCTCAATCTTCATACTCGTTCATTTTGCAACCGCTTAGGAGCCATCTTTTAGCATTTTTTTAACCACCCCAAGATATCCCCATCATGGACCGGTGGGTAGGTAAGGTAGCCGTTGTGACCGGTGCCAGCTCCGGTATTGGTGCCGCCACTGCCAAAGCCCTCGTACGTGCCGGCATGATTGTGGTCGGTCTAGCCCGGCGTGTCGAACGTATCGAAGCGCTGCGAAACGAGCTGCCAACCAACGTTCCCGGCCAGCTGCATGCCATCCGGTGTGACGTCATGCGGGAGGAAGACATCCTTGCGGCGTACGCTCAAATCGAGCGCCAGTTCGGTGGCGTTGATGTGCAGATCAATAGTGCGGGGATTGCGCACCATACGGTGCGCATACTGCAGCCGAACAACACGCGACCATTGCGCGATATCGTGCATACGGATCTGCTCGGGCTGACCCTGTGCAGTCGGGAAGCGTATCTATCGATGCAGAAGCGCTCGGTCGACGGTCATATTGTGCATCTGAACAGCATTACCGGCCACTCGATACCTCCGCTCAACACGCTCAACATCTATCCGGCCGTGAAGCACGGTGTGACGGCCCTGACGGAAACGATGCGCCAGGAGTTGCGTTTTGCGGGCAGCAAAGTTAAGGTTACGGTAAGATTGAACCATACCTGGAAGGGGTGTTTTAGTAGGGAAGATTGACGAAGAATCAACGTTTATTTTCAGAGCATTAGTCCAGGGTTGACCAGGACACCCATTAATCCCAACAGTGACACCTACACGGGACCGATCCTCGAGCCGGAAGACATTGCCGATGCAATACTGTACGCACTCGGAACGCCACCACGGGTACAGATCCACGAGTTGACGATCAAACCAGTGGGTGAAGTAGAATGATAAGAGTTACAAACTGAAGATCTGTTGGATAACTCTCAAGATGAAGCAATGCACTATTGCCCAACTTTGTTGAAATAAACTTTCTAAACTGCTTCAAAAGTATGCAATCCGTGCGACAATGCCGTTTTTTAAAGATAATTTTATGATGTAAAATCATTTCAAAGTCCTATAAATCTAATTACAACGTATAATTTTTCAATTGTAAAGTAGGATCTCTTAAAACTTTATTACAATATAGTGATGAGAATCGATGGAGTCACATACGATAACGCCCTAGCCTATGCTAAAAGATTTGTTGAAACATAGTAAAAGTTCGTACCTTTCATCAATAGTGTGGCACACCTTAGAAAGGAACAGATTAATATTAATGAGTTCTGTGACGAGGGATTATGATAAATTGATGAATTTGTGGATTCCTCCATGGCGCGTTGAATTTGAACCAAAGATCTCTATGATTATATTAATCCTACATCGGAACCTTGTTGCTTGTTTTAAACATAAGAACTCTCTCTATGTTCTCCTTGTTTTAGGTAGATATCATTAATGTATGGCACTAACAACTAGTGGTGGGTGCTCGGAATCGGGCCTACCCGATTCCGATTCCGTGTTTGGAGCAGAATTCCTGAGCCGAATCCTATGCTGGAATCGATTCCGACTCCAGAGTCGATTCCGGTGCCAAATCCGGAGCCAATACCGAAGCCCATTCCGGAGCCGATTTCAGAATCGGTTCCGAAAGCAATTCCACGAATGGAATCGGTTGCGGAATTAGAACCGGCTCCGGAATCGGAATCGACCTGGGAATCGCAATTTGCCCCGGCGACGTAATTAGGATTGACTCTAGAAATGGAATTAACTCCAGAAATGGAATCAGTTCTTGAATGGAAATAAGAAGTTTCAAAAGCGAAATCAGTCTGGCTTCAGTTTTTCCCATCACAACTAACAACCACGAACCCAAGTTGCTGCCTTGAGACACCACAGAAGTGCCATACACGCACAGAAGTGCGCATACAATACTATACGAACGTTCGGATAGTATTGGTTAAAGTCAGATTTTAAATATGTGTAGATAACGTCATCCTGACCACGAAAGTCTAGATTCCCCAGAAGTTCTAAGGCTATAGATCCCGGGGCAGGTGTACGACTCCATGATAAATGAAAACACCTGAACGGTCTCCTGTTTTGAAGATTGGTACTAAGGTATAAAATGTTTTTACATTTTGGCATGAAAGACAAAGCCTCTAAACAAAGCCAACTAAAGGCCAATAAAGTGTACTTCTTCTTCTATTTGGGGTAAACGTCCTACGCGGACATGCCGGCCTATACGGGCTTTCAAGACTTAACTTTAATATCAATGCTAGTTAAGTCTAAACTAATAGAAATCATTTAAAACATCAACATAATGCTACCGTGATCTCTTTCTATTAACATTACCCCCGCTATAAAGTCCAACGAACTCGCCAAATTGGTTAGTTTCAATTTGCTGGCCACTGCCACTGATCGCGCATATCTAAAACAACGCACTCACCGCGTACTGGGCACGGTCAAATGGGTAGGTGAACGACGATAACAACGCTACCCCCTTCTCCTCCTCTTCCTCCTCCTCCTCATCGATAACAACAGTGATTAGATTGCATTACGCGGTAGTTTCGGCTTTCTAAACGGTGTTCGTCTTCAAGTTCAAACTCCAACCAAACCGTGCATTGCAAAACAGTCGCAACTGAACCGTCGAAGGGTTTGTATCGCTTCTTTCCGCGTTATTGTACCGTACTTGTGTGGCCAGTAAGTGTCAAATAGAACATTCAAAACGATAGCACGATGGAACGTTGGCGTGGAAAGGTGGCCATTGTGACCGGTGCTAGCTCCGGCATTGGGGCAGCAACGGTGAAAGCTCTCGCCAGTGCCGGTATGATCACGTTCGGCTTGGCCCGCCGTGTCGAACGGGTGGAAGCACTGAAGGACGAGCTGCCGGAGGATGCCCGCGAGCGGCTGCACGCACTGCGCTGTGACGTTACGAAGGAGGAAGACATTTTAGCCGCCTTCCGGGAGGTCGAACAACGGTGCGGCGGTGTCGATGTGCTGATCAACAATGCCGGCGTGGCGCGATCGAGTGTCGGCGTGCTGGATGCGAAAAATACGCAGGAGTTGCGCGATGTGATCGACACGAATCTGGTCGGGTTGGCGCTGTGCAGCCGGGAGGCGTATCAATCGATGAAGAAACGCTCGGTCGATGGGCACATTGTGCACATTAACAGCATACTGGGACACAAGGTGATCCCAATGAACACGCTCAATGTGTATCCGGCCACCAAGTACGGTGTGACCGCGCTGACGGAGACGATGCGGCACGAGCTGCGAATGGCGGGGACGAAAATCAAAGTCACGGTAAGTTTGGTTGATTGCTCAAGGGCAGCGGGGGAAACAATTGCTTGTGGTTTTTGCTTATCTTATCGCCGGGAGATATGAAAGGCGATGACAATGAGTACCGGTAAAGCAGGCTTCTTTTTAAAAAAACGCCTCAAGTTATGCAATATGTGTAACAATTTCATAGTTTTGAGGCGTCCGTCGTGTTTAGATTGCAGTTGTTTTTTGTTTATATTTTAGTCATCGTTTTAGCGCCGTATACAGTAATGATGAGCGTACCGGAGCGCATCTAGTAGGTTCGTTCTGTACATCAATCGGAACGATTGGAACTACGATTAAATTATGAACCTATTAGGTACGGCCAAAACGGTCCGACTGATCGCAACATCCAGAGTGTCAGTGCCGAAACTAGAATCATTACGATGAACCCCAGTGCCGCCATGAAATAACTTTTATATATATCAACGTTCCATTCCTTTTTCAAATGAACCTGGTTCTGTTCTAGATACATACTCTTTTGAATCAGATTATAAGAGTGACTATAGATATTTGAATCATTAACTCATTCTTTGAGGATTCATAAAAATGCACATTCTTTTACTAATTCATAGCGGTTCTACTCACTCATTCTCTTTATGCCAACTCAAATTCTCGGACTCAAATCACTAACCCTCTGCACTGGTTAATAATATTCGGCGAAGAGAGTGAGTTAGTAGAATACGAAAAGTTTGAGTAATGAAAATATTCAAATTAGCTGTTCATGCTGATTTAAATCCACAAATTCCCTTCTAGGATTTATCTCACTCACTCACTCTTACTCAGTGTGCACATCTCTATGCTGTTCCTATGATGTTTATATTTTAACCTTTTATGAAACACTTCTCACAAACACCTTCACAGAGCAACCGATAATAATACTGAACGATCTTTTACTCTACTTTCTACCAGAGCATCAGTCCCGGTCTGGTAAGGACGGAGATCATCGGTAACAGTGGTGTGCTCAACGATATGCCCATACTCGAACCAGAAGACATCGCGAACGGCATTCTGTACGTGCTCGGGACCCCACCGCGTGTTCAGGTGCACGAGCTAATGATCAAACCGGTCGGTGAATCGCTCGGATAAGTCAACACAGACCAAAATTCGTGGTAGCAAACGATCCCAGCAATAAATAAATTGTTAATAAAATAGCATTTGGTACATATTTCGGAATAAATAGTTCGGTACAAATACAAAATGAGATATGATGTTGAGTTCTACCTCTTACCCCTGACAATCGATTGCATGACAGGCTCAAAGTGAGTCGTCACTTTACCTTATCGCACGATAAGAAACAGCAAAAGCGAAACGTCACCACTCAAATAAATCCCCGTGAAGATAAGCAACGTCATCGTTTGAATGTGTGTAGCAAATGAAGACATTTTTACTACAAACAAACTCCCTGTTCATGCAAAACCAGTTCAACGGCAGAAACACTTCAGTCTCGAATTGACCTCTGAACGGAGCGGAACACATACACGCGTTAACAGTCTGCTCCTTTCTTCGTTTCTTATCAAAAAGCCCGTCACACAGCCATGGAACGCTGGCGTGGAAAGGTGGCCATTGTGACCGGTGCTAGCTCCGGCATTGGTGCAGTGACGGTGAAAGCCCTCGCCAACGCCGGTATGATCACGTTCGGCCTGGCTCGCCGTGTCGAACGGGTCGACGAGCTGAAGAAGGAGCTTCCCGCCGAGGCAGCGGACCGGCTGCACAGTGTCCGGTGTGACGTTACGAAGGAGGAGGACATTTTGGCCGCCTTCCAGCTGGTGGAGGAAAAGTGTGGCGGTGTCGATGTGCTGATCAACAATGCCGGTCAGTTGAAGCGTGCGGTCAGTGTGCTGGATGCGGGCAATACGCAGGTTATACGGGATGTGATCGATACGAACGTGGTCGGGTTGGCGCTGTGCAGCCGGGAGGCGTTCCAATCGATGAAGCGTCGCTCGGTCGATGGGCATATCGTGCACATTAACAGCATCCTTGGCCATACGGTTGCGACGACGGGCAAGCTTAACGTCTATCCGGCATCAAAGTTCGCGGTGACTGCACTGACCGAAACGATGCGCCACGAGCTGAGACTGGCGGGAACGAAAATCAAAGTCACGGTAAGTGGAAGATGTGATGGGGGAGAACCAAACAGACAAACACAAACTATGGGCAGGGCCTACTTTATCTTATCGCTGTGTGAAGAGGCACGAGAGTGCGAGTGACATCTCGTCAGGCTGGTTAGGCTACGGCAGTTTGTGCTAAAATGTGTAAAACAGTATGCAAATCAACAGGGTAATTACCAAATTGAGGTCCCATAAGGACCAAAGAACAAGATTCTTCTGTTTACGGTTGTCTGAAGATCGAAGAGGTTGTCTTCTGTCGATGAACTCAAGATATTTCTTCCTGTGGCGTATTCCAAAAACTGTTGTGATCTCCTTACTTACTTACTTACTTATCCGGCACTACAACCGCTTTGCGGTCTTGGCCTGCCTCAGGAGTGTCCGAAACCGCTCACGGTCTCGCGCCTTCGTCTGCCAGTCCGTTATCCCGGCCTTAATGGCGGACGCCTCCACGCCATCTTGCCACCTCAATTTGGGCCTACCACGCCTCCTCTGTCCTTGTGGACTCCTGAACGTGATCTCCTAACTGTGTTTAATATCTATTTTGATACCATCGTAACAATGACCTTTTTCTTTGTCCACAATAAGTGTGGTGAGATTTCGTGTCGGCCTGGAGCAGATCCCGTTGTACAGACGCCAACTCCTTCGACTTATCTGACTGTCTATTCTGCTTATGCAGTGCAACTTCAACTCGCATGTTGATCACGTTATCAACGAAGCTAACAAATAGTTAGGACTCATTATATTATTGATATAATGATATTGATATTGATGTCCCTTCTCTCCTATCCGTCATCTTCGTGATCTTCTCTTGTTGTCTCGTGATAGACCTTTCCTACCTATCTCAACTCGCTAGCCTCGCTACAGTACGGAACGATTTCTCTCGCAGAGTCTTATCGGCCTTCAAGAACTTGTATCACCCGGTTTGATTACAATATGCCAGTGTCCTGCTTTCTTTTACATCTTCATTACCTTTACCTCTCTCTTTTCCTCATAATCTGTACACACCTTCCTCCATCTCTTCCGACCATTAGTAATACAAGGTTTCTTATGAGTTTTTGGTTATTTCCCGAAATTTGTTAAATTTATCTAACAGCTTATTGAGCTGTCCTCACACATGGTTTAATCATTTTCACGATTTATTAACATCGTCCAAGCATTTTTGAAACAAAATTCAAAACAACAAAACAACAAACAAAAATCATAGGCATTCTTCTTCTTCTTCTTGTTTGGCACAACAACCGCTGTCGGCCAAGGCCTGCTTGAACCCACTAGTGAAGTGAGCTTGGCGGCTTTCAGTGACTTATTGTTACCATAGCAGGATAGTCAGTCCTACGTATGGGGACACGGTCTATTCGGGGCTTGAACCCATGACGGGCGTGTTGTTACGTCGTACGAGTTGACGACTGTACCACCAGACCGACCACTAAACCTTGTGCTTCCTTTTTTACCTCCTCAACAGAGCATCAGCCCGGGACTGGTCAGAACGGAGATGCCGCCCAGTACGGTCTTTGCCGAGGAGCCCTGCCTCGAGCCGGAGGACATTGCGGATGCCGTACTGTACGTGCTCGGGACACCGCCGCGGGTACAGATCCACGAGCTGACGATCAAACCGGTTGGTGAAAAGTAGGGCGAAAAGGGGCATGTAAAATTATACACCCAAAAACGGCAATAAAACTGCACAGCGAAATGAAGATGAGAGGAATGTATTTGTTGTGTTTTGTAAGTCACTATTGGTGTGCGGAATGTATTAGGATGAAAGAATGAATCGTTATCGAAAAGAATGACAGATTGATATCAGTTATCATTTAGAATGAATCCTCCAAGGTATTTAGACCAGTGCCTTGAAGGATTAATGTCCAATCATCCGTAACACACAGCACCGATAAGATAACATCCGTTCCCGAAAAGACGAACTCCCTTCTAACAGCATTCCAAAATGGATCGTTGGACTGGCCGGGTGGCCGTCGTTACCGGTGCCAGCTCCGGTATTGGTGCGGCCGTAGTGAAAGCGCTCGCCAACGCGGGCATGATCGTGATCGGTCTGGCACGGCGTGTCGAACGGGTGGAGGAACTGCGCCAACAGCTCTCCGAACAGGCCGCCCAACGGCTGCACGCGATCCGGTGTGATGTAACGCGGGAAGAAGATATAGTGGCCGCTTTTGACCAAATCGAGCAGCATTACGGTGGTGTTGATGTGCTGATCAACAATGCTGGCATTGCGCGAGGTGGAATCAATCTGTTCACACCGGGCAATGCCGATCCGCTGCGCCAGGTACTCGATACGAACGTAATGGGTGTGGTGCTGTGCAGCCGGGAAGCGTTCCAATCGATGAAGCGCCGCTCGGTCGATGGACACATCGTGCAGGTGAACAGTGTGGTAGGGCATACGGTGCCCGCGTTCGCTAGCTTCAACATCTATCCGGCATCCAAGTTTGCGGTGACGGCGCTGACGGAATCGATGCGCCATGAGTTGCGGATAGAGGGAACGCGCATCAAAGTGACGGTAAGGAATGGTTTGAAGTGAAGAAGGGGAGTTGAAGTGAGGTGATGATTAGTTATCGGATTTTTTTTTTCGTATTGCGGTCTTTTGGTAGAGCATTAGTCCGGGATTGGTCAGGACGGAGGCGGTCCCTAGTGAGCTGAAAACGGGCCAGACGCCAATACTGGAACCGGAGGATATTGCGGATGCCGTGCTGTACGTGCTGGGCACCCCGCCGGGGGTACAGGTCCATGAGCTTACCATTAGACCCGTTGGTGAAATGATGTGAAATGAAACGTACAACGCTTCTAAATGTGACCATGCAAAAGTCAACTGGGTACTGGTAAGTAGTCTTCAAATAAAGAAATGAAGATGGAAGCAAGAAAAAAGCCCTTTGTGTGAAATTTCTTAACGACAATTTTTTATGTTTTTTAGCTATTTTCTTCCGGCCCTATAGTCATCTTCTTAAGTTTTGATGTCCATCGGAAACCACGGGAAACCCTGTAATAAAGTCATTCACAGCTCTTTCCCTTATCAGTCTGTTTCTGCCCCACCCCTGCGCTTTTGGTAGTGATGACAAAAGGAACGGAACAAATCTACCAGGTTTATTGAACCTTTTGCAAGTGATTAAATAAAAATCACAAAATTCATACAGGGTTTTCCAGGGATTTTCTTAGTTGTGGGCCTCTTTCTTGACTCTTTCTTATGGAATGGGAACTTCATGTGTTGGAAATTGGACTGTATGGTACACTTTTTGGACAGGCTTCTTTTGAAATTCCTATTACATTTGTCCAGCTTGGACGCTATACAGTCCAATTCCCATTACATTAAGTTAATTTCACGTTAAAAGTGAACAATAAGTTACTAATAAGTATACATAAATGTAGACTCACAATTCCTCGCAATTAACTTCAGTGCGATATCATTATGGATTTTAATTACATTATAAATCCAAAAAAAGCAAAAGACATACAAAGAAAAAAAGAATCTGCAATCACTAACAGCCCATGCAATAGGAGGTAACTGCTTGAAAGTTGTTTCTTTTAGTCCACTCGTCAGTCGTAAGAGATATTTATTTAGAAACTCCAAGAGTTTTTTATAATTTTCAAGAGCTCATCGTATACATAAATGCAATATGTCGTTTGCTGATGGTTTTACGTGGTGCAGGTTTGCTAATAGTTATCAAGTGGGTGATTGTTGAAGTTCCGAAACATCCCAATATGTGGAACTTGTACAGCTGATGCATGGTACATGGACAAAAGAAACATTTACCAATCGTTGAAGCAGTTAGTAGGAGGTATTACAGAAGGTAATACGTTAAATTACGTTGGAGATAAACAGGAGTGCACCTGGCAACGTGCTGATAAACAAAACAACTTAGATGCAGAAAACCTACATTATTGGAGCCAAAGTTCTATAATTCCATAGAAGCAGCAGAACGAATCTAGTAGGTTCGGACCGATATTCCCATCACTACTAGTTGCTTGTAGTCCATAATCGCTTGTAGTGGATGTATGTAGTTCTACCCCCTGTCACGAGTGGCAATTTCGTGCTATTTCTTATACATTTTACCAAACAAAGACTTAATATGCTTAGCCATAGATAAAATTATAAATAGAAAAATGACGCACCGTACACAAAACACATGTTTAGGAGGAAGCATATGCTACCCAGTATTGACGGTCATTAGCAAGATCGCTTTTCAATGGGTGTTATACGCTCGATGCCGGTTCGTTTGATTTATTACTATGCGGCATTCAAGTGTTTCCATAATTAATGTTTCAACTGACTTAAGTTTAGAGCATTTTTAATTTTTCAAACATTGAATATTTTCCAAAGAGGTATTATTTTTTTGTTAATTCTTTCATTTGCTCTAGAGTACCAATTGATTTATTGAACAATCATTTTAAAGTCTTCCCCTAATCTTAATGATTAAAATTTGTAAGAATCATTCTGTTTAGACCGGCTCTATCGCGGAGAATTGTTCTACCGAAAACTGGCTTGCCCTCTCTATGTGTGTGTGTGAATGAAGGTCAAGCCCCATAACTTTCATCACATTCCTCCTATTCCGCAGCGCCTTCGGTACGGTGCATCTGGTATTAATTTAACTTCTTAACCTCTCTCCCACCCCATGACCACCCCACACAAAAAAGCCATAAAGATAACCGGCATACAACGTTCACGCACAAAACCCGTCCCACAAAGCCAAACTGCCAAGTGGAAGCATCCCCTTACACGCCGGTCAACTGGGGAAAGCAACTGTGGGAGAGAGGAGGAGGAATGGCGCAAAAAACAGCTCCATTCCCTCCGCCCGACTGTACGCTCACTTAATTATGGGCCGCACACATTTTTACTTTCCTTTGCAGCTAGGAAGAAAGAAAAAAAGCATACGTTTACCATGAGGACAACGACGTCATCGAGAGACCGGGTGGCAAGTGTGTGTGTGCATGTGGCCAAGGCCACTGTGTGTTCCTCCCTGGGAGTGTTTTCACGGCTAAGAGAGAGACCGAGAGGGGTGGAAATAGTGGGGAAATTCTCCAATCGCAATGATTTGAGTTTCCCAACCGGGTGGGGTTTTTCGGAAAGGACGGAAAGGCACGCATAGGGTGTGGTTCCTTCTTTTTTGGCACACCCCCCACCTATGATATTCTAATGGGTGTGTGGATGGGTTGTGGCCATGTCTCGATAGTTGAGGCGCGCATGAGACGGCCGTCATGAATTTTCCAACCGAATGAATCATCAATCAATCAATGGTTAGCCTTCACACTATTCATCAGTTCTTTATTGGTGATAGTGATAGTACTTCCAAGACTTTAACTCCAACATAATACTTCAAGAAAAATTGCTTGATTTTCGTTAGTCTTCTTCTTTGGCACAACAACCGCTGTCGGTCAAGGCCTGCCAGTACCCACTAATGAAGAGAGCTTGGCTTTCAGTGACTGATTGTTACCATAGCAGGATAGTCAGTCCTACGTATGGGGGCACGGTCTATTTGGGACTTGAACCCATGAAGGGCATGTTGTTACGTCGTACGAGTTGACGACTGTACCACCAGACCGGCTTGATTTTCGTTAGTAAAATACATAAATGGTGTATCAAAGCATAATCATTACACTGTAAATAAGATAAAAAAGAGTTTCATTTAAAAAATACAAAAAACGATAAATAAGTTGAAAGAACAGCAAACAAAGATCAACGAAATAAAGACCAACTAAAAACATAAAAAAATACCAAAAAGACACTGCAAAACACTAAAAAATACAAACAGAAGACCAAAAAAGTGAAGTTCTAATAAATAAAAAAAGAAAATAGAATAGAAAATACAGCCACCACAATACGAAAATATAAGTAGATCAAACCAATCCATCTCACAGAATATACATCACAATAATTGGGCAGCCCGTTGCGAAAGGCACATCCAACGGCTAACAGGTCGTGGAGCATATCCAGCATCATCCATCTTTTGTGCGCAATTCGTCCCTTCCCGGGCGTGAGACTAATGTAATTGTGTGTGTGTATGTGAACCGGTTCCAGGCATTTGTTTCGGGCGCCCGGCAATGGGAGTAGGAGTCCAAAAAGTGCACAGCAATAAAAGAAGCAGCATTTGAGGCAACATTTTGCACGCTTATTGCCCACTCTTAAACTTGGGAAGAATATGTTTAAGACTGAGCGACCTTACAAAGACACTAAACTGTTTGACCATTTTGACTTGTATAAAACGAATTTCAATTAAAACGATGCTTGCGCTAGCTTATTCAATGATAACACATACATAAATGGGGCTTATTCAAACACCGAACAATGAAATATATTGAATTTGTGTTTAGCTCTTGCAAGAAACGTATGTTTTAGAAGAAAAGAAATCAAATTGTGGTAAAATCATTATAATAACGTCACTTCATTCACTTACCTTATAAATTTCACTCACTCTCGTTTAGCACGCTTGAAAGCTTCGTTAATGTTGCACTCGCGTCAATAAGTTTCGAATTTTTCCCACAAACAAAAGTCTAATTTGGTCACACAATTTGGCCCCCCATAAACACACACACACACACAAATATTTCACCACCTACGCGCTAACCTACACATGAACACAACAAGGCACAACACAGTATAGCTTCGTCAAACGCACTAGCTTTGATCGAAAAGCTATGCATCCATCTATCCCCCGGGCATACGGAACAAAACACAACCAGCCGCCACTGCGCGATGTTAGTCTGCCGAAGCGCCACAGAACATTAATCGAAACGAGCGAAAACTCGCCGGCATGTCGCGCCGACACGTCGCGCAACCGGTTGAATAATGCTGCGGGGAGGTGGATGGTGGAGGAAATGGGCAAAGAGTGGCCGAAAGAATTGGCAAAAAAAAACAACTCCCGGCTCTAAACAAATGCCTATGCTGGTATGATTTCACCACTACTACTACTACGTAATGTTACTACTACTAATGCAAGCAAATGCGAACTGTTTGCAAGCGCAATAGAAAACCCGGCTAATGCGTGAAAATAATAATCCTTGACTGCATTAAGACCTTTTAAATGTTATTGACGATTTGTTACAAGGCATTTGTTGTTTTCAATTATTTGTTTGGGGTTAATTTTTTTTCTTTCTTTTTATCCTATTTATCAGACTGCCTTTATTATCCTATTTGTACAATACTCCATGTTATGTATCATTTATCTTTGTTTAAGATTATTTATACATTCATTACTTTTTAGATATGTTCTTACATTTCAGAGCATTGTTTGTTCATTTACATAAAAACTTTAATAGTTTTTCATATAGCAAGAAAATAAAAATAAAACAAGGAAAAGAAATGAAAATAAAGTCAAAAGATTAATAGACAATTTAAAAAAAAAACATTAAATATTATCATAAAAACAAAAACATAACAAATGACAAACTCATTGAAGAAAAAAAAAACATAAACAAATTAAGTAAAACCGGTCATGAACATGGCTTAAAACGCAACAAAATCACAACATATTTACCTCTTTGTTATCCAAGGGTTCAGAGCATCGTTCCCGGGATGATCACGTTAAGCGAAATTAAACCCGGCTCCAAAATTTGGCCATGCATGCATGCGTGTATGGGTGCCATTTCCATCCCTCCACACACACAACCGGGTGGGTGTGTGCGTTTACCGGTTCCAGTGATTGTTTTTATTTTTATTTTGGGGAGCAGCTTCATCTTTTCCTGTTTCATTCCGGACGAAACACACCGCCGAATGTGTGCAGAAGGAGGGTGGAAGGGTAGAAAGGGGGTGACCGTTACCATAAGCAGCATCACACAACACGCTACACAGTGCAACCCGTCCGAGTCTCGGTGGACAAAAATGCGGAGATTGGGAGCGGTTGTGGAGAGGACGGTTGCTTCTTTTTTTTTCGGTTTTTGGTTCGGGTTCGGGTTTTGGCAACGCTAAGGTCACATTCGGACAATGTCAAGACCGCGAATATGTGTACAATAGCGTGGAGTTTGCTTTTCTTATGCGTTCGTTTGAGAATGAGCGCATGAGAAACAACAGCCCGGAAGAGAAAGAATTGCTTTTGATTCAGATGAAGAAAACAAATTTTTAAAGGCTTTTCTCCCGCTTTTTCACTGTAAAAGAAAGAAGATTGATTGTAAAACATCACTCCAAGTCGTTAGCGCTACCTCCAGGGGGATTTCTCTCCCCTTCGAGGTCGTGATCATTCTCCCGTACTGATCGACAACTTGCGCCCTGAAAACGATTCGTTCCTAAAACGCTGAACGAACGATCAATGCTATACACGTTCTTGTTCAACCGGGTTTCGCTCTAACTTCCTGTACCCCTTTTTCGTGGGTACGCTAACGAGGCACCCAAGATATTGCGAAAAAAGAATGTATCGATATAATCACCGAGTGAAGGCAGCCAGCATAAGCCGTGAATAAATAAATAAAAAATCAACCTAACAGAAACACTGAGCACAACCAGCACAACCTACAACACCGCGCGCGATCGAGCGCAATACAGAAAGAGTAAATTATCTTTCTGCTCGAAAAAAAAAGTTTCAAACCCCCGCAAAATCTGAAAACGGACCGCCGTTGAGAGGAGAATGGATACAGCGCGGACAGAAAGCATCCATACCCGCAAACCAAGCAAATAAAATAAACATTTAAAGCAGCAAAACAGAAAGGCAAGCGCGCATCGTTAATGTTTTGTGGTGGTCGAGTGTGTGTGTGCGTGTGTATGAAGCGCACCAGGCGCACAAGGAGAGCGCATAAAAACGCATAGGCGCGCGCGCAACACACGTTGCAAAAAAAAAACGAGCTGCTTTTCTTCGCGATAGCATGGCATATTTTCTTCCCCCCAAAGCAAAGCGCTTGCGCAAGTAAATTTTGCAAGAAGATTCGCATCGCATGCGGCGCGCGATAGGTTTGCGGTAGATGTGCGGTACGAAAAGCGAGGAAGTTTTTCAAGGCTTTCACTCATGCTTAGCCAAATTTAATAAGAAATTGTATTAAAATACGTGTAATATTAACTGTATTAATATAAACGGTTATAGCCTTTCAAATGAACTGTTCCTTCTAATGAAATGAAATATTCCTAAGCTGTTTTATGGTCTTCCAAGCGTTACTAACAACGAATCTTTCCCAAAATATCTCCATATCGCCAAGCATTTGTTGTTTTTTTTTGTGCCAAAACATCCTCTTTCTCTCTCTCTCTCTCTCTCTCTCTCTCCCTGGTTAGGAATGAGTGGCGAAGAACAAGCGGGTGGTTACTCTATGGTCAAAAATACAAAGGTAATAAAAATCCCATCCAATTCGCGCTCGCATATGCATACATAATGAAGAAGGCGCACACAGAAGGGTACGGCAGAACAGACTGCTTGAATTGATATGCAAAACGATGGGAGGATGAAGAAGTCGAATGCCATTGTTTGCTCCGTTCGATAAGTGCCAATGGTGGTCACGACGGTGTCATCACCGTTATTCTTCACTGTTGGGGTTCGTTTTCGGTGGTACGTACACTGGTAAAGTGAAAGCTAAAATGGAAGAAAAAGTAACTTTAATTAATAATGGAAGTGTCAAAGCAAAAGATTGGGATGTACGTAGACATATACATACGACAACGAACACCGTTCATTTCGGTCGTAAGAAAAACACGTTCTTTGTATTTCATCACTTAACATATAACATTCATACAGACACAGCATTTCGGTACATGGGTGGCGTGAATTGTGTACACCTTTCGATCAGCTGCTCTCGCAGTTTATCACTTTCTCTCGCATATTAGGATTGTAGCTCCCCTTGAGGAATTCCCAATTCCTACTCATCCGATAACTCCCTCTGTACGGCACAATTAGTAAAGCTTGTAGACTCTTCTGCTGGGTTTGGAACCAATCAATTTGGGATACACAGTCAGAGTTCAAGATGGCTAAATGTTTTTTAGTTGGCATGCTTTTTTTAGTTGATCGTCCGCGAATGGTTTCACTACAAATCATGCTTTTTAGTATGGGAAAATCCAACTCTCATGTCTTTTTAAGAAAAAAATCCGGTACTTTTTCGTAAGGAAAAACGTGCCAACTAAAAAGCACATATTCAATAGTTTGCAGTCTATCGAAGTTCAACCAGCGAGTTAAGACTGTGCATTTAGAAGGAAGTTCATGTTTACTGTAATATTCAGAGCGAGCTACATTGCCATTGGTTCGAAGCGTTTAGTACATTAGAAAGATGTTTAAAGGAGGTCCTAGAGTGAAACCGTCTTACGATTATTACTATTATGTGGCAAACCTTAACCGTAAGTATATATCTTTTTGTGTATATTATAGGTAGAGTAAACTAGTAACAAAAAATGTATGAGGCAGCCATTTTGTATAGAGATGTTATTTGATGCTTTCGTTCGATGTGTACTCACACGCTTAAGTTCTTACTAGTGTATATAGTTTCACAAAATATAATTTTTTTATACATTTCAAGTGTTAAGAAGCAAATGCACTTTTCGATTCAAATTAGTGGTGTGTGTTGTTACCACTGTACACTACTACCGATGTACAAACGTTGTTCTCCTGTTTCTACTGCCTGCTCAGAAACGAAATGCATTGCCGCATCGTCTAAATACGTTTCTTTTAAACATCGAAACCCCGGTTCCCTATCTCATCTAAATAGCAAACTAAAAAGGTAGCACTATTCGTTTATTCACTGTACTGTACTACCCACTGGATTGTTAAAAACTAATTCCTACCTCTCCCTTTGGTGAAGCAGCAGTTTGATGACAAGGGGGGTTTTGTTTTGTGCATTAGATTTCCTCCTTGTACGATTGAATTTTGTGCCACAGATACACTAATCAGGACGGTCTAGGGTACGAATTCATGCTTGTTTTTCTTTTTGGTGCACAATTACGGTAACGACGGATGAAATACTTTGGGAATTGATGAAAGGATGATCTTCCAAACAAACAACAACAAAAATGCAAAAAATAATTGCAAAATGAAGGGAACGAGCTTATTAAATTACAGTAACAACTGCTGGTGGCGTTTTGAAAGTAGAGTGGAGCAACCGAACCGTCTGAAATGGAATGTGTTTAGAACATTCCGGGTCGGTCCTGCTCTTTGTTTCCAGATTTTTCAAAGAACATGTAGTCCTAAAGAAAAAGAAAACATTACATTAATACCCTGTTATCCACATTATTACTAGCTTCTATCGGCACTTACAATCAAGAACAATGCCCCCAGCAGGGTAGCCTTCACCCTAACGTCCAGATCCATCGGGAAGTTAATGCCGAAATGATCCGCATCGGTAAACATTTCACGGCCCAGTCCGGACCACTGCTTGCTAATCTTGCCCACCTGCGTTCCATTGGTCGACAGAACCTGTGCACAAAGAAATCGAATTTAAAATCCACTCTTTCGAATTTCACACCAAAAACACACCACTCACCTCAAACTCAACGTCACCGCAGATGCTGAACGTGCAGAATGGGCCCGATATCTTTAGCACCGTCTCGCCGTTCTGATTCTTGATGCTGAACTGGGGCGTCAGGATCGACCAGTCCTGCTCGACGTACCCGATCACGTTGCCGGGCGGGGCGGTCACCTCCATCGTCTGCAGGCAGCATGGGAACCAGCAGGAGCTGCAGCGCAGCGGCCGGTTAAAGTGCAGCACCTCGTTCTGGTACGTGTCCAGTATCTTCATGTCGAAGGCGCGGGCCGCCCCGCAGCACATCCGGTTGCAGCAGCCGGTATCCTCCATCGCCCAGTACACCTTCTGGCCGAGCGTGTTCTTCACCGTGTACTTGTTGGCCGTCTCGAAGCCGGTGAACGCTTCCAGCAGCTCCACCTTCTGGTGCACCAGCAGCTGATCAATGGCAGTAAGGTATTCCAAGCCGGGCGGACAGTTCGGTATCCCTTGAGGAATAGGCATCCAGCCACCTGTGAAAGTTAACAGAGAGAAAAAGAGACAAAAGGGGAGGAAATTTTAATCAGATTATTGCTTTACATGTAAAAAATGAAGAAAAAAAAACAATTGAAATCATTTAAAAAAATCAAAGTTCAGAAAAAACTACTCTTTTGAATAAAACCAGTCTTGGGAAACTAGTTGTGACGACCCAGATAGTTATTTTTTTTTTTGAACCTTGGTGCATAGCATTCTCATGAACGCGTTATCTCCAATTCAACTACACACACGCAACTAATTCAAATTAGCTACATGAAGGGTTCAACACTGCGCACGAAATCGTGCTGCGATAAGCGAGTAAGGTTCTTGTTTTCTAAGCATTATTAGACAAAAATGTGTTGATATTACAAATGGCCTAGAGAAGTTTTATAAAAGACGTAGGAGGTTGCTCGTATAATTTAAACAACACCGTACAAGGCAACCCGCTTGGAAGTCTGTGAAATACTATTTAATTTGTCCAGGTTATATGGACTGCGCAACGAAATTTCAAACATCCCTTATACCCTGAATTGTATGCCGAAATTATTGGCCTCGAAACCCAAAGACGCTGCCCAAAGACCCAATCAGCCGTTGAAGTAATGCTGAACCCATACCAGTCTTGGAGTTCATACTGGTCCTGGTAACGATCATCAATCCATTCCTGTCCTGAAATCTATCATGAACCCAAACCGGTCCTAGAACCGATCAAGAACCCATACCGGACTTGGAACTCATACTGAACCCATACCGGATTTGGAACTGATACTGAACCCATACCGATCCTGGAACTACTAATGAATCCAAAGCAGTGCTGGAACTGTAAGTAACCCCATAAACGACCTGGAACTGATCATAAGCCCATACCGGTTCTGGAACCTATCATGAACGCATACCGATCCAGGAACCGAACATGAATTCATACCGGTCCTGGAACTGATGCTGAACTCATATCGGTCCTGAAATAGCTCCCGATTTCAATCCTTTCTTGGAACTGGAACGGGACCTGTTCCGGATTCGAAATGAAACTTGAACCTGGCCCGGGACTGGAACTGATACAATTCCAGTTCCAGTCGACAAACCATACCCTGCAGTACATGTGCAGCGTAGGGATTTGCGCAGAAAATATCGTAGGAATTCCGGATTCGGAACGAAACATGAGCCTAGCCTGGGTCTGGTGACCAATACAGCACCAGTTTCGACCAAGTAACTGATTTAATAGAATTTATATAGTGTTTCAAATCTGAAATTTCCTTTTGACAAAAATCTCGATCACGTTGCGCTTTTATGAGCACTTCCGGCTCTTTTTTGGTCCCTAATAACCTCACTGATAAGATAAAACCACCACTTTGATCACACGCTACCCCACCAACCAACCTGCGCTCCTCGTCCGTTACCAGATGCTCGTAGCCTTTCGCTTTGGCCGACTTGCGCACACCGGGAATGTAACGCAGCATCCGGCGTATCGTGGCCTTCCCCTGCCGGATGTGCAGCTGCCGGCTGAGATCGAACATTTTCTCCTCCAAAAAACGCAACAGAAACCGGGTACGGTACTGGTGCTGTTGTGCACGAGCACCTTCACGATCACAACCATCCTTGACACTGCTGCTATCGCCACTTTTCCCATCCATTCCCGATGCACTCTCCGCAATGCTGACGATCGATCCAAACTCCCTAATCATGGGACGACGCACAAAACGTTCCTCCTGCTGTTGAGCAAGCTGCACTGTCGTCGCACGCACCATGGTACTGTTCAAAAAGATCACTTTCTTTTGCCGTTGGCCACTACACACCACCAAGCGGGGAGCGAGCACCGAAACCTTTGACTGCACGCGGTGAAATGAAGCCTGCCCCGTTCCGGATGGGACAGAGTAAGTGTCCACTGAGCGCGCACACACAATTGGATTTAATTTAACCTTATCATTCCCTATTAGTCGCACTCTGGCAGTGGAGTAATCCCAAGCCCTGAGAAGCTCATCACCATACGGTGCTACAAACAGGCGACAGGGGCAGGACGACGACGGTGACCGTTTCTTGGCCTCTTTAAACCACTACTGCCACCCATGCACTACCTCAACGTAGGCCTGCGTCTTCTATGCTCTGCTCACCGTCGGATTCTGGCCCCAGTCTGGATTGCAAGATTCCATTTTATGGCGCGAGTGCGCGCGTTCACACACCCGCGATAAGAAGTGAGGAAACGGTTCACACCGCACCGACTACAACAAGTGTAAGCAAGTGCAGTGTAGGTTGTGCCTGTTGATATCACAATTTAAATAAGGGTGTTACACGGTCAAAACATCGCGCTGAGACGAATTCTCTGGCGTTTGGATTTAGTGCTTTCCGTGGAGGAATCAACACACTCTCCCACCGATGCCTCTCTCTCCTTGCACAGACTACTGATTATGAGATGCGAGTAAACACATTTTGTGGCCCTAACTAATCGACTTCGACTTCGAATAGCGGGAAGAATGCATGCACACAACCTCCTAATAATCGACGTTGATGCAGCACAACGCAAGGAACATAGCTGATATACAGCACGAACGACGCGTTCAAGAGAGTCATGGCTGCAGGGGTTAGTCGAAGATGTTAAAGGGTTATTGAACTAAACAGTGATTGCTCCAGTCTGCCTTCCCTTCCCCCTCAGGAGGGTTGCTGATCGCGGCTCAATCGAAGGTCTTATCGTAGTACGCACGCTTAACACAGCATGCATCAATGCTGCTGCATTCTGCGCTCATTCAACCGTGATAGGGAAACGATAACCGCGCACTGAGTGTGTGCTTGAGTGAGCGATTGAGTTCTTGCTGAGTTGCATCACAATATTAATTGCAATTGCGGCACTTAAAATCTCTCTTTCGTAGCTGGCTGTATCGAAATTGATTTTACACTTAAGAAATTATTTAAAATTGAACCTAATTCAACCTTTCCTAACAAATCTTCGAACCTTTCTGTAATACTAGTTAATTTGGCTAGATTACAGGGCTGCACAACTCAATTTCGAAGATCTCCTTTATTCTTAAGAGTATACCTTAATGGCCTCGAAACCCAATTTTAATGAGGTACTTATGACGACCCCTAAAGAGAACTAAAACCAAAACAAAACACATACTCGTCATGGCACCAATACATTATCTTTTCCGGTTCAAGAAATGCACACAACATAATAATGGTCCTGAATCTAATACTGAACCAAAATCCGCCCTGGAACCGACACAGAATCCATACCGGTCCAGGAACCAATACTTGTTATACCGGTCCAAGAACTGATCATGAACCCATTCCGGTCTTGGAATGTATTATGAACCAATACCGGTCCTGGAATGTATCATGAACCCATACCGATCCTGGAACCGATCACTAACCCATACCGAACTTGGAGCTTATCAATAATCCATACTGAACCTGAAACCTATCATGAACCCATACTGGTCCTGGAACAGATCATGAACTCATACTGGCCCTAAAACCTATCTTGAACCCATACTGGTCCTGGAACCGATCATGAACCCATACTGGTCCTGGAACCTATCATGAACTCAAACCGGTCCTGGAACCAATGATGAACCCAAACCGGACTTGGAACTGATACTCAACCCATACCGGTCCTGGAACTACTCATGAATCCAAAGCAGTTCTGGAACTGAAAGTAAACCCATAAAGGACCTGGAACTGATACCGGACACATACCGATCCTAGAACCGATCATTAACCCATGCTGATCCAGAAAAAGCTCCCGATTTCAGTTTTTACCAGGAACAATACCTGGAACTGTTCCGGATTCGGAACGAGACTTGGACCTGGTACGGGTATGGATTCGATACAACTCCATTTCCAGTCGACTAACTAAACCCGGCAGTAAATGTGCTGCGTAGGTATTAGCGTAGGAATTCTGTGTAGGAAAATTAATAGAATTTGTATAATGATGATAACAGTGGGTTTTGGCAAAGACTTTTTTGAACAGTTTTACTCTTCACTTGAGTCATCCCTTATCGATATATTTCCTATAAGTCCTTTCCATTTTATCTCGATGCATTTCTCCTGTACACTCCACTCCATTTCCTGTTTTCTATGGTTATCATTTGAAAATGATCAATCTCCAATCGCTGTACTTAGGGCATTGGCGATAATACTGTGCTGCAACAGTGGCACCTTATCAATCCCCAATGCTGTGTTCCGGCAGGGGAAGTATTTGTGCGAAAAACAATAAATGCACCGGAAATTATGTCACCGTTGAGGCGATACCGTAAGGCTACATTTCAAATCCAATAATTACCATGAAAATCATTGTTTTCGACACACATTACCCGGCGTGCAATGGAACGAAAGGGAAAGATAGGCGCCTGCTGTTTGCTTTATGTACATATGCCGTTCGTGTCCAGCAGCACGAACACGAACACCCATACTTCTATGATGTGAGAAAAGGGCAACATTGCATTAAACATGTATTAAACATGTATGCGACACGAAACGAGCATACCGCGAGCGCTGTACGCGCTCGGTTTGACTGAGTCAATCGCGCACAACTACTTTCTTATCATCTCTATGGTTGAGGCTTGTGTGTCACTTATTGATTGTCGTGTGTATACACTTTCATACGCTCCTCTTCACGCTTCTCTTACCTGGTACCGGTTGACCCATCACCGGCGGTGGATGGCCTGGCATTCCTGGCTGCACCATGACGGGTTGGTAACCGCCACCGCCGTACGGTTGATTTGGTGCGTACATCTGTGGCGGCTGGCCATAGCCGGGGGCAGCCGGTGGGTACGGTGAGCCCTACAGTTGATTAAATCAATTAGATATTATGTTTACACGCTTGTAGTCGGGATTGCTTAATTTTCAGCAGATTAAATAAAAATAAATAAGTAATGTGGTCCATTTACCCAATAGCCAGCCGGGGGACTTTGCTGGAGAGAAAGTGAAGTGGAATATGCACAGAACCAAACACCAAGCCACCATATTTTAAGACATCGAAGGCACACATACGGTAAAGCCAAACAAATGACCACCACCCAACACCGATGGAGAAAAGAAAAATCGGAAATAAAAGAATAAATGATAACAGAAGGAAGCATAACAAGCGAAAGAGATTAATCTAAAAAATGAACTCAAGCTCAAGCTCTCAAGCACACAAGACTCTAATCACACTCTAAATCGTCGGGCTGCTGATCGTACGTCTAACGGTTTTAATTGTGCAACAGTATCGTTATCAAACTCAATCCAATTCAGTCCATATGATATTGAGCAACGTATGAGCTAGATAACACACAGCATATTGTCACCGGCAATCGTTGTATATCGATAACGTACTAAAAAGTTGGGTACGGGGGAACTCGTAATGTCGGACAAAACCGTTGTACATTTTTGGGCTGCAACAAGCTTCACCACACAGCTGAATGAAAGCGTACTTTAAAAATGGTAAAGCTAATATTTACAAAACGATCGGAAAGATGGGTTGAAGCAAACGATACATAAAGACGACGAAGCGAGTTTGTAAATACAAAGCCGGTTTGTTTAAACGATCAAACAGTACACAACACGGCACAGTAGATGCTGGCACTAAAAGACGTAAACAAAAGCATATAATACATCGGAGTCAGTAAAGCTAGCTTATAACATACGGTATTACATTTGAAATATTTAAGTTTAAACGTAGTTCTCTTTAAATTTGAATTATGATAAAATTCCATATACCTAAATTGTCTACAGATAGCTATGTTAAAACACGATTGTTAACAAAGTTACAATGCAGAACTATTTTATACTACTTATACAAATAAACCCTTCTAAGCAAATGACACAAAAAAGCTTCAACCTTAATCAACTTTACTTCAACCTTAACCTCTCACCTCATTTTTGTTATTATACTCCATATATACTCTCTACCAAATAATCTGCACTGCAAGCTCACGAGCTTCTAATCCGGGATAGACACGACAGCCTTCGAACCGTTCAAAGTGAAGTGACAAATGTAACTAACCATGACACTCGATAAACACACTTCGGAGGGAAAAAACCAAACCTACCAAATCGCTACTCTCTGTGTGTCTCTTTCATTTGCCACACAACCACCCCCGGCCACCGGTACCGGGAGGAAGTATTCTTATCGTGAATTCGTTGCCACTCGTGGGCGCTACAATGTACACGCTCTGTAGCTTCGGAACGGTATGAGTTAATGGAAGGGTCCCACAACACACATGCTACACATGCTAGCCGCTATTATAGCCATGCATCCATTGGTGCTGTTTTGCCAGTCGAAATACAATTACTAGTACGAGTTAGCGGGCAGCCAACGGACCGTGGACAAACTCATCGCCAGTGGTGGTTTCGCTCTTCTATCGTTTCATCATGCCACACTGTTGGATGATTCATCCCTCGACAAGTGGTTTCTAAGCACCAATTCAACTATTCCCATATTCTCGTGCGTCAAACGTTCTTTCTATCATTCAGTGTTGTGCAAAATCGTGTGCTCAATGTGTGTGTTATCAGTACGACGAATTAAGTTAGCATTACTAGCTTTCCTTACTCATTTCTGTTGCACTTCCTCATCTGCCAATGAATGTTATTCTAATAATGCGATCAAAACTGCTCATCTATTGATATGTAAACATACAATTTTAACGTCCAATCGCTTGTTGGGATAGCTTTCTATCCTTGTAGAGCTTTTTCATCGGGGATTACCCGTCCTACCACACTCAAACGGAACTCTTACTTGCGCTTGCTGCATATAAATAGTGCATCTCATTACAGCAGACACTCGACCTCAGTGATTCATTTGCGTTTGCCCTGCCATTGTGCTATTACTCACTGTCTAAATATGCTCCTCCGCCCAAACACGTCATGAAATAACGGAACGGACGTCGTAAAAATCGTATTTGAATGAACATTCAACAAACACAGCCTCCATCCATCTCTATCCTTTCTAACCCTTCGTGGTCAGTGTGCTTTAGCGATATTGCAAAACAAAAACTAATCGATGCAGCTTCACGCAGTATTACCACCGCCTTCACCATCTTATCAACTAACGAACTTAGTAGTAGTTGGTTTGCTAAAAATTAAAAATAACCATTAAAAAGCACAACAAACACAAGTGCAGCTAAAACGACTGAAACATACACAAAGAAGCAACATAAAATGGGAGAGGAGCGCCACAACTTACCGTGCCCGGGGGTGGATAGGGTGCTGGCGGGTAGCCACCACCACCGCCACCGGCCGGCGGATAGCCGGGCTGGTCCGTATAGCCTTGGTACTGGGGCGCGTACGGTGCGTACGGTGCTTGTGGCTGTTGCTGTGGATTCATCTTAAATGTGTCCGCTCTGTATTTGGACTGGACAGATGAGCGCAGCTACAAGCGGCTGCTTTCAAGCGACTAAAGTTGCTTTAAAACTGAAAAACTGATGTAAAGAAGCAAGAGAAGAGAGAAAATGGGGATCATTATTATCATTCGTTATTGGTGTAATAAGCAAGCTGATATAAACGCTGATAAAAGTGGTGTGTAGAAAAGGGGGGAAAATACGCCAAGAAACATTTGGCCGATAAGCTTCTGATAAGCATACTGGACGCTGGCGAATTGTCTAACAAAAAAAAAAGGTGGTGGGACAGATGATGAGGGAGTTTTCAAGGAACTGTTATGCTTTTTTTTCCTTTTTAAGCTTATTAAGCTTAACTCTTGTATTAAGCACGTGAGCAAGAGATGACAAATTAATATGTAAAGCATTGTTTTAAATGATTATATGCAACAAATAAACGACTTTTATCATTTAATGGATTTTTTTTCACTCTCGTAAGCTGCTCCAAACTGACCAAGCCTCTTTCTTCATTAAATTAAGCGACCACCACCACAGTAGAACCATTTCCATTGACCAAAAAAATGGTCACCAACCAACGAAGATTTGAATGAACTGTGTGTATCGATCCAATTCCCCGCTTCCGTTGCGTGTTACGAACGTGTAGCATAAAATGATTCCCAAAATCCCCCCCCCTCCCATCACATCCCACACCACCCACCACCCCAAAAGCAGAAGGCGAAAGTGAACAAAAACTCGACACACTCCCCCCTTAGCCATCAACATTGAAACCCGCGGCGAATTGGCGGCGCCATCGTCTTACGTCATGTGACCCACACCGCACGGTCGTGCATCTCGTCGCGTTCTTGTTGGGCTTGCCGGGCGGGCTAACACGACTACACGCAGCAGCACATCCAAAACAAATCACTAGTAGCTTTGCTAGCTAGCTGTAGGATAGGTTATATACCTTTTTTGTGTTTTGTTTTGCTGTTGAGTTCTAGCCCCTCACACAACAGTAGCGCTTTGCGTGTTTCGGAGGGGAGAGAACCTTTTGCTCCATGCTCGTTACTTAGAATTGACCTTCGACACGCGCCGCACAGCAATCCGCTGGGAGAGGGATATTAGTAGGTTGAAGTTCCATGGTCGAGGTGAACCATTTCGCGCCATTATACCCTCAGGTGAACCACATTAGACGGCAGACGGCGGTGCGGGTAAACGATTCGAGCAATGATTGAAAGTGCACCCTCTGATTTTGCCTACTCAAAAAGGTCAATTTCTATTCATGTAAACTGTATAAAACCTTTGAAATGTAAACCATTTTTTGTAGTAAAAATCATTAAACAATATTTTAATGATCACGTGCGTTGCGCAGCGTGCCTTATCGATGTCTAATGATGGCAAACAGTCAGTCCTCCCGGGAACGGACCGGAAGGAGAAAGTGGATCATTTTACGATAAGGCATTTCACCAACCATACCACCCAACCAACTGTACGCACACATACAGTTTCGTGCAATGAAATGCCACCGCCACCAGTTGAACATGCCTGCGTGAGTGGTGGTATGTTCGTTTCGTATTGAAACATTCCGTAAACTTGGGTGGTGGGTGAGGTAGAGTCTTAGGTTGTGTATACAATATCGTCATATTAGGCTCGAAAAGACGTACATAAAGTGGGAAGTGAAAGTGACACTTCTAGATTGGTGGCCACTTTAGACATTGAAGAGGCAAATCGTGTGGCAAATATCATAACGATTTAGCCAATGTGCGTGCTTCTCGTATGTAAAAAATCAAGCTAAAAGCGTAACGTATTTAGAAACGTTTGATGGTGTTGTATTCCGGAGGCCACAAAATCGATTGCGAACAAAATACAATTAACGTTGCACGTTCACGGCTACGGAGATTTTGCTGTGAGTCAGCAGAAAGTAAAACTTAACAAAAGCAGGGGACAGAAAGAAGCGCGGACATCGTTTCAAATTGCTGATGAAACACGACGCCGCTTTTTGAGCAGCCGTGAACGTCGTACTGGAAGCCCCCACAGGCAACATAAACATTCTCGCCTCATGTTCGAGACACGTCCGCTCCAGAGAGGACGTGTTTTTGATTTATAAGAATGATATTTAATTGTTTGCTCAAGCAGAAGATGGCAACGAGCTAGAGCGAGAGTGTTTCAGGAAATTCTTCCAAGCGAATCATTTCCAGCGGTTCTTCTCGTGTTCTGTGCACTCTTCGTTATGAATGCAAGCTTATTGTTCATCGTTCAAATTCAATGCTTTGCTCATTTTGTTAATTTTCTGAAACGGAAAATGGGAAAGAAGACATAAAAAAAAAACTTCTTGCGAGAGGGTTAACGTTACTGCAACACTTGTGCATGCCCCGCCGCTGCTGGCAAGAGAGTTTCACACTTTCGAAGGCCGATTTTCCCCCTTACGATCCTATACGCGCAGTCAGTCCCACAGGGGGTCCCCTAGTCGGCTAAATAAGAAAGTTCCTACCAAACAAACAAAAAAAAAACTCGGCTAGTACACTGGCGTTATATTTTTAGCTCCGGAACTGAACTGAACAGCCACGTACGGGGCTGTTCTTCCCTTTTGAGGATAAATTTAAACACTTTAATCACCGCCAATTCAACGCTTGCACACAAATGCAAATTCCACAAGTGATTCGCTATCAATTAGCATGCACAGAACGCAACGCCACTTGGTAGCTGCGAATTTCTCAAATCACAGAAAGAAGCACCACCGATAAGAAACAGCTCGTGAGCCCATTAACTCTGCACTGTGATAATGAAAACAAAAGGGCTTTAAGCACAAATACACACGACGGGCAGGGGATATTCTTACCCTGGAAGATATAACTGCTGCAATTCACAGCTGCCACTCGGGTGCACGCAATCAAACTTCACTGGCCATGTGCGTACGGTACGAGGGAAACAACCATACTATTTAGCGAGAAAATCTCCCGACTACTGCATCCATTCCGACTGGATGCCAAATATAGGTAAACATTGCACGGATTAGAGAGAAGGGAGCACGGAGAGGGGTGGTTACCGTTCAAGTGTCAAATACAGCGCGTTTACCAGCCCACGTTGAGAGACCACATAAGCCACATATCTTGGCTTAGTTTAATCTGCACGTCGTTAGAGAAGATGAATTTTTCAAATTTCTTTGTTATTTAATGCACATAAAAAAACATTGTTTTTCTTTGGATGAGGCTCAACATTTGTTTTATATACTATTCTGTGCAATAGATAAGGTGATATTTGATCTCAAACGGCACGCGTCATAGAAATTGACGATTTCTTTAGTGCTGTCAATAGTAGCATTCATCCGGGCAGGAGATATAATTTGTTTTGTGAGCTGCTACCCGTATACTTTTCGTGCTTTTCATGATGTCTCATTTTGAAGAGCAAAGAATGTGCATAAGATTTTGTTTGCACAATGAATTTTCTTCATCGGATACGTTAAGAATGGCACAGAAAGCCTTTGGGGATGCAGCAATGAGTATTTTTAAAACAATCTATACAAGTGGTATAGCGCATTCCGTAACGGCCGTGAAAGTGTCGAAGACGAAGAACGTCCTGGGAGACCGAAGACCTCAACCGAAGAAGCACACGTCCAAATAGTGAAGGAATTGGTACTGCAGAATCGTCGTTTAACGATAAGAAATATAGCCGTTGATGTTGACATATCCACTGGATCGGTGCAAACAATTTTGAAGGATGTTTTGGACCTGAAGCGTGTCGAAGCTCGAAGAGCGAAAACTGTGCCAGGAATGAGCCAAATCCAAAAAAATCGCGCCAAAGTCGCTCCAAAATCAAAGGGCACTTGACAGTTTCCTTTGATTGCCGTGGTGTCGTCTATTATGAGTTCCTTCCCCCCGGGTCAGACTGTGAATAAGCAATATTACCTGAACGTCATGCGTTCTGGCTATTCAATAAACTAAAAATACCGCTTCGGAGACATCACTTCGAATCTATCAAACGGATTCAAGCCGCATTCAGGACGGAACTGATAGCCATCTCTGCCGCAGAGTTCAACAGCTGTTTCGAAAACTGAGTTATTCGTTGCAACAAGTGCATTGCATCAGGAGAATACTTCGAAGGAGACGAAATCGATTTGGCAGAATAAGTGCACAGTTTCTGAAATAAATGCAATGTCACCTTATTTTTTTTTTTACCACAGTAGTATTTTTCAAAAAGAAAACTTACCCATTTTATAGATGATTATTATTACTAAGGACTCAAAATGATGAATTTCGCGTCACATTCCATTCCATTGGTGATCTTCTAACCAACGGTGAATTCTCAATTTTTCTAAAGTACAACAGTCGATTTCGCCCCAATACAACCCATTTAAGGGGCAGTTTAGCCACTTAACCAAGAGCATAAAATTTGCCAATTTCTACGTGAATATCATGAATTCCAGTGAAGAAATTATTATCCAACGTTTGTGTCTACAACTTTCTCAATATTAATACAACACCATTGACATTGGTCGCACCATCATTCTACGAATCGTGGTAAATATTGGCAATTTTTATTTGAATCTTTCACGGCTGTTGTCAATTATATTATATTAGATCCGAACGCTCGAATCTATCAAATCTGATTATCGGCCATCATCACCATCTGCTGTGTCTGTATACTTGACTAAAAGCTGTCGCACATATAGTGAAAAAAGGGGGAAAATACAACTTAAAACAAAAAATATATATAGGCTGGATCGGATACACTGAGAGAGTAGTAGTAGCGGATGGTATAGAAAGTAAAAAAGGGGAGTACGAACAAGAGGAAAAAAACGAATCTTGTTCAGGATATAACATCCTTTCAAGTTCGTGTTGTGTTCGTAATTTTAGAGCATAACCAGATTGTTTAGCTGCACTCACACATCAGCATTTTTTCCATGGCTAAGATAGAGAGACACAATTGCGAGGGCTGACAATACTACACAAAAAAATGTTACAAACTATATGAACTAACGCTACACAATTGGCAATTCCAGCCCGGTCGGACGTGGGACGTTGCACTCTTATTAAATTATATTGTGTTGTGGTGTTGTGCATGATCAAAAGATTGATATACAAAACATAGCAAAAAGCAAAAATATTAAAGCTAAGCTAATGAATGGACGACAATGGTAAGCTATCCGAGATTTAGATTTAAAAAAAAAACAAGGAGTCGCATAAAGACGGATAAAGTTACAAAAATCAATTTCTCTTGTTGTGTATGCAATGTAGTTTGGCTGTAAAAGGAAGACAACCCGGAAAGAGCTTATGCTTCATAGAGCGAATGAGTGGTACATAAATTTCAAAAAAAAAAAACATCAGGATGGCAAACGGGTGATTATCATGCTCTTTACATTTCCAGGCACAAAAACTCATTTTAAGCAGAAAAGAGAAAAGCCAGAATGATTTTTTTAAATCTACGAATCTGCCTAACAGTCATGACGATTTAATTTGTTATGAAAAAGTTTCATACTAAAATACATCTAAAGTATAATGCAAAGCAAACACTACCTGTACAACTTGGGCTATTTTTTACTGTCTCTTTAACTTTCAGGCGACTTGACGATGATTTTATGTACCTATTTTGGCGCGATAGGAAAGTAGTAGTAATCCTACAATTAATTTTACACACTAGCTCTAGTCTTTCTAAAATGGTAAAACAAAATTTGTTCGAATGGTAAGGCGCCAGCAGGAAATCTCAATGTAAGAATTGTAGCATCTTGTTTTTTTAACGTTCACAAATCTAAAAAAAAAGTGAGCTTAAAAAACACAAACAACAAATCGCCTCTACTTGTGCGTCTGTAACTGAATCTCTTCGTGTGTTGCTTATAGAAAAATATAGTTATGTCTAAAAAAGCAATACAATGATGTGCTCTAATTTCATAAATCGACTGACTTCTTCGCGCTTGACTCTAAACTCGTTGTGGGGCTTTTCCACTAATCCATGATCCTTGGTAGAGAGAAGATGTGCCAAAAACTATTTGCATCTATAGAGAGGAGGTCCTTTGGTCTTATTGAAATTTCAATAAAGGTCCGCACGCTACACTTTGAAAGACCAGTCAAATATCCAGCTAAACGTCAAACAAACTTTGCGATTACCTCTTGAGGATACAAAGAGATTTTTTGTCAAAAGCCCACTCAGAACAGCTTTGCCAAAGACAACTCTCTGCCGCTTTGGGGGTTGGATTAATGCGCCATCATATCATGCACCGCCAATCACGATTGTCCTTCCATCACATTGCTAAACGGTTGTACCCAACCAGCACACAAACATCAACCATCGCGCATATATGTACACATTTGCTTTACACACGCACTAGCAGATCTCGACCCCAGTGTAAGTAGTTGCTGTTTTTTTGCATTTAAAAGTTAGTGTCAGAGACAAGGCAACGAAGCTCCAGAAAGTGGTACGGAATAGTGTTACAACAAAGGTAGCTAAAACACTCATTTCAAAGCTAAATGTGAAATAGGTGCCTAAAGGTAATTGTCATGTAAAAACAAAAAGAAATAAAGAAAGAACGTCCTTCGAAACCGGTATCTCATCCTCTTTCTGTCGTCGCTCTTCAATTCAACGCAAAACCCTACATTCACACACGAACGCGTGCTCACCAGTACACGTCTCAGTCTTCAGTACACTTCGTTTTCTTGTATCGTTTGCCTTCCCAAACACGTTCACTTCCGATCATTGTCTTCCTGTGTCCGCCTTTCGTTCTTCTCGATCGCATACACGCAACATGGTAACACCACCACCCACTAGGTGGCAGTGGTAAAAGGATCGTCCTTGTTCGTCCTTGTTCGTTTGTGGTTCCTGCTTGTTGCGTTTTGTGGGTATTTTCACAGAAGCACACATTGACAGTGTGCGCCTTTCAATTTCGTGAGTCCGTGTTCTAATCGTTTCGATCCGCCGGCGTGTTTCTTCGTCCCAAAAGTGGTCGCTGTTCTGTGTCCTCTTTGCGTACTGTTCAGTGTTTCCAGTGGTATAGCTTCTCTTTCTCTCGCTTTTTCTGTTTCTCTCTGTATCGCGTGTTACAATGTTCCAAACAACTGTCCAGTGTCGAAACGTGCTGTCGTCACAGTAGTCTTCCGAGCGTGGTGATGGCGCGCTGGTTGGTTCACCACACCCTGACCAAGTTGGCGTTGTGGTCCGTCCGTACGAAGGCGTCCAGGGCATGACAGGAAATGAGGGGAAAGTGTGATGATGATGGTATAATTGATGGCATTAGGGAAGTTTGGTACACGACGATTGTGATTGTTACGTTTTCCGTTTTCTGTTTGCTCCGTTCGATTTTTTCAGTCGCCAAACACACATATACACCCACACACAAACCGTCTAGTGATGTCCACAAGCGTCCATAGGTTCGGAAGTGTCCGAGACGAAAAGGGGAGGAAGGAGAGAGAGAGACCTTATCAAGTGGAAAGATCCTCTATGTCCTTGACAGTCCCCTGCACGTCCACGCAGACCTTAGAGAGAGAAGGAGAGTGAGAAAGTGGGAAAGGAACAGAGGATGGACGGTGGTGTATTGTGTATTAGCAAGTAGCAATAGCACAAAATCGGAAAAGCGCTGCACATCGTCAGTTTTCCCTTTCTTTTTTTTTTGTTTGCTGTTTGTAATAGTGTACACACATCACGCACATTTTCTCGTGTGTCTGGTGGATGTTTGTTTCTTTTGTTCTTTTTCTGTGTAGGATGCAGGAGAAGAGGTGTTTTCTCCAGCCTGGTGCCAGAAGGTTTCGTATCGTATTCCTGCGCGCGTTCTAACGTTCTTTTCGTTCTTCCTCTCTCTCTCTCTCTTTGTCCAAAACCGTTCTCTTTCGGGTGTAGGCGTCCAGAGTTCTAGTAGTCGTAGGTACGGTAGTGTACGACTGCTGGAGGAGGTCTCCCCATACCTCCCCCCCACATCCCGTAGGTGTATCGTTCAAGGTATATAGAGTATAAGCTAGGTTATGCTACAGTACCAGTACCATCGTATCGTTTCAGTTTGTTTCGCTTCTGTGTTCACATTCTCTGTACCAGGGAGGGGGGTTTGTTTCAGTGCGTCTCTTTGCTGTTCGTTAAAAGTAGTGTGTATGCGTTCTGTGGAAAACAAATTAGTTAAAGGTGTTAACAACGTCAGCTCAAATCAGGTAGGGGAAGTGCTATACGGAACACAAAAACAAGGAAACAATAGTACATAGAGCCACGGAGGTTTGTGTGGGGGAAAGAGTACGCATACTGCAAGCCATTAAACATGTACAGCGAACGAACGATTGGTTACCTGCATTGTTTGCCCTTGTTTTTTTTTGCAATAAATGAGTATAAAATGTGGACCAATATTCTGAGAAATGTTTAGCAGTAGCTCAATAGCAATGTTCAGAGTTAAAATTATTGAATTGAATTATACTAAAACATCATCTTTCCGTAAAGTGATATTAAAGCTATTCAAGTAATGAGTATGTCTTTGATGTGTGAATGATATTTAGGTTCCGACATGTTTTTTTTAAAGGTTTTTCTTGCAATGATTGGGCTAGAAAAGTGTGATGAAATGTAAGATTTAGTGGTGAGAGCTGAGAATCGGAACTACCCGATTCCTATTCCGTGTTCAGAATCAATTCCGGAGCCGAATCCCATGCGGGATCGATCCCAATTCCGGAGCCGAATCCCATGAAGAATCGATTCCGATTTCGGAGCCGATGCCGGATGAAGATTCCGGAGCTGATTCCTAGTTCAGAGTCGGATCCGGAATCGGAATGGACCTGGAAATCGTAATTTGCGATAATGGAATAGGGAATCGACCAGTTAATCAGAATGGACTCCAGAATTGAAATGAGCTCCGATATGAGAATCAGTTCTTGAATTGAAATAAAGTTTCGGAAGCGATATCAGTCCGAATCTCCATGAGAATGGTTGGTTTGCAAGTAGATTTGGAATCTTTATGGCTATCACTACGTAGCATCATTCGATCTAAACGACCAATGAGGATCATTCTTATGAGGATACCGAAACCGACTCCGATTTCGCAGCCTATTCCGATTCCGGAGCCGATTCCAATTTCGGAGCCGATTCTGATTCCGGAGCCGATTCTGATTTCGAAGCCGATTCCGATTCCGGAAACAATTCTGATTCCGGGACCGCTTTCGGAGGTGATTCTGAAGCCGATTCCAATTCCGGAACCGCTTCCGGAGGCGATTCTGGAGCCGATTCCGAAACCAATTCCAGCGCCGATTCTGATTCTGGAAAATGGAAAATCGATTCCGACGAAAACTTCATTCAAACTTCATAGAAATACACTAGCCATCACAGAATGATTGATCCGTTATCACAGTTAAAACGTTTCCCACTGGAAGACAGTTGGTATGGCATACATGAAAAGTTCTCAGCTCTATCATACCATATCGCGGGACAGTGGTGCTTCGTGGCAAATTCCATCCTTTGAAACCCTCTCTCTCTATCCAACACAAACAGTTAACTTTTACTCAAAGAAAAAAACGATTCTAGTTATACTGGACACAGCTCGAAAATCTTGGAAAGGCATTTGAATATTTACCTGTGCACAGACGCGACGCTTTCTTTCACTGGCAAGCGTGCAAATTACTCATTCTCCATGCGCTCATCGTGGCGCATTCTTTTCCTTCGATCGTTGCTCGGTTCCTCCGCTTCCAGCACCTGAAAGAGGAGCAAGAACCATTTAGCCAAAGTGTTTTTCAACAGAGCGCTCCCCTAACTAATACGCACCTTGAGCCGTACATTCAGAATGTCCGCACCGTGCAGCTGCTTGATCGCTTTCTTGGCCGACTCCTCGGAGGCGTACTTGGCGTACCCGCAGTTCTTGTTCGGCAACAGGTAAACGTCGATCAGGTCGCCGAACCGGCAGAACGTCTGCTTCAGCACGCTCGTCGGCAGTGCCTTCGGAATGCACACGATGAAGCAGCGCTGGGCAACCTCGGCGTTCGCGTTGGCCAGCGGTTGGGGCGGCGGCAGCGGCACACTGCAAAACGCCGCCTCACGATCTGTGGTGAGGGAAGAATAGGAAGAAAAAGGGTCGGTTAGCGGCGCACCGGTACGTGCTGCAAGGGCCGGAACGAACACCGGCCCTGCTAAACCTCCTCCACCGCCCATACCGTTTCCGTTGAATGGTTCGACCGCACCGCCACCGCCGACTCCGACGCCCACGCCTCCGACACCCACTCCAACACCACCGACGCCCCCTACGACGCCTCCGACGCCCATCGTGCCGACCGTTTCGTGCCCGAGCCGGATGATCAACCGCTCGCCGGGCGGATACTCCAGCCCGTGGATCTTGTCCCGCGCGTACATGGCCGACTGGCTGTTGTTGTACACGACCGTTGCCGTCACGTTGCGATTGTCTAGCGGGGGAGGGTTAACAAGAAAACCGAACCAATTAGCATCCAGGGGAAGGAAAAAATCGCACCTCCGAGCGCAACACTTACTGAAATCATTATTGATCTGGCAGTAGTCCAACCCGGGAATGATGTCGAACAGGCGCCACAGCTGGTCCTGGTTCAGTACCGGGCTGCACAGCACGGTCAGCATCGTTTCGTTCCCGTTCGGCACCATCGCACTGTTGCCGCCCGCCCCACCGTACCCGCTGAAGGCGCCAAAATCGTTGCCACCTCCGCGCCGGTCCACGGCACCGCCCGCCCCCGACCGCCTATCGTTGCCGCCCATCGCAGCAAAGCCCATCATCGCGCCGGCCCCACTCACACTGCCGACACCACCACCGCCCGGTCCCACCCGCCGGTCGTCGGCGAACCCGTTCGCACTGTTTACCGCACCCCCAAAAACACCGGCTCCGGCGCCTCCTCCACTACCGCCACCACCACCGGTTCCACCACCTCCACCACCACCTCCACCGCCACCACCACCTCCTCCGCCACCACCGCCGCCACCCCCGACAAAGCCGCCAAAGTTCTCGTTCGACGAGACGGACGCGTTGCGGGGCGGCTTCGGCTCGGCAAACACGGCCTTATACTTCGGATCGCAGCCCTCGAACGCTTGGGCCGCGTGCAGGAACCGGCCAAACTTGACGTACGCAAAGCCCTTGCCCTCCTTCGTCACCTTGTCGCGGATGATGGTGACCAGATCGACCGTGCCGTACTTGCCGAACTCCTCCCGGAGCGCCTCCTCCGTCATGTCCTTCGGGATGATGACGAACAGCCGCAGATACTTCTCCTCCTCGTTCTCCGTCTGCTTGCGCGAGCCCTGCTGCCGGTTGGCCGCCACCAGCACCTTGATCGGGCGCGTATTGTCCCCGACGCACTTGCCGTTCATCTCCTCGAGCGCTCTGGCCGCGTCGGACGTTTTCGCGTACTTGATGTAGGCGACACCTTGGAAAATAGGAAAAGAAGAAACGACCACTCACACACCGTTTAGAAGACGCAATGAAAGGCAAAATGCGCGTGGATGTGGGCGTGAGCGGGATGGTTGCAAAAGCGAAAGGGAAAAATTCAATAAACGGTAACACCCCAAACATGTTCCGTAATCATCATAGCTTAACCCCTTTTTTGCAGTAGGCGATGCATTCGCCACCTTTGTGAAAAAGGAAATGCAACCCCTAACCTTACCCTTACACGCACACACACACACATACAAACACGAATGCTCGCATAGAAACGCATCAATCACGACGCGCTCCCTCCTCCTCCTTCTCGAGCTGTTCGGTAATACCTTTGCCTTCGCCCGTCGCCCGGTCCTTGACGATCCATATTTCCTCGATGTCGCCAAACTTGTCGAAGTGTTCGCGCAGATTTTCCTCGGTGACGCTCTTGCTGCAGATGATAAACAACCGCGACATTGGCGGCGTGTCGGCGGAGCTTTTCTCCTCGGTAAAATTGTTGCGGCTCGTGCCGCCCGACCGTCGCTCAGCCATCGGTCCGCCCTTTAGAAACCTTTAGCACCTCACACACTGGGGGGAGGGGTTTCTGTAGCCTTTTTAGCGTGTGTCGGTGTGTCGTTGCTGAATCGTCGTCGTCTTGCTGCACTGCACAAGGAAGGCTCTTTTCTAGTCGTTTCCTCGCACCAGCGCCTACTGCAACACACGCACACACACGGTGACTCCTCGACCAAATGACCGAGGGTAGGCCGTGCGTGAGGAAGGGAGCAGGAGGTGAGCAAGCTGTCTTGTGGTGCGTTGCTTGGGGTGGCTGTTTTTTTCTACTCTCTTTCTGTGCCTTCTTGGGAAAATGATCACAACGACAACACACACACAAACACGGGGATAATCGGGAGGGAAATCAAAAGCACCGTTTACATCACACGGAAAAGGAAACACACGCAACGTATAAAGGAACAATCGTACGCGATGCCAGACATCAAAACTTCTGCTCTTTGATCATAGACAATCGGACAGTGACAGCCACGGCTTGCTGCAACAAAAAAAAAGCGATGACAGCGAACGACACATCGAAGCATAGCACAGTGGGAGTGCCGTGGGTCATCTTACTTACTTATTTATTTCTTTATTTCCGTTTTCAAATGCAAATTTGGACTGAACTTGATAAATAACCATAATAAAAAGTTGCTAGTTGCCTGATCCCTTTCTGTACTGATGTGCTATTCAAGCATTGCATAAATTTTGGTTTGTTATGGTTTGGTTGGTGGTTACAGTGCTGAACCAAAAAAGGCAACGAAGCAATTATTCAATTTATTCGCATCAAAAGCGTAGTTTTGGTTTTAAATCTTATTTTTTAACTTGAAAATCAAGCGCACTATTAAACATAAATAAATCAACTTATTGTTTTGAATATTAAAAAAAATATTTTACATACATGATATTAGAGTAAAAATAAAAAAAGACACAGCTTTAAGGACCAAAACGAGATGTAAATAAGAAAATGTGTATCCTTTCTATTGAAAAAAAAGAAAAAAAAATATTTAAAAAACCCTGTCCATTGCAGATGACCACCCGCTTTCCCTCGGTGCGCAGCAGAGCAGCAGCAGAGTAAACAAAAAAAAAAGCAAAACCCGTGAGCAATTCGTGGAAAGTGCACTCAGCTGTTCCTGCTTATTGCCCTTTTCTGGCTTTCTGTGTGAATCGAAACCGCTCCCGTTTGGCCTAAATCATTCGTAGCTCAGTTTAGCAGCATCAAACCAAGTGCTTAAAGGTACGGTCTTCACTGTTGGTCAATTGGTGTTGTTCACGAACGGCAGTGAAAATTGTGTCGGAAAAAAACAATACAAAATCGCAGTTTAATGTACGCGGAGGAAAGCAGTATCGGGGATTATTCCCCCGATATCGTTCTCGCTTTCTCGCACTCTCGCGCTCTCGTTCTCGCTCTCCCTGTACTCAAGCGCGCGCTCGCACAGAAGTAGCGGGACGTGCTCTCTCTCTCTCTCTCTCTCTCTCTCTCTCTCTCTCTCTCTCTCTTTCTTTCGCTCCTGCTTTATCGCTGGCACTTTATTGTGGCACACCGACCCAAACCCCGGGCCCTGTCGCGAATTTCGTCAAGTCTTCTATCGTCAAGCGGTGTGTGTTGGTGCCTGCTGCTTTTCTGCTGCTTGCTCTTCCGAAGAATAGTTTCGATTTTAGTGTGCTGAGGTAAAGAGTGAAGCATTGACAAAAAGTGTACCCCAACATTCTTCTGGTGCTGTTTTTTTCGTCCCTAACCTGCGTGCATTTAGTTCTACTCTGTGTGGCCCGCGAACGTGCAGGTGTATTGGGTGAAAAGCGCGATTTAAATTAGTAAATGGTTCCGGTGGGGGGTAGAGAGACAGCTGCAGCTATATCAGAAGGAGGTGTGCGTGCGTGCGTTCATTGAATTTTCTGTGCTGTGGATTTTTTGTTGTATTTTGCTGCCTCTGTTCACTGTGTACAAAATGGATGCAGAAGAATGTTGTGCACCACACCACTAGCGCCTATTCCGTCTAATTGTGTGCCGATTCGGTCTATGGCCGCTTATTCCTAGAAAATTTATCCTTTCTCTCTCGCTCTCTCGCTGGGTGCCTCTTGTGTGTTTTTCATTGCTCGATAATCGCACACCATTTTCCTCGTTCTTTTGGGCTGCTGCTGGTAGGGTGCGGGGGAGATTTTCAGCTACAATTTATCCATTTTCTACCTAGCACGAAGCAAACGCACGCACGCACGCACTTGCACATGTCATGAGTGATTATCGTGAGCGATTTTCTCTCTCCCATTTCTATCTCTCTCTCTTGCTTTTTCGTTTTTTTTATATCGACGCGCGATAAAAATCACCACAATTGACGTGTGCGTGATACAGACATAGTGCGAGAGACAACAGTCGAGCAAGAGCGATCAGAGTGCAGCCGAGAGTGAGTGACACAGAAAAACGGATACACACACACACGCGCGCACAGGGAGTTTCGAGAAATTTTCCACTCTCTCTCTCTCCCCGAGTTTTGGTTGGGCACACGCGATGGGCGAGAGTGGGAGTTTTCGCCGTCACTTCCGTGCTAACGTTCTTCGGGAAAGCGTGTGTGTGCGCGACACTGTTAGGGCCATCATCTTTCTCACCCAAGTGCTGCTGACCCACAGAAGCTGTAAGGAAAATTTTGGGCCAAAAGCCCCCCAGAAGCGTTTGTGCCTGATCTTCACCTCGTGTGCATTCGAGGTATTGCAGCAGAAAAACAGTCCCGAAAAAAGTGTGTGTTTTGGCCATCTTTGCTATTCTTGGTCTGTCATCCGTAACTCACAGATCAGAGTCCCCCCCCCCCCCTCCTCCTCTCTTCCCCACCGAGCCAGCTCATTCGTAGATACTAATTTTATTTTCCTTCCCTTCTCTTCAGCGATCCGCCGCATCCTAGTAACCCTGTGCTCTGTGGTGGTGTAGTAGTGTGTCAATACGTGCGGTTGTGTGTATGTGTCTGTTTGTCAGTGTCATCAGTGCTGTGCGTACAAATCTCAAGTAAAAGCTCAAAACAGAAACACCTCTCACCTCTTTGCTTCTCCGCGTTTCTGGGTGCGTGTTAGTGCAATTGTGTTTCACACTGTGACCACAGAACCTCCGGAGAAACAACCCCCGGTGCAGAAGAAAAAGTGACACACCGTGACAACCCTGTGCAAGAGTGTTTTAGTTGGTTGTTTGGTGCCGTTACACTGTGCGGGGATCGAAGAAGACGAACGACGCAAAGAAAAGGAGATCGAGCGCCAACTACAACCACACACACACACACACGCCACTACTTCCGGTTTGCTTGCCATCGCCGAGTCCCTGTGTCTCCCTTTCGCACGGCACATTGTGTGCCTCCTCCTTTCTCTGTGTGTGTAGCTTTTCGAGTAAGTATTTATTGCCATTGTGTGTGAGCTTCTTGTTGTGTCCTCTCTGTTCCGGAAGATGTTATTATGTAAATAACATTACACATTTACACACCCATCCAATCCCCTCCTTGGTCAACCTCCCCCCCCCCCCACCCACATTTTTCCGTCGTTATCAGGCAGCAACACCTTTTCTGTCCCTTTTAGGTTTTTATCTTTGGTTTTGTTTTCTTAATATTAATCGCTCCGTTTTTAACGTCCATTTAACGTTCCCTTCCAAACCTCCATCTTCTTTCTACACAAAGGCGAAATGTGAAATCCTGCCCGTTTCCCCTGGCAACCCTCAGCCCTTGGGATATTTGCAAAAGTTGTGCCAAAAGCAAAGTTTACCTACTTTGATAGGTTTTACCTCCATGGGGTTATGGGAAAATTACAGCCCACACACACAGCAGCCCAAACACAGTTAAAACGTGCACATTAAAAATTGGGTGGGAGCAGAAGGGGCAAAGGTGCTGCCGACTAAAAATGTGTGCTTAATCGAGAGTAAATTCATTTCACATCGCCGACAACATTTTAAACAACACACCCACCCTCTCACCACCCACACACACACACACACACACACACACACACACACACACACACACACACACACACACACACACACACACATGCATCACACATTTACTACCAGTCGAGAAAACAACCTTTTCCACGAATTGACCCCTTTTCCCTTTGCCTCGGGTTCCCCGTCATTCGTGCTCTCTTTCTCTCTCTCTCTTTCTCTCTTCTTTATGGAGTTCGGCAAAAAAATGCTTTTACTGCATCCTGGCGCTTTACTTCCGGTTTGTTTGTTTGGCAATTTGTTTGCGGTACGGTTGGCGCACGCGGTCTGCATATCCGCCTCCCCCTCAACCATCCTGACCCGGGACCTGGGTTTGTTCTCTATGCCTTGGCTGGCCTCCCTCCAAGTTTCAAGGTGGTAAAACCCGAAAAGGACCTTGGTACATGTAACTTACACATTTCACTCAGTGTGTGTGTGTGTATCATGCAAAGAACTCCAAAAGCGGGAAAGCGAGACGAAGGAAGAAGGTGTTTAAGGGAAGAAGGTCATTTTGTGCCAAAAAACCAAACAAAAAAAAAAGAATCACCTAATGAGTTTTCTTGCCTATTTACCGGTTTTTGGTGGACCTGGTTTTCCTCTTCTTTCCCATTTTCCTTTCGCCAAGATGTGTGTGTGTGCGCTCGGTTCGGTGCGCCAAAATTCATGGATTTCTGCCTTTGCTCTGATGACCTCGAGCACCAGAGGGTCCTTCTTTTCGAGGTTTTCTTGTTTTTTTTTTGGCAAATGGGAACGCATCGTATCAAAAGAGAGGGGAGGGTTGCACAAGATGCACAGTGTGCTGCTGTTGGGAACTGCTTTTGCCTTGCCCTATTGATGTGACGTGCTGCGTTGAGCCCATGCCCCCTTGATGAAAGTATGCTGCATGCTCTCGAATTTCCGATACGCAAACGAGTTCTTCGTGACCGAAAAGTGCATCGTGGCGGAATTTTCGCCCAGTACACACATGGGCGCACAGTACAGCAGCGCGTCATCATCAAAGGCTCACAGGCTCAAAACAGGAAGGGTTTTTCTTTTTTGGCTTTTAGCTCTACTTGTTTGTACCGTTTGGTCGCCAGAACTTACGACAACTTCGCACAAAAACAGCAGGACCTGGGAACGACACATTTGTGCAAAAGACCGAGTGGTGTGTGTGTGTGTGTGTATGTGTCCTACAAGAAGGGGTGATCTAGCTTCTCACAATGCTTAGCAAAGGGTGGTTGTCTACACCGTATTTTTTGCCACACTCTCTATTAGGTGTGTGCGTGTGTGTGTATTGAGAAACAAGGAGCTACTAATTGCTTTTCAATTGTGCTTTCTGTGGAGACAGCGACGGGGGACAAGCGCAAGCGAGAACCTGATTCCTGACCGTACCGGAAGAGATGTTTGGTTTTTAATTGTCCAGTTGTCTTTTTTGTCTCGCGATGCTGTGAAGTGCTGAGGTGTTGTTTTGCAGGTCCTTTAAATTGACGGTTGACGGAAGAAGTGGGGAGAAAAAGCGGGTTGAAACTGGATGAAGGAAAATACAATCATTAACAATCGTGCCTTTGGCAAGGTGTGTTGTAAGGAGCTCTTTAAATTTCAATTTCAAATAGCAAATCTCAACACACACTTTCCGTTCAGACGAGGCTATGCTCAAGTAAAGTGCAGTTTTCGTTGTGTTGGTAGCTTTATTTACTATTCGAATGGTTAAGAGGTTTTCAGCCACAGAGCTTGTGTGTTGAATTGTCAAAAATCGATTGGAAATCTTGCAGAATCTTCTTTACTGTTGGTGATGAACGTATTTTCTTATTAAAGGAAGAACATGATACGTACATTTTTAGATGACCTTTTCGGTAAAAATGTATTTTACGGGACACACCATTCCTTCAGCATGATTTTCAACAACAACAACTCTGTATTGAAATTATCAGACTCTTATATGGAGATTCTCTTCACCGCGAAGATTGAGCTCCGTTTTATTGAGTGTAAAAAACTGAGGCCAGCGAATGTTGAAGTTTATTATGATTATTTATTGGTTAATCTTCAACGGGCCGTATGGCCTAATTAAGATGGGTAACAGTAAACACACACAAAAATTACATAGCAAAATCAAGATTTGTATCGCAATTCACTGTGGCCACGGCAGAATCCGGAGACGTTTCTTGAAGCACTGAGGTGAGATGTTGAAGTCGAAGCAATCTGAAACAGTGTTGAATACAGCCGACATGCGGAACATAGGGTCATACCGACCAGCGTTGGATCGAGGTTGAGCGACCCGTAGTGTCTCTCTAGACCTAAGTGTTCGGGATGGTGCATAGATATCGACTCGATGCAACAAAGGCGATGAGTCGATAGAGCCATTTAGCAAACCAGCGATGAAAGAGCACTGTGCATTGCGTCTTCTAAAACCACGCATAAAACTAGCCTGCAATTTTCAGTCTAGATTATTCTAACCTCAAAGCTAGAATTAGATTCGAGTACCTGCTCGAAAAAATGGCAAAAACAAGGCGGTGTTTACATTTATCCCAAGGTGCATTAAAGAGATCTGGTGATGGAATCCAGAATCAAAGTTTATGTAAACCAGGTAGTCTCATAACCTGTTTTTTTTATAACCAAATGTGAACATCCCTTTTTGACAGGACGGGTGAAAACGAAATCGTCATTCAGAAGCAGAAGCGATAAAAAATCAGCCTTCTAAATACATACACCTTGGGATAAGCCCACCCACTTTGATAGCTACTCCAAAACTGCTATACAATGCAAACAGCTGATAGGCTGAAATTTCAGCCTACGATCAAACAACGGAAAGGGGCATAATGTTGAGATAACTTCTGCCAAAAGCCATCGCATTTTAGTGGAAGTTAAGTCTTTATAAAACATTGATTTAGAACGAGGATATCCAATCTTTTCAAAGAAGCTTGAGATGAGAGCCAAGTTAACGTTCACTTTAGATATTTGGTAAAAGTTTAAATCTCGCTATGATAAGAACATTCTCACTGCTTCTATCAAATTTGTACAACTTTCCATTCTTCTTCTTCTTCTTCGTCTTTGGTACAACAACCGTTGTCGGTCAAGGCCTGCTTGTACCACTCGTACCACTAAAATTTATGATCGCAGGGCGCATTATAGACTTTCGAGGGCCACATGTGGCCTACGGGGCTTGGTTTTAGATCCTTGTCTTAGCACATTCCAGGGCACCTGGATGGACAACTAGAAGTAACTAGGGAATGCTAGACAATGATCCTGTAAAAATACATAAAAAAGACACATGTAGCTTCGCCGTAAGTAATTTCTCGTTTAAACTACTGCTATGGCACCTGTAAAAACGTACAAAAACATTTCTTCCTCAATCCACTGTATAGCTTAGACATCACTCCTTGGGATAACCGTCTATTCTGATCGGTGAAACATGTTCTGGCTGTCCAGTGCTTCTTCAATTACGTTAAAGTCAAGTCATTTATCGGTGTATGGATATCGACCAAAGCATCGTGTTTTAACCGGGATATAAGCTTATTGGTACATAAAGGCAAGAATATTGATACATTTATGAAGGTAATGTTTGATAGAAATTATCCATTGGTAAACCATCTTTCACATTGTAGTATTTCGACACGGCACTAGGTCGTCATGTGCAGAAAATCGGCCAGAATTTAATCGATACATAGTTTTGAATAGCATAAAATCTGCTGTCATTTCAATCGGTGAAATCAAACGTTTTAATTGGCCTGTCAAATTAACGTCACTATATCGAACACGTACCAGCTTGTGTGTGCTTCAGCGAGCAAAAGCCAGCAACTTTTAGCCAGCCGATAACGGATAGATCAAACCAATACATGTATGCTCGCGAGAACTTCTTGAGCATATAACCAGTCACGCACCAGTATTTGCTTGCACTATGTTGATGTGACGAACCAGAGGAGGAATACCATCAACATTGTGCATTATGTTGATGAAATGAATGGAATACTTCCAACAAAACGCTCAATTCTGCGCAAATGATGTATATGCTATTGATTTCGTAGCATCTTCCTTTCTTCTGTTTCGCAATACCAATCTGCATCAGAGTGCACATAAAACGCAAATTTCCAATTCCCGAAGACGACCTTCCCTCAACTTCCCGCCCATCGCCTCATCGGGATAATAGCACCCACGATCAGCTCCAATCAGGTTAAAGATGCACCCACTTTACCTACCATTTCGAATTGATATGTAAAATCAGTTCTAGTTAAATGGAACTCCGTGCTCTTTCTCTTTCTTCTGTCTGGCGAGATGTGAAAACCCGATCTTACGCAACATTGTGTGTGTGTGTGTGTGTGTGTGTGTGTGTGTGTGTGTGTGTGTGCCTGCGTGCGCCATAAAAGGTGCAATGAAATGCAACTCACAGTCAGCGGTTGAACCCGGTGGGAGAGGAGGAGTTTTTAGCCTAATTAATCGCTCCCGCGCTAATGGATCGTGGGGATACGAGTCACGATGGCTGGTAGTAGTACACTTACTAAAATGGGGTTTACCTTTCCTGTATTTTCAAACTCCTCCACTGCGTTGTTCTGTGTGTGTGACCTACTTTCTTTGGTGGGCGCCTCCCCGTTGTAGAACAAACCTCCCCAAAAATGGACTCACATGATGCGCTACTGCACTCGGAATCGAAATCACTGCAAATCCAACCCTCCCCCCCCCCCCCCCGTGCACTCAGATTCGAAAACCAATCATTTATTTCAATTTCTTAAAGAAAATCGTCTTAACACAGGTGCATGGTAGGGAGCAATGCCACTACTTTGTTGTTGTCGATGCTTGGTACGCGAGGAGTCGCTGTGTCAGTGGCTTTGGCCGTTCGTTCATTCACCACACACCTCTCCGGTACAAGGAAGACTATGCTGATGATGACGATACGGATGATGATGATGATTGGGTGAAAAAAAAACTCTGATACACCGAAAGGTCCCGAATGCCCGAAGGCGCTCGTGCGTGCGTTCGTGTGCATATCCTTTTTGGCGTGTTGTTTTTTAGCTTTGCTTGCAACTTTTCTTTCCCCTGGCGTGGTGCTGCCGAAATGTCAAAGCAGCGCGGGGTGCTGTAGTGGTGTGTGGGTCGTCATTTTCCACATACCTACACACGTACAACAGTGCCCGGTGCGCGCGCGAGAGAGAGAGAGCGTACGCGCGATGAGTGATCATCTAAGTAGCTCTCGCACCCCCACAGCCCGCGCAAGTGAGTGCCGGTGAGTGGCTAATGGTTTTGCGAGTCGGGGCTGTACGCATCGGATGCCGTTCGCACCGCGTTTAGTACCCAGTTTGCCATTGTATCGACCGTTTACTGTGCGCGCTCTAGTTTCTCTTACCGTAACCTCTGTCTGTGTTTGTGTGCGTGTTTCTATAGCTAGACCAGAAACAGAAATTCTGTGTCTCCGCGTGCGTGCGTGTACATGCGCTTTAGTGTGTGAAGCTGCGTACCACCTTTGCATACGCGACTAGGTGCCGACGACGATTTGCTTTAGGTGTGTGTTAGTCATAGGATTAGTCCGGTTTTTTTTTTTTGTAGCTCCTATTTTTGTTTCATTTTGGCGTGCTTTCGTGTGTGTGTGGGTGCGATTGAAGATTAAATGCACATACTTTTCATAACGCAACGATCTAAAGTGTGCTGTTGTGCACGCGTGTGTTGGAAGACTGTTCCCTTCGCACATACACATCTATTAAGCAAACGGTGTGTTGTACCTTTTTCAAGGGTATCCCTTTTTCGTGTGACGATTGGGTGTAGTAGTAGTAGTAGTAGTGGCGCTGTGCATGCTCTTTGTTGCCTGTATTGCTCGTTGACTCTATTGACAAATGGTGAATTCTTTTTTTGCTGTTGCGTGGGTGGCTCTTCACCAAGCGACACACACACACATACAGCTCGCATTCCGTTAGTGTGTTGTTCCCGGCTCTCTGCTACACACCGCGCACGACGACAGCCGAGTCGTGCATTATTTGCTCCTAATATATTGCCTTTTATGTGTGTGACGTGTGGTCGCGGTTTAGTTGAAGGCGTGTTGTTATTAAAATAAGGGAATGGAATTCGGGTTTTTTTTATTACCGTGCACGCGTGTTGCGTTACGACTCGATTAACGATAAAAATGATTTAAAAACTCCAGTAAACAAAAAACCCGAGGGTGGTGAAACGTTCATTCTATCACACCCATAAACAATGTGTCAAAAGCAGAATGGTGTATCTGCATATTTGCATAACGTTTGGAATGGCGAGCGAAACCGAAAGAGGAAACATTAAATTTGTGAGGTTGGAAAAAATACACCCAAAGCGGAGAAGAGTTAATAGTAATGGATAATCATAAATAATAGGCAGCTTTATAATTAACAAACATACAAAGCGCGCAAACCCCTGCGGATGACAAATTAGTTAAACAAAACCGACGCCCTCTGCCAAAACAGTGGTCAAAATGGAACGCGTGTGGGGCTTTGCTAACAAAATGTGGAGCAAAAGTGAGAGTGGTTTGTGTGTGTGCGTGGCTCAAACAACAACAAAAACGCCCAGCATGTGCTTTTTTTTTGGTTCGACGGACGGAAATATCATTTAGTGATTGAAGATGGATTTTTCCCCCGGAAGGCCCCAAAAGGGGAAGAGGAAACATTTATAATATCCGCACAAGCACACAAGCACGCTTACACGGACGGAAGTGATGCAAAAGTAGTAGTCGCTCCCACCACTGTGTATGTGTGTGTACAGGTAACAAAACGGCAGCAAAACGGTCTTGTGAGTGTTTTCTTTTTCTTTCCCTCGTGACGTGTGCGGCTGCTGGTGGCAACGGTTGATGTTGTTGTTGTTGTGCTCACTGTGATGCATCCGATGCGCGTTTACCACCATTTCCAGGTGCAACAGCAGCAGCAGCATCGCGATCTCGCTGCGATAGTTTGCTTCCTTCACTCTCTCTCTCTCCCCATGCACACACACACACCCCTTTCTCTACTTTTTCCCTGTGTATAAAGTGCTGTTTTTGTTGCTCGTGCCAGGTGAAAGTGAAGACGGCGAACTTGTCGGCAAACGTCGTCGCTGTCTCTCGGTGTGTGTGTGTGTGTTGGTATTCTATGATGCGCGCGTGAGGTGAGATGAACGATAACACAAACCCTGTGCGGTTTCTAAGCAGTTGCGATGCTGGTGTGTGCAGTTGCTGTCATTTGCACGCATCGGTCATGTTCAGCATCTATCGCACGCTCTCTCATCCCTGGGCAGTGTGTGTGGTAGTGCGTTTAGCGAGCAAACCTTTTTGTCGCATTTGGCAGCGATTCTGGTGTGTTTTTGCTGCTACCTGATGGCCGCCTATTTGCTGTTGCCCTTCAGCACCTTGTGCTGCTGTGTGTACCTTTATGCGGGTTGCTTTTGCTTTGCTTATTACATCCCACACACAGAAGACTGCATTTCGAATCGAAGTGCGGCTGTCAGCGGCTACCTCCGGATGTGCTCTTAGTACACCACTACTACACTGTCGATGCGACAGATGTCGCGCTGTCTAAAGTGTGTTTGTTGCGCTGTTTTACCCGTGCCTACTAATACACACGGCTCCCCGACTGTGACTGTGTGTGGTGCCCTCCCGGGGTTTTGCAAATGCGGAAGGGCGGGGAGAAAACCCTTTCGGTCTTACGCCATGTGCATTTTATGACCGTGTGTGTGTGTGTGTTTTTGGGAGGGTGTACTACAGTAACAAAACACATTGCAATATATACGCGATGGATGGTTGAATCGTTGAATTACGCAGCCTAAATGTCTCGATTGCTATCCATCTTCGCCGTTTGCTCCCGGTGGCGCCGCACACCGCTCAGGTGCGTTGGCCAGAATATGTCAATCACTACTCACGACTCGTGGGTTTGTTGCGGGGGTCTTGTTTGAACTTTGAAGCAGGCCGGCCTTTGTGCCTGCCTTGCCGCCAGTCCGGGAGGGTCGGGAGAAGGGATGGGTTTTAGAGCAAATAATAAAACACCAAAGAGCCAACGCACCATAAAGCAATAACGTACTATCGAGCACAGATCGGTAGCAGTAAAGTAGTGCATATGACGAGTTTGATTAAGGGATTGAGTCAATGTAATTGAACTCATCAGTGCACAAGAAGGTACTTAGTGAGTTAATTAGTCCTAGTTGTCAAGAAATTATTTGTTTTCGCTATTTGATGTAGTAGTAACGAATTATTTTGATTCTTTTGCCCTTTATATTAAGCTTTTTGCTACTGAAATATGATGTATCGGTCCTGTATGGATGATGTTACACCAACATAATAACAGAAAGAGATATTGTTCTTCATTGTTCTATTGAAGCGTTTCAGCGACTAGAACAATTTGGGTGTTGTTTATTGTTTTGAATCATTGAAGACATCATCCTAACACTTCATCCTGCACATACCGATTACATTAGGTACTAATCTTGATTATTAGGCCTGTCATATAGCGTTTGACATCCGAGAGAACTCACTCGAACGATTTTTGTATTTTTTGAGAAGTTGTATTCCCGTTGGCGTAAAGGTTGCTAGATTCTAGTCGATGAATCAAAAATTGGCATCATATCTCGAATTGAGTAGCCTAATTAGACAGAGTTTCTGCAGACCTCTCAAGCAGGCGAAAACACCCAAATTCACCCTTTCAACATGAATAGAGTGATATCTCTCTAAGAAGATGTAATCTCTTCAAGATGAATTATTTCTTTAAGATGAACATTTTGACGGTCCCGTCATATTCCATACATTTTATGTCTCAAGATGATTATCAAGATGAATTTTCTCCCTATTGCGAATGTTGTCTCAGTTGCATATGCGATTTGGCAGCTAAATTCTTTAAGATGAATTTTAAGATGATAGTTCAAAAACATATTGGTCCAGGTTTTTCTCGCGTTTTCTTGGATGCTTCATAGCAACACTTTCATTAGTTTTCCTCAACATGAATAGCTCTCTAAAGTGATGGTTCCTTGAAGAATCACCTTTGAGAGATTTCACTATATATCAATAAACAAATTTAACATATTTCCCATAAAATTATGGAAATAGTTCATTTCAAACAGGTTTTTACTTAATTAGTTTAGTTTAAATGCACTCCATCCGCCGGTTGCTCTGACCAACTGTCAACAATTCTAAAACAAGTACAAAAAAGACAACAACGAGGCATACTAAAGAGCACATAAGTAGTGTACATAAGTGTACATATGTACCTACGGTAATGGATGAATGGAGAAGTTACTTAGAAGAGACATATCAGGCGTAAAAAGGAAATTCTTCTGTCAAGGACCTATTTTTGTAGCTATCTAACTTATTAAATTTATCACCTGCCACTTTGAGAATTGGTTCGTCATAGCAATTATCAATATGTTCCTATTTCTTCGGAGATATTGCGAGATCTTTCCATTCGCACTGCTAAATTTGCTATCATAGTAAAACATACTTACCATGACCGTCAGCGCCATCTGGTGCAATCAGCAGAAACTGAGCGGTGTACTATTCTTAAATGTTAACCATTAAAATCACTCTCAACGGCTCTGCTGTGCTCGCCGGTGCCTGGTCTGGTGGGCGATTACCATAGATGGTACGAGCATTCTGCCCTATTCTTGACCCTTCATTTATTAACTGTAACTGGGCAACATCTTTTACATTGACGGTCTCTTTCGGTCCACCATATTCATCGCTTCCGTGGCACTCACTCCACAGAGGAGTCCGCTTTTCGAATTCAGTGTACGATTGCGATCGTGCGCCGTGTGTGATGATGTCTTACTTGAATTGTGCGATGAGAGAGCGCTGGTTCGCGCCCGCACCCGTGTCCCGGCCGATCGTCACACTTATTGTCCGTCCGATCTCGATGCAGCTGTGAGTTCGTTAGCTCCCTTTGCTTACCCTCCTGCTTATCCCCCCCCGGTACGATGTGTGTACCCACCCACCTCCCCCGGGTGGTGGGGGTTCAGTGTCGCTGTTTGTCGTCCGTCGGTGTCAACCGAAAACAAGCGAATCGCCAGCACCTATTTTTAAAAACGAAATTAGCCATAAAAGCGTGTGGCATACAAGCCAGAAGATGCAAGACAGGGCGCGAGCGCGCGAGCACGATCTCGCTCGCGTTCCTCGCGGATAAAGCGTGGTGTGTAAAGTGGCCCCCCGTCCGTCCGTCGCCTGCACGATGAACAGCAAGATGCCGACGAGATACAAACAACCACTTCCCGTAGGTGTGTGCTGAAGCAGAGGAGGGGGTGTTAAAGAAAGGGGTGCTTCGATGGGGGCTCTGACGAGACAATCGGTTGATATCTCACAGTGTGTGTGTGTGTGTGTGTTTTTTTTTTTCGGTAACTATTGTACACGGGACTATTGCGGGATGTCACGGCATCGAAGGGCAAAAAGAGCTCTAGAGTGGGACGGGGATGGGGTAATTTAAGCGAAACAGACACACACAATAGAAACACTCTCAGCAGGAGGTAGGGTGGTCCTGGGGCGAATGATTGGTGGCATGAAATTATGCTTTTTTTTACTGTTTTTGATTCAACTCCCTTGTCCTTCCCTCCCTTCTATATTGGACAAAGTTATTAGAGAGGAAAGAGGGCTGCTTGAAATGTTAAAAAGTAATTCGGACAAAAACCGCTAGAAATAGGAAATAGGAATATAAGATAGAGCAAGTGAGAAAGAAGAAATGCAGAGAGAGTGAAATGCAAGGTGGATCATTCAGCAAGACCGAATGATCCCCTCGGGAAGGGTGGGTTGCGATGGAAATCTATGAGTGCTTGATGCATTTTCGTGCACAGGAATGCGTGAGCACCACTCACTCTTTTTTCCGGTTTCCCAACTCACGCTCTCTAAACGGAGCTCTCTCTCGCGAGCAGTGAGCGAGAATGAGTGACCGATTTTCCACGGAACGAGCGAGCTCTCATCTTCTCGTTGAACGGGATTGGGAAATGTTAACAGCGATGCTCGTTTTTCCTCTGCCATAATTCGCCACAAGGGGTACGCTTGCAGCACACTGTTTTTTCGACGTTTTTCCTCGATAATTGTGTGTATATAGTTTCCGATTTCGGCAAAGGGAAAATTTGTCACCAAAATCATGATGTTATTTCATCCATCGCTTCTCCCTCTCTTCTCCCTCTATGCTTTCTCAACCGTTTCCAAAGTTTAACTAAAGCGACTGATACAACAGTTAAACGGATTAGGTGGAGAAATTTATTTCTGTAGATTTGATTTCGGCCCCATTCGGTTCTCGCTTTGCTCGCTTTTATTTTATTAAATCTCCGCTCCGCGTGGTCACACATCCATGCAGAAAAGGATAAAAATTATGCTAAATGCTTCCCTATACGGGTTGGATTGGACGAGTTTGGCGAGCGAGAACGTTCTAGCCCCCCCCCTCCTTTTTTAAAGCGTTTCCTCGTCCCGTGTTTTCCCCGTGTACGTGCAAATCGTACGGCGGAAATCCAACCGATGAAACGCGGACTAACTTTTCCGGCAAACTTTGCTAAAACTATGCGATACATTTGCTTAGCTTCCTCTTCAACACCACCCTCCTCCTAGTACCGCGTTTTCCCCCTCTCTCACACACACCCACCCATGCAGCACAATTGGATATTGAAATTCCAACGGTGTGTAGAACCAAGCGATCGTGTTCCAGGTTGGTAGGGAAATTCTTCGCCCCTACCACAGTTCGGTTGGGAGGATGTGATGGTGGTTAGAAGGCGGATTGTGGGGGTCTGTGGAGATTAAAAGAGCGAAGTGAGGATCGGTTTTCGCTTCCAGTTTTCGAACAAAATGTAGGGCAAAGTGTCTCGGGCTGTTGGTGGTGCTGGTGGTGGGGATGGTACATGGTGCTACGATAAGTGAAATCTCACTGGAATTTCTCCAGACACACACACACGCACACACACAGGACGCTCTAGACTGTGCGGGTAGACCGGCTGGCCTTTGAAGACGTCGCTGCTGTGAGCAGCATTATGTAAAATTATGCATTTTATGCAATTATCGTCCCACATCGTTACCGGTGGTGGCACACGCTCCGCAAACACACGCACACACTCAGCCACACAAACCTCCAGTACAAGGAGACCGGGTCTGTCTGCATGTCCGGACGGGGTGCGGCGCCTGCAGGAGACTCACCGAGTAATAATTAAACGATCGTTTTCTGGTTCTGAACGAGCGTCTCGTGGCAACTTGACTTTACTCTCGGGTGTATGTTTTTCCGTTGCCGACGGGTTGCCCTGGACACAAACACACAAAAACATACAACCAACAGTTGGTGAACTTCCTGTTTGGGAGGATGTACTTGCTTGACTTGTAAAGTCAAACCGGCTGACGGAGTAGATAATTTGATGAAGGACTCGGAGAAATGAGTGAATTTTGCTTCAAAAATCTATTTGCAATTTATTCAAATTACATGCGGTTCAACGCAAAGAAAATGCACTTTGTAATGAAGCATTGCACAAAATTAATCAACCAGATGGTTACGACTTTGTGGTTTTACAATGAAATGCTTTTGTTTTACTTTCGTTGTGGATAAATTTTACAGCCAAGTCATCAATTTTTAACTCCAAGTCAAGTATTGTCAACATTCAGAATGTTTTATTTTGATAAAACTGTTTGTTCCAAAACTTGTCAATTCGAGTCACACAATTAATATTTGTAATATAGTAACAAGAATATTATAATTCTGAATGTTTTAATGAAGACATTTAAGTCGTTATGGATTCTCAGGAGTTAAAAATGGTTCATCAGTTTTTTCTCTAGAAACAATGAAGTTGCAGGTTTTAAAGATCTTGTAAAATAACATAAATGTTGTCAACAAACTGCTCAAATATCTGGCGAAAATGGTTGACTTACAGGCAGAAATAGGTGTCTTAAAGCCACAATGTAGCCACAATGTCTGTATTTTATACGGAAGGTGCAGGATGTGTGCTTTGTGTAAATGATTTTGGCATGTTAATTCATACTTCTACTAAGTATTATGAAGCTGCACAAAATGAGTAATTTTTGAAGTAAAACAAATGAAGTTTTGATACATTTGATGTTTGATTATTGTTCGATCGAATAGAAAATGGAGTTGCCAGTCCACCAATACTGGGCATTATTGTGTAACCCAAGCTTCGATAATCGGGTCCTCCCCCGAGTGTGTCCTGCTGGTTCTACCAGGAGCGCACCGAACATAACCTACATTTCTCCATCTCTCCAATCGCTCGCGCTCTCGGTGGAAAACTGTCCTTTTGCTTCTTCTCCCCGGTTATGACGACCCTCGCCAATAGTTTTTGCGAGCACACAACACTCACGCTGCCGGGACACAGATGTGCCGTTCTAATCGATATTTTCTCAATGGTGTCCAAGACTGGAACAGCAAAGGCACGAGATATTCTGCATCCGTCAGCAGATATTCCGTACTGCTCTTTGTAGTACTTTTGTGCTCGCCAGTGTGTTCGATATGGACAGACTCCAGCATCCTGGCTCAGATTGGAGCTGAAATGGACGTTTGTGGTTCGCGCACGTGGGAAGTGCGCTTTGTTTTTATGGTGCTTCTTCTGTATAATGCTCGCTCACCTACCTCACCAGGTGGTAGAATGAATGAGCTTCTAGCGCGCTCTAACCGAATTAATTACAATCAGGGCCATAAACTGACGATTTGTTGGGGGTAAACTGTTGTTTACAGCGATCTTAAAAGTTACTGATAATGGTGCCGAGTTAGACCGGTAGACGACCACTTGTCGGGAAACGTTATCAAACCGAAAGGGATGTCCTATGATAATGAACGCAACCACCCCTCACTCGTATTGTTTGAATGAACCGGGAACATATCTTATCACATTCGTGTGCACACTGATAAACGGCATAATCTTTCCCCATGGGGTTGGTCAAAGCTGTTGTGTCCGACCGGTTATTTTTTATCATTTCTCTGCCACAGTGAGACTGGTTGTGGAATGTTGATTGATACGTTTGTTTTTGTTTGAGCGTTGTTGCATTCCCGTTAGTAGCTTGGAATTCTATTCTTGAAACAAATTGCAAATAAATTAAATTTACCATAGACTTGAGTTTATCCAATAAATCCTGAACAGCATATTAAGATTTATACTTTATTCGGAGAGCAAAATCCTTTTAACAAGACGTTTCTAATTGCAAACGCCCTCTTTTGGCAAATGTCAAAAGTAAAGATGGGACGCTTTTTTACATTTAAACCCCTTTCCCATTGGTACATTCCTTACTCTAGGACAGATACTAAATCCATGCAGAATTTCTTGCCAACCATGCATAAAATTCGTTTAAACCCTTGCATGAGCAAATTCATTCTAAATTAATTAATTCCGTGCATTTCGTAATCCTTCCGCCGCGTCTCGCCCAAAAAAAAACATGATTTGTTGCCGAGAACGAAACGGAACTTACTTGGAAGCGTAGAAACTCAGAGCTTTTCTTCGATTTGACTGTGCCAAGTGAAATTCCTCCCAAGTTTCACTGCACGACTTGCAGCATCATAGGTATATTACGGATCAAGGCGCTTTTACGGGGAAACATTTAAAAGCGAGGCTTGGATTTACTGCAGCGAGTTGAGTTTGATACCCAACGGTTGTCGTTTGTCTGCCGCAGTTACTTCGCTGTACGCGACGGTAAGGAAGGAGAATTAATCATTGCTTAATTTTGTGCTCTCGCACGGTTTGAACTATTTTTCTTAAGTACATTTGCACAATTACTCTTGCTGTAGGACTGTAACAATTTTGGCAAAGAAAGATATTTACTTTATATATTCTTAAATGCATTTGCCGAGGGCTGTTGTGTTTCCTAAGTACATTATTGTTGTGTTTGTGTGTATGTTTGGTAAGAAAATAGCAGCAGTACATGCTGTGTGCCATTGATAATGATAGGCAATGCTGCAATTTTTTGAACCGAAATGAGAAACGAAAACAAAAAAGCATATAACAGCACACGAAGAAGCTGCCCCATTTGTCTAACAACATCAAGTAGAAAAGAACCGGGAAGAAAGCAAATGAATGCATGTGTAGCAGAGAGGGGGTACACTTCGCTGCGGTGTTGTGGGATTGTTTTGCCCATTTACCAACCCCATCACGCGACGCTCTTCCGCTCAAACGGCCGTGTTGTACGCTTGGTTTTGTGTCAACTATTGGCCGGCTGGTTGGTTGGTTGGTAGCGCTGTGGCCCAGAGGCGCACGGACGAGCGACGAGCGGGAATGATAATCACTTTTTGGTTGATTTTTCGCTCGAACACAATTAAAAATAGCCCTTGTGAAAATCGTCGTCCCCACCATCTCTCATTGCAGCAGATTTGTGTCGTTTGCAAAAACTTCTTCGTCCTCTTCTTGTAATGCACGATCATCATACACGGGTGGTGTGTTGCGGCGCGAAAGGGAAATGAAAGTGGCTTCTTTTAATTCTATTTTGCGGAATCCGAATCGACGCCATCACCACCGTTACCATCATCCTGTCGTAGTTCCTGTGGTGTGGTTGGTGAACCTTTGGCGCGAAGGTGATGAAAGAATAAAGAGATGAGGAATAAATGGCCTCAAACCTAAGCGGCACAACAGTCACAGATTAAATTGTAACATTTAACAAAAGCTACAAAACGCTTAATGGGTTGCAAATATGGTAAGAGGGGGAATTTAGTAAGAAAGTGGAAAGAAGGAAAGCGGCAAGTTTATTGAATTAAACGCACCTTTTCGTGTATTTGTGGGGAGGTCTCAATAAATACGTTGGGTTCAAGAAATGATCAAATTAAAAGTGATGCATACAGCTTTTTAACCACCTTACTTGCTGTTGACGAAAACGCGAAGGCAAAGGGGAGAGTGAGTAGTGTGCGATATTTAAACTGTTTTCCCTCCCGGTGGCCCCGTAAATGTGTGTTTCGGTTTGGCGGACCATCTCCTTCCGACACGCGCCACCGAAAGGCTGGTTCGCTCGATGAAACATTTTCCCCTATTTTTTCTACTACCCTGCTCCCCGAAAATCCGCTTGCAGCCATATTATGCACAACCATTATACCCGCAGCATTTGCGGTTGCTGCTTCAGAATGATGAAAATTTGCTGAAATTACGCCTCTTGTATACATACACACTGATCAATCTCACTGTCTCTCTCTTCTTTCTTGGTGTACAGTTGGCTTGGTAGAGAGGGAAAGGCTTGGTACAGATTTTGTTTAATTCAACTATAATGACACATTTTTTGGCTCATTTAAAGGAAGAAGAGCGTGCTGCCGACCGCCGGAGAGATGGTTTCCGCATTTCTTCGGCGAGAAACGAGAGGCATAGAGATTAGTTAAGACATGCTAACATGTTTTTTTTTACAGTCGGGTAGACATTTCCCAAAAAAATTCTCAAAACAAACTATGTTTTGGTGAAAAACCATACATTAATGCACCAAAGTCAGAAGGATTATGTGTTATACTGTTGTGTCGTGTGTTAATTTGTATATCTTGTCAAATAATCTTCAGACACATACGGATTCCTCTCCGAATGTCGAATAAAATAAATATGTCATGTGTAGTTGACATTTGCAGCTCTAAATTCACGGCCTTATTATTTAAAATCTTTTTCTTTGACACGAGGAACGGTTTGACGATGCTAAGTAAGTTTTCAAATGTTTCATTATCTTTAACTTCTACCAAATCATGGAGAAATTAATAAGTTTTTAAGAGTTTCTCTAAATGATACTAGATGGGATTCGATCTTTTGACTTCTGTTGTGCTTCACCAGCAGCATTTACTTACGGCTATTTATGGTAGCGTCAAGCTGTGCCGTTTAATTTCAACCATACTCAGGGTGAATAATGTACATGAATGCAACATTCGATCCTTTAAATTTAATAATAAAATATCTAATATCATTGACATTATACTTGAAACTTTAACGAAGAATATTTGTGACGCGTGCTTTTGGCCAAAAGGCTCCTGTACTTTACATTTTATTAAAATATTTGCATAATACAATTCGCCGATCACCGGTAACAGTTACCGACCGGTAGCAAAACTTTACTTTTTTCCAAAACAATTGCTAACATTGTATCTAGCGCAATGCGCCCCGCTTTTTTGTTGCTCACTTCTGTTCATCTAAAAAGGCATAATTTCTTCCAAGCGGCCGCCACCACCACCATCCGTTATAACTTTATCCAATTCATCACAGCATGAACCTCTGGGGTTTTTTTTCTTCTGTTCTTGCCTAAGCGTACAGTTTGAGATTCGAGAAAGGTTGCCTACACTTGCCGATTACCCTACGGGCTTTCCCTCCTATCATCTGACCTTCAGCATTCATTACGCGCTTTATCAGCAGCGCAGCAGCGGTGGCGTCGGCGTTATCGCCGGTTGATTTATGTTGGAAAATTGTTCACTCAAAATTTATTTCATTTGAAGCGCTTCTTCGGGAACCGGGAGCAAAAGAACCGTGTAGATTAACTATGTGGGTGTGTGTGTGTGCTCTGCTATCACCCAGTTTATAATGTTTATCTTCAACTCTATGAAATTGGATAAAAGACGACATGCTTAAGATTTTAATGAGCGTGTGTTTACATTGCTTTCGCGCGTATAAATTTGCCAATCAAATTAATGTGTGTGTGTGTTTTTGGGCAAACTTTTATCAAGAATTAGTACATCAAGCTGCATAATTAGCAATTATTTTGGGATGAAAATGATACATCTTTAAATATACGCCGCGCAGAAGCTGGGAATGAGTCACCGCCCCAAGAAAACAAATGCCGGAAACACGTTGGCCACTCTCCTCTGGCGGTCGCAAACCGTTTGTCAGCCAACTTTCATCGCACTTGTTGTGTGTTCGTGTGTGTGTGCGTGTGCGTAGTTTGTTGTACAGAATGGACCTGTTCAGGCACTTGCCCTCGAGTTAGGGCCTCGGGTTAGGCGGGATGAATGCCGCCTTCTCCTGGTCATCTCACAACCATCACCACCGTCAGCTGATGATGGTGGCGACGGGTGACGATGGGCGGCGTTTGCCGGAAAGTGAAGCTTTCGCACTCGAATCCGACCTTAAGTCACTCACCATCCTCCTTCCCTGTCCCGTGAAGGGGAGAGCTTACGAGTCATGTACAAATGCAAACGCTCTTGGCTCTGCGGACACTGGCGCGAAACTGGCGGAGACGGACGGCAGAAATTTCTCCTCGCGGCCCAAAACAGACCTGTGTGTCGACTGCGTTTTTTTGTTGTGCGTGAGACGCTGTGTAGTTAAGTGTGTGCCCGCTGTGCGAGTTGGTTGGAGTCGGTGTGATCCGGTTTTTGATTTTAGGTCGTCCGCTTGTTGAGAGTTAAAACTGCGAGAGTTTAAAGATACTCGAAAGAGAAAGAGAATGATTGAGGGACACCAGCCGGAGTGTGTGTGTGGGTGAAGGGTTTAAGGGGGTGTCCTCTGTGGTACGATTAGTTGGGTAGCTTTATTTGAAGATTTAATCAAGCAACGGCAGGTGCAACAGCAACAGCAACAGTGTGTGTTGTGCGGACTTTATCGCACAATATCGTTTACAAAACTACACTGCCGTGGCACTAATTGCATTTGATGCATTTTTTTCTTGGAGGCGTACCCAACCTTGAGTGTGGGTTTTTTTATGTTATAAAATGCTTCTAGAGATTGTTGTTACATGAATCGTGCTGTTGGCGCTACAAGTTGTATGCTGTATTAGCTTTGAATTACACTTTAAACGAAACGTCAAGCTGAACTTTTCAATATCAATCATTAAATGAAACGAATGCTGCAATATTGTTTACATTTTTTTCTCAAAATTTTTAAATTTCCTGAATAATGTTTGGGCTGCTGAAAGTGGTAGTCATCTACATAGCTCTATTAACCGTTCCGACGATCCAAACGATGCTTCTGTGCATGCTGTAGAAAATCAATAAATGCGAATATCTGAAATATTTGCTCATTTAAAAAAAAACTTCCAATCATTCGTAATGAACATTCCCAGCTGATGTTGTTACACGTCAATTAATGAACGATTGGAAAGAGTAGGATGGAGAAATGCTCAACATTCTCTCGATACAATGTTGCTGAAACGTCTTCTTCGGGGGAGGGCGCTGATGTTACCTACATCGCATGCTGATGAGCGCATTCGTATCGCACCGTTGTTCCATCCTGTTCAGATCACATGAGGCGCTGCTTAGGCACACACTCCCAGGAATGCAATGCTTTACGTGTTCACGATTGCCATCCGCTGTGGTGTGGGTTTGTGTGCGCGTGAGTGGTCGATTAAACCGAGCAACAGCCTACAAAAAAAAGCGACAACGATCAGTATTTGCTCAACAGCAGCATGCACGCGCGCGGAGCACACGCGAAAGCTCGACGCGCGTCTTGAGCGCTTTTTTTGCCGCCGCTGTCCCAGCCCTTAACGCTCAGCGTCATCTCTCCCCTCTCGCTTGACTGTTGGGGAATTTGTTTGTTTGATGGTTTTGCTTGCTTGCCCCGTCTTCTCTTCTCCAGTGAGCGCCCAGTTGCGCCCGTGCGTGTGTGTCTTGCGCGAGAGAGAGTGTTTCCATCCTTTCACTTTCCACCTATTGAAACTGCCCACTGCCTGGATTGGATGCCGTGTGTGCGTGTACTGCCCGCGGGCGATTAGGCGAGCTCCAAAACGGGCCGACTGATCAGGTCGATCGCGGCCGGTCGGTGGCCCTACAATTCCCCGTCTTGCGAGACACGATCGGATGATGAATCAGATAAGGAGATGATGTTAATCTGTATCTGCGTTTGAACGATCTACACTAGCGGGCTGGAAATGTTTCCTATAATTATTAGGTTAAATAATTAATGCATATTTCCTCTAGTTATACGGTCACATAACCCCTGATTAATTTTGTTTAGTGTGTCTCAAAGTTAATCAACAGCTTTACAGGCACTACTCTCATCACTTAGATTTAAATGCTGAAGCATTTGCTCTGGAACTAATTATCCTGGACCATAATTTTAATCACACTTCCACCACTGCCCACAAAAAGCCCACGAAAACCCTTGGTGGACAGTAATGACTCCGTAAAAGTAACATTTTACTCCCCGAGGGAGAAAAAGCCATAATTTAATAAGAAAATTATAATGTTTTCCTTATGTCTATGCGTCTTTCCAGCGCTGCGGTCCCGTTCAGAGGACAACAAAGCGCCCCCAAAAACCGTTACATCGCGTCCATGCTTCAAACCACCCATCAATGAATGTCACTTTCGAATGGACCGAATATTGTGATCCTAAAAAAGAGAGAGAAAGAGAGAGTGTGGGGTTTGCCGTAGAAAAGCTTTTCATTTCCTCGACTGTTTTTCCCCAATCGCCCTTTTCACTTCGTCTTGCGTCGCCCGGTTGAAGAAGCCTGTGCCCGTAAAATAAGGCAATTAAATTTTCATATTTTCCTCCCTCATGCATCCCGACGGGGAGCATACGACAACGGTTTGTGTGTCTGTGTGTGATGGTCGTGTTTTATTATTGTCATTAAAAAGCCTTACTCGAAGCGCGGTGATGTTGTGGGTCACGCGCATGGCTACGAGGATGGGACAACGGTCCCAGAAGGACCTTTTAAGATTTTTCTGACCGTCTAATTTTATTATGGTTCATTCTCTATTCTCCTCCGGCCGAATGGTGTACGTAGTTGGCTTTCCACTTCTGCCGTCTCAAGAACTGGATGGGGAAAAGGGGAATGAAGGATGATGATGATGATACGGGTCTCTCAAATCGAAATCCCCTGGACCGGATCATGGGATCAGGAGCGAGCGACATACAAAAAGGGGAAGGAGAGAAAAGGACTAGAAGATGGGAGCGTTGGGATTGTTGAGGCCAAAATTCTATTTACATTTTCCTGCCCGGCCAGTTTTCCTCTCAGAAAGGGAGTTTTTGATGTCGTAACTCCATTTTCATTCCCGGTGTAATAATGTTTCCATTTACCTTTTGGCCCCGTCGGTTGCCGTCGTTATCGCAGGTTTTAGTGATGCCCGCATTCGCGTCGCACATATCCTTTTCCACGGTGTGCTCTATCTGCTTGGTTTACATAAGGAAGGGTATGGCAGGGAAGGATAACGAATGGACTATGTTAATGATGGGACAAAATATTGACCATCTTTTATTAATTACGTTTGCCTTGTTGGAATTCTTCAGCACAGTGACGGGTTTGGTAGTTCCTCGATGTGATGTGCATGAAAACCTACGCAATGGACTGTTATTCAAGAATTCAGGAAAATAGTAGGATTCTTGGCTTTTGAGAAAAGACCGCTCTTGCTAAAATGTGAACTCAAGATCTGTTCTTGCAAGTTATTGTATCTTTTTGTGAAGCACAACTTCTCTACGTCTACTAGAGTGTGGTATAGGCCCAATCATATCTCTTTCGACAAGCTTCTCCAAGACTCCCAATATATAAATGCTTTGAATAATCCATACCAAAGTCTCCGTGCTTTTGTTGTACGTCTTTGTATTTCCCGGGGCTGTATCTTAATTTCCCACTCGCATCCATCTTCCGCCTCATGTTTTGACCCACATACAAATGCTTCTACCACTCGATAGAAGCACTTTTTCTTCAATCTTCAACCATTGAGCCTACCAACACCGTGTTAGGATCGTCGTACGGCAGCGTTTTTCCAACGACTCGGCTGCGTTGTTCGCATTCCTGGTTGGAATTTCTCCCTCTTCCCATATCTTGTTCACCAGCATTTGGTTTACACGGAGGCGTGTAATGTTGTGACAGAAAAGTTTGTACATTACAAAAATGGGATGACTGTATATGTAGCACGTTATAATGCATTTCCTTATTCTTCCTGTTTTCATTCTTTAAAGTTACATTATTTTCCTCAATTTTGTACAATCGCGCACAATAACCGTGTGCGCCTACTATTACGCTCACCAGTGTAACATACGCGTGTCGCGTTCACTTGCTCCTCTTCGACTTGCCATTCAGATTACGCTGACTCTGGTTAATGCACCTCTACATACATCCCCACTACCCGCTCCCGATCGACAGCGTTCTTCCTCGCACCAGCACCCCTTCAAACATCCCCTTCACGGCCCTTATTCGTTCATGCGCCCAAAACTTTCTTCCGCAGGGGTCGCCTCGTGGCCATGGGGAGGGTTTCTCTTTCCTCTTCTTCTCCTTTTTTGTCGCTGCTGGGGCCCTGTTCAAGCTTTCGGACTCATTCATCTCTTTACTGTTTGTGATGTGTGTGTGTGTGTGTGTGTGTGTGTGTGTGTGCGTGTGTGTTAGTGATGATGGTGGTAGACTACCAGCAGCAGCATCAGTGAAGACTTGCTGGCGGCAAGTTCATTCCAAGCGCTCGCGCGCGTCTTTGTGCGTACATATTGAAGGGATGAGTGGTGTGAGATGAAGCGGGGGAAATCAGGAGGTAACTTTTACTTTCCACTCTTTTTTCGTTCTCTCCCTCTACTGCCCCCCCCCTCCACCAGGAACATTACTATCAAAGTTGTTTAGTTGGGATTTTGTTTTGGCTGTATCTCGATTGATTGAACGAGGTAGCATCCTCCCCCCCCCACAATTCCACCACTTGCCTGGCTTTGTAGTAGTTGGTGGGGGTCGTAGCAGTGTTGCCAGTGCTGTCCTTCGCTTATTGCACCTGTGTGTAACGGGAAGGGCGATAAAAACAAAATGCACACGGGGCCCCACCGAGTGTGACAGTTTGATGAGCTTTTCTTTAAACCTTCCTGCTTCTTCTTCCGCTCTCTGAGCAGTAGGGGGTCAATAAATGTTTCTTTTATGCGTTTTCCCTTTAAAGTTACATTCGCTGCATTACCTCCCCCCCCCCCCCCTAAAAAAAGCTCTTTTCTCTTTTTCATCATTTCCCCTTCAATAAGGGGACCAGATAATCGGTTCATGTATTCCCTTGGGGCATTTTCCATCTCCCCACATTACTTCCCCTCGTTCGCCTTGTCAACCACAACTTCCGGGTTTTGTTTTTTTTCCTCTGGAGTGTTGCGTTTGTTTTTCTCTCTTTATGTTGTATTTGTTTTCGACCTTAACACAAAACCTCAGTCGGGGTGAAGTGGTGGGATGTGGTGGGACGTGGTACAATCTTTTCAACGTGCTGTATCTTTCCGTTCTATCACGGTTACAACATTCGATGAAATTAGCATGTTCTGAATGAAAAGCGCCCAGCGCGAATCGGACGAGTTGGGATGGAGGGGTGGGGGGGGGGGCGGCAACGAGCGCAAAAGTAAACCCCATTTTCCCCATTTGGCGCTCTCTCTCTCTCTCTTTTTGCATCGTGCTGGACAGAAAATTGAAAAGAAAACGACCACCCAAACGGGCGGGTTCGTGGGGGAGAAGGGAGGGTATTATCTGTGTCCCTAAATGTGCACATCCAAACAGAAGCCTAACAGAAATCTTTTTTTTTTTACTTTTTTTGTGTCCTTTGTTGTGTTTTCGTGGGTGTTTTCGTTGTGCGCTGGTTGGTCTGCTACGATACACGGGGAGTTCCTGTCGCTGTGCGATTTTCGGTCGAGATAAACAAAATCTCATTGAAGCAGAGGGTGGAAAAGCCGTAATGGTCTTTCGGGTGGAGCAGTTGTTCTCTGTATGTCTACTCCAGTGTGTACTTCCAGTTAGGTTAGTGTAAATAGTGAAAACTTGTTACGGTAAAAGTTATATGACTTTTACGCCGACAGTTTTACTAAACAATGCGTAATAGGAACAGATTTTGTAACTATACTCAGACATTATTGTCTAGAATTTGGTTGGAAACGCCCTAAAAATTGTCAAACAGTGCGTACAAAACACTTTCAACCCTAATACAAAACGTGCTGCCACCCTAAGAATGCTCTCTTGTCGAAGAAAATTACGCCCGATCCCCCAAAACTATCCGAGCCAAATCCGAGCGTAATGAACAGTAAAATTAAACATAAAATTCCACCACGAAAGTGAAATAAAGACTCTCTCTCGCTCTCTCTCTCTCTATCCCCATCGCCGCCGCCGGGCCAGCTAAATGCGTGCTCTCGGCGATTACGTAAAAGCATTCCGGTACGTGGAGCCTCCAAGCCTGGCGACAAAAGGCCGTGCAAAATGGAAGAATGAAAAAAAAAACAAACACCAAAGCACTAACTGGGCTCGCCCAAATCTCGCACAGACCGAAAAGCAGTCGCCTTGCACAGCGCCACTTAAACCCTTCAGAATGATGATAAAGCGAGCAGGAGTGCGAGCTGTTGTTGTTTCTCGGGCGACAAAGAACCGACGGGCACGACGACGACGACGACGACGCAGAGCTTGGGAAGCCCAACGAGAAGGAGGTGAGCCTTTTTTCGCTCCCTCTCCACGTCGCGCCGAGCTGCTTTTGTTCACCGACCGACCGACGGTTCGGCACCGGAAAAATGGCATACCGAAGATATGTTACCCCGGGACGGATGTGTATGCGCCGGGGAGGGGGGGGGGTGAGGTTGCCTCTCGTCCCCCGGGGAGGTCGCTCGGACGCCCAGCATCCGTGTGCCTATCGACGACGTTTCGTTTGCCTCGTCCCTCTTGACTGTGGTTTTTTGTGTGGAGCTTTCCGGGAGGGCGGAAAGAACGCCAGCAGTCACAACCACCACGAACGGCATTTGTTCTACTTCATACCACCAGCAGGGGGCTGATTTAACGCTGCTACGGTGTAATGTTTCGTCTTGTTTCGGTTCCGGCCGCGTCGCGTGCAGCGGCGTTGGAGTAAAGAGATCCGAGAGCGAGAAGAAGAAAAGAGAGTCTAGTGGAGCGCTAGAAACACGCTGTGTGGCGCTGGTGGTGGATATGATTTTCCGATCTCTATCGTTGGCTGTATTCCCATCCTGGGAGGGAAAAACTAAGCCACACTCACACACACACCATGATTGGGAATAGCGAATTTTTGGGCTCGCATTCAATTCCCATCAAACAAAAACGTGCAAACGAAAGAGGAACTTCGAGAACGAGAGAGAGCGAGCGATAGAGCGGAAAGTTTGGAGAAAAGTTACATCTCACATTTTCCAACAAAAGATTGGCTAGAACGTCTAGTTGGGAACGGTAATAGGTTAGAACGTTCGTGAAGACAAGAAGAGAAAAGCGCCGCCGAGATAGAGGGCAATGGTGTGGGATACAATAGTTCTTTTCCTTACGTGGCCTGTCCTCTCTCTCTCTCTCTCGTACTTCCTTTTCCCTCTCTAGAGGTAGATTGGGCGGGTGGGTGGTTAAAAATATCGATTTTTCCTGCCGAGACGACCGGGTTTGTCCGACGGTGAAGGAACTGCCGTTTGTAACACTTTCAAACATTGACGCCGCCACCACCCTTTTGCTTCATTCGATGTTCCGATGAGCCTTTTCCTCGAGGAGTAGCTACTACTACCACCGGATATGCTCTACAATGTGCTCTTCTGTGTGCGAGAGTTGTTAGCGCAGTTGAAGGATTTGCCTAGTGCGTTCTGGCGTAGCGCGTAGACCAGACCCGGGCCATGGGGTCCCTCGTCGCGAAGGCCATCAGTACCACCAGCAACAGCAGCAGCAGAAGACCTATCCTAGCTTGGTGTTATTATGATGATTTATTATCTACCGAGCATTACATCAACAAGAGAGCACATTAGCCTTGGACGGGGCTGGCTCTCGCCCACCTCGGTGTTGTTGCCAAAGAAGGTGGCAAGGACGATGATGATGGTGTAGCGAGTGTTAGTGCCACAAACGCAGCACTCTTTCGCTATCTGTCCGAAAGCGGTGGAAGGTGCCGTCGAACAATGGCGAACAGCGTTTCTAGCGGAGGAGTGCGCAACAATTCGCCATCCCCTTCTGGAATGATGCTTTGTTTGTTCGCGAGAAAATAGGAATTATCACCCTTGCACGCGTGCCGCTACGACGATTACAATGTAAAGTCGTACTGGGGCACTGGGCCGGTTGTGCCTTTTGGGCTAGTCGTGGATATATCTTTATCTCATTGTATTGGATCGCTGAAGAGCATTGGAATGAGAAGATACGGGAAGCACAAAACGAGATCGGATAAGAATTTGTTCAGTTTTATTTTTTTAATTCAGGAAGGAACTGCGTTAATCTGGTAGTTCTAGTTCTGCCAAACGCTTTTTCGATTCATATTCTAGATTTTTTAGATTATTTGATTAGTTTAACTATAGTAAATCATTCAGTTGGGATTGTTCCTACAAAACTTACATACCAGATTGATAGATACAATCGTATTCGACGATCCGAAGGAATTGATGATTTTTTATTCCGTCGTATGACGAAATCACACATCCGACGTTATCTGTCTAATCCCATACACAATTTTGAAAGCACGTCCTATACAAGCGTTCCGATGGCATACAGACTTCACCATTATTCCGAACTGCCCGTCGAACGAACCAAGTGACGATCAAACAAATCTGATCGATTAAATCAAAGACCTAGAACGAACCAAGGATGCAATGGCCCAGTTAATGTTTTAATCCCGATAACTAAAATTCAAAAAATTCGCATTATGCATTTAATAATTGTTTGGTTTTCGAATCTTAGTGAAAGAATAGGAGTAAACAAACTTTTATTCTATTGTGAAACATAATTTAAAACTATATTTTATCTTATTTGATAAAATATTTGTGAACATTTTGTTTTACTGCATACTGCAATAATCTTAATTGAAATTCTGAGGCTAGTTTGGCGCGTGGTTTTGTATGTTACATAATTTACCACTGACAATTGTCAAACTTCATACAAAAAAACTGATACATTAATGATAAAAGACATTTGGCTGAATGCTCTTCAATTCTTTGGAATGAACGATCTTGATCGTTAAAATTGTTCAAAAATGCGTTTACTGTTTTGCAAGTTATACGACTCTTTGTCACATTTTGGTTACATTTTTACTATTTTTGAAAATAAACAATTATAGTATTCTATAGTTTCAATGACTTATTCGCTGACTTTCCCATTTTTCAATGAATTAATTATCCTCGTTTGCTTGCTGACTGCCCTACTGGGAAGTGACTGTTTTCTTCTCCCCCTACTATGCTGTTTCCAATTTAAATGTGTCCATCTTTGTGTAATGATACATTTCCGCCTCAAAATCGGGGAGGATTAAATTACAAGAATTCCCCGAACGCTGCTGCATCAGCGTATCGCGCTGATGTAAATCCGATCCTGCTTATCTTGTTGAGAGACAGTTCACCACAAACCACCAGAAAGATCCAAAAGAAAAAGAAAGGAAAAAAGAAATGCTCCGGAACTTCTCAAAGTGACAACGAAAAATAACAACGCGGAAAACCCAAACGGCCGCCGACGGAAAAAAAGACAAATGGCACAAAAATTAAAAGCCCTTCGCGTCAGGACGAATTATTAACGCCAGCGCGGGGGGGATAACGCTTGCCTCGTCGCTAACTGGGTTTTCTTTTGTTTTTCTCTTGCCTTTCCCCGTCTTTAGTCATTCCGTGGGGGCAACCTGTTTTTCTGTCCGTGCTGTTTTTGCCTTTTTTGGTTGCCTCTGGTCCATTTTATTTCGTTAACGCCAACGACGGGGATAAAGGAAAATTCGATTTTCATTACCGTAACCAACAGCGAGACCTCAGTATAAGCGGCGTTTGTTGTATGTTTTTTCTTCTTTGGCCCCTTTTCCTCCATTTCTCTCCACCTTTTTTGGCATTAATTTTTGGCTGGACCAAAAATCATGCACCACCTGCCTGCCAACACGAAAGTTCACGGCTTTTTTTTTAGCTGCTCGCTCCTTCATCGTTCGCGGGTGATAATTACAGCAATTACCGGTGTCGGTGTTGGGAATTTGCCGAACTGCCGCAGAACTCAGGTGCAAACGAGAAGTTTCGTTGTATGATTTGTTGTAATTGTCGCGATTTGTGGAAAATTAATTTTGGATGACGGTTGGGTGGTGAAACACTCCATCATGGTTTCATCAGCGAAAGGAGAACGTTTTATTTATTGCATTTGCTTTTAATTGTTTTCTTGTTCTATTTCGGAAGATGTTCAACCTATAATTCAAATTAGGTGAACTGAATTCTACGTAAATGAAGTTGTATACAAGAAAATATCTGCCGTAAAAAAAGCAAGCAGCTGCCGTTGAAGAGATCAGATTAGATTAAAGCGCCATCTGATGGCAAATGCATTAAAATAGATTATACGGAAGGCTATAATTCTGGAGTGTTACTGAGTAGGTTCACTATATTTTTGTTATTACTTTGCTTTGCGCTCATATTTGACATTTAAGCCCTTTCACTTTTTTTTTGAATGTGCCTAAAGGACTCGCTTGTTTGCAATGTTACTTGGAAATGCTAAATAGTATAGCATACCTTTCTGCGTATATCCTTTTCCACTTTTCTCAAAGTTTGCCGTTTGATGTGTAATTTCCCGTGCTCTACTGTACACGTTGAAATTTCCCAAAACTCCCTAGCTAGCGCTATTTTCTCAACTTTGGGCTTGCTAGTAACAAAAAAGACTTTCACCCCTACTCCACACATTCTAACTCTCGGCAGCCATGCTTGCGTTCATGCGAATTAAAAGGGATGTGTGGATTGTGTGTGGTTTTTTCCCCCGTCCCAACAAAACGGACGAATCCCGCTTTTTGCCATCTGATGCCAACAATGTGAGTGTGGTGCAGGTTTTCGCAGTGGTGGAGAGTTAATTTGATTCGATTTGGGCTTCCACTACTACTATTACTACTGCCGTCGGAAGTTCGCGCCAAATTTGCCTGGCGAAAAGTTTGGATTTGGCGAGTTTGTGTGGGGTAAAGCTAACGTGCAAAAAGGGCTCGCCACCACACACTGTTCGAAGAGTTCCAGCCTCTCACCCAGAAAGCTACACCGAGCCCCGTTGCGCCCCACAAATTTCGATGAAATGTGATGAGGGTGTTGGTGTTGGTAGTGGGTACGATGAAGATAGCCAGCTAATTCCATGAATAAATAATCCTTACTCCTAATTCCGTCAACTTCGCCCGGATCGGATGGACTAGTCGTTCGCCCTCCCCCGGCCGGGAGTGTGTGTGTTCGGATTAGGATTAGGCGGGCCAAAAACAGTGGTGTGTGTGTGTGTTTGCTATCACATTTCGTGCTGGGTGTGAATTATGTCGCACCAAATACCCGAACGATGTCATTCTTCGAGCTCTTCCAGTTCGGCTGGAGGAGTGTATCAGTATCATCAACTCTGCTATCCTCAGGCCGCTTGGTTTGAAGTTCATGTGGTGGTCCGTGGAGTCGTTTGCGATTTGTACTGGCAAAGTGTGAAGATTAATTTTTTAAATATTCATTTACGAGCTCAACTCTCGGGCTTGGGTTGAGCGAGGGCGCGACACATGCTCGCAAGCTTTTCTCCGCCACCGAATTTACAAGCGGCTGGCTCTCCATTCGAGGATGTGCACACACGTTGTTCTCGAGAGTTTCGTCGCCTCTCGCTGCCACGGGCTCTGGTGCGAGGAAAGTTTTCATAAACTAACAACATTTGATTAGATTGGCTATTCCCTGCCTCTCCCTGAAATGTCCGCATTCCCGACAAAAACGATACTCTGCGGAAACGACGTTCTTTTGCTTCCTGCGCTCATTTACGACCCCAAAACGCGCTCGCAAAAGTTATGCTCCGGCGAATGTCGCTGGTCATGGACGACCGACCGAGCACGCATACCCACTTTATTTGCCAGCTCGAAATCGATCGGTCTGTGTGTGTGAGACTGGGGAAATCGTTCGCAAAATTGTGGCACATATATCGAATGAATAATTCATACTTCTCATCTCGCGCTTTTCTGTACGATCTGGGCCGGCGCGCAATGGTGCAATGGGCAATATAAATATGGTTCGTTGCCATCCCCGCTACCTTTGCCGTCCGCAATATACGGCCGCGAATCGTTGTAGGATGATGTACCTAGAACAATTTTGCACAACAGCTTCACATAACCTTTTTTCTCCTATGACACGGCAACAAAACGCGCGGGACGCTTCGAAAGGAGGCGACCATTCAAATTGGACCATTGGCAATCGTCAACAGGGCATTTTTTGTGTCGTTTTATTTCGATTTTCAGTTCCCCCCTCCCTTGGAGAGAGGGTCCTCAAGGTCGCCTCGATAATGGACTGTGTGCGGAATGGTTGATGGCCGCCATGTTCCTGCCGGCTTTGGAGGAAGAATGGTACAACGGAAAAGCCCTTTGCGCGCGATGTGGTCATCCTCCTTCCCCGCTGTATGTCATAATAATAATTTGATCTTGGGTGGTGCGCTCAGTGGTGTGCCCTTTTTATGTGATGTACAGAGATTCAAAAAAAAAGAAACCTCCAATCGGTATCAATTTTCATTCGCTGAAGCTTTTTTGCTGTGTTGTTTTATTTTCCTCTCCCATTGCTGCAGAGAGAGAGAGAGAGAGGTGGTGGGCTGAAGTTTGTATCCAGGACGTGCACCAAACACGATGGAGTCTGTTCCATTTTTATCCCTTGTTTTCCAAAGAGTTCAATTGTGTTTGGTGCATTTATTACAATTCTCGCCGGTTTTACCTTCGATACGCTTCCTGTAATGCGACGAGGCGTCCTTGTTACACACCGATGCAAAGTATAATGCCTAGAATGAGTGTGTGTGTGAGACAGTATGGGTGAAACTACTCGTAAAAAAGTGACATAATGTCATCGTAAAAAAAATTAATGCAATAAAATGGGAAACTCCTGCTCTGTTTTTTTCCACCAGACGAGTGATTGAGGAAGAAATGGGAGCATGGGGTAGTGGAGAGCGAGCCATAAAACAGTCCATAGTTTGTCGTATGTTATGTGCGCTTTGTGGACATGGGGTTAGGAGAATAAAATTGTCGATTGAACAGCCATATAACGGTTCTACCACTACTCATGTGTGTTCGGGTGGGAGGGTAAGCATATTAAACTGTGCAAATTATATTGTCACAAGATGTAGTTCGCATCAAGATGTGTCTGGGCGCACTGCTGCATGAGATTGTTCATCATGCGAGACACAAGAAGTTTAGGACAGGGGCTGAGTTGACCTTAAATTAGATTGTTCAAGAAGTATGTTGATTTTGATGGATGGTTTTGATTGGATTGATTGCTATGAGAAACATTAGCAGCTTGAAGTATTGAAATAGGATGTCTTTAGTGTTATCAGAATTATTTATCGTCCAGCTTGAAAGTAGCTATACAAATTCTAATTATTGTTGTGTTAAAAAGTGCTACTTCCTTGAAAGTATAATCAAATCGATGATACTATATGTACTACAGTACCTTAGAACTCAAGTGAAGAAGAAGCAAGAACATCATAACTACATTTAGTATTTAGTATTTATTGAGATCGTTCATTGACCATAGAAAAATTCTTAATGAACTAGGTGTTTAAAAGCTACGGGACGTTACATTTAGTTTAATTGCACGCAAACGCTTACGGCACGCAGATCGAGACATACTTAATTCATACAAATTGTAAACTTGACTGAAGGCGACTCCCATCTTGTTTTTAGGATCTGACTGATCGAAAGTGGTACGATAATGTGACGCGCATATTATTTGATTTTGACTGAGAGTCCTAGACGGAGCAGAAGGATCACCGAGCGCCACCAAGATCAAATTATTATTATGACATGGAAGGAGCCTAATAGCATAACGCGTTGTTTTTCTTTGAATTAGTTGAAATAGTTGAAAATAATTTGAATCCAACCTGAGGGACACCAAACAATACTAGCGTATGTTAAACCTGACCGGACTTTTGAACAAAAAGTCCTTATAATGCTGGTAGGGTCACGAAAGTCTCCAGTTACCCTGATAGCAGTCTCTAGCTTGCCGATTACCTCGATTGATAATGCTGGTCGTATGGCGACCTAAAACTGAGAATTTTGTGGAGCAGTATTCCTAAATCATTTACACAATCGGTACGTTATTGTTGAATTTTATCGGACTCCTGGACCTCCAGAACCATATAACCTGATATTTGTCAACTGATAGTGAGACTAAGTTTCGATCACACTAGGAACTAAACACGTTTAAACTAAACGACTAAACAGAGGTAGACTGTAATTGACGTGCTTTCAAGGCGGCAAACAACTTAATATCGTCAGCATATATCAATATCTTATGGCGGGCGAGTAGTAGGGCGACATCGTTGAAGTATAACAGGAATTACAGTGGCTCCAGATTACTTCCCTGTGGAATGGCTGTTTTGCTGAAAAATTCATGCGACAAATTTATCCCAACTGTAACGCGGTGAGACCCATTGGCAAAATATGATTTAGTCAATTTAAACCTAGTTGGTGAAATTTTACAACCAGAACTTGAGCGTTTTGTAACTTCTGATATTTTTTCATTTTGTGAGCAAATTTGTTGTCCTGTAAAACATAAATTACATAAGCTATCAACGACTTCGTAAACTTTTGACACATCGAAAATAATTTTTATTGTTCATGTTAGTATACATTTCACTTCACTTATTCCAATTGATCCGTAAACTCAACCTGTGTCAAGAAATGAGTACCCTGAGCTGCTCGAAAAACGTCAACGAGTGATCGTTACGGCCAGAAGCAGCCGAAGAGAATTGTTCAGTGTTGATAAATAATGTATTTTCTTTTAAATGAAGCTATAAATTCCTGAAGAAGAAGCACATTAGTGGTACCGGCAGCACCTTCGCTGGCAAAAACTGAACACGTAAGCAGATTTTTTTTCTTCCTGCTGTTTTGAATTGTTTTGCTTACGCCCTGCAATCGTTAGTGTGTGTCTCAATGTCCGTTGATTTCGCAACGGCTATACGGCTGCTAATGTCCTTCCAGCAGCAAGGTAGAAGCAAAAAAGGAAGCGAGTGAGCGCCATTCTGTCGATTCACCATTCGGAGCGCGGGCTTGCCAACCATTCGATCTTAAAGCGCACACAAAAGCGAACCATTGTAATAACAATTGAATGAACGCTCAGGAGCAGAAAACTCATTATGAGCTGAGCTTTTTGAGTTGTTTTTTTGTTTGGTTCGAGACACACGCCATAGTCCAATGTTTCGCTGTGTTCAACAGGACTCACCCCCACGAAGAGGAGGGGTAGGCGGTAAGAAGAGGACTCCCGTCGATTGTGACAATATTTTCTCCGTCCGCCTTCTCATCAGCGCTTCGTCGTCTTTCCGCCACGTGGCGCTGTCTGTTTATGTTTGCAATATTCCGTCCTTTTCCTTCGCAAATGTTCCTCCTGGGGGCACTGGCACTGGTGTTTGTTCGTCCGTTCGGTCGTCTACTCTCCCTGATACCTGGGTTCTATTTCTGGCAGGCATCTCTCACCCCCGGGTTTGTTGTCGCAGCACCCCACTAGACACATTGTCTCCGGGCGGCGGGGAAAAACTGGTATCGTGCGGACGATGAAAAAGCCATTGAGGCTGCTTGTACAAGTAGCGTCTTCATCGTCGTTGGATCCTATTAGTTTTAAAAAAGTTGTGTGCCTGCCTGCTGCTTTCGCGCTCTGTCCATTGACGTCGGGAGTTCCCTGTTTCTCCGGTTCGCGTAGGCAGCTTTCGCGTCACTTTTGCTAGAATCGATCGTGCACATAACGGCTGGCCGTCTTCTAAGGCAAAAAGTTCAATTGCATACACTCATCCGCCGGGAGCAGAAGAAAATAAGGAGGTAGGAACGAAATCGGTCGCTTAAATTGGAAAATTGTGGAAAATCTATTTGCGCGCCATCGTGTGTCCAGGGGGTCGGTAAGAAAGCAGCTGGTAAACGACGATGTGACGTGACCCCCATCCCTTATGGTCGGTCGCCCCGTCCAATCAACGTACATTGGCAGAGCAAACGTTAAACATACGGTGGCACACTGAAACACACGAGGCATAGAGCAGCAAAGCACCAGCAACAACAAAAAAAAAGTTATTAAATTAGTCTTCCGTTGGCACGGTGCCTTCTCTGGAGCCGACCAACATCACCCCGACAGAGGGATGAGTTTGAGGAGTGTATGTGTGTGGAGATTTTGCATGTCCGGAAGTGAGCATAACATTAACCAACACACACACTCGCTCGAAATAGAGCGCCTCCATTTAGCGCGGTTTTATGTGCTGGCTTGTGCTAGTATGCAGATGGCTCTGCCGCATACTGTTCAACAACGGCCGGAGCCACATACATACAGTCGCCAATGAACGCCTTCCCTGCGGCGTATGACATCCTGGTATCGGAATTGGCGAACAGTTGTTTTGAGTGTGTCTGTGTGTATGTGTGTGATTGTTTAGAAGGGAAATGGTCGTGTGGTGTGTACGGTGCATGAGCAAAAACCAAAACAAGCCCTTCGTCTTCTCGCCCGAACACGTTTGACCAGCCCCTGCACAGATTTTGGCAATTTATTGTCACCCACAAAAAACACCTGAAAACACTACGCCTGCTTTTAAAACGGAGGAAAGGCATCCAGAGTTGGTGCGAAATCGATCGATTTGGAACTCTCACTGTATTTTGTTTTTGCTCGCCTCTGGGGAAATGGGAAAAGCATTAGCTTGACCGACTCGATTGCTGCTGTGTGGATAATTCAGTTATATCGTATCACGTGTGGCTGGATACGGCATCCTGCTAGTTTTTTGTTCTCCCTGCTCAAAATTCCGATGTTAATCCACACCACATTCTTCATTGGGGAAGGTTATTAAGGCATTGTCGGCCGAGTAACAGCTATGGGGAAAACAAGCTAGAAAAGTGCAGATTTAACTCTAATCCATGTTTCAGCTCCCACGTTGTGATGGGTCGATCGATCACTAGGAATCACTACCCCTCCTCCTCCTCCTTCTCCTCCTCCTCCTCCTTCTCCTCCTCCTCCTCCTCCTCCTTCTCCTGGAGATGTGTTTTTGTGCCTTGTGTCTTGTCCTGTGCACCAGAAGTTTGAACAAAATTCGGGCTCCGATTCAGTATTCAGGCTCAGCGTAGCACTAGCAACAACACTGGACCCCCAACAGTGACATCTTCTTTGCAGATGACGTTTGGGTGTTGTTGGTGTCGCGCTGTTGTGTGCACTACAGGCGCACAGGCGCATCCTTGTGCCTATGACCTAGTTTCTCTCTTCATCAGCAGCCAATTGTTTGTTTGCTGTAGGGATCGCAGCAAATTCTGGCCGTAGAATTTTAACCAGCTCTACAAAAACACACATACTCACATACACAGAGAGACCTGATGCAGCATCGCATGAGCTTTTGGGAAGCTTCAGCTTCTTACCGCTCAGAACGGGTCACCCTTACCCCGTTTAAACGCAATTAGTGTGGCATTTTTGGTGGCTTGGTACAATAAATAATACTGTTAGAGTGGAACAAGACACAAAGGAGAAAAGACGGGAGACAAGGACACGTTCAACACCGTTCGCGACATGCCCGGGGATTGAGCATCATCAACATACGCGTTTCGTCCTGATTAGCTCTCGTTTTGGGTGAGAAATGGTGTACATATTTTTCGAGGATCTGACGCCAGTTTCGGAAGGATGTTGGGAGTGGTGTGTGTGAGAGAGAGAGGGTATTAACAGATGGATCGGATCAAGTGATGTGAAACGGGTAGACATTGACACATGATACGACGATCGGTGCGGAGGGGGGTTAGTCTGTGATGAGGCTTGGGTAATGCAATTAGAGACAACCGGCGCGAACGAGACGTGCGCTTGTTTGGTGTGGGACGTGCAATTAGAACCCCGACGGTCGAGAGAGCCGGCATTAAACATCAAAGGGAAAATGTTAAACTGTGCATGGGAAAGCATTAAGTCTTTGATGGATTGCGTAATCTTTTATCTTATTTGTCGTACTCATGTGTTCTTACACAGCGGGTCACACTTTAACTGTACACAAAACGATTGACAAAAAGGCAGTTGAGCATTTAATTATGTTGTAAGCTTGTGGATAGGAAGTATTATTTTTACTTTGTTCGTTGAACGGATGTTATTTGAGTTTCTTTGAGTTTGTTAAAGTTTTAGTAAAAAAAATGGAAACCACTCGAGCTGTATAAAAGCAATAATAAGTAGAAGTAATTCAGTACAGTGGGAAGCAGTAGTAAGCAAAAGTATAACAATGAGTTAAGAGTTAAGGAACATATAATGAGCAATAATTCAAAGTCATAAGTAGAAAGAGTATCAAACGTAATAAGTAAAGAAGAACAAAAAGAATGTTGGGAATACCGCGAGAAAAAAATAATAAGAAATAGAAGAAAAGAGTGAGAAAAAGTAATAATAAAAACAAGTAATAAATTAAAGAAAATAATAAGAAGTATAAATAAATATATAAAGAGTAATAAATAGAAGGAAAAATTAAAAAGATGGTATAATCGAAAAAAAGGAAAAATATAGAAAAAAAACACTCACAATGCTTCAACAGCTAGCTAGTTTCTAGCTGTTAAAGCTCATCCTGCACATATTTTGTGTTTTTTTTCTGTTTTACAGTGTTCTAAAACAGTTTTAATTTTACTTGTTAAACCTTTAAAACCCCTTCCTGTCGATGAATTCATTTGACCTAATTTCTCGCCATTTGTCTAAAGAACGAAACGAGTGAGAGAGAGAGAGAGAGCGAGAGAAATGAAAAAATATTTTCCTTTTCTTCTCAATTGTGTTTTATAGAAATAAAACTATCCCATCTATCGCTTCTCATAACGATGGGTACAGATGTTTGTTACGTGTCGGTCTGTGTATGTGTGTGTGAACTAGCCATTTATTATGAAAGCTTTCCTTCCTTTCCCCTTCGGGGGAAGCCTCTTTATCTTTTCCTTCAAGTAAAACTCCTCCTTTTTTAAGAATAAAAGGATCTTGCCGGGAAATAGTTGGAACTGCTGGTGGATGGATTTTATTCCTTCCTTTCTATTTTTCATTCCGTTACTTTCTGCATTAAAGTGGGCATCCATCATCATGGAGAAGAGAAGAGGAAACACACTACCACTGTGCCTCCTCCATTCGTAGGAGGTGTAGTAGCTTATTTCCTCGATATGCAAATAAGGATACTCCCAGGCGAAGGCGCGCTCTCTCTCTCTATCTCTCTCTGTCTCTAAATATGACACTGCTGCTGTTGTTCCTTTTTGTGCTTTCCAATGTGGTCCAACTGGTGCGCGTTGCTGTGATTTGTTTTGCTATGTTAAACATACCGATGCTCCCTTGGTACATGTCCGTGTCCTTACCTCCTTCACAAACGACTTTCGCCACTTTCCTTCACTGCTCTTGTTTATATATTTTAACTCCCTTCCCACCTTTCTCCCCTTCCGCAGCTTCCCACGCAAAAAAAACGACAACAAAATAGTAGTCATTAGTCATGGTGTTTTCTTGTTGCGTTTTTTGTTTCAAATTGTTGCCATTGTTGCTGCCGTTGTTGCCGTTTTCTTGTTACACTGTTTCTTCTCGTTGCTCTGTTTTAATCGTTCGTTGTGTTTCTTTTACTATTGTGTTTCTTTTTTCTTTCTTTTTCTTCCATTTCTTTTCTTTCACCTCACCACCAACGCCCTTTCCTACTCTCTCGTATCAACGTAATTTGCAAATAAAAAACAAAACTCTCTCGTTTTGTGCAATGTGCGCGCGTGTGTGCGATTGTATCCGTGTGCCTTACTATGTATGTGTGTGTGTGTATGTTGCCACTCCTTCGCGCTCAGTAGATAAACTCCGGAACGTATAAATATAAAAAGCGAGCCTTTTTGTGTCCCTTGTCGGTTGCATAGGAAGCTCACTAGCAGCGGCTAAAAAGGCTCTAACTCTTTGACGTAGTCGGAAAGGAGATAGCGGTGTGACCTCTCTCTAGGCGCAGAGCAAACATTTTGGTGTGGTGCAAATTGAAATTAACGGCTTCGCAAAGTTGCGACAAAATAACAACGACGACGACGAGCTCAGAGAACACGCAGAAAAATATAAAAAACGCACACACACACGACTGCAAATCCTCGAGAGCAAACAGGAAGCAAAGAACGGCACTAAAACGCTCTAAGGACGAACGCTCTCGACGACGACGGCTGTTTGTTGTGTTTTTGCTTTGCAGGTGAATGTATATTGTTGTTTGTTGTTTGTATCCACCCTCCAGAGAGCAGCAAAAGCAAGTCTAGCAAGACAAAGGTGGTGTGACAAGGTGAAACCTTCCAGGAAGTGTACCGGAAAGCACGAGATTGTCCTGCGGAAGTTCCAGATTCGAGCCATAAATCAGGGCCAACTGTTGTTGTTGGTTGGTTAAGGAGAAGGAGAGAAAAAGCACGAAATAGTAAGGGAAGCCGTTGGAATGAATCAAATTCGTGTGCTGTAAAAATAAAAGCAGTTGTTAAGCAGTCGTGTCCCGGTGACTTGTACAACAAGAAGAGGGAAGCGTTCTTCAGTAGTCCATTTGTGGCAAAGCAAAGCCCGCCAAAAGAAGGAGTTCCATGTGCTGCATTAAAACCACTGAGCACACTTAAGCTAGCCGGAGCAGCAAAAAGCCTTTCTACTACTTTCTTCGAGTAAGCTTTTAGCTCCTACAAATAATTATAGAAAGCGGGATTTAGCGATCCACACACACACACATCCATCTAAATCAAGCGCACGCACGCACGAATCCACAAACACATCGAGAGAACAAGGATAAAGTGCGCCACAACCTTTCCGTCTCTTAGCTCTCGAACCCGGTTCGTTTCTGGTTGTGGGTTCGCCCAACGGCATCCACCACCAACCTACCCTCCCACCCCGGGCATCAGGCTTCTTCAGCGTGCAAGGTAAAATCCCCCCCGGCCTCACGACGGATCCGTACCCGGCAGCACTGCACAAAATGTCCATACCGACCCCGGCTGGGCAGCTTGACGGGGCGGCCCTGGCGGCCCCCAAGTACGGGACGCTCATACCGAACCGGGTGTTTGTCGGTGGAATCAGGTAAGTGTGCCGCCGTTGGCACCACTCTTTACTGCTACTCTTCTGTGTGTGTGTGTGTGTGTGTGTGTGCGGACGCGTATGTTACTCAACCACCAGAGAGTGTTACGCGTTGTTTTTTTTTATTCCGGTTCCGGTTACACTGTTTTCACGTTCTTGTTGCGTTACTGCGTTTTTAGTTAATCGTTCACACTTACTCTGTTCCTTTGCCCGACGGAAAACCCATGGTTTCACGTTCGTTTCGGGGTTTTCTTTTGTACATTTAAGCTCTCTTGTGTTCAGAATTAATGTATCTTTTCCCCACAAACATTCACACACTGAACGACCGTGTTCCATGTGTAAGGTTATTTGTACATTTTAATTAGAAGAAATGTTAAACAAAACATGTAAAATGTGTTAAAACATTGACGGACTAATGTTTAAAGTTTATGGTCAGTTAAGCTCCTTTACTTTCTTGTAAAATTGTCAGATGTAAATTAAAATCGACCTCTAGTCTCTTTTCATGGATTTATTTAACCGCTCAAGACTATGGACAGGTTCATTAAAATCACTCATCACTGGTTTGAAAAAAAAGAGAAAGAAAGTAGATTCCTCATTGTCAATTAAGAAAGGAAAAACACACACACTAAATCGAATGCAAAGATAGAAGCAAACACATACAACAGGTGTGCCTGTAGAACACTGTATTAGTTCTTCTCCTCCCGTACGATCTAACCATGCTCTTGCTCTATTGTCTTTTCCGTTTCCCCCCGTTTCTATCCCTCTCCTTTCTTTCCCAGTGGCGATACGACGGAAGCCGAGCTGTGCCGTCTATTTTCATCGTACGGTAACGTCAAGTCGACCAAAATCATCGTGGACCGGGCCGGCGTCAGCAAAGGGTACGGTTTCGTGACGTTCGAGACGGAGCACGAGGCACAGAAGCTACAGAACGATGTGAGTTTGCGATGCGTATCGTGAGGAGGGGACATCTTACCCCCCCCCCCCCCCTCCCTCCATCCAAAACCGATCTTACCCCAAAAGATGCAAAACCGTTTGTTGTGTCATTCTTCTTTCGTCCTTTCTTTTTCCCATTTCTCGTTTGATAACGCTCTTGTTTTTGATTTGTGTGTTTTCCTTCCCCCCTTCTCGCTGTGGCGACGGCCAGTGTGATTGCATTGTGCTGCGGGACCGCAAGCTAAACATTGCGCCGGCCATCAAGAAGCAGACCCTGTGCGCCACGAACGGTGCCGTGTACTATGCTGCCACCCCGCCAACGCCAGCCATCAACAATATACCGATCGAGCAGTTCGCCACAGTCTACCCGCCCGGTGTGCCAACCATGTATCCTCCCACGTTGCCGTATCAGCCGTTCTACCAGTACTACAGTGTGCCAATGGTGAGTGTGCAACGCCAGAAAGAGGAGCGAATGCCCTTTCTCCACTTCCACAGGCAGGCGGCTGTGTGTCAAGGGAACAGGACTTCATCCTTCCCGTCCTCGTGTCAGATGCATTTCGGTTGGTCTATATTATGTTTTTCTGTTCTTGTCTTTTCTTTCTCCCCCACTGGTCCCCAATGCTTTCCCCCCACAGAACGTTCCCACCATCTGGCCTCAAAACTATCAAGGTAAGTTGAGTTCGAAAGGATGGCATTCTCCCGCCGCTTTTCTTATTCTCGTATGAAGTATCAGTAAAATAGTACGAACACAACACATTGCATAACTTCAGGCGTTTAGTTTTGGAGCAAATTGTAATAAGGGAATGCGGTGCGAAATGGTCAGGTGTGGCGAAGCGGACCACGTACGTTATGGGTAAATGTATTAAAATGATTTCTAATGGTTGAAAAGCAATAAGTACAAATTATAATGTACATCATTAACGAGTTCTGCCCTAATATTTACCAATGAATGAATAAATTAGGATATACAGTTAAAGATTAAAATGATGCGATTTTGACTTTCAAAGTTTCGAAAATAAGCATCGTAAGAACTTGGCAAATAGGCACAGAAAATTAAGGATGTTTGTGCAACCCAATGATACTTATGTTGGATTTCCGTTAAAAAAAGCATTAAACATTTAAATTGTTTTCTCGGCTTTCGCAATCCATGTTTGTTAAATGTTTCCATTTATTGCATAAAACACTTAATTAAATCGAAACCCCCATTTTCCAACAATATTTTGGCTTAAAAACATATTATTCGACACACGCGAAAATTAGAGTTACGCAAATGTCTCCCAATTCGGGGAAAGACTGTATAGTTAAATATCTCTAAGATGAAGTTACTAACTGTAGGTCCCTTGAAAATTCGCCTTAAAGAGAGTTTACTGCATATAGGTTACAACACGTATCAAAATAACAGAGACAAAAGCAACGCATGCGTATGGAAAACTACTACCATAGCATCGAAAAGCCATTCAGTTGCCTGATAGTACGAAATCACTAGCTGGGACAACAAAACTTTCTTTGCTGTTGATGCTTACTTTGCCGCTTTGTTTCGACGCTTGGTCATTTTGGCCTCATACTATAATCTTGCCTTACATTTGAGGCTTTTAGTAATCTTTGGACAACATCAAATTGTTTTAGATTCCGCTATTAGTTATATTTCGTAAATAAAGGGTTAAAGCAACCATTATTTTTTCATCTCCATTTGGCACAACAACCGTTGTCGGTCAAGGCCTGCCTGTACCACTAGTGGGCTTGGATTTCAGAGACTTACTGATTACGCATAGCAGGATAGTCGGTCCGACGTACGAGGGCACGGTCCATTTGGGGCTTGAACCCACGATAGCATCCGTTACTGTCTAAACATCAAGGTTAAATGATATACTATATGAGATACGGGGCAAAATTTTTAACATGACCATTTGCCCCATGTTTCGCTAAAATTCCAATAGTAGATACCATACATTGCATAATGTTCGGTTTTAGATCATATTGAATTTGTTGATTGGGGAACGGTGAACGTTAGCGGTAAACCGTTAGCGTTAGAACCGGTTTGTTCATACCGCTTCTATAGTTATTAGAATAATCACACAACGTAGGAGAACTTCAAGAAGAGAACATCGGAAATAAAATTGAGCAGAATTCACTACCGCGATTAACACTCACACCACTGAGACGATCCGAACACATAACTTTAGGTGTTAAGCTTCATTTTGTGGAGCAAATTAAATGAATTAATTTTTGTCACGCTCTTCTCGCGTAATGAATGTTATACCTTTCAGTTATATTACCTTTCTTTTGTTAGTTTGTGAACGAATTGAATCTGAAATTACTTTTATATCCTCAGGAATCTACCCGTGCTAAGCGACAGCTGCGGTGTGCGCGTACGTGGACGACAATGAAGCATATATAGAGTAAAGAAATGATATAAGACTATAAAGCGCGAACAGTTGACAGGTGAGATCAAGTCTCATCATGCTAACCATGCAACGGAATAGCGGTGCCGCAGTAGGAAGCGGACAGGCAGCGCAGCAGCAGTAGCAGCAGCAGCAACAACAGCAACGACAACAGCAGTACCAGAAGATCGCGAACAAAACAAATCTTATTTATTATCAGTCAGTCACATTTATACCGACTGCGTGGAGGTTGTAGCGCAAACCAGAATCAGAAGAATATTACAATCGATGTATAAACAGTATAACTAGAATCGGCAGACGGTTAATGGAACCATAGGATAGGAGAGCGTGCTATGAAGCCGCAGTACGATAAGCACGAACAGTGGAACTATGAGCGGAACGCTGAAGTACTCCGCAACAAAACAACGTGTGGTCAATCGAACGGTGAAGCAATAACGTTACAAACGCGTGGACAAAAATCGGTGAGCTTATGAGTTTGTTCTTCTGTACTTATAGCGCAGTGCGCATGTAGGATGGAACCGTTTGTTGTTTTGTTCCGTTTTTTTTTTGGTAGCAGGATACGGGCAGATACACTTCTGGCCCCTGTCGCAGAGTATTATGTCGTACGAAACAAGAACGCAGCGTACTATCAAAACCCGAATGCGTAATAAGCAAGGTGGCGTTAAAAGCTAGTCTTTCTACCATGACGCGCGCTGTGTCATGCAGCGGATACTTAGCGAATTGCATTCAGCAGTGTAAGGAGCGTCAATTTAAGCGTGCGATCTGTCGCTGGGAGGTACGTGTGTCATAGGGTATCTCATGTACGTAAACATCGCATGGTATAATCCTCATCCGGAAGGGAAAACACAAGTCAACAATGCTGTCTTTGCCAAACACACACTCGCACACGTTAATGGTCCCAACAGCCGTCCCCAAAGTCGCCGACGTTGATGGTGTGAATGCGGATGATGATGATGTGTGGAAAAGTTTCGATATCAATTCTCCTGTACACGGCGAACGCTGCACGTTCTTCGTCCCACGGGTGCAAGCGAAAGATACTGTGACACCGAAATGACTCGTCGATGGAGTTGTGACTAAAGATCTAGGGAGAAGGGGAAAAGGAGCCGTCGATGCGCTGTCTCATTATACGTTAATATCGTCAGGGACGTAAGACGCATACACACATGCACGAAAGCAATGGTTTAGAGAAGAAAAAGGATCAGGCTGTGAAGAGAAAGGAGAGATTTCTACCGGTTAGGATAATAGCAGGGCCTCGTGACCGTGAGTAAGCGAAATGCAAAGGATGTTGAACATCCCGCTCCTGCTCGCGCTCTATCGTTAGCATCCCCCAAGAGTGTGAATACAAAAAAAGCAACGGTATTCGAGAAAAGGAAAACAATATGATCCAACTAGAACCTATAGGATCAAGCAAAAAAAAGGGGCAAGGCTTTGCGCTTCCATTTACATCAAAAACTCATCGCGGCACAACTCCACCGTTGGAGCGGGCGAAGGAATGTAGCGTAGCAGCAGCGCACAGACACATATTCCATCACGATTTACTGCGCTCACATCTCACCGAATCGAAGTAATTCAAACCGTCAGGGCAAAAAGTTACATTCAGACAAGTCAACAAAGGAAAGCAGAAAAAAGTAAACCAGGAGCGGCGTACAGCATTAACATAGAAACACACATTTTCCTCGGCGCACAAAAGAAGGCATCGAGTAATAGGTAAGCAAAGGATAATATGCCTCTCTAGTCATCTAAAGAGCGCAAAAGGAAGTGAAGGTAACACGGTGGTGTACGTTGCTTTCTGCGTTGGGTACGGCGGAAAAGTTGTATCCACACCAACCGGATATGTATACATTCAGGCAGGGACAAACAGAGAGGAACGGTAGGGTGTGATGCGCAAGTAAAACAAAAGCGAAACGAACTCGCTGTCTCTTACTCTCTCTCTCTCTCCCTTGACACGACGGAAGCTGTACAGGTTGAAGCGCTCACCGAAATATATACGCAAGCAGGCGGCAGAAAGATAGCAATCCCCTTTGCATTTTCCGGCTTGTAGCTGCAAGTCGCGAGGGAATTTGCCCGCACCGAAGAAGAAAGGGTCCTCCTATGCATTTGTGTGAACATTTTTTCTGGATGTTCCGACTGTTGGGTGCATCGTGGTAAGGGCAGAAGTAAAGTACTACCCGCTAGTCCATCTAATTTTGGAGCGTACCTCCCACGTGGTACATTGCTGTTTATCTTTGGGTGTGTTGCGTGTTTGCGCTCCTTCCTTTGTGGTGTTGTGGAGATTGTTCGATGCCAAAAATCAAAACAAAACAAAAACTTCTCCGGAAATATCTTTGGCTCTAAGGCTTTGCGTACAGCAGGGAAATTGAACGAACTTTAGTTCCTGCGCAAAAGTGAATATAGAAACTTTATGTGTTGCGCGACCCGCGCTTACTGTTGGTAGACTTGGACGCTTTTGCAGGAGGACGAGCGTAAGATGTGAGAATATACTGAGATTCTACGCACAGGAGTGTTTGATTCACGGATCCTAACACCTAGGGCGATAATAAGATTTACATGAGTGAGAGTAGAAACTGCATCATTGCAATATTTGCTTTAGCTCGTACCCGGTTTTACGTGCGCCGCGCCCCCATGTGGTCCGAATGTGATATTCCGATAACCGAGCAGAGGAAGAAGCACGTGCGATAATATACATATACTACGTGGTGGTGGTTCCCCATTCACCATTGGTGGGTGTGTGAGCGTGTGTACGCTAGGTACGCAGCAGCCCCAGTTACTTATACTGTGCACCGTTGATTTCTTACCTTGTGCCAGCGACGTGGTCAATAATGATGTCTTTTTAAGCCGGTTAGAACAATGGCAAAGTAATATTAGCAGAAAGATGGGGGATAAACTCAAATGTATCAGCTTTTATCCGTTTTGCATTACCTTCTTCTTGATGTGTGTATGCGTAAAAAGGCGCGTTAGCACAATGTAATATCAAAACTACACAAAGATGATTTTACCGTAACCTATCACAAATAGCAATAGTCGCAGAACGACAAACTTTCACACAAAACTAATGTGCGCTGTACGGCGCCCTTTTTATAGTAAAGAGAAACCTCCAATAACTCAATAACCTACCTAGCGAGTGTAGTGCAGACGCGAAACTCAAGCCCCATTATTAGTATTGCATTCAATAAGCTGAAGAAAAAAACACAAAGAAGACCGATATGTTGTGAGCCTAAAGCGCATGTTGTTACATTTGGTGCTAGCATTTTGGACGCTATTTTGCATGAAAAAGAAAAACACAGCCACGCAAAATGAGCTTCCGGCGTCACATGCCGCGCGCATCGGAAAGTGATTGGCGAAAGCGATCATCCATCAAGCCGATCGGACCCATAAGGCGCCCTTCCACGGAGATGCCCATTAGGCTGTCTTGCACGTTCTTGTTCCGCCGTGCTGCCTCTCTCTGTGTGTGTAACGGGCTGGGCAACTTTTTTGTGTGAGGTTTCTTTTTAAAGCTGTTTCCCGTGTGTGAGCCCGGGGGAGGGAAAACCCGGTCAATGATTGATGAGACTTATTACATCGAATTCGGAAACTGTCGGCGCTTGATTTGATATGTGTAGCGCATATGCACGCCCATATACGCGGCACCAGGTGGCTGGAATATTAGCAATTAAATAGTGACACAATTCTAACGGCACAGCTACTTAAAGGGTGGAAGCTGGTGGTGCCTAACGACGCCTTGCCGTAGATGGTTTATAGTTTCAATTCAGGATCTCTTAGACACCACCGGCCAACGGTGTACTATAGCAGAGGAAGGCGTTTAGGATGCTAATTCCCTTTTCCCGTTCGTTAGCCGCGCATCTTGCCTGACGTGTACTTTCTTGCCACCTCAGTTCGATGAGTCGAGATTGCCGAAAGCCCCCAATAGTGTTTAGCTGAACTCTACTTGTTTGCTGCTGTGTGGTGGTGGTAACGTTACATTCGTTCCACCCACGCAGCATCCTTCCTCATCCCCCGTAGCAGCAGCAGTCGTCTTTCGTTCAGTTTCTGCTAGCCACCCCGCTATGAGAGGGTATGGTATGAGTTGAAGCTTTTTTTGATGTCGAATTGCCGTAGTGATTCTGCCCGATTTTGACGCCGAATCGGGGGGATGGAGGTAAGTGAAGGATTAGCCTGTTGCCAGAGCTTAGGTGCAGCTGCGGTAATGTGTGCGTGTGTGCAACCGGTGGCGCAATATTTCTGCCGTTCTGGACGCGGCGGACCTACTTAAGTAAGACAAATGACACTCTCAAGCAAAGCAATTGTAGCGAATTATAGCGGTAAGGTGCGCGTAGCAAATGGGTCTGGAAGACTACCGGGCTACCTCGGGTGAGCGAAGATGCGGTAAAAAGAGTGTGGTGAGGGGTCACACCTCACACCAAATAGTGCTTGTGTGTAATGATTCTCTGCTGCCATGCCACACGCTGATAATCAGGTTTCATCAGTTTAAAATCAGTTTAGTTTAGTTTAGTCACTTTGTTATCGATGGTTGCGATCGAACCTCCTCCCGACGACCCCCCTTCGTTGAATAATCATTAAAGCGCGGTGCATTGTAGCACCATTTGTTAACTCGTTTGTCCCAAAGACAATGTTGAAAATCGATGCGAATTAAGGTCGCGTTAATGCGAACGTTAGATTTGCGCCAATGTCAAACCGTTATCTCCTGCTGCTAAATGTTTTCTGTTTTAGTTGTTGTGGCGGTGAATATTTTGTTGTTTTTCTGTTTTTTTTCCGTTGATCTTCCTCGTCCTTGCTTTGATTTCACCCATCAGAGTGTGTGAATGCCACCGAACCGCCGTGGTGTACACCATGTGGTTTAGTAATTCGAAAGGTATGCCAAGCACACTCGCACAAGCAATTGTTGAGCATTTTTTTAATTTTCACGCTGACGAAACATTGCTAGTTTTTGTGTGGGTTGTGGGGTAAAAGTGTGGTAATTGATCAGTTGGGAAAGCAAAGCATCACCACAAGATGGATGCAATGTTCGGCTCACAACAACTAATATGCGATAATGAGACTGCGTCAAACGTGGTAAAAAAATAGCACGAAAGACACAATGCGGAGTTGGTAAATGTAACAACAACAAAGAAGAGAAGTAAACAAGCGAAACAGGCGGCAAAGTTATGCGGCGAACGCAGATAACTCTTTATTATTTTAAGAGCAAAACCTAAACGGGAAATAAAACTATTGAAAGGAGGATAAGAGTGCATAGAGGGAATGAAGCAACTGGAAAAGCAAACATAACCTAACAATCTAGTAAATAAAAACATACTGTAGCGAACAGATATAACAACACAATCTAAACTCTTAGCGGTAGGACACACAAAGAAAGTGCAACACATTAGAGCAAACTTTCAGCGAGAGAAGAAAAAAAACGGATACGAGACAAATAAAAATACAAATAGAAATGCAATATAAGCAGCAGTAAAACCAATTTAATTACATCCTTAACAATCGCGTTAATTGGCGAAGGTGAAAAGGAAAAGTTCTTTCACAATTACTAGAGACAGAAAGAACATAGTGCTCTAACCAAATGGCGTCTAAACATCAATAGTAGAAACAAAAAAAACTGCAAAAAGATTGCGATAAAACGGAAGAAACAAATATTAAAGCGTACCGATAGCACACAACATCACATCGAAAAAGAAAAAAAAAAGTAGCCAACAAAAAAACCGTAGCAAAACCAAAACAAAGCACCTTAATAGAAAAGCATGATGCAAATGATGCAAACAGATTGCAAAAAAAAACACGTAACGTCAACGCCATCATGCAAGCAGCAGATGGAGCCATTCCCCGCCTGATGCAAGCTCATACACCATAGTGTGTTTGACACCATGTGATTGAGCTGGATGTGATCACAACTACACGTACAGAACAAAATCGATTGAAACAGCTAACGTACACTAAATGAAACTAATAAACCATGAAACCACCTCCATCAATCGCACACAGTACAGATCACGTCAAAATTTCACACACACACACACAGTACAGTACATGAAAATGCCACACGAAAGGCGCACACGCGTTGTGCGTAGTGCACAGTTGAGAAAATGTATATCAAAGGTTTCAAAACATGCAAAAGTGCGCGAAATGTTTTGATATGAAATTTATTGTTATTGTTGACACAGAGCAAAGGTGTGTGTGTGTATGTGTGCGTGTGTGTATGTGTGTTGATGTGATAGAGAAAGGGTTAGAGAAATGCTAGATAAACAAGAAGAATCCGGAAGAATAAAAGCCAACCTAGGTTCCATGGGAAAGATGATCTCCAACACATCACATAAAGCAAAAGGACAGGAAAAGCAAAGATCTTGACTGCAGGGAAGGATGGTCGGTTATAATTAATTGTTGAACTAAGATCGCTCAATATTTCTTCACACACACACACGCGCGCGCGCGCGCGCGTACAGGCACACACACACGGACACTCTTGGAGGTTGTTGATTAGTGCATTGTTAGGAAGAAGCGGTTCGTGTGTTATTATTTCATTTTTTAAAACGGTGAAATTAAACGTACGCAAACACACATGAATTGCAAAAAGGATCTCGCCGGAATTCATAGCGAGCGATTCGCGATAATAGGGGTTGGAAAACAGAGTAATAAAGAAAATGGGCGCGCTCAGCAAGAGAGAGAGAGAGAGAAAACAAACAACAACAACGCAAACAATGCAAAACGATTGGAAAATCCAAAAGTAATATTTGTGATATATTTGCCAAAACCAAATGCAAAACAAAACTGATAAAAGAAAGCAGCACAGCAAAAGAAGTAATCATTGTTTAGTGGACGTGCTCCTCCTATACCCGGCGAACCGAACCCCGCCCGGGCGGTATTGTTGTCAACTAGGTTAGGTTTGTTGAAAAGACCCCTTTTTGCTGTGTGCGGTGCAAAATTTTGTGGATACTTTTTCTTTGTTCCGTTTTTTTGTTGTTGTTTTTTGGATAACAAAATACGATGGGAAATGAAATTCTTTTCCCAGTACGATTGATGCTCTCTTTGTCTAGTACATATTGGCAAATCAGATGGCTTCCATTAGAGACACGGTGATTGTTTGTAACTGAAGTGTTAGGGACATCGTTTTTTTTTTCGTCAAATATGATCATCAAAGTTCAAGGATCATCAGAACCTCTGATCAAACTCTCTCATTCATTCGCCATTTTCATGCACGCTTTAGTGGCAAACGAGTTTAGGCAACTTGTAGAGAGCTATCGGTAGAAGTATCTGTGCTTTGTTTGCAGCTTATTCATGGCCATGGGAAACTGTTCGGAATTGAACATGATATCGATATTGAACATGATATAGCAAACAGTTTGTGTACTTTAATTGCACCTCAACTTTACATATGTTGGCCATCATGTATCATCTGTCTGCGCGCTTAGCAGTAAATTGCTTGGTTCCTAATTTGTTGCTTATTTGCTTATTGTCATACATTCATAAAGTCAACGATTTAACGGGTTCGTTTGGTTAAGCAAATTGCAATCGTTACCATGATTAAAACGTCTCTGCTTACTTACTATTTGATGCGAACGCTTCTTCTCTCTTGCCAATCGTATCACCACGAACACACATCGGACGAACTGTTGTTGCTTCATCTCATTTTACCAATGATCAGTGACGATAGAGGGATTAGAAGAAGAAAAACAGAGAACGAAAAAGGAAGGAACCCCATACAGAAACGTATAAAATCATCCATGTTATAGTAGATCATCCATCAGCTACAATGCATGGTCGTTGTTTGTGAGCCGATTCTAGCCGGCAGACGAAAAGATATAACTCTTAATTGCCCTAAATCTAATCTAGTGGATCGCTGATGGTGGCGGTTGGCGGAACGAAAAAGGACATTTTAAAACGAATATATAATGTGCTCTAGTACGAAAACCTAAACATGTAAGAAACCTAAGTAAACAAATAAACAAAAGAAAAAGAAACTACACACATACACATTAATAATATTATCTCTATTGAGATATAAAAGCATACATTATTTATTTAAAAACAAAACGGCTAGCGGTAGATCAACGGCGCGGACAAAAGGAAGGAAGAGATAAAGAATAGCAGAGCGAACAAAACAAAAAAAAACATGACGAGAAAACAAGAAAAAAGAGACAATGTGCACGCGCAGAGATGACATAATATTGAAATGGAAAATCTAGCCAGACGAGAACGTGAAAAGAATGAACTAAAGTCTAATTTATTTATATATAATATACTATATACAGATAAACGTAAGCAATAAAAAACAAAAGTAGAGAAACTGATAAGTCAACCCGACAATGGCAAAGTAAAACTGAAAACGAAATTTAAACCATAAATTAGTCGAAACGGTGTGAAGCACGGTGGCAAGCGTAAAACAGAACAGAACAGAAAAATAACACAGAAAAACGTGTGAGATGCATTATGAAAAGAGTATAATAATCGATATATACCAACACTTATATATATATACATTAAATATATACAAAGTAAACGAACCCTAGAGTGTAAGGTACTAGTGAACAACACAAAAACAAAGAAAACACAAAATGAAAGCACATTTTATTCCCCATCATTGGGAGGGGGAGAAAAAAAACACATTCATTACGTCAATCTCCATACCTCCTCATACGGACACATTTCACGTCACATGAAAACACTCTTAACCAAACCACTCCCTTAGATGGTTAGAAATGTAAGGAAAGACACTGGAGGAAGTAAAGGAATAAACAACTGAAAATGCATAAAACTCACTCAATCTTACCATACAACTGACACTGACAGAGACAGAGAGAGAGAGACACGTTATCTAATACATCATGTATCGGCAGGATGCCAACGGAAACGATGATATTTTTTAAAAATATTATACCTATACACATGCCGCGATGGAGAAGAAAGCATGGAAGCAGATACTGTAACGACAAATGAATTGGTTTGGTTAGGAAAGGCCAACGGTTAGACAATGATATGAGTGTTTGTATGTATATGTGTGTGCGTTTAAGAGAGTGTGCACCGCTGGGACAACACCACCGTAGTGAAACGTCGGTAGAAACACACACACATACGCATTATTGAATAGTAAAATTGGAAAGACGGTAGGGATTGGGATGCCAATGGCTATGATGAAGTGAGAGTAATAAAATAATTAGGAAAATGAAATAATTTATACAATAAACAATCCGATAGCAACGCGGTGAAACATTTGGAGTGAAATCTAAAACAGTAGAAATTGAAGGAAATAAAAAGAAGGAGAAAAAAACATATATGATATATACAAAATAACGAATAGTAAGAAAAAAGAGAAGAAACAAAAACGAAAAAATAAAAAAATAAACACAAACACACACAACCCTTAACAAACTCTCTTGTAGATGGTGCAAAACTAAAGCAAACAAAACAGACAGCCACACACCATTCTCTTATACAGAACATAAACACATGCATATAGTAATATAATACAGAAGAACCCTGAGAACACAAACACAAACATTATGAAGAAACAACCTAACGGATGAAATATATTCAAACTGTCGGTGATATTTTTAGATTATAGATAATACGAAAGAAAGTGAAGAGAGTCTGTCAAAGGCGACAAAGACGGGCACGGTAATAGTGGATGGAAGTGAGCAAAAGTGAACCGGTATAACACATAATAATATTAAAGTAATTGATAGCAAGTAATAAAATAAATGAAAATGAAAAGGTGAAGAAGCAAATGGAACGAATGACAAAAAAAAAAGAAAACCCCTCCTCCTACTAATTATACAACACAAACACAGATGCACACACTTACACAAAAAAACACATGGAAGGAAAAATTGTGAAATGAATAATTGAAAAGAAAATGAAGTGGACTCGAAGAAGACGAAAATAGTTGTAAAAAAACATCTAAACAAGTTGTTTTTTTTTATTTTCTTCTGATTGCTTCGAGAAAATCAGCGAAAACAAAGGCATATAACTGTTCCTATCGTTTGAACTTGGAGACGTGTTTCCCTTTTGATTGGTTTGGCAACATAAAAACGCAAACAGGGCAGTACTAATCTGAGGTACTACTATTGTACGGTATGCAATATTGTTCATTTTTGGTTTGCAGCTCTTTTCGTAAAACAACTCGAGCGTCGTTATTGTTTTCTCTTCTATTTTTCTCTTCCTTTTGTTTGTATCTCTTTTAATCAGTCGTGAGAATCTTGGTAGAGTGAGAATAATGGAGTTCATCATTTTTTTGTCGCTTCAAAACGTTAAGTTAAATTAATTGCACGTACATATGCTTTCTATTTTGTTATTTCATTTTAATCACCCAAAAAACAAGAGCGAGCTCAGCTCTGCAAATTTTATCAACCAATGGACAATAATGAAGGGCAAAAGCAAAGGAAGGAAACGAGGGAAAAACTGAAAATCGTGCATCGAAAACTGGTGGTTAGACACACTTAGACACTTGGACACAATAATTCGGGAAAAAACGGATCTAAAACGGTCTTCTAAAAAGCAATTCGATACGGAATAGTTTTATTTTTTTAGGTATATGGAATGTTTAGGAGGGAACTAGGTTTTACACCAAATTCAGCTACATTAAACACATACACACACAAATGCAAACACATACACATAGTTTGTTGAACAAAAATAGAAAAATCTACACGCACACACATACAAACAAACACAAACTTAAGTGAAACAATTTTACACATTTATAGGAATATACATATGTATGTATACAAGAAAGTGGAGCAAATAAGGAATGATAGCAAACAACAACACAGCGAGAAAGAAAGAAAGAAAAAGAAAACATTGCCCTAATGATGGAGATAATGTTGCGGGTCGCGAAGCATGCTCTTCTTCTTCCATCATGACCCCATCATGCATTTGCCATTGAGCAGGCATAGTTCCACATCGATGTTAGTTTCTTGTTTTTTTTTGTGTTGTTTGTATCTATGTTCCCGTAAGACGAACTACGTGTAGCTCAAATTGTTGCTAATATTTTGGGAAAAATTGGAAATTAGAATGTGGGACAATACAAATATGCGATGCCAAATTTCGTTCGAAACGCGCGAACATTTGCTTAGCGTTGAGCGTTAAGTGAAAGGAGTTACGGGGAAATGGGAAAATGTTTAATAACAGTTGTATTATAGACGACATTTGTGAAGTAAAATGGGTAAACAACCATCGATCAGAAGGAAAGTAAGAAAGTAAAGGAAATAGTAAAAATTTGAAAGCAAGTGCAAGAAAGAGGGTTTATTTGCATGTAGAACAATTGAACGAGGAATATTATTATTGACAGGGCAACACACACACATTGACACACATACATACACACGCACACAGACACGCAGGTGTAACTATGGTTTTGTAACAGGAGCGCCCTTATCGCTAATAATTTATTATAATACCACCTTACTAAGTCGTCCCATTACTAACTCGTTCGTTAAACTTTGCGAGCTTACTGCCCGAGACGACTGATAAGAGTACTGATGACTTGGTGAAATGAAAAAAAGAACAACAACAACGCCCAATATCTAAAGAAGGAAAACAAAATACTGATTATTATTATGTTTAAATCGGTTTTAATTAATACTTCATTGTAGTCCGAAATTTGTATTATTCATTTACGTGCTTTAGTGTTTTGTAATAGTGTTTCCTGTTTTTTCCAGTTTATGTTTTTTGTGTGATTTGTTTGTCATGTTCACTGGTATGTTGTTACACATTTGTTTGTTTTTATTTTTGGTCTATTTCTCTAATGTTTTTCTTTTTCTTTTTAGATGTGAAAAGAAGTGTAACAGAAGAAGGATACACAAAATACAAAACATAAACACACACACACACACACACACACACACACACACACACACATCAAATCAATCGAAAAGCAATCCAAATTCCTCATCCTCCATTGTATCTCTATTATTGTAGCTCTGCGTAAGGTTCGCTACTAAGGGGTGTGAATCGACAAGGCCAACGTTCGATGCTGCGCATGGTGTAATCGAAGGGCTAATGTTTCACTGTGTGTTCAACTTTCAAGGTGAAAAGTTATGCCTATGCATTAGAAAGACAGAAACGTACATTGCAATAGCAGAAACCGATCGTAGAAGCTGCATATAAACTAAGCAGGATCGTAAAATGGTGCATTCAAGGCGTATCCCGCACCACACATCCTTCCCTTACTTTCGGAACAGTTGAAGTGAAGAGCAGAAACACATAAAGTACATATGGTTGTGTCAAAAACATGAAACTACTCACAAAAAGGATGAAACACGAAACCGAAACCGCTACAGCCGTGTATGTGTGGTAGCTTCACGTATTATCGTAACATCGAAAGATCACTTTCATCCTATAATCAAACATCAAACTGGATTGTAGAGCAGTCCATTTTTTCGACTGGTTTTGTAACAGCAGAATAACTAAACGATACTGATTTTATGTGGCATTAAAAAAAAAACAGGAGCAGTCATATCAGTTTGAGTGTATGCGAAATGAAAACGAATAATTAGTTGGATGAGTGCATTATCTTTCAACGCTATTGTTTACAAATGCCAAAATTTGAAAGAGATTTGGTTTAATCCAGGAAAACATCACACACACACAGGCATGTTTATTTTCTTGTGTTGGATTAATTTAGATCCTTTGTTTCGTGTTTTCCATAGCAAAGCATTACCATTCACTGCGCCACTAAAGCAATACCTTGAAAACTACATCCAATGTGCTGTTTTACATCCATATTTATATATATACACAAGAAAATACATTAAGAAGATCAAGCCTTCCATACCTGTTGGCCATGTAGCAAAAGAAAAGTCGAACGAATAAAAAAGTGTGAGAAGGAGAGAGAGATAGAAAGAGAGAAAGAGAGTATAAAAAACCTTAATATAGTAAGGCAACTATGAAAGATATATATATATTAAGGGCAATAACAGCCCGCAAGTGTAAGGCCAGGGCCTTTTCTTCATTTTACTGTGTCTTCGTAGAGCGTATATTGTAGAAGATGAGAGGAAACTGCGGAAAAAGAAGAAGAACAAAAAAAGACGAAGTTAGGCAGGTGACGATTATTATGATCGATTATTATGATTATTATTGCTATTAAAAATAAACCAGAAAAAAGAATAATGTGATAGATTTAAAAATATATATATATGAATATATATACATACCTACTGTACTGTATATGTACTGTCGTGTATAAGTATAAGAAAGTATGAAAAAAAACTGAAGCACTAAAAAGTGGGAGGAAATACAAACAAAAATCTAAAACTGGTATATATACACAAGAATAGGAAAAAGAAAACAAATATATATTAATAATGATAAAACAAACCTACAAAGCAAACCGAAACATACATACATACATACATACATACATACAAACATACATGCAGTACGTAGCGGATAGGAAAAGGAAAGCAAGAATGAGTGAAACAAAAAAACAGCAAACAAAAATGGAGAGAAAAAGCTATATTTGTCCCCGATATAGACGAAAACCATTTTACTTCTCTAGTGTGCGCGCCACAGAACAGAAGAATCACACGTGCAGCACACGGTCTTGCGCCCAGTCAACTACAAGCTCTCCTTTACACGTATTATATACATAGATATATACACTCATAACTACACGCATAACAAGAGAAAGGAAACGAAACGTAGCGTCAATGATATCTCTACACATAAATCTTAGATAAAAACAGACAAACAAACAAACAAACAAACAAATGACATAAGAAATGTGTTGGAAATGGAATATCTGCACAGGCATAGGAAAGCAGAACGAAACAAATCACCCATACACAAGCACGCATACATATTAACCAGCGACACTTTCACTACTTCCCCACTCTCGATGTAATATCAAAATAATGCACTCAAGCGAATGGTGAAGCCTATAAACGATAACCCTAAGCATATGAGCAAACTATCGCAGCCAGTTGTGATACGGTGCATGGAAAGTGTCGATACAAGACAGCGGTTTTATTTGATCGTTAGCTTTCTTGCTCAATGTGCTTTTTCGTCATAATTCCTTCATAAATTTTTCTTTCGCAAACAGCAAACATAGACAACAAAAAAAAACTATTGCTAGAGAAGAAAAAATCCTAACTTGTGTTTACCACTGATTAATTTGAAAATTAGAAAGCAAACGAAGAACAGAAAAAAATCCTCGCAAAGGATTAGCGAAATGAAAGAAAAGAAATAAACAAACAAAAGCGTAATGCATAATGCGTAACGAAAAAAACAAACACTATCTTAACAAAAAAAAAAACAAAACCATTGAAAACGTAAAATTATATCAATTATTCAGAGAAGCCAAAAAAAACATAACAAAAGCAAAACAAGACTTGGAAACGAACGGTGGCAATTAACGCTCCTGTAATAAAGCAATTACTACTTCCAGCGACGATGGGGAAGTAGCGATTTTAACGTGAGCAATTAAACCTAATGCAATTACACTACTTTTATCCTCTCCTCCCCCCTCTCCACCCACCCACTTTCCTCTCGCCACTTCTGTCCACTTTACTACTGTATAGCCTGCTCAGTAAATATGATAAAATTAAACCTCTAATCGCATAAACAAAAGCACACGCACGCACGCATACACACACACACACACACACACACACACACACACACACACACACACACACACACACACACACACGTGTAAAGCAACTACGTAAGGGAAAATGACGAACAAAAGTAAAACTCGAATCGAAACAACATCACGAAACCGAAATCGAAACTATTGTAGTAGGTGTGGGAAAGTGAATGAAAACGAACAAAAAAGAAATGTAAACGAAAAAAGGAAAAAAAAAACAAAACTAAATATCAACTTAAACTAAAAGGAAAATTGATACAATAACGAACACATAGAAAGCAGGAACATAAGAATGACGGAGGGAAGGTAATAATGTTTGCATGCAATAGAAGCGGGTGACAAACTAAATGGCATAATCAATCAAAATCAATAGGTTTTTACTGGCTCCTAGCAGCAGCAGCAGCAGCAGCAGCTCAATAATATCAAGATTTACTTCGCAAATATTCTTAGCTCTTATTTAGCTCTCTTCTAACTTTGCGAACAATGGCTACACGTAAAACTACATGGAAAAAGGAAATGATGATACTTACCCTATCGCTATTAACTCAGTATGCTTTGCTCTTGCTGGTGTTTTGGTTTGAGCACGTTTATTCGAACTCTCTTTCTTGTTATTTTACTCATGTTAATCCATGGCTTAGCTTTTATTTAAATCTCTTTTCTTTATGCTACCTTCACTTTTCTGTTGTGACTGCAAAAAAAAATCGTATTCATTCATTTGGTTTATTAAAGTATTTAACAAATGTACGTTTTAAAATCGGTTATCACAAACCGTTGCCGAAAGCAAGAACAACACATTACTGTGCTATATAGCGAAGCAAATCATAATCGAACCGAAAACATCAACAGACCCCCTACTCTAAAATAGTAACTCTTAATGCTCTTTAAACTCACTGCACTGTCAGGCTCTTTTAATCTACACTTTTAAACAAAACAAAACAAAAATGGCGCTACACAACACAAAAGCACTTACTTACAGTTCTAGAATACAGTTGTAGAGCAGAAAACAACAAATGAACAATGAAAAACACAACTCGCAAAAGCCACTTTCTAATGATGATAATGAAGAAAAGAGAATTGCAACAAAAACTAAATAACTATTACACATCTACAAAGAACAAAACACGCAGTGGTGAACAAAGTGAAAAGAAGAAATAAATCAAAAACTAGTCTGTCGAAAGAGTCGAAACATTTTAAAACGTGCAGTGTGGAAACGAGAAAAAAAACCAGAGTCAGCAAAGTAAAGATTGAAAGTGAAAGCTATAAAACTTGATGACGCTGTGTACTGTGTATTCCTTTTTTGCTCCCCCACGGAGTGCATACACGCGGTTGCATTTATATCAGTCTAACTAGCAGAACACAGCAGCGCTCGCGACAATTGTTTAATTACACATTGAACTACTACCCCGAACAGCACCTCAGAAGCAATCCAATCCCAATACACCCAATATCCCCAAAATGTGTCGATGGAAGCTTCGAGCATCCATTGCCTAAGTCGATTACCGATACATAGACAAACCGAAAAAGGGCTCCTTGGTATGATTGAAACGAAAAGGTGCTACTGAACGAAGAATGAAGATGGTAGGAGAAGAGCAACGAGCAAATTAACAGACAATTGGTATCACGTCAATGATATATCAATGGTTTTACGTTTCTTCCTTCGTCTAAAAACTACTTCTACTTCCCCCCCCCCCCCGTGTGTGTCAATCAACAATTTATTTCAACTGTCGACAAAACAAAAGCTAAAATGAAAGCAGAACTAATTGTTGCATTCTTACACTTCAGAAGGAGAGTATGTACACAGAATCAAAATGAAACCCGAACTAAAACAAAACAGGCCGAAATAAAGAGCGAGATTAGTGAAAGCGAAGGAAGAAGATTAAAAGTAAAAAAAAAGAGCAAGAGGACAGTAAAATAACAAAAAAAAAGAATATTAAAAAAATGAAATACACTTACACATAAAAAGGCTGTAATTTTAAGAGGTAACAAAAAAAGCAAAAGAAAATGTAGGTGTCGTAAAACAACCCGATTTAACAATGAACAGTCAAAATCGAATTGCAGAAGTGTGGTGTGGTAAGTGTGGCAAAGGAAATACAATAAATGAAAATTATATATACATATAGATACATAAGCCTATAAGAAGTACTATTAAAGCAGTAACAACAAGACAAGAAGAATAAAACATGAAAAAGCGACAACAAAACCTAATAAAAGTATATTGAAAAGAAGAAAAACCAAAACAACTACTGTGTGTGTAAAACTCTTTTATCATTATTTTATTTTACTTTATTTGATTTTCTACAATCCCTCGGGTTGTTTTCGTGAGTGAAATGAATTGTAAAATTTTTATTTGCAAAATTTAAAAAACAAGTGTTTCCAACATGCTTTTTAACACTCTGTGTTGTCTCACGGTGACGTTTCAAGAGACTGGGCGTCTCCACGTCTCTCCTTTGTATATTAATATTATTTTATTTTATTGTTATCTACTTTTATCATCTTTTTTTTGTAACAACATTCTTTCCACCTTTTATTATTCATTATAGCAACTACGATATTTCGTATAAATGCTTCACGATTGTCTTCATTTTGTTTTATCTTGGTTTAATTATGTTCCGGTTATACACAATTAATTCCCTTCTCAATCATTTCCCATAGTGTGTGACTTTCCGAGCAAAAGCTGCCCAAAGTGCTCACATGACGTGTGGAGAGCAATAAAAACAAAAAAGAAAAAGACATCCACCATTGAAAAAAGCTCTCCAATCAACCCACTTTTCTCTCAACCCCAACGAGTAAATTCATTTGTTCGACGGAAAAGCTGAAGCTTTTTGCCGCTTCCCCGACGGGTACAGCTAAAGTCATTGAGGCGTGTTTGGCGTGTGAGCGGCTAGCTTTTATTTCGCTTCCACGAACTCCTCGTCTTCCCATTCATGTCATCTGGCAGGCGTGTAAAAAGAAGCAAAAAAAACAACTCTCCTTTGCTGGCCCCATTGATAGATCGCAGAAGGCGTGTTGGGCAGAAGGCTTTCCCAGCGAGATTGGCCGCACGCACTGCAAAGAGAGAGAGAGAGAGCGAGTCTCGTGGGTGAGCTTTCGCTTTTCCAGCAGCTCTTTTGGCACTATCCTGTGAGCATGCGCCCGGAGAGAGAAAGGAAGAGAGCGAGCGAAAGTCCTGCTCTCTCGGCCCGACGCTCTCACTCTCTACGGGTTTCGGCGACAGGCGAGCAGCGCCTGTTTCATCGGTGGCTTTTCGGTAGCAACCGTCGCTTCGGACGCATCAAACGCCTTTTGGACGTCGTCTGGTCGAGTGAGGTGAACAACGGTTCAATTTTTCCGCAGCTGTGCGTGTGTGTGTGTGTCCGTGTATGTGTGAATCTTAAAGCAGCGTTACCACCCCGCTCCACAACACCTTTTCTCGAGCTACTTTCACTCTCTCTTTCTCTCTGTCTCTGTCCTTGTCTCTTTCTCGCATCCTACATCGGACACCTCTGTACGTGGGCAAGTGTCAGCGTGTTTCATGAACGTCTGTATGTGTAGGCTGTGTAAGTGTGAGCCTTTTTTTGTCCAGAAGAAGGTTTCACAAATTCGAACCGTTTATCCCCTTCTGCTTTTCAACACCCCATTACCTCTTGCCCCCGTAATGGCCGTGTGTGTCTCTACGATGTGTGCCTCCATCTGACGCAAAAGTGACATAAGAAAACTGTGGCTTTGGTGGAAAAACGATTCAACGGCCTGTAGACGCCTCCTACGATCGTACCTAAGCGCGTCCAACGCAAGTGTAGTTTGTGCCTGTGTGTGTGTGTATGTTTGTGTGTGAAGGTGTGGACATCATCACATGCTCCATCCGTCAGAGCAGTGAAAAATATCCATCCAAATAGCATGAGCGTGTGGGAGAAGTTTGCAGCTTGCTTTTTTTTGTTCCTTCAATCGATCGAACAAAACCTGGTTGAAGGTGGGCGAAAATTCGCTGCTGTTCCTGCTGCTGTTCCTGCTAACCCACACCACACGCTCGGAAAAAAGGACATGTGAGCCCCCCCGCCATGGGGGGCATGGAAAGATGGAAGAAACATCAAGGACACCGAAGGACCCTCGTGTCCCGTCAACCCTCGTTTTACCCAGCTCATCGCTTTTTCAGTGTAATGAAGCATTTGGCTGGAAGGAAAAGAAATCGGGAAACAAATTTTTCTACAAAGCGTTTTCCTTCTGTGCAAAAAACTAGTCCAACTGGACCAACATACGTGTGTGTGTGTGCAAAGTGTGTGATACAAGAGTGTGGACACGGGAAGCAAAGGAGAACCGAACGAAACTTCTGACCATCTTTTCCAAACGGCCCCGTGTGTTCACGTGGCTTCGTTGTGGGGTTTTCAATGGGAGCGTTTTTCCTTTTCCCCCATTCGCTTGCGTGCGAGAAAGAGCGAGAGAGCGAGAGAGTGAACGAAAAGGAAAGTTGAGAAGGAAAGAGAGCGCAATAGAGACACAGGAGGAGAGCGGAACGGATGTGGATGTGTGTTCTTTTTTACTCTCTCACCGAGCGCTGACTGCTGTTGTTGACTCTTTCCCGCAAAAGGATCGCTTCTTCGCAGGGTTCACACATACAGCCCAAGTTTTATCCGCATCGTCTACCCACACAACTTGCTTTGCTGCTGCTGCTGCACAATGATATCATTTTGGTCGGTGCTTTGGCAGACAGATTAACATAAATTAACCAAAATTCAAATAACTTACAAAACAATATTCAGATTTATTTTATTTTATTTTATATTTTCAACTATCGAACGTCATTTCGATTGCGTTTTTTGCGTAACTTTGCTCGCACCAGTGCGATGACATTTGGCTACGCGTGACGATTACGCCATCTCTCACGGCTCACGGCTCACTGCGAACTCACGTAGCTCAGCCGCTCAGCGTGCGTTGGTTGCGTTAGCTACCAGGCTGCTCCATCATGCTTTACGTTTTCTGTTCCAGTAACGCTCTTTGCACAGTTTGAAAACTAATTTTCTTATAAAAGAAAAACGCACACACATGAAGAGTGGAAGTTTGAGACGATTTTTTTACGCAGAGACGATTTTTTAGAGACATCAGAGTCCTCTGACGCAAGTGACTCTTGCTGTTGCTCATCGGAATCGGTGTTTGGTAGTCCTTCTCGCTGCTGCATCATTCAATACACACTGTCCTCCTCTGTGTTCATCGATTTCCGTTCTCTTTCGCACACGCGTTTTCCTGTACAAAGACCTAACGATTCCTTAACATTTCCTCTATTTTAATCATTTCTCGCGGTGCATATATCCTTAGTGCGCGTTCATTGAAGTGAGTGTGTCACTGTCCCCATACCCATCACACCCTAGCGCAGTGCTGCAGAAGAGGTTAACGTGTGACCGAGGCTGGAAAAGAAGGGCCGTTTTTAAAGGCAAAGTGCAGCCACCCAGCCAGAAGCGTGTGCGTGTGTGTACGTGTGTGTTTTCTTGTAAAAGCCAAACACCGTAAAGGAAGAAGTACGCCAAAAAAAAAGGTCAGCGTGTGCAGGTGCTTCTAAGTGCGTGAGTGTGATACGACGGTTGAGTGCGTGTGTGCGTGTGTGTCGATAAGGATAAGCCTGATAACCTCCCTGCCTCTTGGAGCTGCCTCAACCTAGCAGTACCTGCACCACTACTACTACTACTACTACGACTGTGACCGAGCCCGTCTAAAACCCACAGAAAACAGCACAGAAAATGTAAGTATGCGGCTTGGGCGCGGGCATATTATGATTTCCATGATTCATCCCCATTATATGTGTGTGTGTGTGTGAGAGCTTTGGTAAAGATCGATGCGATACGAAGAACGTCAGAAATGCACGAAATTCAACACTGCAAAACAATCACCTTCACACACACACATGGACACATTGAATTCTTCACATTCTCATCAGTTTTTATTTTTCGCATCATCATTTCCCGTCAAAACTGCACCGAAAGCATGGGAAAACGGGGAAAACTCGCTACATGGGTACATCGAAGTGTGCCTCGCCACCGATCGATGCTTTAGTGTGTGCGTTTGCGGGTGTGTATGTGTGTTCGATAAACCCGCTACTGCAAGTAGGCAGATGGTAGGGGGATGGGGGGGGGATACTCTCACTTCATACTCCAACTCCACCATCGGTAGTGACGAATGTAAGGGAAATTGTGCCCATTTTCCTCTCGATTTCTCTCGCAACAACAACAAAACAGGACGAACGGTATGTGAATGTGCAGTAATCTTTCTCTTGCAGTGTATTCTTGCTAAAGGCGAGAGAAAGGAATGAGCGAGAGAGTTGTGAGCAAGAGAGAATGCATTGCAAAAGGATCTGCCCCTATGTCCCGATGATTAACCGATCGCCCTGTCGTTCGGTGTTCGTTTGCCAATCGATAGTGTGTGGAGAGTCCAGTTTTTTTTTCCTATAAATTTTGTTCTTTAAGAAGAATAGTACAAATAAAAGGTTTTAGCACAATAAAACCCTTTCAACAACCTATTAAGAAAAGCGCGTTTTTTGTCAAGAAAAGCAGGGAAACATCCAAGTTGGCAACGGGCCAACACAATGGGGAAGCTACGACGGGAGAGGAGAGCCATCTTTGCGCTTCTCACCGTTGAAGCCACACGTACTCACACATGCACACACACATAGTGTATCGTATTGCTTGTGACGTTGCTTTAGTGTGCGATTGCGCTTGCAGTAAACGGGCTGGTTTTCTGGACGCTTTGGTGCAGGTTGGCACACAGGATGCACCAGGGGGGGGGGGGGGGGGGGGGCGAACTGCTCGACGATGCAGCATTTCTGCATCCTTCGGGAGAGCTGGATGAAATGAGGTTTTGGGGAGGAAAAAATAAATAGAACGAACGCTGATGAGAGCTTATAAGAGAGAAAGATGAGAAAATCGGGAGAAAGAAGGAGATGGTATGGTAAAGAAGCAAAAGACTGAACCGTCCCTAGAATGTGGAGTAGTGCTTGTAGAGTAGTAGGACACACACACACACAGATACGCGGAGCTGTTTTTGCTACTTAGAACGGAAAGGTGGTAATAGTAATAGCTGGGTGTCAATGGTTTTTTTGCTCTTTACAATTGCCCTTGAGCACAACAATCCCTATTCTAGTGTGATTATCTTGCTCTTTGGTCTTGCCATGGTTTTGTGTAGTTTCCTTAAGTACTATCAACTATTGTACTATGACTTAAGCAATAGTATTTCTTCTTTTTTTAAATTTGATACTAAAAGAAATATATTCACTTCACCAAAATTGTATTTAAATTAAATTTAATACGTTTATATCGAAGCACAACGACACAAGAAGACGTTTTCACTGAATTATACAGCATTTGGGCCTGGCAAGTCGTTCAGCAAGCCTTTACAGGGTTAACGATTGTGTTTTGGATGTTTCCCGAATGTGTTTGGGTTCATGTTACGCTTTTATTACGTTTAATGCGTGCATGCTTATCGATCTTTGTTTTCTTGGATTCGTCCTACGAAAATCCCTAGAACATTAACGACCATAAAAAATGTGGGACATACTATTGTTAGATGCAGTTATAGACCACTGGCATTGAGATGCATGAAGTATAAAAATAATTTCAAATGACGACCCCTCTAACGAATTATTTAATACGTTTGAAAAAGAAGTTTAAGTAAGTTGAAAAGAAGCTAATTTTATTCAAAATTTAAAAAAAAAAACAACAACATTGTTCAGTTAATTAATTTGATTCAAACCAATTTTTTTTCTTGATTCTAGTACAAACAAATGGCCATCAGTGTTCCTTCGCATTTTTTTTTGTTTTTCTAAGCATGTTTAGTTTTGATCTCATGCTTAAATGGTTCTTTTGTATGAACTGGAATCATCCAGTGAGATCAATTGTTTCCTTTATTTTCAAGCCTTTTTCTTGTGTCTTATTTTTTAACCTTTTAGCGTTGCCAAAGAAATTCCAACGCTCCTTGCTTTTCCAGTTTCATTTTTGTGGATACTTGTGCACAAGACTTTCTCTGTGTATAATCGTATGTAAAGGCCGGTGGACATTGTCCGTACTCGCTATTGTAATTTCGATTTTCACTAGCGCATCTGGCGGCGGCTGGTGGAAGCTTTTTTTGATGATCGAGGGAATAGTCATGCTGGATCTTTAAGTAGTGTTTTTTTTGCGCTTTTTTATGCGAAAATGGCTGAAATACATTCAGAACATATGTATTTACCTTTTACAAAACTTGTCCAGTCCAGTTTAAGTAAAAAACATGGAAAAACAACACATTTTCTGAAGCGGTTCCAAATTGTTTGGCAAAAAGGCTTCGGTCAGCCACCGCCAGATGCGCTAGTGAAAATCGAAATCATACTAGCGAGTAAGAACGATGTAGCCCGGCCTTAATGTATCAGATTTAAACGAAAACTAGTTACCCGTACATACCCGACCCCCTCGAACGACCAAAGTCTTATGTTGGTCTGTTTCGCCCTAAAAGAGGGTCTTAAATACGATAACTAATGATGTCTTTTAAAGCCTCAACTACCATTTGTTTCGTGTAATTCCAGTTAAAAAAATTGGAGTAGTTTTTTTGTATGTTCTCTTTCAAGTAGGAGTTTCAATACATTTGACTGTCAAATAGCTGTTTTAAAAATTTGCTGCATAAATAGTCGTTGGGATCTCTTTTCTAAAGCCTCATAAAGAAGCAAGATTATTATTGTTTTGAGAGAAAATGTAGTTTTCATTGAATGCTACCGGATCAAATCTAAAAACTCGTTGCCCTGCTGTTTATAATTAATATAAAGGCCGGGCTACATTGATCGTACTCCGTAGTGTAATTTTTATTTTCACTAGCGCATCTGGCGACGACCAGCGCAAGCTAGATGTCGGTATAATTTATGTGTCAAAATTATTCATACTTGGTGTCTCATCAAGTTTCGAGCAGGCTACTTCTATGCCGTATGAAATGTTTATAAACGTCCATAAATTGCAACAAAATAGGCCGTTAATTGTTGTTGGTGGATAAATCGTCATTCATACAAAGCGCTAGGCAACATTTTTCCCCATCTTCCAACATTTTTCCATCATTGGGTAAAATTATAGCCTCCTCGACCCAAAACACTTTTTGACAGATAAATTATACCAGCCTCTAGCTTCGACCCGCCGCCGCTAGATGGCGTACGCGTTCACAAAAATTACACTCAGGAGTACGATCAATGTAGCCCGGCCTTAACCCTCATCCCCCCACAAAAAAAATGGCCTACCAAGACTGGATGCATGCGTTTGAATAGTTTCTAAAATTATTCCAACACACACACAGACACACAAACACAACGATTAGCTCTGCGCGTCGACTGCGATGCGTGTGCGACATCACGTACGCATCGACAACGCAAACGGCCCATTGCTACTTTGATGCTTTTTTAAATTGTGTCGATTTGAACCAAAACCGCAGCTCAGCCTTCTCGGCTGATAAAACAAGCTTAACAAACAACCGATGCAGCTTATATAGCGGGTGGGAATATGCGGCACATAAAGAGATTCTTCTCGAACCTTATCGAATGTATGTGTGTGTTTTGTGGGTATTTTCCTCGGTATCTTTCTAGTACAAATGGGATTATTGTTGCAACACACACACACACATGAAACAAACTTCTTTTTCTGTCTTCTTTGTCACTTCACAGCTGCTCACAACCAGAGCATGACACACAGACAGTTGTGGGATTTTCCTACTGCTCTACAGCTTTCTTATTGCCTGAACAATGAAACATAAAAATGAAACTATTAGATTTTGGATGTTTTGAGTTAAGACTGTGGCTTCAAAATTAAACCGAAACAAAACCATACAACAAAGCAGCTACGATTTGCAAACAACATTGCATGGCACATCTCACACTATGTGTGAGTGTGTGCAAACCTTGGCCAAAGCTTTTGGCGCATGCGTCAAAAGCTTTTGACCAATGTTGCGCATGAAAAAAATGGCAAACCAAGTGGCAAAGACACCAGAAAGGCCACCGAAAAGTGAACAAGCAACACACAAAGGGAGAAGGAGAGAGAGAGAGAGAGTTCTTTGTTGTTTTTGTGGTCGTGTTTTTTGTTTTGTTTTTTTCCCTAATCTTGTACCTTTTATTAATTGCAACCTTGCGCCGGAAAAAAAACAGTGTACTGATACAGAAGCCAATAATGCTGATACAAGGGAAGTAAAGCAAAGCGCCAGATAATGAACGAACCGATCGAACAGGGGGAGATGATAGTGGAAGACCAAAAATAGGCCAACCTGTGTGTGTTTGTGTGGATTTCAGCAGCCTCTGAGGGCGTGTTGTCAGTTATCAATCCTGGTAACCATCGCATCGGTGAAGGGGGCTTTCGAAGGGCACGCCAGCCACCGGCGAACTCCTCTTGCCAATGCCGGTGGGGAAGGAAGGAAGTGTGTTGCAAGCCGAACAGACTGGACGGCATAAAAACAAAAACTCGTTTTCTTCAGCTTATTATTGATACGATCCTGTGCTCGGTACACTCTTCCGTCCGATAACTTTCATCTCACCTTTCCATTGGAGTTTGATAAGAGGGTGGAACTTCATTTTTCTTTCCTTTTATTTTGTTCCTCCCCCAAAAAATGCTGCGTGTGCGTGTTTGTGTGTACCAATGGGGGTTTGTTTTTGTTTTCGTCTAGTACCGGCGAAATAACCCCCACCCTGAAACCCCAAACCAAGCTTCTTTTTTGTATTTGGTTGCTTCGATGGAAAAAGCTGACGCGCAGTTCGATTTACCGGTTGCGCAGGTTTTTTTTTGCTTTTACCACACACGCTCTGTGTTTGTTATCGCCCCAGCGTCGAGTGCAAAAGCAAAAGAAGAAGCAAAAGAAGGATAAAGAAAGAGCGCGCGTGGGGACGGAGGGAAAATGCGCTTACCGAAGGCAAAACAAAAACACGCGCTTCAACCCGGCTTCTTCAAATTATTGTTGTATGTTGCTCTCGTATGTTGGGGTGATGGTGGCTTTACACCACCTTTCTCCTTTTCTTCCCTCACCCTCGCAATGGTTGATGATTACACGTCGTTGTTTACTTATTGCCGCATGGGCGCAAGTACCAGCAGCAGGCGTAAAGGCGTGAAGGAGAACCGGACCTCCGGTGGGGGGCGCTGTTCAAATAAAGCTAAGACGCAGTAACTCGCTCAGGCACTTCTTCTTCTTGAGCGTGTTGTGCTTGGGAATGGCCTTCCTTCTTTCCCTTTTCTTCAACAACAACGAAAAAAAGCAACAGATGGTTCGGAAGGTGTCACCATATACCGGACCACAGCTCGAAAAACGGAAGCAAAACTCGGTTCGAGTATATTTTAAGGAATTATTTTCGTTTCTTTTTTATTATTTATTAATAGTACATTAACTTGCAGCTATAATAATTGATCACACACAAAAAGGTACCGATAATTGTAATTCATAGTTTAAAAACAAGCAGGTTGGTGGTGGAGCAGTTGGTTCCGGGCCTACACCACTCCCCTCTCTCCACGCACACAGCCCTTCTCAGGAGGGAGATAGGCGGGGCGGCGGGGTGACTTTGGCCTTCTTTTTTAAAACAAAGTCTAGAAGTAAGGACGATGGCGCACACACACACACACACGGCACGGTGCACAACCTAGCACCTCACCCCACCACGTGTGTGTGTGTTTTCTCTCCAGTTTTTACTCCTTCTTCTTCTCGCCCTTTTATGCTGCGCGCAGGTAGCAGTCCGTGTGTGCGTGTGCGTGCGTGTGTGTGTTCAGCTTGCCTTTGAAGTCACACAGGGTCATCCTCTATTGCGTATTGCGACGGACACAACACAGCACACAAAAATAGCAGCAAAACCGACGGATGAATGGTTGGATGCATCTCTTCGCTCTAGGCAAAAAAGGAGGAAGTTCTACTGGTAGTGGTGGTAGTGGTGGTGGTGTAGTTGGCAGGGTCGTTTGTAATGTGCGCCCCACCCCGTACCGCCTTTAGAGATCGCTCGCTCAACCGTTTTTCGTTCGCATGGCGCGCTGGCCGGATTAGAAACACTCTCACACACACCACATTCGCACGGAAGTCACACTCCTGCCCATTAGTTTACTTCGGCGGTGACTTCTTGTTCGATTCCGTGTTTTTCAGCTTGGTCACAATCTTGCGCGAATGGCCGCTCGGATCGTAATGGTTGGTGTGGTCGCTTGCCTCCTTCTTGCTGCGCTGCTTGCCACTGTGCCCCGAGTGGATGTGCTTCTCCATCTCAAAGTCGTACTTGTCGTAATCGTCCGACATTTTGCGCTCGCTTCTTGTTTAGGGCTTATGTAGTTTTTGCGCGGGCGCTTCCGTTTCCTGGATTTTACTCCTTTGCAGATTGGTGCTGGTGCTGGTTGCTAATTCGAACAACTGGGAATAGAAAAGTTGAGTCGACCGATGTCTAATGTACGTCCGCACTGTTTAACTGCTGGGGAAAAACTCGTTCTTTTGTTTGGCCTGCAGTGCCCTTTTATAACTGCGCCCGCGCGCGCGTGTGTGTGTGTGTGTGCTTGGTGCGCACACACTAACGAACCACCATCATCACCACGACTACGATGGTCGTGCTCTTCGGGAAGCAAAACATCAATTACGCTCTCCCTATCGGCACTGTTTGGCTGTGCGCGTGTGTGTATGTATTTATGGATTCCAATTCCGATAGTCACTGATTGCACTGTTAAATTGTAATCATTATTACACTCTTATAAGATGCCAAAATTTAAGGTAAATCATTTAAAGCGCATTTTAATCTACGATAACAGCCCCAGAGCAAATCCCCTTTCCGACGGCAGTGTTTGCGGTGATTCGTCTCTGTTGGGTTCGTCTGCGCATGTGTGCGTGTTTTGCAGCAGCACCAATACACATAAAGCAGTAGCAGCAGCAGCAGCAGCAATGTGCCCTCGCCGTCCCTTCGTTTCCTCCCTTGCGTAAAAACATTTGCCCTGTTGCCACACTCTACGTCTTTCTTCAACAACAAAGCAAGCGTGCGGATGAGATGGGTCGATTCAGTTGGTGGATCTCGCTCTTTCTAGCTCCGTTCGCTGCTCTCTCACTCATTCTTTCTAACGTTCTCGTGCGCGCACGCTCTCTCGCTCTCTCGCTCTCTAATTCTCATTTTATCGCTGGGGGTCGTCGTCAGCGGTATAGTGATGGGCACAACACCCTAACGATCCAACGATGGAGCGATCTCTGGGACTGTATCACACACTGAGCACAGTTAAACACTTCACTTCGAGAAAGTACTCGAAGCTACTCGAGGCATGTTCTGCGGAAGGCAATTTGCAGAAATTTTAGGGATGTTGAGTATTATTAACCGGTTTTATGAAGTCCAGTATTTGCACTAGCCGGAACAAACGTTTCCTGAAGGAGCACTTGTACTAATAACCATGTCATAATAATAGCTGTATACTGGAATGGTGATAGTAGTAGAATTAGTAATGTGTGCATCATTCGGCTCAGTAAATTATCGGTTTAGTTGATTGGCTTCGTATTTTGAGCGGTTTATTTCTCAAACCAGAAGCGTTGGATCATTTAATTGACATAAAATGAACTGATTTTAGAATGGAATTTCAATCTAACAAGACTCAAACAGTAGTAGAATATAGCAAATAGCTGACGATGTATAAATAGCAAGGACAACATTGAATCTATTAAAATCATACCGTGATCAAGCTGAGGCTGACTTTTTTTTAGAACAACGATGAAATGCGTCAAGCGCAAAGAATTAAACAATGATGTTCTAAAACAAAGATGTTTCTAGTAGTAGCTTTTCATAGTAGTTAGTACTTTAATGTTTAATGCTTATTTACTAAATATTCCTTATTAATTCTCTGTTGTTGTGACCATAGGGGCGTTATTTTGATTAGTCGAATTTGGGCCAAATTCAAACTTAAAGTTATCATAGAGGTATATCAAAAGCGTAGAGTTCCACCAATTGTAAAATTGGTGGAGTATGCATAAACATCATCTTAAGTCACTGAAAGCCAATCTCACTTTCACTAGTGGGTACAGGCAGGCCTTGACCGACAGCGGTTGTTGTGCCAAAGAAGAAGAAGATGCATAAACATCTAATATGAGTTTTTGGAAACATATGAAAGAAAAACAGCCGCCATCTAAGCAGGAATAGAGCCGTATGCTCTTCTGAGTACTTTAGCAATCACTGCTATAGACAATATTTGTATAGACTTAAGATTTTGTTTTTCGATTGAATTTAGCCCTTTTTAGTACAAGAGGGTTTAGGCTTCTAAGAAACGCTTGACACTTTTTCTTGAAGCTTTTCTTGAAACTCTACTTCTTATCATTTAACATACACTTCTTAATATCTTTGACCTTTATTGTTGCTTGTTGCCAATCCATGCTATATCATCGGATAATCATAAGTAATTACCTTCGTTTTTAAAGGCTTCTTGAGTGGTCACCAGAAGTAACAATCTTACCTAACCTGATCACTCCACTCGCATCGATGAAAGGTGGGGCGACTAATAACCGTAATTGAGGACTAAATTTCTTAGAAAGTCAAAAGAATATGGTTCCAAAAATAGGGCTCCGCAGTACAATTGCGTTCAGCGATCTGTTTGAGTAGGTCAATTTTACATTGAATTAATGATGAACGAGCTGGCTGAAATAAACTGCTGGTAGGGTGGTAAGGGTGCTTCTGCTGCTGCTGCTGCTGCTACTGAAGAAACATACAACCATTCGGAAGCTCGACAAAACGCCAGATGCAATGTAAATATCGATTTTTCCATACCACCCGGGTGTGGGGCCCGTTCATGACGCGCGCGTCCATTTGCGATTGCAGGGTTTGCGTGCGACGGCGGCGACGAGCTAGTCTTATCGCGTCATGCAGCACGCAGCAGAGAGCAAGCTTACAAGGGAGCCAACCCGCAAGTGGAGAGTTGAAGGGAACAATGGCCACGGTGGAGTGCCGCCTGACAGACGAGACACACCACAGCAGATAGATAGTCAATGTCATCTGCAAATATCCTTGTAGCAATCGGTCCGCAAATAGGACCCAGCTGTGACAATAAATGACTGGCACGGATGGCACGGGATCTATCTCTCGTTCGTGCACGATGAATAAAACACGGTGGAAACAAACAAAGACAGCACTAGATCGGAACGTCATATCGTTTTAGATACGGTGGTATGGGCACCTGTCATTGCAAAAGTCACGAGCTCTGGCGGGCACGAGTCATCGTGATTTGGGTTAATTCATTATACCGTCATCTCATCCTCATCAGTAGTGGGCATAATTGTGTTTATCAATTACTTTACAAAACTGCATAATACTTATCAAACTGTCCTTTCCATAAACAACATTCACGCAAAACACGCACAACTGACGACTGCAAACGTTAAAAAACAACTCAAATTTCTTCCACCTTTCAACCTTTTCAACACACAACAAAACAATACACGAAACAGATGAGTGGAGAACAGCAAGCAGAGTAAGTGAATGTTGTTGTTAACTTCACAGACACAAACACACACAACAAAACACCCGCAGGAAAATGGTAGAAGGAAATTTGCATGAAAATATGGCTCAATTCTACTACACAGTTCAACTTTATTTACCGCTTGTTTCTGTATTGTACTGCTTCAGTTAAAGTTCTGTTCGTTCAATCAGTTTCGGTTACATTAATGTTAATTTAATATGTTATCATAACACTATGCTAGAACCTTGTGCGAGCATCTGCATGAGCGCTTACCTTTCAAACTCCCACGATACATTATTCAACAGCAAAGGTTGGCAAGAAAGGTTTGAAAAGGTAAATATTATTGGTAAAGGCGTGTATCATACGAGCGGCAACAATCTGTGTTTTACGGCGCTTGATTTATTCATTATCACTCGATAAGAGTAGTTAACGAAGAAGAAGACGAAGTATGGTGAAACGTTGGCCATCCCAATAATCGAATTTCTGTACAGTGCAAATCGTTAAACCCCTCAACACTTTGGCTCAAGAGTAGGGGGAGAAGGAGAAAGTCCCCGTGTCGTGACAACTTTCCGACAAACACGGAAACAACTTCAGGCTTTGCGTCCTGCGAAAGTGCGAAAAATAGGCCATTCGTATTCGCTGGCAGGACTTTCCGCCAGCTCACTTTCCCTCACGTGGGTTTTCATTTTGCTTCAAGCGGGGGGTGATTTTTGTTTTTTTTTTTTTGCTCCTCCAATCCGTATACGTTTGTCCGGTGCCTTGGTCGGAATTGTGGTCGGTTTTCCTGCTGCTGGTCGGAAGCGCATGCGCGCGTACCCTCAAAAACGTATCTATTGATTTCTTTGCATTATTGCTCCCCCCCCCCCCCAGTGTGTATGCCACACACACTGCTGGTTGGTTTGTTGTGGAGTGGAAAACCTGGACCCCTAGAATGAAGGGGGTGCCCCACCCCACCGGGTGATAGCAAAGGTATTTAGACGGAAATTGAACGCCAGCTCTCCCTACGCAAATGAGCACAAATACTAGCTAGAGCTAGTTGCATCGATTTGCTCGGTAGCGATGTCTGTGGTTCGTGTTGGATGGCCGAAAATAAAAACAAGCGCCAAGAGGAAATGGGAACGGATTTCCTGACATACATCGAAAAGTCGAAACCAACGGCTGTTTCGTCACACTTCTCCACCCAACTCCGAGCCGACGTAATCGTCCAGCGAACCCTGCATTTTGGCATGCAATGGCATGCAGGACGAATGCATTCACATTAATCTGTTTGTATTCATCGCTTTTTGAAGTAATTACCAAACCCGTGTGTTTTATTCCCAAATTAACTCCTCCCCTAACACCCTAACTCAATGTCATAAACAACAGCCACTAACGTGACAGCTCAGTAAGCATCACAGTAGCCTTTTGTGTTGGTGTGTGTGACGCACCACCAGCTGCGGTTGGACGCGTAAACATTACGTAAAAACACGGAAGTTCAGGAAGTGATTGCAATGTGTGCTGCGCTGTAATCTTGCGACTTACGCCCCAGGCAACACACACAAAACACCACCTGTCCTGTTCCTCTCACTCGAAAGAATTCAGCAAGTGCACATAACTTGAAGATTACAGCAAATGGGGGATATGATGTGCAAGAAGTAATTCGATTAGCACCCCCACCGCTGACCCTCCGCAGACGTAAAGTACATCAAACAAGTGTAAGATTAAGTTCCCCACTAGGTTCATTACAGTACGCCATACACACACATACACACACATACACACACTCACAGACAGACAGACAAGATACACTCGCATCAAGGTAATGTACACAGCAAATGTTTATCTTGGATTTTGTTCGTTACTTTAGCGTTTACTCCTTCTTTTTTTGTTAGACAACAACATGATCCAATAATCAACACGATACAATAGCAAACTGTTGTTGATTTGAACGAAAAGAAGTAACAATTCTTCAAAAAGCTTGCCAGTTTGCTATTGAGTAAAGCTACCCCATTTCAGCCCTCACAGCTTTTGTACTAAAAACTCGGTTTGATGCAAAGCAGCCGGATCCAAAGGAAGTATACCCGTGTCGTCTCGTTATCGAAGATTCGTTCGATTTAGCTTCCTAGTTTGTTACCCGTTTTGCGTTCTTGTCGTAAAAGAACAAATGTGATCGCTTTGTCATTAACATTCTTCTGTGCATCTTTCTCCTCTCTCTCTATATCTCTCTCTTTCTTTTGAAATCACCTCAATCGACCCTCCGGTACAGGTCGGCCCCAGATGGTCTTGCACCGGGTGCAGCGGCGGGCGGCGAGCCGGGAGCGGATGGAATCGTCGGAGGACCACGGACGCCTCAGCAGATCGCGGCACAGAAGCGACTGCAGCAAACGCAGGCACAGGTCGACGAGGTATGTAATGAGGAGGTTTGGAGATAAAGCGAACCGAAGGCACTAATGTTTGATATGTCGCCCCCCCCCTTTTATGCACAGGTTGTGGATATCATGAAGACGAACGTCGAGAAGGTGCTGGAAAGAGATCAGAAGCTGTCGGAACTGGACGATCGAGCCGATGCGCTGCAGCAGGGCGCGTCGCAGTTTGAACAGCAGGCCGGCAAACTGAAGAGGAAATTCTGGCTACAGAATCTAAAAGTAAGTGGAGCAAATTATTAAAGTGTGTTTTTTTTTTAAATTTCAATCCACTACTCTAACGTTCGGTTGCAATTTTGTTTTTAGATGATGATAATAATGGGAGTCATTGGTCTCGTCATACTCGCGATTATTGTAGGTAAGTGAACGGGAACGCGAGCCGGTAGGGGATCTATTCAATTCAAACAATGTTTGGAACACATTTTTCTTGAATGCTGTGAAAGACAAAGCAGCTTTCTAGCTACAAAATTTTAAGCAATCCCTCAGATCTTGAAAGTATTTTCACCTTCCTTACGTTCGGTTTGTTACGCTGACTAACGATGCATCACTTTCTCCGTACCGTACTGTCTTTATTTTTTGCTAATAATTTCTCACAATTTGTTCTATGTTTTGTCATCATCAGCAAATTACATGTAAAACTCAAAAGACATGTACATGGGGAAAATCATTAACCTTCCCGCCAGAAAGACCCATTGAAAGAAAAACCCCATTTACCAGTAGAGTAGCGATATTTGACACATTATACAATTGTGAGGAAGAACATGTCAACGTGGATGCAGTGTAGAGAAGGAACGAATCACACACAAACAAAGCATATATCATAAAGATCGATGCCCTTGCGCGGGAGGGGGAATTAGAACACAACCGAGCTCCGATGATAGGTGGCATCATGTTCACAATATAAAAAAAATATGCATATAATCACATTATCATCATCTAATATCCTTACGGTTAAACCGGAACCAGAAGATAGAGAGAGAAAGAAGGCGTAGAAGCGTATGCAAAGTATAGAACTTCCGTATAGTCAAAAACGATGGATTCACAACCAAAAGCTCACGGGTATAACACGGGTATGATCAACGAAAAGAAAAGCCATCTTCCAGGCGAGCGAAAAGCCAAGGTTTGCGTACTCCTGTTGATTTTCTGTTTCGCTGTCTAATATCTGTGCTGATATATTGCACTGATATAGTACTCTGTGGTTGATGCCGAGTTGTCTATTTGAAACTGCTTTTTGTGTTTATTTTACTGTTGTTTCCCCCTTTTTTTTGTTAATCGTTTTGAGATTTTCTGTTTGATTACATGCCCCGCGTCATGTAGCTTGTGTGTCATATTTTGTGCAATGTATAAACCACCTCCCTTGAATGGGTGAGGAGATGTACATCGGTGTATAACAGTTTGCCTTCGTGTTTTGTGCTGATTGTGCTAAATATTTGACTTGGCCGTTGTTTCATGGTACGATGCTTGCGAGTGTAATAGTAGAGCAATTGAAAAGAGAGGAAGGTTTAAAACAAGACATACTAGTAAGTGCATTTTGTTTGCGGATTGCATACCCTTGAGGGGAAATTAAATGATGGGTCTAAGAAGGTAATTTTGACATTCGAACAGTATTCGCATACGTTAACTAGGGTGAGATGTACTGAGGTTTTATTCACCTTTAAAGAAAGCAAATTTCCTAATTTAAATGGTCAATTAAAATCAATTAAATAATTTAAAAATCACTCTACACACTCTTACACCACCTTTTAGCTATAGTTTTAGTACCATATTTCCGACCTTTTTAATACCATTTTGCGGCCTTAGTAATACAGCCCCGCCAACGCCCTCTGCAGTAAAACAGAAACAACCAAAAGCGTGTTAATCCTAGCAACGATTTGTTTCTTTTGTCTGATGCGCTTTTTTTTTCTTTATCTCTTTCCATTTTTCTCTCTTTTCATTCTACGTCCCGATCACGCCCATTTGCAGCAAGAAATTAAACATGGCCAATCGAGAAAGGCAGCCGATTCCTCTTTAATCGAAATCGAAACAAAAATCCAAAATTTCCAGTCGCAAGCTGCAAAATTACTTATCCAAACAACTTTCAGCCCAACTACAACAAAAAAATGCCATCAAACCCCTTACCCCATCATTATTATTATCATCAACAACACCATCAGGCAACATCGTCCACTCTATCGTACGCGTATATATATAACATATACATATAGCCCCACAGCCAACCATTATTGGCCAACTCGTAGCGCGTTGTCTCCGTTGTCTGTCGGCTCTGTAACACCGACGTGGGTACGAGGAAAACCCGTGCTGTTTGCCAATAGTTTCCCGATTCGGCTTACGGTTGCTCTTATTTCGCTGATTCCTGTCCCGAATTGGGTGTGTGAGTGTATGCGAAAACGTACTTCCGGATGACCCATCGACTACAGAAGAGCGACCAATGTTCAGAAAACGTGGGTTGATTTGTATAACAGATCAATACAGATTGTTAGTGTTTGGCGAGTAACTGACATGTCTTCTAATCGGCTCAAAATTTTGGAATGTGCGTATTGTGTAAGTTGATAGCTGTGATGGAAGCAACGCAAAATACCCTAAACAGAAGTAAAAGAATCGAAAAATCTACTACTGAGACAGATTCTCACAACCATCATCAACCAATCAAACGAGAACTTCAACGTGCTTGAAAGTGATGGCAACGAGCATTGGCTTCGCGTACGAGTTGAGTACTTACGCGCGCACGCAGGTTTTACTCTCTCTTTCCGCCCTGTGCTGCGCTGTGAGCTCGCATCACGCTCTCCATTCCAGTCTCTTGTTCGCTCTCTCTCTCTCTCTCTCTCTCTCTCTCTATCTCTCTCGCTCTCAACTTGTCTCTGTGTCCTACTCTCGTTTCGTAACCTTCAACGCACACTGTGCGTCGTCGCCTGCTTCAATTCGAGCTCTTCAATCCGTCATCTGTCAACGGCAAAATCCGCGCGAAACAAACCACAAGCTTTAAAAAAATATATTTAAAACAAAATCAGCTGACCCAACCAAAACCAATTCGACCAAAAAACGACACAATGGCCGCCAGTTTGGGTGAGAAAATTTTTAACTTGTTCTTCGTAGCTAACGACATCACCCTTACCCCTTAACCTGACCCCCCCCCCCTCGCCCTCCAGTAAATGCTAAATGATGCAACAATATTAGTGTAAAATTATCGAGCATTCTGCTCGGCACTGTTTGTTGTCTACACTGTGGCTGCGTAATGTGCATTGAATATATCCTGTGGTTCTACCGGTTTCCTTGTAGTGTTTACGTTATTTATACACTTTGCTTTTAGTATGTTGCTCCCGATCAGTAACGCGTTACGTGTGTATGTATGTGAGTGTGTTGCACTTAATCCGTTACGCACTGTCAGTGTCACTTAGAGTGTCTAATCGAATAGCAAACGTTGTTAGTTGGTAGCGTGGCTATTACTGATCGGGAAGCTGTGGCAATCGTTTTTGTTTTATTAGTAGACTTTGTTTTCTTTTGTAAACTAGTTTTAATTAATACATACTGTATTTTGTTTTCACATGTTTGTTTTAATATGTTGATTTAATCCAATTGTTTTGTGAATTTTGGCTTCTAATTAGAAATTATTATTCATATTTAAAAAAAAACTAGCACTTAGCAATAGCAAACAATATAGTATATCCATTTGATAGATTACTTAATCAAATAATATTATTAGTACTTATTGCAGTTTTCTCCATAGCTAAAATCTATTATAATCGTTTATTTCACAACATAGTGTAAGAAATTTCTTGTATCACAAGCATGTTAGAATCTGTCTACAATCAATATCAAAACACTTTTACACTCCACTACTTCTTCTATGCTTTGTCTCTATGTGCATAATGGAGGATACGAGGAAGCTTCTCTCTTAGTACTATTGCTACCTTGCGATCTGTAGAGTTTGTGTGAGGAAAACTAGTAACGATGAACAATTCACAATATTTCCCTACACAGCAACAACAGGACAGTGGCGTAAAGGATGACACTAAATTACTAATTCAAACTACTACATCCAAACATGTACAACATCGTTCGGCAACAAATAACAACAAATTTTACACGACAAGTTGAAACATTTGGGCAAATACAATCACTCTTTACGCTACACAGTTTACGCTACATGTTTTTTCTTCTTCTAAATCTCTTTCAATTCCTTTCATATGATAATTGTTTCTTTTGTACTTCAAATTAAGCAGTAATGATTTTGTTTATACAATTTCTTTTATAGTTTACATACCTTGAATAATCATTTTTTGTCTCTCTACTTTGTATGTTTTAACACCCTTATTTACTCTCATTTTTGTTGTTGTTTTCCTAAAAACTCTCAATTAAAATAATACAAGATAGAATCACAGTTCACGCAACACATACTCACCGCAGTGCTATACAGCAAAGATATATGGAAAACAAAACAAAAAACAAAGAAACAAACAAAATATACAGTTGTAAAGGGACAACACAGTGACAGATGACAACGAACATGGTGCAATAAACACGTCTACCAAAACAAACAATCAACTTACTCCCAAAAGCAAACGCAAACGTCCACTCTAGATCGTCTGCAACACTCGTTCTCGTACTGGCTCCAATCGTCTGTGGTCTTTCTCTCACTCTCTCACTCTCTCGCTCTCTTTCTCTCTACTCTCTTTGTTACTGTCTGAGTGTCTATGTCACATACTGGGAGGGTGTATTTGCTTCACTCTTCGAAACAACCCATTCACACTCACACACTCGTCTACTATCATTACTCGATACTGTTATACTGTCGTAAACCTTTAGTTGCAACAGCAGGGCTACAAAGTGTAAATGTTTGCAATTGATATTAATGGGGGGAAGCTACATTGTACAGTATTGGAATATGCCTGCAAAACGTGTCGCGTGAAGCATTCAAAACGGATGGAAAATGGATGTTTTCTTTGTAAAAACAAATCTACTACGCGTTTTAGTACAACGCTGTACTAATAGCCGTTATACAGTAACTTCGCGCAGCGTCATCTAGCGGGAAACTAGATGCCGTTTAATTGACATTTTTCATCAGTTTTAAATGCTTCATCCAGAGCGTTTCAGCTCAGTAAGTTAGTAATTGAAGTAAAAGTTGCTCTGCCAACTCGTTGCTCCTGCTTGCGTGATGTGGTCTGTGCGTAGTGGGCAGAACGCAGGCCTTAGTGTATCTATCCGTGTGTGTATGTGTGTGTGTGTGTGTGTGTATACGTGTGGGTGTATGTATGAATGTTAGTAAACTCTATCCCAAAGACAACTACTACGCTATTTCTACACTCCACTCTCAAACACGCTACTTTCATAAGTCTCTCTTCCTTTCCCTTCCAAAATGAGCGCCTAGCTCCATATCTCTCTCTCTCTTCTCTCTCTCTCTCTCTCTCTCTCTCTTTCTCTTTGTCTCTTTCCTTCTGTATCTTACTTGAAGTCACAATAACAAAAAACGAACAACACGTCACCACTACTCCCTCTCTCTACTATGCGTAATACCTACTCTGTAATGCTCTGTTGATGTAGTAACTCTCCTGTGTGTGCGTGTGTATGTATGTGTGTGTCGTGCCACAGTGGCACTCGCGCGAAAGTACGCTGCTGTATTAGAATCTCCAGCTTCTCCAGATCTAGATCTAGAGGAGCGGAAACGCAACTCACATTGCACCTTTTCCCCCCGCCTCCACAAACGCATCTACCAATCCGAGTTACTAATCTTCCAAAATCTAACTTTCTTCGCAGCGAAATTCATGCCTGCCGATCAACCGCAGCAACCGATGATGATGATGGGCGGCCAGCCGATGCAACAGATACCGATGCAGCAGATGCCGGCCGCACCACCGGCCCAACCGGCTGCACCGGCCGCCCTGGTACAGGACGTTTCCGCCCTGCTAACTGGTGGTGGCGCTCAGCTGATCAAGAACTAAGCGGTGATCAGGTCGAGATTCCGGACAGTGCAACAAGAACAACAAAAACCACCATCATAACAACACCTGTCGACGCATGAATTGGTTGGTCATAAACAGCAACAACAACAACAGTACGGAAAGAAACAATGGAAGAAATGAAGATCAAACACACGTTAAAACACATAGAAAGAGAGAAGAATGGAGGGAAAAGTGAAGAAGAAGCAGAAGAAGAAAAAAGAATAAGAAGCACCATTACTATCCATGTACTAAAAAGAAAAGAGAAACAAACACAGACACATACACATTCACATTACATCGTCGTCATTCGCGTGGAGTTTAAGAACATGAAACAAAAACCAAACCAACAAACAAAAAAATACACAAAAGTAGAAACACAAAAAAAGTGAAAACAAACCGGAATGTACTAATGACAACAACAACAACAACAAAAACAAAAAATCGCTATTGCATTTAAGTGAGATACTTCCAGTATAAGAAGACAAACAAAAACAAACGAAATAAATACAACACATACCGTTATAAGAAGAAACAGAGCAACATAGAAAGTAGTTAAAAGACAGAAGAAAAGAAAAAAACAACAGACTTAGAGAGCAAGAGAAAGGGCGAAGGATATAAAGCTCAGAAGACAGGAGAGAGAACGATAGAGAAAAAGAGAGATATTAAAGAGAGAATAAGGAAAAGGGACAAAGACATCAGCTATTACTGTGTGTTACCGATACTTCCTGCACGAGGACCGCCCCTCCTCCCCCCCCGCCACCCAAAATTCTTCTCGTATGCGCTTCGAACCCGTTGTTCTAAACGATCCGTTGCGCAAACGGTGGTCCAGGGTTCGGAAGCTGAGAGTTTCAAATTGATGGAAAATCACTTCGACACAAGAAAGTTCATCCGCTCCATCCAGATTGGATGCGTGTGTGTGTCTGTGTGCAGGTTGTTTTTGTTTTATGGGAGCCATACAGTGGGGGAGCCATACAATCGCTGTATGGGAGCCATACAATCGCTGTATTACAGCTACACTCCCGTGCAGCTACTTTTCTGTTTTTGTGTTGGTGTGTTATACGTATACTTGCAAAGGCAAATGCAATCTCCTCAGAAAGGTGTTCACGGGTGCGGCGGTGTGCTGATGAGTGGTTGGTCATGGTATAATGTTTAAATTAAATTAACAAAAAAAAAATGAAAAAATGAAAGAAAACTTCATTCAAACATTTCACAGACACACACACATACAGAGTCTCACGTTTACACAGCATAATGTTACAGGTTGAAGTTTTAGTAAAATAACACCCACACGTGAAGGGAAAATATCGTGGAAAGAGAAGGTAAAAAAGCAAGAGCGAGGAAGCAAGGATAAAGGAAAACAATGTAAGCGAAAAGGAGTGTAGCAAACAAAACGAATCGAGACAAATTTCCTTACATTATTATTATGATTATTATTGTTGCAGTTGCAGTCGATCGTTCGCGCGGTGTATGTGTAAAGTGGGGGCAGGCAATGCAGTTGGAGGAGAGGTGGTGTAGTAGGCAAGCACTTCATTGAACCATTCCCTCCCCTCCCCCCGACACACCCTTCATCCTTTCCCTACATTCCCCCATCCCCATTCCAGTAAACAATGAAGCGAAAGCTGAAGGGACAACATTCGAATGAGCGAACAGAAGTAGAAGAAGAAATGTCTATACTAATGCATTAAACAAAACCAAAAAAAAAATAGCAACAAGCAACGAAAACATGAAAAGAGCATAAACTATGTCAGCTACTTAAAACACTTAAATATTGCAACAATAAACAGAATTATTTCCACGGAACGGATTCCGAACTTCTCCCGACCATCTGTAATCAGTTCAGTTGACTGAGGGTGAGGAAATCGTGAGGGAAGGATGAGAGGGGAGGCAGGGATGGAGAGGGGACGAGCGGAGGAGACTCGTTCGTCACTTCTCCCCCCCCCTTCCCCCCCTTCATGAATTGTGGCTTCCATTCCATGCGATCACATGCGAAAGAACCGTTGTTTTTCCATTCCGATCCGAATTGCAGGAACAGGAACAGATCGGATACAAACGGGTAAGGTGTCATCATTATGCTCTAGTTTGCTTGCTTGCGTGTGTATTTGTTTTTGTTATAGGAATTGGTATTTACATCCAGTAAAACAGAGGTGATGAAGGAGGAATATTGTTTTGTTGAGTTTGTAAGTTTTTTGAAAGATTAGATTGCGTCTAATCTTATGGGGAGGAGATACCTTCTCTGTGGCGCACCTTAGCCCCAAGGAACAATGTTCAAATGGAGCAATGTTGTAAAATATTGGGAAACGGAAAGTGACAGTTAAAACGCACCATTCTTAAGGAAGCATTTAAACTAGCAAAACCAAATCGAGAACCCCCTATTCAATATTACTAAGCATAAGAGAGTTGGAAAGTAAACACGAACATCACGTCATTGAAAGTCCAAAAACAAACACGAAAAACGTCATCAGAAAAAGAGACACCACACCATGACAATTTAGGGAGGAAAGGGGAGAAGCGTTCGAAGCAAATATAAACTAAACATAGCGATTAATAGTTAAACAATATAAACCGAAAACATACACACACACAATCGACAACCGAAAAAAAGGAAACAGAAACAGAAACAGACAAACCCTGCAAAGCGGGGAAAATAGAGGAGAAAAAAATGAATAAAACAAGACAAATAGAAGAGCGTAGCTAAACATGCTAACGAAGGATAGGAGATAACGAGTTGTACGATGTGTGGTAAATAGCAAAGCGGGTAAGGAGCAAACACATTACAAACACACAAAAGACAGCACGAAGAGCACACAACTTAATTTAGACAGTGAGTTAATAGAGTAGGTAAAACCGATTCGAAACCACAATCATAACCAAAACTAAGGACAACTAAGAACAGAACACAAAAAGAAGAAAAAATCCAAAGTAAAATAAAAACAAAAATAAAATAACTTCACTCGCCAAAGGCAACTTACAGCATATGCAGAAGGTGAGCGGCTCTTACACGTACTCGCCCACACCGATTGAAATAACTCGTCATTATCATCACTCTAATCGTATCATATATTGGAGGAACACGGGCGAAGGTGAATACGGTTGTGTGACAAAAGAAAAAGACCAGCGCACTTCACATTCGAAGAAACACCTGAAACCCCAAAGCCCCGAACAGAATCTATCACAGTGAAAGGAAAACCAGGTTACAAAAAAACAAAAACATATACATAATATTGGAAAAGCTACTAATAATGAAATAATAGCAAAACACAATTGCAAATGGAATGGACAACCCGGAGAAAAATGAAAAACTGAAACAGAAGAACAAATTGTGGAAAAAGAGCAAAATAGGTAACAGATTACACAGACAACTAGAAAAATCAATACAACAACAATGAGCAAAAACATACAACCGACAAGTAACAGAATCCCTCTAGCTCTAGCATAGCATTGTTTTAATTTTTACACTTTCTCCCCCTACTAGAATATGTATAACAAAAGTACCCGACACATAAGTTAAGCAAATATATATGCGGCAAAAGGAAAGAAATTGACAAGATCAAGAAAAAGATGGAAAGCAAATTCAAACCCCCCATAAACAGCTAGTAAAAGACGGAACGAAACAGAAACAAAAAATAAGTTTAAACAACAGCAAAATCACACACATATATATAAATACATTATACGAGTATTGAACGAAACAACAGGAAGCATAAGTGGGAGAAGAAATAGAGGATTGACGGAGTCACAAAATGATGAAAATCCAAAAAAAGTGGTAAAAACTAATAAAATGGGAAAATATATAAAGTAAAACAAAAAATATATATATACATACATACATATATACATAGCTTTGAAAATTGTAAAAAAAACACACACACACAAGACGAAGAAAAGAACTAAGAAGCAAAACACATTAACAAGGACGAACGAAAGTAAACGAGAAGAAGTAGGGGAGAAATAATCGAATAAAAGACAAACAAAAACTACCCAAAACTACCAGAACAACACAAGTAAAGTGAAGAGGGAAAAACAAAACCGCAAACACATGTACGTGCTTCATTGTTATCTATACTAATGCAAATGGGTGGTTGTGGATGTGTTTGTGTGTGTGTGTGTGTGTGTGAGAGAGAGCTCACGTGGAGTTGATCGGTTTGGAATGCTAACAGCTTGCTGTCCAGAAGAAGAAGAGAAAAAAAACAAAGGGAACGAAACAAGAAAAGAAGCAAAAGAAAACAAAAAAGAATAGAAGTTTGTGAAAGATGCTCCATAGGAAATTGAAAAAAAAAGGACTAGATGAAATGGAAGGACAAAACAGAAGAATGGGGAAAAGGAAAGGACACAGAGTAAGGAAAGGTGGAAAAAAGCAAAGCAGTAAGGTTTACCAGAGGTGTGTTGGAAAAAAAGGTATAGATAATAATGAACAGAGAATATATAATTAATGATTAATAAAGACAATTAAACTAGTGTATGTAAATAGCTGCAAAGGTGCTGTGGAATGGCGTTTGGTGAAATATCACAATTATTGTACAGCTACTACCATTCTTTTTCTTTCGTTATTTTCTTTCTTCGTTTTATTTCTTCATTTTCTTTCGTAGTTTTCCTGCTTTGCTTTCTTTCTTCAATTTTCTTATTAGCTTTCGGAAAAAAGACAGCATCTTCACATGTTATTCTTTTCGTTGATATAATGATGTTTTGTTTTTGTTTCTCTTTATTTCAGTGTACAATGATACAGTAGAGTTGTTTGTTTTTTCATTAATATTACTTATTTTCCGCTTGATTTTTCCCGTTTCCTGCCCCGATTCGACACGTATTATTGAAATGGATGAACAAAGATTTTTTTTCTTTCCTCTCTTTCTCGCTCTTATTCACCTTTGATTACCCATTCTTCGCTGAGATTCGAACGCTCCTCTCGGGAGGGTTTGCGTCACGATTCCCTTCCCTTCTTTTCGTTTGCCATTGCTCCTGAAGCTGCGGTGCAGTGCAAGCAGCTCTCGCTAGTATTACAGTTATTCACCATCTACAGTGTGTTGTTTTGCATTAACGTGGCCGGTACCCAGTGTTGGCTTTGCTCGTGCTTTAGTGTGTTCCGGTTGGTTCTACCGCTCTACCTGTCTGTTTTGGTTGCCTCCATTTGCATTCGAATTGTCCGCTTCACAGTGCCTTATGTATACATAAGATGTATATGTATATATATTTATTGTGTATATAATGTATAACTAGAACTAATGCTTCGTGGCTATATCGACCCGTGTTCATCGATCAAACCCACATAGTTCCCTTTTCGCTTCACCACACCTTCTCTGTCTCTTTAACTGATTCCGATCACTTGTTGGGCTTACTACTTTTTTGATGTATAAAAATAATATGTTTTTGTTGTTTAGCAGCTTCACGGTTTACCCACAACACCGCTGCGGGTATTTTATTGTAGACAGTGTTGTGTTAGGGTTTTCACCGTGGTTCCACTTTTAGTTTAACGTCGAGTTTTAGATTCTTCCATTCCAAGATCTTCTTGTTGATTTGTTTTCTTTTTGGTTAGTAGGTTTAGCTTGTCGCATAAGTTAATTATATGTGTGTTTTAACCGTTAATTACGTTCTCTTAGCTTATCTGCTGCATTCTTCCACTTTTTTCTTGTTTTTCTAGAAGCTAGTTATTGTGTTTCACCATCATAATCCTTTCGAGGTGATTTGCTTTTGCCAGTTAGGACACATCGTGGTTAATTTATTATTTTCTCTCCACCACCGGCGATGCTCAGTAGTGATCGATTACATCGGCGAACAAACCGACCACTAGAAATGTTTATCGTAGTTGCGCATTTTTGCTTTTTTTACCCTTTCGCCTTTTCATTTTCGAACAGTTATTTTTGATTTTCAATGAGCGCAGAATAAAACCTAATATAGTGTTGGTTGGATAATTTAAATCGTATCGTGACAGAGAAATGTTTCCCCAATACACCAAACATATACATACACACATTCATTATTTACATTAACGTGTTAACAAAAGCAGGAAAAACAAGTCTTATTACATATCAAACAAAAAATTATTAGAAAACAAAAAAAAATGCAAATAAATAAGATAAAAAGTGAACAAGGGATGGAAAACAATAGAAAGATATTCAAAATGGAAAAAAGAACGGAAAAGGTTAAGTTTGTAAGAAGAAAAAAAATATTATAAATAAGAAAAAGGGGGAAAATAACAAATAAACGCAAGTTAATTGCAGAGAGTGAGTTGAAAACATAAGATAAATAAATGTGGTAAAAACTAGAAAAATAATTGAAAAAAAAACAATATAAATAAATATTGGACAAATAGAAACCATTAAAGGTGTAAAGGTTTCAAAAATAAAGATAGCCTCTGTTCTAAGGTTTGGTTTACGGTACACACTTCATCTTTCCCTCTTCATTCTCTTCCTTGCTACATCCATGTTTCTTCTCCAACATACACAAACCACCCACTTTTAGTACTGCAAATCATACTTCGTTTTTTCTTCTGTTTACTTCCAATTGTTACTGATCTTTGGTGGAAGACTGGTCCGTATCTAAGCGGACGCGAAAAATGGATGATATTGTGATACTGTAACTGCACTGCAATCTAACACCGGATATCAATAGTTTTGGCCCTACAACTTGCAATACATTCAACCGGCCGCGACATAACCAGTAGGAACCGAGCTTACCGGTTTAAGTGCCATTGTTTTCTTGTTTTTGTTTTAGTGTTGTTGTTTACGTGTACGCATCGCCCCCTCCATCCATCTAGACCCAAAAAGGTTCGGTTTGGTTGATTTCGTACGTTAATTGTGATTATTGTAAAGTGACGGCAGCAGAGAAGGATACACATTACATTCTATAACTAGCTTTCCTTTGCGCACGTAACACCACGTACACCACACAACTCTCGAAGTGTGTGTATGTCTGTTCCGATTTTTGTTTTTTTTTTTGTAATTACACCACATATGAACCACCTACACAAGACACATCAATAAAAGAGATATTTTGCGCATTTCCGACTTCTTGTCAGTCTTTACCGGTTCTTTGTTGTCGCAAATGACACAATGATGTTTCGTCCTAAGGGATAATATGTTCGTCTGGATCATCCGCTAGTTAGGTTTTGTTGTATGCATGTTTTAGTTTGAGCATTTCATGTTACTATTTCCTTCAAGGTAGTGGTTGGTACACAGATGAATCGTGAGTGAGTGTGAACGAGATGAAGTGGATTAAAAACTGTACTAAAAACTGTAGCCATTTGATAGTGTGCGATGAGACACAGAGAACATTTCACTTTTGCAGCGTGCTTTACGATTCGATGCAGACAGCCGACTTTTAGACACAAGTCTTACAAGAAGTCCTCTATAAAAGATGCAAATTGGAGCATTCTATAATCTTACTACCACCACACACTCCCACCGTCTGATAATTGGCTGTATTTGGACGAATTGGTTGCCTTCTTCCCTAAAATGCTTTTGTCCTTTTGTTATGTGTGTATGTCATCGCCGTTTTGGGGCACGAGCACAGTTTGATTTCTTGTTGTGGGTTTACTACTAAATGAACTTTCTTTTACTTTATTATTCGGTTACGTACCATGTATATCATTATTTCGGTATGTTGGTATGTCGGTTATAAGGCGAGTGTGGAGATTGGCGAATTCAACACGGGTTAGACAGTAGTAGTTAGTACTGGGTATAATACGAAAGTGATACAAGGGTGAGTCTTTTTGTTTAACTTTTGCTTTCAATGTTTGATTTTGCATGTCAACAGCGTGCACTGATTGATTGAATACAACAGGAAAATTTCTTACGTCGAGAATTATGCTGATAATTGATATATTGGGTATGATGTGCGATAGAGGTTGCTCCCTTCTCCCTTTCTTCTTTTACTTCACTTTTGTATCTCTCTTCACTTTACTTCACAGCTCTCTAATTCTGTCTGCTTGTATTATTTGTTGCACTGGTTGTTGCATTACGCTTGCGATTTTAATCACACAATTCCAAAACAAAAAATAAAAAACAGCTCTTAGAACTACACACTGGGGCATACAAGGCTTCATTGAAAGGTGTAATCATGTAATGCAGAAATCGGCAAAAGAAATAGGAAATTCAAATATTTTCAGTTCACTCGTGATCCAAATAGGAATAATGCAGCTATCAATCGTTTCAGCACAATTTTAGCACAGTTTTACATGCCATTTATCCGCTGTGGAATCGTTTCTATTGAATTGATCATTTTAATTTTTTGTTTCATCATTTGTTTTTTTGCCCAATGGGATAAACATGTGTACTAAACAAAATTCATTAATCAAAAGAAAATTAAACAAAGAGAGAGAAGAAAAAATAAACAACTACGAAACTCGAAAATGATAAATACCTTAACCAGCTTCAAGGTACCTGCGTTTTCCGCACGAAACTATGTGCGACGGATCAATCTTCTCGCCCCGCAAACACACACGCGATATGCATCTTTTCTTCAGCCTATTGGGTTACATTCAGCTCAGTAGCTTAGCTTACAGATAATGTGAGTGACCGTTAACTTTACATTTCGTATCTGATCGGATCCAGCGGGATTGACTGCTTCCATTTTGGGAAAACTGCATCGCCAACACAAAAACAAGAAGAAAAAAAACTCAAACCGTGCGCACACGCTTTCTACCCTCTCTCTCACGTGAGGTGCGCGCGCTCGCACACTTGTTGTATACATATTCTATGTTCCTCTTAGGTGGGTGTGTTTTACTGGTGTTGGCTTAAGCGCGGTAGTGCAGTTCGGGGGGGTGCGTTAGAAATCTAATGGATTTTTGGTGCACTACGATCGTTGATCGTACGGTTGCGTTTCAGCGTAGCGCCACGCTTTATCTGATCCATAAGCGACTCGTGGCATATCCGTGGGTCCGGCTGCAATGAGGGGAGAGTTAACGTTAAAAGAAAAACAATCGATTAGAATCGGCGTTTATTTCGATGGCGCACTGTTGATTCGGTGTGATTCGTTAAAGCACATCAGAACGCGCAGCGGAAAAAAGCGTTAGGCCAAATATGAAGTATAGTAAAGAGATACAAAAGGCAATGGGTGTAGTAAACAGTAACGAGGTAGATAAAATACATTCGCAGTATGCACAAACGTGGTGCGGGCAGCGCCCGTAGAGCGGCGAGGTATGGCTACGGATGCGAATAAAAGATGGTGATCTTCCACCGCAAGATTATCGGAATCAAAAAATATATATATTTGCTGATGGCGGTAAAGCGAGTTGAGCGGTGAAAAGTAATAATATATTAACATTGTGATTATGCTTTCTAAATATACCGTGGGCCGGTGTTTCGTTTGCGATTTTTTGGTACATTTTGGTGTCATCACAGTACGATTAGAAGCAATCGCGTTTTACTTAAGGTGAGTGAGTGAGAGGGAATGAATAACCAAAGGCTCATGGGGATAAGACAAATAGTTAATAAAGAGGGATGATCTTTATTATTTTTTTGCTTTGTTTGAAGGACGTAAAGTAAAGCGTTTGGCTGTGGTGGACGACATAAACATTCCGATTTTTTTCTCGTTTTCTATCGCTACCATACTGATACTGTGTGTATGTGCAATACTAAACATTACAATTACATTCGTAACGATCATTCTGCTACACGCTGAAGACAAATTTATATCAAACCAAACAATGTTCATTGTACAAGTGAAATGAATCAACGAAATCTGTATGTATGAGAAACAATCAAGAACAGATCGAATATATTGGTTATTTTAAAGCACACTCCATTATACTGTAAAATATAAAACCAAACAAGTAAAAGTTATAAGAACAAAAAAAGGGGAATCGAATGCGTCAATTAGTTTAAGTTAAAGAAACAGAAAACAAAATTAAGGAACGAAAACAAAAACAAAACCACTCGTTCCAATGTAGATGGAAACTACAAAAGCTTATATGCATCCTGCCAACACATCCGTAATACAGCTGATGTGCGACATGACGCTTTAAAAGCATGTAATAAAGGTGAGAGAGACGGATTAAAGTGACGAAAAACAGAGCCAAATCATGTTATTGTTAGACCAAACAAAAGATGAACAATAAAACAAACTGTATGTGTGTTTATGAAAGTGTTTGTGTATGTGTGTGGTTCAAACACACATCGATTTACACGCAATAATTATTTTTAAAAAGGAATGATAAAAATTGTAACAATATCTTGCACAGTCACACTTTCTCACCTCGCGGCGGAACCCATATCTCGACCGTGTCAACGATTTTGAGTTCCATTTATTACACTACACATATGCTTTTAAAAGTGAAACTGTTGGCTATAGTACCGCTCACCGTTGTCGTGCTAGCGTGTTTGTATTTTTTTTTTTAAATAAATTGATACAAATAAAAAAAAACACAAGAAAAGAAAAGAAAATTGGTAAGAAAGGAGAGGAAACCGTTTGATGTGTACCATGACAGAAAAGACTGCAGCAAACGCACAAAACACGTGTTTTGTCTCGCCGCCCGTTTTAAATATGTATACATTCTTTGTCAGCTTTGCATTGAATGCTTACCAGGGCTTTACTGTTGATCAGATTCCGCACGGCAAATGCTTTGCCCGATAGTCGCTGTTCTGCAAGTCGGGCATTTAGATTTTCCAGAAAACCGGCACTAGTTTTGGCGAGCACATTGTGCGTTGGACCGGTTGCTGAGCCACTACCGCCAGCGGCACCGTTATTGTTTGCCGAACTGTTGCGGCTGTGATGATCTGTAGAACAGAGAACAAAGGCATAACCATTAATTCTTATTTAATGGAATTCATTGGAGGTCAAATAGCATTGCTGTACATGCAGTTACAAAATACAGTATTTTGAATAAAGCGCAAATATATGTAAGCTCAAATTTACCAACCGCGCACTACAGCAAATGGGCAAACGCGTACATTTTTGTTTTACAAAGAGCGATTGTCGATTGGGAAAATTATGTGAATTTAAAATTACGAATAAGCAATTACGGCTCATTACTTTTGCAAACACACTTCAAAGTATAAGTTTGCACACTAAAAAAAGAAAAGAAAATAAATCCACTGAATTTTAGGAAACAATTCTTCAAGTGGGAATGCATGTTACTAAAACATGAAGAAAGCAACAAAAATGTTTAAAAGAAGAAGAATAAAATAGAACGTAACGGAACAAAAAAACAAACAAACAAACAAAGCGTAACGTTCGGCAAATATGAATATAAAACAAAACGGCAACAAACAACGACAAAACAAACGAACAGCAAACACACTCGGAAACGGAAAAGAATGACAAACAAAAGCGCACAAACACAGTCAAGAGTGTTGTAAAAACGGATTGGGAGGAGAAAATTACTTGTCCGATTCGGGGTACTACTGCCACTAGCGCCGCCCCCACTGGCCCCGTCGTCATGGTGATGACGTGTGCCTTTGCCAAAGGACGAAGGTGAGTAGCTACCGACAGGCATGCCACCACCACTACCGGACGACGTTTGGACGGAACTGACGAACGGGTTCGTCGAGACGTAAATGTTTTGCGTTGGATAGCCACCGGCACTACTACTACTATTGCCACTACTGCTAGCAGCCCCGGCGGTTGGTAGAACATGACCGTACTGTGGCTGCTGTTGGTGTTGCTTGTGAGGCGCCTGTTGCGATTGCTGCTGTTGCTGTTGCTGGTAATAGTATGGCGAGGATTGCGGTTGCTGCTGGTACTGCAGCGGCTGATGTGGTTGTTGCTGCTGCGATTGATACTGCGTTTGATAGTATTGCTGTTGCTGGTGATGCTGCTGCTGTTGCTGCTGGTAGTGCTGCTGTGTAGTGGCTTGATTAGAGGTGGAATAGATTGAATGTTTACCCTCGCGTGGTGGATGTGGCGGGGGCTGCTGCTGCTGTTGATGCTGTTGGTAGTACTGTTGTTGCTGCTGCTGCTGCTGCTGTTGAAGGTGTTGCTGATTATTGTTGTACGCTCGCGGATCGACCGGAGTGGACCGTTGGTAGATCAGCTCGTTGCCGGACTGAGCCGTCGTGTAACCGTAGTTGTTTGCCTGCTGCTGCTGCTGCTGCTGTGACTGTTGGTAGGGCACAGGTGACTGCGATTGTGGCGTTTTGTTCGGTGCTATCTTGGCGTTTAGCTGTGCGAGGAAGCTACTGTTTGGCTTCTGGGGACCTGTCGCAAAGAGAAGTGAAGTTGCGCAATTAGCCGTTTGCACGAATGCGCGTTGCACTGACTCTACCCTTACCAGGACTTGAGGTGCGGAAGCTGGACATGGTCGATAGCTGTTTCGGTTGTGCGTATATTCCTCCCTGTTGGTGGAGATTCGTTTTCGGAGATCGGTTCGATAGCTAGAAACCGGGCGCAAGGTGATCAAACGATCAAAAATTGTGAAAGTATTAGTAATTCGTACACAGTAGTAGTAGGGTACTAAGAAAAAGAAAGTTAAAGGATGAGTACCGGCTTGTTACTATCAGTGGCATGGAATGAGTTTGGTGTACTGGGGTGGTGGTGATGATGGTGTTGAGATGAGGGATAGTGTGATTGGGGCGCAGTCACTGCAGCAGCTGTAGGAGCAGTCGGGGGTAATGATGATGTCGTGCTTGCAATATGATCATGACCATGCTGCCTGTTGGCGGGCAGTGTACCGTACTGGTTGGTGTATTGCTAATGGTAAGAAATTGATGGATGGCGAACAAATAAGCGAACAGGTTTAAGGCACGACGAAACACACACACAAAACATGGAGTTCTCTAATTACCGTAGGAGATCCTTGATTGGATGGGGGGTTACTCTGCTGCTGAGCCCTTCGCAACACGCCCGGACTGGCCGGGGTGTGCCTGATTTCATTCAGTGCCTTCACCGTGCCCGCCACATTTCCTGAAACTGGATGGTTTATGGGTGAGAAACAAAGAAACATTGTTCCGGAGGAGGATATGGTCTTAATCACACTTCGTTTCTGACTTAGTATATCGCAAGGATTTACTCCATTTGGCAATTATTTTAATAGAGCGTAAGTAGGTTTAGCAGGGTCCAAATTTACACCGGGGTGCATCAAAGTGTCATGCAAATGAAATAGTGAATCTATTCGATGACTGACTGATTCAATGATGCAGCCGCAAAGGAAAGGATGAATGGGAAATACTTGTAAATCATACATCTAACTCAACAGTTTCGATAAACAGACACTCCAAATGAGTGTGCATACTACCAGTGCTGCAAAATGTCATGAACATCAACAGATGCTCACAAACGAAAACAATGAACATATCCGTGGTAGCTTGATGCTCATTGCTGATATTCGATGTGTGCGTCATGACATGCCGAACACGACATGCGAGTGCCAACCGCGATACTCTAACTCAGAAGCTGAGCTTAATGTCGGCGCAAGCATAATCATGATTTTTACTGGCTGTGAACAGTACTGCCAAATGCCACTGTTTCAGTCACCAACACTCATGACTGAAACGAAGCTCAAATCAACTCATATACACAACTGAGATGATCAGAGGTGAGACTGAAACAGTTGGAGGATCAATCACATACTTGGTGACATTTTGATAAGCACCCAACTCTTGGTCACTTATTTGGTCATAACATTTTCTGTCGGTGATAATCACGAACATTCTTGGAATATACTTGACGTGTGGTCCCAAGCAACAAAATGAGCATGCTTTTTCGCTCTGTCTACTTGGATTGTCTGTTGGGTCAAACAGCGCGAGAAAATATGTTTATTATGACTCTTGGAACCACTCGCAAGCACCGCATATATTCCATGACAAAGTGACTGACCAAGCGATGGTCGTAAAAATGTCACGAAGCATGTATTGGTCACACCAATCGTTATGAGTATCACCTCTGGTTATCACAATTGAGTACGTGACGCGGACATGGATTTTGTTTCAGTCAGATTTTTTTATGACATTGACAGTGACATTTTGCAGCACTGCGTTCCTCTCAAGGCTTTTTTTAGTACATCGATCGTTACGCAAAATGAGAATAATAACATAAAGTAAAAAGATGAAGAAGATAACGCACTACTAGGTGAACTTCCGGCGGCCGAATCTAACAGATAAGCGGGTGGTGGTGGTAAACTTTCTGATGAGGTGTAAGCTAGGCTTTGCTGGGCAAGATTTGTGGTTGTGGTGGTGTTGATGGAATTCTGTGGAAAAGAAAACGAATACAAAAAGAACAAACGAAAAGAAAAAAGGAAAAAAAGAACGGAAACCGGTGAGTCGCTTCTGGCTCGAACGTCCAAATCGTACTGTACCTACAGTTCCTACGCTAGGACTAGGCGTTACGCTTGAGCTGCGCCGAACCGGCGGTGGCGGCTTCACCGTATTGACGGACGCACGTCGGGTGACACGGGTCGGTCCTGCAAAGGGAGGTTTAATTAGGGGAGAGCAGGGAGAGTGGAAGGGAGAAGGATAAGAACAAGCAAATTAGATTACTATTTTAATGCACGCAGGTCAACGGGGCGTGAAGTGAAGAAGTAGAAAATAGTCGTAGCTGCAACAGGTAAATACAAATCCAATTTTGGGAACCTTTGATCCCATGTTTAGTATGTGTCAAAGTTGTTAATTTTTTAAGGATAAGTTTTATCTTTCTAACACGCGACACTTGAACAGTATTTAGTTGCTACAGCTAAAGGGACATTCAATAGTGAACTTTTCATTCGTTTTCATTGTTTTATGAAGACCGTACTACAACTTATAGATATGGCAATGACTGTTGAAATGTGTGTGTGATGCTCTGTATGTATGAACATGAGAACGGAACTGAGAGCAACAAATTAAACCCAAACTAGCAACAGAGAGTACATTGCAAACGCAAAGAGCAAACACTGAGACAAGGTGTGATTGATAGGCGGTGAGGTATGATGCACACATGTATTATAAGACTAGGGGGCAAACACAGCAAAACACGGTGAAAGAAAGACAAAAAAAACAGTGATAACACAATTGGAACAACATAATGTTTTGTATAAGGTAATATAGAAAATTATGAAACTATACAAATTAAAATTTAAGTATGGTAAAGAAGAAGAATAACAACAATAAATGCTCTCTTAACAACATAGCGACAACATCATGTAACGAAACTACAATTAATAACACAAAAACTTAATAAACAAGGAATATGCACATCGGTCGTTCGACTACTTGCAGCTAATCATAATTAGTATACCACGCGCGAGGCTGTTCGTCTGCGAGCTGTCCCTATTGATCACATAAATTAGGTTAATGAGGTATGAACGATGCATGATGGGTGAAGGTGAGCCATAGCATGAGAAGAAGTCATGGTGGTTGATAAGTGTTGTATGCGACGAGCGTTTAATGGAGGATGCAAAATGAAGTATTATAATACATTACAAAATGAACGAAACAAAATACGGATGTGGGAAGGTCGGAGGAAAGTGAAATGAAGTGAAACAAACAAACAAACAAACCAGATAACGATGCAGGTCTCGGGGTGATGGCGGGTTTATTGCGATTGATACGATCGTCGTACGGTGGTGCCGGGCCAGCGCTCGATGGTGCGTGATTGGACGAATTGGGCGCCACCGTCGGGTCATTCGCTTCGGCCGTCGCTGCCGCCGTCTGATGGTGGTAGTTGTTGTGGCCATGATGATGATGATGATGCTGTGGTGACGAGTTTGCCGTCACGGGCAGCGACAGGGACGGCGTTGGCGACCGGGAACTAATGCCAAAGAACGATGACATCGAGGCGGGCGATGCTGGCCGCGAGGTGGTCACGCGGAACGAGCTTAACCGTTGCTGCTGTTGCTGGTGCGAATTGTCGACCGGCGTACCGTTCAGCTGCATCAGTCCGCTCCCGGTCAGCAGATCGTCCGGCGCATTGTTGAGACTGTTACGGCTGGTGTCCTTGCAGCGCAACACGACCACCTCGCTACGGTTCTGGCTGTAGTAGTTTTCCATCATGAACGAGGGGTTCTCGAACCCGGTCGCGATGCCATCGAGCCCCTGCGTGGAGCCACCGGCGGACGAGCCGAGCCCGAGCCCGATCGAGTGGTTTTGGTGTTGATGCTGCTGCTGCCCGTACGCTGATGAGCGGTGGTAGTGGCCGCCCGTGCTCGCATAATCGGTCGTGTCGGCGGACTGCGCATTGTGGTTGCTGTACTTGGCCGCCAGGTTCGTCATCGAACCGTTCGTCTCGTCGGCCGCCTGGTGGTTACTCAGGTACTCGTCCAGATTGCTGTTGCTGGAGGAAATCGACGATGGTAACCGACCACCGCCACCCAAGGCAGTGGTTGGCTGTTCCAGCAGCTGTAGACCGTCCTCGGCATCGTGCAGGCTACCATTGCGGTGGCCGGACGCTAGCATACCACCGCCGTGATTGTTATTCACACCGTTCGCAAGGATCGTGTCGGACTCGGATGCAGGATCGCCCGAGCCCGATCCGCCGTTCGAGTACCGATGGCGTGCGTGCTGTTGTGGTGGATGGTGTGGATGGTGCTGCTGCTGTTGCTGCTGCTGCTGCTGAAGTAGCAGAGCATTTTCGTGCTCTCTTTGAAAGAGATCTAATTCACCAATCAGATTGTTTAGTTCTTCGATCGTTTGCTTGTCGATGCAGTCTAAGGCGGAGGGTGCAGAGTTGCAGAATTTGTTGTTTTTTTTTGCGATTTGCACACAAACATACCCACGCATATGTGTGCATTGGAGGCAAAAGGCGAGTGAATGGGTGCATTTTTGCATTGTTGCATTGTTGGTCAGCGGTGAATAATTATATAGGCAGCATTGAGTGAGCGGGCACGGGCACAGCAGCAGTAAACGCACGCACAACGCATCGGATGAAATACCACCAACGAACAACCGAATGTGTCGTTGAGGGGCGGAGGTGTTTCAATGCGCATTAGAATGGATATTTGGTGGGTTGCAAAAACACACAACAAATCGTATGTGCACGTGTTGCGTGAGTTTTCGGTGGTGCAATTGAGCGTTTTTTGTTTGCAGCGGGCGCGCGTGTGTATTGTGGATTATAACGAAAATGAGCAGGACGCACAGCAGGAGGCACATTAACACATAGCGCGCGCGTGTGTGTAGGTACAGATACATACAGAGACAGGAAAGTTACAAAATAAGAAAAAAAAAACAAAATGTAAATGTGACAAAACAAACACAACAAAAACAGGTGAATAAACAAGACAAACGGAAAACGGTTAGAAATGAAAGAAGAAAATAGAAAATGGATAAGAACAAAAAACAAACAAACAAACGACAAACACACGACAAACGATATAGAACATACGGACATAGGTGCAAACAAGCGTAGGAAAGATGAAAGCGAGTGAAGTGGAAGCAGCGAAAAAGAAAAAGTGAAAATACTGTGCAAAACATAAGAACTGTCAAAAAAGCATGATAAAACTCTGGAACGTTTACAGCACTAAACGTAATGCAAATTATGCCGCAAAATGTTACTCTTATTATCTTATCTTTGGGTTCTTCATGCTTGATTCTAAGTGAGTTTCGCCTGTTCTGCTATTATTTCTGTATGTTTTTTTTTTTTGTGTGTGTTCACTATTGTTGTTCTCATGCAAATGTGCAGTGTAAAAGTTGCAAATAAAATCAGTTTAATGTTGTAGACTGTTTTGTATGTCTTTTCTTGTAATCTAGAGTAATTTTTGAGATTTTTTTGCTTTTAAATATTAAATCTCCTTTCACATGCATTTCAAACGTAACTCGACGTTGGCTTCACTACAAAACAGTGTATAGCAAATGTTTCCGCATGGCAACAGACGAAAGTGTTTGCCAAACGTTAACTTTAAGTGTCGTTAGTTAAATTTGCTATACAGAGAGTAAGAGAGAGAGTTTACAAAGGTAGGAAAAAAGACATATGGACGGGAAGAAACGGGAATGGGGACACACGGGGTAGGAGGGTGGGAGCTCGTTCGCTTACCTGCATCGCGATCCAGCAGCAGCTGACCGGCGGATTTGTAGATTTCTTCGTTCGTCCGTCGTCCGTACAGCGCGTTCGGGTCGTTGTGGCGCGACGAAAGGGTGGCGGGCGACGTCGGCACACTGAGCTGCTGCTGCTGCGGCGGCGGTACCGTCGGCTGGTGCAGCTGGTTGTTGTTGATCTGCTGCTCGAACAGCGACGTTTTCTCTAGAACTGAACCGGTACGTTTGAGTATATCTTTGTCCTTATCGAGCACACTTTTGGGCGGCGCGTCGGCGGTCCCGCCGACGGTGGAGCAGTGAGGAGGAGATGGTTTGTTAGTAGAGCTAGTTGCGGTGGTAGTGGTGTTGGTGGTGGTGTTGTTGGAGGAGGAATTGTTGCTAGTATCGGAAGTGCTGATGGTGGTGGTAGATGTTATGTTTGCGGACGCGGAGGTGGTGCTGATGGTGTTGTTAAAATGCTCCTCGTTGTCATCGATCGTGATCGTGTGGTTGGAGGAAGTGTCAATATTACTTTCGCTTGGTGTGACGGCCGCGGTGCCACCACCCGCCGACGACGGTGTCGTGCTGCGGAAGCCGAGATTGATTGTGCCGCCGCCGGCGCAGCCGATGCTGCTGTAGTTGGGCGTACCGGGCGACCCAGTCTGCGGCGTGTTCTGGGGCGTCTGGGTACTGCAAGCGGACACGTCCGGCGAGCTGATTGCGTTCGTCGCGTTCGAATCGGGCGAGATTAGCGAGGAGGCGGACGAGAGGACGGGCGAGTGCAGTTGCTGTTGCTGTTGTTGCTGGTATGGGATTTGGGAATGGGACTGCAGTGAGGCCGCTTGCTGAACGTTGTTCGTACTGGCACCTCCATTGTTGCCGCTTGTTGATGTGTGATGATTGTTGTTGTTGTTGTTGTTAACATTGTTGCTGTTGTTAGTGGTTTTAGAAGCAGCCATCGAAGCCAGTTCCGTCATATTGACGTAGGTGGGCTGAAGTTGTGGGTGTTCTGTAACAAATGTCCGTTTCGTGTGCGATTAGTGGGAGGTTTTGTTTTATCAGTTGAAGGTTGGAGTTTCCTTTGTAAAAGGAGCACTCATAGGGAGGGTTCCATTAGTATAAATTAAACAAAGAATCGCTCCAAACTAGAGCGCAACAGCAAACAACACGCAAAGCTTTGTATCAATTCGTCACCGAAATAATGCGGCATTTTTCGTTCATACCTTTGGTAATGTGCGCTGGAATCGGAGACGGACACTGACGCGGCACGTTGGGATTGGCATTCTTCACGGAAGTCGTTGAGAGTGGCCTCTCGAGCGAGGAGCAGCGCTAAAATGACAATATAAAAATACAGTCCTTAATCTTTCTGCGAACCTTAGAGACGTTAGGTAACATTTCGCACACTTACCACTGGTAGCGGCGGTCGGCAGGCAACGTTTGCCGGCGACTTTTGCGTTTCGGCGATCGTTTCCGGGCTCTGGAAGGTGTACACCGTGAGGGCGGGTCGCTGGTGGCCCTTCTCGTAGGCGGACGAAATCGTGTGCGGACGGTCGACGGTTGACGTTGCATCCTGTGTGTGCGGTGGCCACGTTGATACCGCATGTGATTGACTAGCTAAGGTAGAGGCCTGGAGCAAGCGGGGACAGGAGATGGGCCCGAGTACAGTGAAATGGGGAGAGGAAAAAAGGCGATAGAACATTGCTTATCAATTTCGGTTCAACCATATGGCCCGCTGTAGGGCCGCCCCGTTGCAGAGAATGTGCAAATTTTGCAAACACCAGCGGGGGCCTCTCTATCAACAAACTGTTTCAGCTATACAGTCACACAAAGCGCACCATACAAACAAAAACAGATACATTTATCATTTTAATTACAGTAAAAAATAAACAAACAACAAATAATAAATTTAAAGCAACACTAATACTGCGACTACGATATGGGCCGTTTTGTGCGCGCGCCATGGACTTTGACACAATGAATTTAAAAAAAATGCTATAATTTAAACCGAACGAAGCAAATCTAGCCGAAACAGCGAATGATGTGAATGATCACAGCGAATGGATAGAAAATAATGAAGAAAAAGAAAGAGGCAAAGATGTTTAACCTGTGAAGTTAAAGCTGGTGAAGAACAAAAGCCGCTATCGCTCGATTCGCCTGGTTTCAAACGTATCGCCGGGGAGTACTAAAAACAAACAGAAAGGAAAAGAAAACAGGAAAAAAACACAACAAATTAAATAAAAAACAAACAAACAAACTTGTCAAATACTAGAAAACTTAAGGTAGCAAATAAGAAACACGAAACTAGTCAATAATGAAAGGAAATTGAGGTAATATTAACATAGGAATAATTTGTGAGAATATCAAACTAATGGTAATAACTAAATTATATTTTACATCCAGTTCTAGTAAGTAAATTTAAATTTATCTGCTTCATAGAAAACGAAACCTCACGATGACGAATCTCGCTGCACTCTACTCTGTATAAATCATGCAAAAAGAAAGCAGCGCGTTTGCCAACGTCTATTCACAGCTCTTTCTAGCCTTTTTAGCTACACAACACGGATGTGAAATCACACACGAGTTAGCAAATTTTAGCATAGACTTTAACCGTTCTGTTGCGCTAACCTGTGATAACGATCGCTGGAACTGGTGATGGCCCGGCGATCCACTGCTGCTACTGTTGATCGAGCTGATCGAGCAGACGGAGCTCTTGCGCGAGCCGAGCGAGTTCGAGCAGCCGCCCTGCGAGTTGGAGCCACCGGGCGAGTCGGGATAGAGGCTAATGTTTGCCTTCGACTCGAGGATCAGCTCCTCCGATGCTTGCGGCAGTTGGGCGGGATCCTTCGTGACGATCGCTATCAGCTGCATGGCTTCCTATACACAAAAAGGTACAACGGCAGAAAGCATCCGATTAGAATCATGCCCATGGTGAAAGGGAGCCACTCTTCCAACGGCCCTGCTCTTACCTGTAAGTGACCGAGCTCGGACATCACCTCGCACTCCTCGTGCACCACCGGCTGCAACATGTTGACGAAGGTGCAGTACCGCGTTCGCTCCTCGACCATGATCGCCCGCAGCGACTTTCGCTCGACTTCCTCCAGCTCGCAGCGGCGCATCGTCACGTCCTGCATGGAGGATTCGACCAGCACGTGCAGATTGTCGGCGGCACCCTTCTTGGCCTTCTTCTGCAGCCGCAGCGTGTCGCTCGAGCGCTTCTTCAGCTCCGCCCGGCACCGCTTGTATTCTTTGGCATGGTCTTTATCGATCACCGTCACCTGCTTCTTCCAGTCTTCCAGCTTTTCCTGCAGCGGCACCACCAGACAGTCCATGATCGCGGTGGTGAACGTTTTCATGCGGCTCTCAACCGCCTTGTGTCGCAGGCAGACGCGCGTTAGTGCCGTTCCAATTTCTTTGGTGGCTCCTAATGGGGGGAGGAAAAAGAGAGGAGGAAACAATAAATGTTAGAAGGCGTGAGTACATTGTATCTGCAAAGGGTTTGGCAAGACTGTTGGGTAGTATCGTCGTTCGTGCTAGACGCCTTAACTGAGCGTTCTGAACATTAAAACAAACGCGATTGTGTAGTCCTCCACCCCGCCGGTCAAACGATAAACACACAGAACCGTCAACCAGAACCGGTCTCCTCCATTTTTGGGGTGCGAGAAGCAAGAGCGTCGTAAGTCGTCAAATTAGTACGTGATAATTACCACTCGTCGGTGGAACACGCCCAACGTTAATGCTGCCATTCGAACACTCAATCAGTTGGGGCGGATTTCCTCCCTGTCCAAAATTCTTCTTCTAATGTATTACTACTTCTCGAATGGATCTTCCCGTACAGTACAATGTGCAGTTGCAGTTGAAACCTCTTCGCCATTCGCCACCATCCCACGTGCACAAGAGTTTACTTTTGCCTTATCAAAAGTCAGTCATGTCTAATCGGTGCAGTTTGGACTGCACTTCCAATTCCAGTGGCGTCATAAAGCTAACGGAATCGGGAGCTGGTTTTGTTGATTGCTTGGAATTGTTGAGATTTTTTCTTCCTATTTCAATCAAACACACGCGAGACATCTTTCTGCTCCCTGTGTGTGTGTGTGTGAGTGTGTTTGGGAGAGAGATGATAAGGAACGCAGCAAGCAGTTTGTTGACAAATTTCAATGCTCGTCCCTTCCGGTTTCACCTCACAGTGGCTGCCTGCACGATGCGCGCTAGAGCGTGTTAATTATTATTGGTCAGCGTCATTGGGTGGCCCCCTACTCATTTGCACATGAATTGATCGGGGATTGAAGATTACGGCCCAAACGGTCGACAGAGTCTATTGACCTACTCTCGGGTGCGACTGACTGAACGAGCTTTTGGGAATATCGTTTCCTGCGTTGATTAAAATTCGAATTCGAGATTTCGTTTTTTTTTCGAATTGAATAAAGTTTGCAGGGTTTACCGAACCGTTTTGCTATGTTAGCTGCATTTTTTGTCGTTCGCAAAAGAGGTATTTACAACTCGGTATATAAAAATGCGCGTATAAAAATTCGTGCAAAAAAGATTCTTCTTGTCTAATGAGATGTATACCAATTCGGATTTGGTGCTGGTTTGCCTTATTTTTTTCATTTTTATTATAGACTACATTGAAACATGTTGTCAAATATTGAAAGAGTAATAGTTAAGATTTACAACGATGTATAGGTTTGGAGTATAATTCGTGTGTAGAAGCCGAAAAATTCTTTGTTCGATGAATTATTTGTCTCACTCCAATTCGTGTTCCATATGGAGGTAGTGTTTGCACAATCCTTTTTCATATTATTAATCCAAAAGAGGAAAAAACGGATTTTTGTGATTAAAATCACAACAAACCAAACGACCATATATGCGCGTTTTATACTGAAGAAAAACTACAAGTCATCAGAACTCCAGGTGTACAAATGAATATTTAAATTCAAACTGAACAAAACTCGATAGACTCGGCCGCCTATGGTAAAGTGGATGAAATCGTACTTATGTGATCGATCATATGCAGGTTAGATTGGGCTCCCACCTATCTAGATCTATCAGCGCTTCTTCCGGCGTACCCCCGGACCACAACCTAGGGCATCTGTTGTTCCTGTTCGACAAAAATGTCTAGTGCACGGTACTCCCGGATAATAGTTGGCTACTCTACGCAGATGATGTTGAAATCTATCGTCAAATCCGTGAGACAGAGGACCATCTTCGACTACAAGCCACCTTGACTGAGTTTGTATCCTGGTGCAGGCGTAATGCTCTAAGCGTCTGCATCGATATATGCGCCATTCAGCCAGTCAAGAGCTCCAGCGCAGTTTAATTATACGTTTGACGGTTAGAACCTCGAAAGAGTGTACTGAGTCAAGGATCTAGGAGTCCTCCTAGATGCTAAACTCTCCTTCGAGGAGCAGATAGACCAAGTAGTTACTAGTAGCAAACGGCTACTTGGTTTGGTCATAAACATGACGCATGAGCTTCGTGATCCTATGTGTTATGACACTGTAGTGCGCACTTATCATATCTATGCTGGAATACGCTAGCATTGTATTTTAATTTACTAAATTCAGCTGACGATCACTATGAGACTGGAATGACGTTAACATAACTCACTTCACGTTTAAGTGTTCGAAATGCGTCCAACCATAACAATATATAAATGTTCTGTCCGTTACACAATTTGACTCGAGAGGGCTTTATAGTCCATCGATTCATAAACACTAAACACTAAACGGAAGGCTCGAGTCAAAATATGCAGTAAAACGTCTCGGTAAACCCTGTACTTCAGTCTCTCTCACTTTTTTTCAAACAGAACCAAAAATTGGATTTCATTCACGTTTGAGTGTGTATGTGTCCATGCAAGAGGGGTTGGTCTGGTGTCACCTGAAGTCGCAATTTATCTCTCCCACATTATTATGCAGATTAGTTGATTGTGTTTTCAATTTCTCGATGAAAGCTCGTACAAGAAGTTCGCTTGTCCGGCTGACCGAAATTAAATGAAAGTCTTCCACAAAAAGCTCGTTTAATGAAAAAAAAACACAACGAAATCCACAAAACTTTTGAAAGTGAGCCCCTTGCTCACATTTGCTGTGCAACTGATCTGATCAATAATTTAGCTACCAGCGTTAAAGCTCATCGTAAAACCCACATTTATGGCTCTGCACCAGTTTAAATTGTGGCGCAGTTTCGGTTTAAATTTTGTTGCCGGCATCGCTTATGCTTAAATTTTAAAAAAAAACCAGGATTGCGTGTGCCGATTCTCCTCAGCCCAACATGACACACAAGGCGCCGTTAAAGTAATGCTACAAAAACAACAACAATTACTACTACTCTTGCCACGGTGCTTCAATAATTAACCTTCTTTGCTTCACTGGGCAAACGCGCAAAGCTCGTAAAAATATAAAACTCGAAATAAAGCAGCAGTTTGCAGCAAAAGTTCGTGTTTTGTTACCCGCGGGAAGATGCCATCGTGGGTATTGTTGTGTTAAAAACGGGCGCTCGCGTTCACTATGGGGGCAACGATGGTCGGCCGTTGGAATGGACTTTCTACTTGCAAACCGCAATAAGAGTATCACACGAAACATGATTAAGCAAAAACAAACGGCGAAAAAAAGGCGAATGGGTAAATGAACGGTCATCACTTTACTGCTAAACTGCAACCGATCATCGACAGTCAATCAGTCAGTCGGTCATAGCGTCAAAGTGAAAGAGGAGGGTAGTAGCGAGGGCAATAAACAGCCGGTCAATTGATTGATCGGTTTGCTTGTTTTCCCCCGTGTGAGCCAAGTGTATACACATTATTAACCGGCTGATTAAAAAAGGCGCCCCACACACACGGCCACTTCTTAGCCCTTCCGCTGAGTGCACTTTTCAAGCACTTTTGCCCACTTTGCACACCCAATATTGACTGGTGGTGTGCTGCTGCCGACTAACAGAGAGCTTGCTAACTTATTTACTACACCCGCGTGTGTGCCGCCACCACGAACGCCAAACAGACGCAAAAAAATTGTTTTTATTTGGGGTTTACACCTCGGAAAAAAACCGCGATATGTTTTGCGCTCCTATTTTCACGTAAATAAACTGGTACGGGGTATTGTATGGAAATGGCCGCCCGTTGGTGGATGATTATTAGGTCTGGGCCAGATAGCAAGAAGAGCTCTCGTGTGCACGCACGCATGGGGCAGCGTATAAAACGACGAAATGGAGCTACTGCATTAGAAGGAAGCATGGACCCATGGTGTATCGTATTTTCGCCACACGCTAAAAACGGGAGCATTCATCCTTCGGTAAGCACTAATTTAAGGTTCGGGAGTTGTGTTTTGTGTGGGTCTGTCGGTCTTTTGTTTTTCTACGTCGTGCCAGTGTTGGAAGCGATTTTAAATATTTTACACACGCAACGGTTTATCTTCATCGGACCATGTACAATCTAATTGCTCAACATGGAAGCGCTTTTACAGTGGGTGGCGTGGTTGGAGGTTAATTCAACCCACAAACGATTTATGTCACACGAATGGAAAAAGGAAATTGAGTCGGAAAACGATAAATAACTGTTTGGTCATGATCATGTAACTGCTGTTTACACCAAACTTCTTTCCAAAGCATTCCTCGATTGCGATCGCGGAGATCTTACACACATGATGTTTCGTATTAGCAGTGACAGTTGGCTAACATTTTATCGCGCCGTTGTTGTGACACAATGTAACACCACTGTCATAGCAAAAAAAAAAAACGAGGCCTGCTGACAACCTTTCCCAAGAGATTCAAAATCCTTATGGCAAATGTCTAGTGTGTCTTGTAAAAGGCTCAATATTTAAGATCAATTTGTTTTAAACAGTTTCAATATAACAAGGGTTTGCAATTTAATTTAGACTAGCAGCATACTTTTTTGCATCGTCGCAATAGATTCTTGACTAGCATCTTATATTTTAGACTGGGAGCGATGGACTTTTAACTAGGAGCAATTGATTTCAGCAGGCCAGTTTGCTGGCACTTTTTTGGTTGATTTTTTGGTTAGAAAAATTGAGTTTAGTGTACAGGTGTCCCCCGAGATACGACTGTATTTGGGACCGAAAAAAAGGCCCAACGCAAGGCGTAAGTCGAAAAGGTCGTATGTCGAATATCTGTCAATTTTAAGTTTATAACCGAAGTTGAAGAGTCGAAATCTATCATATCGTGTTTTTATTTGAAACAATGTTCGATAATGTATTAATTTTACACAAAAAGTCGTTTACACAATATAGATATTCAATAACGGGTAGTAGTGGAATCTTTGGAAATGTGTGTGTAACGGTTATCAGCTCAGAAATTCAAAAATATACATCAATTTCTTCTCGATGACAACTTTTCACTGTCAAAATCAAAATCGTCGTATCTGCGAATCGTCGCAACTCGAGGGGGTCGTAACTCGGGGGACGCCTGTATTGTCAACCGGTGTCAATTGTAAACCGGTATTCGATCGAAAATCGATATAACTACATATGTTCACTCTGAACTAGTGATGGGAAAAATGAAGATTTCGTCGGAATCGATTCCGGCTAGCTCCGAAGTTTTCTGGCATCGATTCCGGATAGTAGGTCCGGAATCAGTTTTGGTTTCAGAGTTGGCTCCGGAATTAGTTCCGGAATTGGTTCCGGAATCGGCTCCAGAATCGGTTCCGGAATCGGCTCCGAAATCGGAATTGGCTCCGGAATCGGAATCGGCTCCGGAATCGGAATCAGCTCCGGAATCGGAATCGGCTCCGGAATCAAAATCCGATATCGGAATTGACTCCGAAATCAGAATTGGCTTCGAAACGGAGTCGGTTTCGGCATCTTCATAGGAATAGGAGTTTGGGTCCAATGATGCTATCAAATCAATGAATCAAAATTTACTTGTAAATGATATATTCACATAAAGATTCCCGGACTTATTTAGCTTCCCACACTTCTTATTTCAATTCTAAGAACTGATTCTCATTCCGTAGCTAACTCCATTTCTGGAGTCAAGCCAGATTCCGTTACCGGAGCAAATTACGATTCGCAGGTTGATGCCGATTCTGGAGCCGATTCCGATCTTGGAATCGATTCCGGAGCCGATCAACTCAGGAATCGGTTCCGGATTCATCTCCGAAATCGGCTCCGGAACAAACTCGGTATCGATTTCAGCATCGGAATCGGCTCCGGAATTGATTCCGAACACAGAATCGGAATCGGGTAGATCCGATTCCGAGCCCCCACCACTACTCTGAACTGCTCAATCAAACTAATGGTTAGGTTATGCCTGTGGCTCCACTACTGCATATTTCATTTCAGCCGTTTAGTGCTTTCCATTTGCATTGTGCATTCATGAAATCAAAATTATGGATGAAATTAAATATTACCCACTGATTATTATTCAAGTCGATCTGTCACACCGGGTCAAAATCAAAAATAGAGGATGCTAGTCAAGAATCTATTGCGACTATTCAAAAAAAGTATGATGCTAGTCTAAACTCAAAAAGGGTTTTCCTAAAAAAAACAGTTTAAAAACACAAACAGAAGGAGATATTACTAACAAAAGTGATTGGCGAATCGCGGTATTAATTCGGCGACATTTTACACGTATTTTCCACCCGTGAAGGCAAAGGGGGGATTAATAAAACCACGTGCAGCATCACTTCCCTGTCACTCTGGGTACACACAGCTTTACTTTGTTTAGAGCGATCAACCCCCCACCAGTTAATGTATTTTTGGAATCGATAAGTGATGGTTTTACAGTGAAGTTGACCATGCCCTCTCTGTGGCGGTTCAACACACACACACACACTCGGTTTACGGAAAACACTTGTTTTTTGTTGCTCGCTCGACCTAGAAGTAGAGAAAAAAATAATCCCCTAGAAAACTTGTGACACCTCCCGGGTCTGCTGCGCTCCTGCCAGGCTGCGACAGGCAACATATGTTTTCCGCCGATGCTCGGGACTCGGTTGGTGTTTAAAAATAGCCCCGGTCGGTTCCCGCAAACCAATGTTTTCGGACTGGCCACTGGCTTTTTGGCCAACCACAGGCGGGCACAGACAAACGGCCACCACACACCGGCAGCAGCAGCAGTAGTAGTGGCAGTAATACCCCCAGCAGTAGTAGCTGTACATAACCATACAGTCCATGTCAGCTGAGTGAAAACAGCGTGAAAGCTGTATACACACATGGTCGGTCGGTAGCAAAAACAACAAAAATGGCTTAGAATGAACACAAAAAAAACGATCCGAAAACTACTACCAGAGAATGATCGGAACAAATAAACAACAAGCCATGATGTGTGTGTGTGTGTGTGTGTGTGTGTGTGTGTGTGTGTGTGTGTGTGTGTGTGTGTGTGTGTGTGTGTCCTGTTAGAGCATTAGAATTGCTCTAGATTTATGCTGCTTCCCTGTTTTGTGTTTGCTCCCCCTGGTCGGTTGTTATGCTGCTGTGCCGTTGCTGTTCTACCCCCCCCCCCCCCCCCCCCCCGGTCACAGTTTGAAAGTCGTAAAAGTTGTACACTCCCGGGACCGGACTGATTCTTCGCCCCGCCGCTTACGTTTTGGGGCGATAGAATTTATGTGTGCCAAAAGCGGAGCAAACACAACACATGTCGTCCTCTCTCTCTCCTTCCATATATTGATCCGCAATGCAGCACCAACAGTTGCAGGTCACATTTTCGATACGCATTTTGAAACATGTGAGAAAATTCATTTCCTTTCCGGGTGGGGTGGAAAGTCGACACACGTTTTGCAAATTTCATAATCCATAACATTAGGTTCCAATTAGTGGGGCAATAAATACCAATAAGCAATACACATTCGGTCCCCCAATAAGCGACAGCAGTGTGCGTTTGTGTGTGAGCAAACATAAACGATTTATGTGCATTTTACTTGGACATTAAATTTGACTGACATCTGCATCGTTTAGGAAAATCTAATTAAAAAGCGCTCTGTTGTTCAAAACGTGCCCTCCATCCATAACGGGGGTTCTAATGTTGGGCAGGATTTTTTGAGTGCCAAAGTGCAACCCCCACAGCAAACATTATGCCATTCTAATGCTATCTTGCTGCATGACCTAATTGCTGGTGGTGGCCAAAGTGGTATGATGACCACCAATTAAGCGTTTTATATTTATGCCACAATAATCCGGACACAACAATAATAAGCGGACCTCCGCGTTCTCTCTTCCGCCTCTTGTGGGCTCTTTCGTCGTTCGTCCATTATCACTAACCCGGCGAGACCGAACACATTATTGTGTGCGATAAATATTTTACCACGGCCGGCGAGACACCAGCAAACTACTCGAAAATGTAGTGGCACTGTTAATTTTTCTATTTTTCATCCCGGAGGCCAAACACGACTGCACGAAGCGTCCGTCCGTCCGTCCGTGAACCTAGCGTGGTGTTTGGGGAGAGCACGGGCGCACGCTGGTCACACAAAGCTTACCTCTAGAGTTGGTCGCGGCATCAGCGATTTTTTGGAATGCATCCAAGTAGGCCGCCAACGCTTGGATTGCAGCCCTGAAATTGAAATGAAACAGAAATATAGTGAGTGAGTGAGAAACAAACAGAAAAAGGAACAAAATGCACCCAACAGAACACACGGAGCATGCACAAAAACGCAGAGAGCAGAGCACCACCAGCAGACAGTTTTTTTTTTCAGATGTTGAATTATGCTAAATTTATGACCGCCTTGAAAACACACCGTCACTTTTAGGTGGAGCAACAAAAAAAAAACCCCCCATGGTGGAAAAAGCAGAAAAACTGAACCCCACACATACACCCGATGGCAACGATAGTAAAGTAGGCCACTCGTTTGGCAAAATTGGCTACGGTGAATGAAAAACGGGGAAAAATGGCATGCCGTACCATCCCTCGTACAACAACGACCAACTGCTGACTCGTCGGACGGGTTTCCGTAATGCCTCCTCTCCCAATAGGGTGGGAAAATTTGACCGAGAAGAGAAAAGCTTGCTAAATTTTTTTTTCGCGCCCGAAGCAGATGCAATTGAAAAGGTGAGGTGAGGTGACCATCCAATCGACATGCACACGTTCTCTTCACTTTTTTTTCTTCACAAAATTGTCGTTAACAATACGTTTTTATTTGCGTCATAATTGGTAGTCGGTTGGAAAGGGGTGAAAGGGGTGTGTTTGGCCATAGTAGTTCTTTAGATTTATTTTCCTGCGAACACGCCATGGGAATTTGGCAAAGTTTCAATTGATTCTTTGAAATCGTTGGCGAAGGAGAAAAACGATAAAAGCAGCAAAAAATGATACTAAATAAATTTAAATTTGAAATAAATAAAGCAACGACATTGACTATGTGTCTACTTAGCACGTGAAAAGCGGATAATTTTAAAATGAATTGAAACTTAACAAGAAAAGGGACAACAAATTATATAAATGAACAAAGGCATTATTAATAAAGCAAAGCCAATAAAACAGTTAAAAAATAGTGACTTTTGTTTTAAATGTTTTAAATTATTACCAACACTTCAATAGCACAATATTAAAGAACAAATAGCATAAAAATGAACCGCCACAAGCCAAAACAATACTGCCCCACACAATTCACAGTGTACGGCGGGGGCCAACCAACCCATCAATCATATCAATTATGTCACAAACAATAACAAGACAAGAACAAAATCGCTCTGTCAGCGATTTCGTTTTTCCCCCATAAAGCTAATATTTTAATTACATTAAGCGATAGGCGAAAAACAAAGCCAAATCAAACCATCAAAATTAATGACCCAGTGGCCTGGCGTCCTGCAAGAAGTGCCATAACCGGGCGGTGTGGGTCGGTGGGAGAGTGGTTCGAACAACTCTCTCGGCAATTAACTCCCAAAACAAAACAAAAATACAAAATATTACACACCCTCTCTGCAGTGCCCCATCCATTATCTTAATCAGTTGGCAGAGCGGCATACCAACAGCAAGGAAACAACAAAGTCTGTGTGTGTGTTCTGCTTCTTATGATTTTCCAGCCAGGCGCTGCTCATTAAAATGCGTGCTGCTGCTGTTACACAATCCGTTACATAAATACGCTCCCCCAGAGGGAGGGTTTGGGGGAAATTGAGCGCCACTGCGCGCGAAAATTCGGTAAGAATGTTGTTGTGCCTCACTTTTGAGTTTCTTTTTTACCAAAAAGAAAAAAAAAACACGTCACTCGAACGGTTTTTAGTCGACAGCTATCGATCAAACGGGCGATCGTCGTCCGTGGGCATACGCTGTGTTCAAATTAGTTGTGTGCATGATTTATTATCCCACTCTTTATGTACCGCTCTTCGAGGCTAGCGAAACAATTTCAAATCGACAAAATAAATTCTCAAGTACTACGTTAAGGTTGATTTTCTTCCCCTTTTTTACTACAAAAACGAAAACAAACAGGAATTCGCGTACGTACCTTAGACATGCATGCAGCTTTGTTGCTTTGGCAATGAAGTCTTCCCACAGGGGGCTCGAGTTCTGAAAAAGAAAGAAAAGAATGCAAACAATACGATGAATAAAAGTGGAAGATTTTCATTAGGAAAAGGGACGGAGCACAGCGCTTTTCTTACTTATCTAACGTTTCTCTAATGTAACGCGTTACTTTCCATTCTAACATCAGTTGATGAGGTTTTTTGTTAGCACGTTTTTAAACCTTTTTTTCTGCCCAGTTCTTACCCGGTTGCTGGAAAAATTTGAATACTTTAACTGCAGCCTCACATTTGCCAGAGCACGCACAAACTAAAAGCAAAAGATTGCTCTTTTTTCTGCGCTCGTCAAATGTTCTTTTGAATTCGTGCCAACCTCCTTCCCTGCTGAAGAAAAGAAGAAACAGACGCAGACACAGCAACAACTACTTATGATGATGAATTCATAAGCGGCATAAGGTTGCAATTGGCGCATCATAAATGCACAAAGAAGTGCATTTTTATTACGAAGTGCCAAGCAAAAGGTACCGAGAGAGCAATACACATAGAGAAAGAGAGATAGAGAACGACAGAGATATTGCGCAAAGGTTGAACAGCTGCGTCTGGGTGTATGTATCTAACTGCCCTGCCGTCTGCTGCTATTGATGGTTTCTCGCCGGCAGTACAGTACATCCACAGAGCACCATCCCACACCCTGCGCCTGGTAATAATGTTATTCATCACCCGCCCAGCAGCCTCCCAAAAGAAGGCTTCCCATTTGTGCAGCACAATCAATGAGTGCGCTTTGAATGAAAAGACTGATTCACTGGTGCTCGCCTGGGCTGGCACAAATAGGGGACTGGCTCCTCCATCAGCGGGAGAAGAGACAGCCCAGGTTCGTAACTCGTTGTTGAAATGTCAGATCACACAGCCAGCCGGCAACCCACAAAGTGAGTGAGAGATATCTCATCAAGTGTCAAGCATCAAATCTCGCACCGCCACACATTTTTGATTCGCTATCGAATGCAACCACAAACCTGGGGCGGAGGATGTAGACAGCATAAATGGAGCGCATTATGCGTGATGTAGTGGAGTGGGCAGTGGCTGCCAATCGACAAAAGGGGTGAAGGATTAGCATTAAACACAGGCCGAAAGGGAAGGTGGTAATCCCAAATGAAAAGTGTTCACAATTAGTTGTATTAGCATGAAAAGTGAAAAAAGCACGATTTGAAAGAGTGTTTGAGCTTTGAGTAAGGAAGGGAAGATGTTTTATTCCGAACGGAAATTATATTAAAAGCCTATAATTTGACTGTTTAAAACTAATTCACAGCGAGCACTTTCTTTTTGGCAATCTAACGACCAAACCCAACAAAAAATATCAGCATTGCACCGAAATTTGGAACAACAAAAACGCTCACTTCCTTCAAAATGATTTGATTACGCAGTATTATAATGATGTTACAAAAAGATGCGTTATGAAATCTGATGTTGAACGGGGGTTGAAGGAAAGTGATGGATAAGATACAGACGTTTAATGTACAACAACAGCAAAAAAGGGAAGAGCAGAAAAGGGAAATATTTCTTAAAGGAATTTAAAGGTGAAACACGGCGTTGAAAGTTTGGAGGAAAAATGCTCCACGAAGAAGTAAAGAAGATACAAAATGAATAAAACAAAAAAGGGGTAAATAATGCTCGATTTCATAACGTCCATGAAGAGGTATTAAATTGAATTAAAAGAAGTAGAAAAAAAAGAATGAAATAATTACCCTCTTCCTGCGAAAAGCGGTTCAACAGACGAATTGGTGAGGAAGGGCAAGTAGTAAACTGGTACACATTGTGGCATTCGGCGTTTTGTTGTCGAACTTTTCTTCCCTCCCGCCCCAATGGCCAACGCGAAGACGCGAAACACCTTCACGCTTGACGTGAAAAAGCTAAACAATAGCCGTGGGGAACGACGACGAGTTGAGAGATGCTCGAATGAAAACATTGCTTAAAAAGCATTAAAGTCATCCTCTGCATCCCACCAAACGAACAACGTCGTCCACCATCATCTGCAGAGCTCTACAAATAGAGCAACGGGCATGTGAGTTCAGGCTGAAAACTACAAAATAGAAAACGCGTCCAGCGATAGTGTAAAACAACTGGGCTGTTGTTAGGGCTGGCAGGAGATTTGACCTAAGCCACCCCCCGTGCTTGCATAACCCACCCCCACCCACGACGATCAAAAGTTAAATAGAGGCATGGCAGAGAGGTTCGGCTATAGTTCGGGAAAAGTAAAGTGAGAAATTGTCCAATTTCGAATAGGCTATAACGGGATGGAGGAGAAGCGGAAATGCAGACTGACGAGACCTTTCGCTAGGCGAAGACTCTGCTCGAGAGGAAATGCATTCATAAGTAGACATTTGTGTGTGTGTTTTGGCTGGTGCGATATGCGCGCTTGCAACGATTTTCATAATAATTAGATTTTGAGAAAATCAAGCGAGCAAGCAAAGGGGAGGAACCTCCCTTTTCGTTAATGATACAGTAAGGAGATGTTTAGTTTGAGATATTTTTGAAGAAATGATTGTTAGGAGAAAGGTTCAACGACCCGAAAAAGCAAGATTGAGTAGAAATGTTACATTTGAAAGGATGAAAACTATTATCAAAATGCACGTTAATTAAAGGGCGCAAATTGAAAACCAACCGCTTTCGTCTGCAATTTTCGATTGCTCAAATTACACCGTTAAATGTGAAAATAGTTTGGAAATGTCAAACTCATTCGTGTATTTATTGCTACAATCGATCGTTGAAAAGTCATTCAAATTTTCATAAATTGTTAGTAATAATGACGAAATGAACAGCTCTTAACAAAATTTTTGAAAGTACAAGGAAGCTTTCGACAAATGAAAAAAGTAATGTTTTTCCCGAACCATACACACGCAAGTGCGATATGGTGTAATTGTTTTTCACACTCACCAGTACCGGGCCGGTACCGATGATGTATTCATTACCCAAGCCTTTATTTCCACCAAATTTGCATTTTCATTATAAAATCTTTATCGTCTCAAACGTTTGCACAATTTGGCCCCGTACATAGCCCCTTGCAAAGGCAAGAAATGCACAAGAAGAAACATATTTCTTTCCTCAAACGCGTGATCATTGGCCGGAAACGGAGCGTGATGCTTCTTTCCGATCGAGCGCTGGCAGCACAACACTCTGCATTTGGTCTTTCTTCGCTCATCTATCGCCCATCCCAGCCCTCCTCTATTCATAAGTTACACATTTTTATCATTTATTTTCTTTTCCTCATTTCATGGTATCCGACATTTTCTCCGTCTCTCTCTCTCTCTCTCCCACCGCTTAGCTTACACTTTATGAACGGTCTGATAAACAAACAAAACCTGCATATAGTGCAGCAGCATAATAGTAAAGCACGGACAGCAGGCAGGAATGGAGGGGAAAGAAGCCACGGCGAGCCCGGGAAAGGACGGAAAAGCTGCTCAAATATAGGGCCGGACCACGGAGCGAGCACAAGGGGGCTGGGGAGAGGGAGTTGCACACAGTTTGGGCTAGCCGGAGCCGGGAATGTCATTGACACCTTTCTAGCCAGCTGAAAACGGGAGTAAATAAAGGTGGTTTCGAGCGGGTGGGTCCACCGGTGCATATGAGGGGTTTGTTGCGTGCGTTATGCCATCCGAGGCGGCAAACGGGCGACAGGATGTGCAAGCCAGCCTTCGGGCAATGTGCGTGTGTGATGTCCGTGTAAGCGGTATGCATAATTTACACGCAATGAATAAGCTGGAGGAGTTGTTGAGAAACCATCAAGAGGTGTTTGAAGAAGAAAAGAAAAATACTACACGAAATGATACTTTTTTACGTTGAAATCATAAATGCTTCGCAATGAAAATGGGAGAATATAAGCGAAGTATTGCAGGCATTAAAAAAAAACAGTTAAGAAATTAAGATGATCAGTTAAACTACCCAAAAACACCATTACTATTGCTCCAACACAAACACACACAAAACAAAACAAAAAATGACAAGAAAAAACAAGCTTCAACCGACCTAAAAATCTAAATTAACATAAAAGTACTATAAATAGTTTGCATACGTACAAAAGAAGTTAAGCATCATAAAAAAAACTGTTCCACTAGAAAGTTTCAATACAAAAAAACAACACAATCAAAAACAAGTTCCCAAGAGTCACAATGATAAGAAGTCGAGCGAACGATGAGCGTGAGTCAGTTTTGCGTGCAATAAAAATTTGCTTTGTATTGTTTGTGTGGTGGCGTGTGTAATAAAACGTGACCAACCACTAGCCGGATGTTGCGAACAGGTGTAGTAGGGTAGCAGATAGGCTTAGACAAAGTTTCGAGCGACAAGTGAAACTGAATTAAACATTTGACATTTCTATGTGCTGAACAATGTGCTGAAAGCCGACAACAAACCTGTCCAATAAAATGATGAAAAAAGCAGGATACGGGAGAGTAAGAAGGTGAAGACTTGACAAGTTAAAATTAGCTTCGGGAAGCGTGTAAAAAATTAGATATTCATATGGATTCAAATATGTAAACACAGTCAATGGAAAGTTATATTAAATTTTAACTATATTTTAAAGGAAACTACAGTTGTTTTAAAAAATATGTGATGATTCCGAAGTAGCTCCGAAGATTGATGGAATCGATTCCAGACAGTAGAAACAGTTTCTGGAATCGATTCCGGAGTCGGCTCCGGAATCGGAATCGCCTTTGGAATCGGCTTCAGAAACGGCGTCGGAATTGGTTCCTGAATCAGCTCCGGAATTGGCTACGGAATCGGCTCCGGAATTGAAGTAAGCTCCGGAATCGGAATTGGGTCCGAAGTCAGAATCGGCTTCAATTTCGGCATCTCCATAAGAAAAGCCGTTTGGGTTCAATTGACATTGATTGACAGCTGCAAAGAATCCAAATTTACTTGTAAACGATCTATTCTCAGGAAGATTCCCGAAATGGTTTCGCTTCTGAAACTTCTTATTTCTATTTCTGAAGTTAATTCTGATTTCAAACTCACACCACTACTTTGAGCAGTATTCATTCTAAGAGTGCACTGTTTTTTCCAAAGGGCATGAAATAAAATCACCATTTTATCACATTTCTGACGATCTCATCCATCGTTCCCATTTCGCCAGCGCACAACAACAAACAATCTTTACCGAACGAATTCTCACGCACTTCTACAACGAAGTAGGGCGCGACGCTGGAGGAATGCACTTGTTTAGCAAATTCTACCCCACCAAGGGGCCTTTTATCGAGGCCCCGGACAATTAAGGCGATAATCATTATGAAAAAGTGATATGTACACATAAGCCTCCTAGCACTGACCAACAGCACCAACACCACCATGAATAATCCGGCAGGCTTGAGACGTTTAAGAGACTACCGATTCGGGCAAATCGAGTGTCTTATGTTTGTCTGCCATTGCGCAAATGTTTGCACTACACGCGATGAGATAAACATTAGAAGAAGATGATGAAGATGATGAAGAAGAAAAAGAAGAAACAGAAGAAACGTTACAAGTGCGCAAAATGTAGTTTGTAACCGCACAGCTCTGTTTCGAGAACCTAACAGACACACACGCAAGACGACGATGTGTCTAAGATAAATTGCGTCAATATTTGCGTCGGAAGTTTAGCAACTGGCTGTGGACGTTGCCTGTTTCGTTCGGTTCTTGCATTCGATTGCTTCACTTTGCACAACACTCACATCCACCTCTTTTCGCTTCAGTTGCTCCAGTTATTTTTTTTGCGTCGCCGTTGTTGGCGACAAAGAACCAAAAGTAGACACACCAAACCAAAACATCACCTTGGCGTCTCATTAAACGGACACCTTCCGTATACTGCCGGGTGTCTATCAGCTTTTCGCACCCGGCTGACGGCTAGTTAGAGCCTTATCGGGCGGCTGGGCCCGCTGGCTATCGGTTTCACCGGTCACCTTTCACCTATTCCGCACCTTTCAAGACATTGCCGTACGAATTATGGCCCAAGAAAGACAAGAGCAACGAAAAAAAAAGACCCTGGAGGGCAAAAGAGTCAACTGTGCGCTGTAGAGGGTACGGCACGCAGTTCAGATTCTTGGAGCTGCAACGCCACGGAGAGGGCATTGAACACACCTCGCGTTGGCCAGCGACAGCTGTTTCTAGCCGATAAGTACACTACGTAAGGGCTTCGCGAGAAGGTCAGATATGGCAGGAACAAGTTTCCTTTTTTTCTCTCTCGCTGGCATAGTAATTCCACCTTCCACCCCACACAGACACACACACACAGATATACAATGGTACATCCGACGGAAACAAGGTTAACGCTGAAGCGAATTTTCTCCCTTTCCGACCACGAACCCAACTCCCTTGTTTTAGCCACCGGGGCAACCACCACCTAACCTCAATATGTGGGAACTGGGCCATGCCTTTCGCTAGCATATTTCTCGGCCCGAGAGTTCGAGAGCGTATCTTTTGCGCGTGAAAGCAAAGCGAACAACACACCGATGCTCGATGCCTTCTGTTCCTGGCCCCTTAGTTTTTCCTCTTCCTCACCCGAAGGTGCATTTGGTGGATGATGATGCTGGTGGGAGGTGGCAATTTTTCACCAACCCATTTGGCCAAGGGTTTGAAGAAATTGGGAAAAGAGGTGAGAGGCGCGCACCATCATCTTCAGGGAACTAATTGATTGTTTGCACGCACGCCAGGGAGGAAGAAGTAGCGGCAATCGGAAAAACGTGATTTCCAGACATCGAAGGCAAACGCGGCAAAGCAGATGGACACGGAAGTGATTTGGTGGTTCGTTGTGGTTGGGCGATGATTATTGATTAAGAAATTGTGTCTATTGATTCGATTAGAATGATGTGCGGAAATGCAGTTACCCTCTAAGATTCGATATATTCAATGAACCAGCCAACTCCACAGTGAAAGAAAAGCTTTTGACTTTGATGTCATAAGCATTGCATTGACTTTTTTAATCTTCAACCAGAGTTGAAGTTGCAAACATGGTACTTGATTTTAATTTGTATATGTTAAGTTTGATGATCTTACAATTAAACTCGGCAACTATAGCAATCTAAGTGCAGGTTAGATTTTGGGCAGTCGTTACACTGAAGTACATTTATGCATTACATTACATCAATTTGCAAAATCTTTTGAAACTCAATATAGAATTTTAACTTATTTTTCAATTTCAAGATATTTCAATATATTTCACCCTTTTCAAGAAATTGGATCATTAAGGACTGAATCTTACACTAGACTCCAAGACAAGAGAAATCAAAACGAAATGTTGCTCTAAGATTTATGTGCATTAGTCAAGTTTGGAACACCAACTAAACCATCGTTTGATTCATTTTCTTTTCCAAGCTTTAAAAAAACCTGCAAGGAAATTGAGATCTTTCTTTCGCTGATGTGATTTGCAGTTTAACTAATTAAGCGTTTACGCGTGCTGCTGTTTGCCCATCCAGCGGGAGATCTTGGCGCCCGTGCTGGAACTCGCTCGGAGATCAATTTGGCACTGCGTGAGAGACAAATATTGAAATTTCCTGGGGCATCCCCCCTGAAGAGCTGTTTCTAATGAGTGGTGGTTCGAAGGAATCGATAACATTTGCTCCCCCCATCCCAACTCATCACGCCCGTATTTGTTCGTCTAGAAGCAGCTGCCAAGGAGAAACGGTGAACATAATCTTCCCCAGCGGTAGGCAAACCGTTGGGGGGCGAGGGCGTGCTCGAGAATTTGATTGTGCCGAATTGTGCAACAAAATTAGGTTATGTTGGTGCCCGTGCCTGCCCCCACTGTTCTGCTCCCTTTCGCCATCTGTCAGATTTGTAGAGCACGCTCGATCGACGCATCTCCCAGTCTCGTGTGGCCGTGTGATTAGAAGCCATCCCGCACACTCGGTGCGTCCCCACCTACACGGACACCACCGGATTGATTGCGGCGTCAGATGATTCGTGACTGGCATTGTATGTGGATCTATGTTTAGTTTTGCCCGGCAGCTACACGCACAGTAGTAGTGGGCGCTATCGCGGCACCTCCTCGCACACTTCGCACAACCATGATTCATGCGCGTTGTTAAAATAGCCTTCCTTCTTGGTAGCGGCAAAGAGGAAAGGAAGGGGCCAACTGGGGGGCGCTGGTGGCCGACTTCGACAGCGATGATGAAGCAACTGTGGCGGCGGCGGATCGATGAGCCGATGCCGCCGGTAGGTAATGAGCGTGTCTTAAGCTTCCTCATCCCACGTGCAAAACCTATCCGTTACAAATAATTCACCATCAAAGAGGCTGCGCTGTAGGGCTGGGGAAGAAGCGGTACATACACAGACACGTAAAAAGGTACACATCCTCTGGCGGAATGTGTTAATTAACTGTTGAGTGGATCGCAAGAGCGCGAGCGAGATAGAGAGTGCGAGGTTTATGCCATGGTTCGTATGTTATCGCGTTTAATGGGCTGGCGTGCATCTTCACTCGGTACAGCAGCACGATTTATATCGCTGTTGGCGGTACGTGTGCTGGTGGGGATGTATTTTTGGGGTTTCTTTTACTTTTTTTTTCTACACATATCTCATGCACCAATTGAAGATCAAAGAAATTCGTTGTAAACCAAAACAACAAACCGTGAGTGAACCAGTAAGTCCGTCAGCTAACTTCGTTGGTGTCTAGAGCGTATAAAATCTTAAACAAGGGTTTATTTAAGCCTCTGTAATCAATTTTCTGGTATTTATAAACACAATAATTACAAGACTGCCGTAACATGATTTAGAATCAAATAGAAGATGGTCCGAATGACCAAATGTCAAACAACATATTTTGTAATTATTGTTTGTTTATTGTTCTTTATTTTATATTAAATTGTCCGCTCATAATAGGCTAAACAAGTTGTTCTTAAATCCTATATCTAAATTATCTTAACCTGTTCTAACCTGATGAACAGACCACCTATTAATACGGTTACGGGAAATATCATAGAAATGGCAATTATTCAACAAGGATAACGCACACAATGACAAGTAAGCAAATAATGAGAATTGATCATATGGTACAGAATATTAGCAATGAACATTGTCTTCTCGTGAAAGAAGCGCACATTCAGCATTTCTAATTGCAACAATTGACAGCGTGTATCATAGTCTGGATTTGGTGTATTTGATCTCCAAATGTCTTGTTGAGTGCAATACGAGTTAATCGTTTTTGTACTTTCTCAATTATTTCCATGTCTGTGCTACCAGTCGAGCTTATCTAAAATAGGTCTAACCCAGCAGCAGTATAAATCCATTAAACAACCCGGATCGTCAAAGTCACGGGATAAATGAAACATTATATCGAGAGTTTGCCTAGCCTTTCTAATAGTTGTATTGATGTGATCTTTAAATGTTAATGATTCATCCATCCATACCCCAAGATCTTTCACTTATGGTTAATTCTCTCTATCTCTCCGACGTTATTATAGCGTGTAGGACGTCTCCTAGTAGAACCAGCGTGAAAGATTGTGCAATACATTTCACTTGAATTTACATTACAGGGTTTACCTAGCCAATCGGGCGTCGTCAAAACGTTATCGGTCGCCGTAAATACTTTTTCGGGCGACGTAAACCCTCAATTGGGTAATGTCATTTCTATTCGAGCCTTGTGAAGTATGAATCGAGCAAAGTACAGAATGAATTGGACCTACTTTATATTTTGTTGCTTTCTAGCTGTAAAACAATACTTTTTTTGCGAGTAGTTTAACTGATATGTGAGAAAATTAACTATTTTTAAGTTTAATTACATACAAAACTATTCAAATTCCTTTTATTTTTTATTTTTAATTCAAACCCGTACAATGCAATTAGGTTTTATATTTTTTTTTAAATATAATATGTTTGGCGATTTTATTAGGTAAACATTTTAAAATAATACATAATAAGTTAAATAACATGCAAAATACGTATTTTTAAACAACTTGATGGATCAAACACACCGGAGCGACCGATTTGACACCTTCAAGAGTAGGACGCTTTCATTCTGTACTTTGCCCGATTCATACTTCACAAGGCTCGAATAGAAATGACAGTGCCCAATTGAGGGTTTATGTCGCCCGAAAAAGTATTTACGGCGACCGATAACGTTTTGACGACGCCCGATTGGCTAGGTAAACCCTGTATTTGCATACTTATTTGCATTTATTGATTGAATGGTGTTTTAAATAAAATTAATAAGACTTGGCTCCTGCTACTCTGTGGTTCATAATTTCATCATCGTTTTAAGCTAACAATATTGCATAACTTATACACTAGTCATGTAAACAGATATTCTAACTCATGCCTTTTCCATGTGTTTTTTTTACTCTTACCCCAAACAATACGTAATATCCACCAACGACGACAGTATCATAATCTGCGCTAATAAATTAAATGCAAACCCTCGGGGCAAAACAGCGACACACACAACGAGCACAAGGAGCAGGCACGCACGAGGCATGCCGCGTCGATCTTGATACCAGAACCGTGACTTTTTTGTTATTTTGCCAACAGAAAGCCACCCCCAGGAGCACGCGTCAAAAACGCAACCTCCGTTCGGTGTGTTGGTTCTTCATACAATTATCTCCACCACCACCACCACTACCTACCCCTGAACGAGCTTGTCACGGGCGCCCTTTACATCGCAATCACAATGGTTCTCCACAGCGGTGTGTCTGTGTGTTATCAAACCACAAAGAGAAGCGGTGAAACACTTACACAAACAATCCAAACCACCAACCAGGATCTGAAAAGGACCTCATCCGTCCCCCTCCCTTTGGTCGCTAACATTTCCTCATGAAACACACACACAGACACATACCGATGGGGAGTGTCGTCGTCCTGTATGCTTACCTCGGAGGTGCTTCCATCCCAACCGGTGCATTCGCAAACGTTACGTTGGGGGCTTTATCTACATAATTATTAGACCATTTCCATGCCGCGTCGTATCACACAAGCGCGCTCAAGCGTTTCACTGACGACGAGACACACACACATGCCCAGATTTGTCGCGAGGAAGTGAACCGAAATCAGTGTGGCCAAACGCTACACCGACGAAATGTCGGGCGCATACACCAGACAACTCATCCTCTCTCTCTACTTCTCCCTCACTGGGTGTGTGTGTTTCGTTCTATCGAAACCAGCCAATGTGCTTTCCTGTGTAATCCACCACAGCGCAACAAAAAAACACAAACACTCCACATAAGGTCCTAATTAGAAACTGTGGTGATAATACTACCGAGGGAATGCCCGGCAACGATGGGCATTTGTTCTAACGGTGGGGAAACGTTTCGACAGCACGGGTTCATCCAATAAGCCCCCCTACAGCACTAGCAACCCCCACCCGTAAGCGTGATTTCTCCTAACATCGCGTGCACCAAGAGCAGCAATAGGTGCAATAAGTCGGCAAGGGGGTGTGGCTCGAGCTAGCTGTCGGCAGCTGTTGGTGGCAAATTGGTGACGTGTGGCAAAAGCGTGCACAGAGTAAACCCTGGGCGTCGTGTGTACGTTTTATGCACAAAACACAATGAAAACACGGGTACAAGAACAAGTGTAAATTGTCTGCTTGCCAGATTGCTTATTTTGCTTTGCTTTTGTACAAGTGAGGGAAAGGGAGAGTTAGAATGGAGAGTGGAGACGCATCAAACAAGAGGAGGATCGGTACATTCCAGTCTAATGCAATCGTGTCATGGAAAACTTTCACCCGTGTGTGTGTGTGTGTGTATGTGCGATTTTTTATTCTGTTCTGTGCTAGGTACAAGCTTAACTACATCGAGGTTATGTTCACTAGATGTGTACCTCAAACATGCAAATTCATTTTTATCATTTTTATTATCATCTTGAAAAGGTGTAAGAATAAGAGCAATTCGTAAATATTATAAATCATATAAAACTCTCAATTTAAGTTCAACCGAAATGACACACACAGTAATAAACAAACACATAAAAAACAAAACCCGATAACAAATAAACAACATTGAATGGTGAGAAAATTAGAAATTGAACAAAATTAAAAAAAGAGAAATATTTAAACAAAGAAAACTAATAATGAAGAATAAATATTTAAACATAGGAAACTAATAATGAAGAATACAATATAAAACCATACAAGAGAAGATAAAAGTAATAAAGTGTAAGGAAATTCAAAAATGAATTGAAGTAAAACTTTAACAAGAGTACAAACTAAACAAAAAGTATATGAATCAATAAACAGTAAGATGATAAATATCCAATTGAAAAACTAAAGTCAATAAGAAATCAGATCTTTTTTATTTATTCAGCCAAACATGATTACACCGGATGCCAGAAACACTTGATGTAAAACAACACCGCCCACTGTCACTAGCAATGCCGACAGCAACAATTATGCAATAGAACTGTGTGTCATATTATTCTGCCATGATTGTATGTTGCTGCGAAACGGAAGGGACACACACGTTTTACGCCCAACGAACAACTAGATTGTATGGCAAACGACGACCACGACGACAACGCCAACGCACCCCTTGAACAAAAAGGGTCTTTCCTCCTTTCTCCAACCCAGGCAGTAGCGTCGTGCCGTCTGCTGAAAGGGATTTATTTCAAGCCGGCGGTCGTGGTGTGGGCCAAGCGCCTACCAACCTACCTTTTCTTTCCATTAAGTCCGAATATTCAAATACGCTCAATTGAACGCTTTCTGCGACGTACGGGAAGATTGCTTGCCGCTCGGTACGACGACACATTCAACCAGCAACCGGCCCAGACAAAAGGTCAGATTTTAGCGACTACACCGGTCGCGGTGGCAGGCAGCAATTCGCTACAATTATGATAAATTGACCTCACCACCATCATCACGGGGCTAGCCAGGAAAGCGACCACGGTATATGGTAGTGTGCTGAATCTGCTGCTTCGTTTCGGCACAGATTGAGGGCAATTTCTAGGCGAATTATGGCTAGTGATTCTTTGAGATGGGTAGAAAGGGGAAGAAACCAACGGTACCGAGCAGCAGCCAATGTAATAAGATTGTCCCTTTTTTTGCATGACAGGTTTTTAGCGTCCCACTTGCTATTGCTTGAGGGAAGGTGCGCACAGCACAAGGCGGAATAGGGCGTATTGAAGATGGAATATGGAGGAGGCAATTCACAACGCGAGGTACCCCGTGTCTCGGGCGGGAGTAGTTTATATCACACATTGTGTGCTGACGAGCTTAATGAATTGCGTATTGCATAAGCATGCTGCAATGAAGGTGGAGCAAGCGGGTGCGGTTGCATCAATTGAATTGCCCCGTGTGCCCCGTGAGGAGTTTTCTTGGCATATTACACGATAAGCAGCTTGTTACAAGTGTGCTCTGCAATCGTTTTGTGATCATGTGCTCTTTCTATATCTGTTTCTTTTTTTCTTTCTATATGTTTCTCTTTTTATGTTTCTTCCTATTTTTTCCTCTTTTCCCCTCTTTATTTGCCTTTGTATTGCTCAACCTTTTTTCTCTTTATCTCGCTTTCTATTTTTTCCTCTCTTTCACCCTTTTCCTATAATTTCTCTGTCTAGTTGTTTCTTTCTTTCTTTTTCTACTATTTATCTTTCTATTTGTTTGTTTGTTTCTTTTTCATTTATTTATTCATCTCTTTCTTTCTCTTTCTATTTATTTCCCTCGTTTTTCTTCATTCTATTCATTTATTTTTATATTTGTTTCTCTCTTTCTCTCTCTCTTTGTCATACCTTATCTCTCTCACTGTATCTTTGCCTTGATACAACATGTTTGAGGAACTAATTTGATTATAGAATGTTCCCATAATGCAAATCTATCTACCGAATCTTTGATGAGCTGGGCATGTGATTAGAACAACACCAAATGACCAAGTTTTTCATTTATTTTTGTAAATGAAAAAAAAGAGATATCTATGCAAGGAGTGATAAGCTTTCATGCGGTAAGGTTATGGGATAGAATCTATGGATTTGGGTCGAACTCTTTAGTTGAAATGGAAAGAACGTAGAATGTAGGACATAACTTCAAAAGAGTGTTGAAAAATTATGCAGGGACATGGAAGATGAAAAAAGTTTGATGAAACATTTGACCGAAATAATTCCAAGAAACTCTAGAAAATTACGTTTATTTTGACCTCCCTTCAAAAGAAGGAGAGCGAATTAGATATGCAATCTGCAACAATTCCAATCGAGGTTCGAAACATTCACGAACCAAACAAAGATAAGGTCAACCCGCCCGGGGGTTAAAATGTAGGCCATCTCCTGAGGGAAAAGAGAACACACACATAAAACCAACCCCGCAACTAATATGCTCTACCAAACTAAATGGCTCTTCCAGCATTGGAGAAAAAAAAACTCGCTAACCTTCTCACCGATTGGCCACCCAGCACGTTCGCATGATGCATAGCGTTTCTACTACTCGTTCAAACGACTGCCGTTGCTGCCCAAATTAGCCCACCGGAAGCCGGTCCGGAAAAATTGGAGACATGTTTTGTTATGCTACGGGCCGCTACCCGCCACACAGTCGCCCAGCGGGTCGGCGGCGCGGTCCGAAAAAGATGGAATAAATCACTGAAAACGGGAACTGAAAACGGCCACCGAGCAGAGAGAAAGAGAGATAGAGAGAGAGACAGAAAGGAGGAGAAAAAAACGAGGTCACTGTCATTTCCTGACCCCACACATACACCGGCATTGTGGCGGATTTTCCCTTTGTTTTAGTGCTCTTTTTTTGTACTCCAGGAGCCTCCAGCTAAAAGGTCATGGACGGAATTGGCTCTCTTTCCGTCACTGGGATGCTAGTCCCGCATCACCATATGGCCGTATCTTTACGTGCGCCAATTATACGCTTCCGGTGTGGGATGGTTTCTGTGTTTTTACCCCCAAAATGGGACCCCTTTCTCCCAGCTCGCCAGAGCAGTTGCTGCAGCATGCATGGCAATTCCACATATGTGACAGAAGCAGCAGCCTAGGAAAAACGTTAAACAAAACGACCCTTTTCTCTTCCCTTTGGGCTTTCTACTGATAACGTTTTGAGTTTCAATTATTACCCAATGAGCCCCGATGCCCGAATGCGGCAAGTGCTTTATGGAACTCTTCCGAGTGGCCTGGCGGCTGGTTTTCGGTACAAAAACAGACACATATATGCAAAGATTAAACCAGGGAACAGGAAAAGGAAGAAAAAGGCTTCGAGCAAAGTTGCACTTCCCCTGGTGGAATGACGACCACGCGGTTTCAGAGTTCCACAAAACATGCATCAATGTATAAATAAACTATTCCAACTTTCCAGTTTCAGGCTGGCGGCTACCACTGAGCTTGGTTCCGGAGGAAAAGGGGTGCTCTGAAGTTGCTTCCGCCCGGATAGTGCTCGATATAGCTAGCCGATGCGGCTGCTGCTGCTGCTGCTGGAACGGACCAGAAAGGCGTAGCAACACCACATGTGAGAAAAGAACCAACCAAGAGCAATAAACACCAATTGAGGCCGTTCGGTGTGGCGTTGTTGTTCTACCCCAACCTCGGGGCTGTTCTGTCAGAGAGAGAGAAAAAGGGCAAAGTTGTGGGTGCGATGCGTGCGGAAATTAATTATTTCCTGCCCATGCCTTTTATGGTGGCAGGAGGCAGGACGGCTGTGCGGGCACGATCAGTAAATGGGAACGAAGATGGCCATTTGGGAGATTACGCGCGATCGCGAGCGGAGGATACACGGCGGGCGTGCACCACAGTACCACACAGGGGAGAAGAAAAAAAGGCCTTTCGGGATGTGGTAATAATAAACATAATTAAATAAAAAAGCAAAAGGGAAAAGAAACAAAACACACCATCTGTAACCGTGAAAGGAAAACAACACATATACATACAGACAGACGTAGAACATCAACACAGTTGCTCATGACCGCCAAAGGCAATAGCAATAAATAAAGGCATCGGATTGTGCATTTCGTGGGGGAAAGGGTTCTACCAAGAAGAGTGTGTTGGTAATGAAATCTTATTTCTCAGTGCAGCGGAAATGAATATTCATGTTAAAACGTTCAACGCATTTTTATAATATTTTGTCGCTTAGCCACGGATAAAAATAATAAATAATATTTACAAGTCTCAGATTTCCATCTAATTTGATCACCATCATAAGACAACTACAGAGAAACTAATTCTAATGTTTCATTTAATCTAGTAATGGGAAACATGAAGATTTCGTCGGAATCGATTCCGGCTAGCTCCGATTTTTTATGGAATCGATTCCGGATAGTAGGTCCGGAATCATTTACCTGAATCGATTCCAGCATCGTCTCTGGAATTGGTCCGGAATCGGCTCATGAATTGGTTCCGGAATCGGCTCCAGAATCAAAATCGGCTCTGGCATCGAAATTGGTTCCGAAATCAGAATTGGCTTCGAAACGGAATCGGTTTCGGCATCTCCATAGAAATAGGCGATTGGCTTCAATGATGCTAAGTTTTGATAGCCGCAAAGAATCAACATTTACTTGTAAACGAATTCCCATGGAGATCCCCGCATTTCTGGAGTCAATCCTGATTCCGTTGCCGGAGCAAATTGCGATTCCCAGGTCAATGATTCCGACACCAGAGCCGACTTCAGAATCGGCTCCGGAATTGATTCCGAACACAGAATCGGAATCGGGTAGGTTCAATTCCGAGCTCCCACCACTAATTTCATCAGTTCCAAAACTATTCTACATGAATTTGATGACAGAGACTAGCGCCTTTCCAAGAAAAGAGGCAAATTTTATCTATTTTATGAGTCTTCGTTTTCTTCTTCTTCTTTTTACAACGACCGCTGTCGGTCAAGGCCCGCCTGTACCCACTAGTGAAAGTGAGCTTGGCTTTCAGTGACTTATTGTTACCATAGCAGGATAGTCAGTCCTACGTATGGGAGCACGGTCTATTCGGGACTTGAATTCATGACGGGCATGTTGTTAAGTCGCACGAGTTGACGACTGTACCACCAGACCGGCCCTATGAGATTTTATGAGTCTTTAATGTCAATTAATAATGCCTTACTATTGCTATCACATTGTTTGGTACGGTAATATACAACATAAGCTTTAGAGAGCCATTGCAAAATGCCTGAAATTGAGCAATACTATTGGATAAGGTACTTAAAAAACACAATGTGATGTGACATTGAACTGAATTTAGCATAAACTCTTCTAGAAGCGAATCATATATTATAACGAATAGAATATCAATCGTAAAGATCACTCGCCTAAGGGTTAATGCCTCTTCGTAAATCCTTCCTTAAGCTCGTTTGAAGACACTTAGACAAAGCTAACAAGACAAAAGCATCAAAACCGGCGTGCTGAACGTGTTGAAACCATTCCCCGACAAAGCTCAACTAACACACCGCACACGCACATTGTTGCTCTGCTTCCCCTTAGGCGCAAAATCAAAGATAGCAAAATCACGATTCATCCACCGACCAAAAATAAAAGAAGGCAATACAACAACACCAAATCATGACTATGGTGTGTTGCCGGCATTGCCCACACCCTCCAAGCCATCCTGTGTCGCTCTAGAGCTCGATGAATAATTCAATCACTTCGGCATTCAACCTAGCATTAATAGCTTCAACAGCAGCAGAGGAGCAAAGGAGCAGCAAAAAAATCGTGCCAGTCGATCTCTTAAACATATATACGGGCGCCCCAAAGTAGAATCAATCGGCACAGACATACTGGTTGAGTTAACAAATATTGTTTCTTCTGGTTTGAAGTTTTGCATCTTTCGTCTCCCGGTCGGTATCCGCTGAGTGTAGGTGGAAAACCGCACCACCGCCACAGGTTCGTCGGCTGTGCGCCCCATAATTATACGGGAAATGGATGATTGGTCTGTGCGCACGGGAAGGGGAGGCAAAGGGGGTAAGTGTGGGCCGTCGTAGTTGCGTAAAGGAAAGGTAGCGTTCATATGATGGAGAGAGGGGATGATGGGTGGTTATCATACACCCGCGCACAAACAGTCAGCCGCAGCCGCAGCATCGGAACGAATTGAAAACCATGTGCCGTGCGGCTAGGTGCTGTGCCGGAGGCTGCGGGACGCCATACGTGGTAAAATTTGCATATTTTCTGTCACCATATGCATATGAAAACGGGAGGAGAGCTGGTGGTGGTGGGTTTTGAAATTGAAAGCGAGCACATCGCAACTTTTCAGAGCGCAATTTAGTGGAGGAGAGGAGCTCAGGATGCGAGTTCCGCTTACGCACACGCGAACGAAGTTGTTTCATTGAGCAGAGGGGGAGGGGTCGGGTGCAGTATCGGTGAAGGAGGGGATGTACAGTAGGGAAGCAGAAAGGGGGGGTGATAGGGGACCAAAGTTCGAGATGAATTGTGGGCGGCATAACACAACGGCAAAAATAAAACCGGCCCGGAATTGTCAGTGAATATTATGCTGGAGAACAATTTAGTTATCATCGCCTACGGACGGCGAGCGAGTGTGTGTGTGTGTGTGGATGGAGTGACTATTGACGGTAAATTGAGGATTTGAAAAGTTTATGGGAGGAGTAGAGGGAACAAACATTCATGAGAATAAAGCATAATAGAGCTTTATTTAGCTTTTTGCTTATATTTCTCGTAAGAACGGCCTAGTTGGCCGTATCGCTTGGATCTATTTAGCTTATAAGGCACAAAATGGGCTACTCAAAAAGATACAATAAACTCATTTCTTCTTCAGTGTTGTTGAAATCCTCAACTGTGTTAGAGATATACTTATTGCCAAATTGCCTTACAAACTCTGCTAAACGAACTTTCAATTTTTAATATGTAAAAAATTGCTAACGGCCGCCAAATCAATCTTTACGCGAATGGATACGATTGTGTTACAAACAAGAGATTTGTTTTTGTAACTACATTAACCAATTATTTTGCATTACTGTGCAAACATAGATTAAACAATTATTAATTTTATTACAACCGGTGTCCACCATCGCCTGTTGTGCGATAGAATAAGACTGGAAAAGGCTGGAATCTAACTCACGACCTTTCTTGCACAATATCGAAAGCTTAACACGACACTGTATTGCATGCAACAGTGATGCTGCGTAAAATGTAATGATATTCAATTGCAGTAGTAATGAAGCGATAAGAGAACTATTTGAGAAATGTTAAAATTCCTTAGATCGCAATTCCATACACTGTTCAATTCGATCCCACACTTCTTCGTGACGAGAAAAAGCCGAGAACCGTTACCTAACAATTTATTTTGAAGGTCGCCGCCCCGCACACGTCCACTTTGCGCGCGGCCACTGACCATAAGGTGACCATACACGACGCGCCCGAGTAATGCGTGGTCGGAAGTGTTACGTAGAGGCGATTCGTGCAAAGAAATCACTCTTTCCACAAGGTGCGTCCCACACAGACATGTGCCACCTTCCCCTGCCTGCCTCATCAACCGAACCGGTACAACTCGATTGCCTCTTCTTTCCTCAGAGTGGACCGACTGAAGAGTGCAAGATTATGCGCGCCACCACCCACCCGACGACGGGTCAGCTTAAATTATTAACACTTTTTCCCCCCGTAACGAACGCGACCGCCGCATTTTCCAGTGCGTGTACCATACAAAACGACTCTCGGACCCGCCACACCGGGAAGATATTGAGCAATAAATTTTGGTGTCACCCCGAAACGACAGACCACGGTTGGTGTGTGTGATCGTGCACCACGTCGAGCGCGTTTATGCTTCACCTTCCGGTCACAGGGCGCTGCTACCGTTTGTAACGCGCGCCTTGCTCACTTCTTGCTGGCGGACGCGTAAACCCCCGTTTGCTCCGACGGGAAGTCAGGGATTGTCGATAGTTAATTGATTTCTTGAGAAAATAAGCTAGCCATTTTTGGGACAGCTGAGTCTTTTGGGGGATTTTAGTCTCGTGTTTCCTTTTTTGCCACAGATCAAATACACATTTACGGTCCTTTCCCACTACTTCTCTTTAGCACAGCATTTGCGTCATTCTATAAATTAAACACTCACCGAAAATGGCTATATTTCTCGCTTGAGTTTTCAAGAGGTCAAATGTTCAGTGATATAAATCGTTTTGCTATAAATCATTTATGCACTTCACATTTGACAAATGAAGCTTTGTGCGATGGTTAAAGCCACTTAAAATTGGACGTTTGGTTTGTAAGTGGGAATGGAAACATACAAAAAATGGCCATTGCCTTTTTCTCCTTTATTGTTTGCATACTACAGCTGATTAATTTCTTTCCTTTCCAATCACAATATCTCACCCATGACATTAAAAATATAACCAAAAAAACCTACTGCACATCACCCGAGGCCTTTCACCGCAAAAGCATATTTATTGCACTGTGATTAATATTCACCCTGCTTCATTTTGCAACCCCACACAACGGCCCTTTGCCAAATTGGTTGACCTCCCCCCAGAGTGAAACGCGTCCTGGCTGGCGCGTAAATTTGCGCGTGCGATGGAGATAAACACACACATAGCGACGCGGCATAGCAGAACACACCGCCGTGGTGGATGTGTGTTAAACATAAAATCCGATTAGTGTCACCGAATGCGAGAGGAGCGCAACAGTGCCTGCTGTGGTGGCGCCTGAAGACGCCCGTACTGTGTGACAACGATCCTAAAATGGTCCCGTGTGGGAAGTGGATCTACGAGAAGATTGCAGACGCTGGCAGGAGTGTCTGAAAAGCGTTGGTGATCCCACCTACATGTCCACACAGCAACAACCATCACATAATTTCAAGGGTGAGTTTTTTATTTGCTGTGATCGGGGGGATTTCTTCATGACAGCTGACAGGTGTCGGAATGAATAAAAATCTAACTCATGTTTCTTTTGATAGAAAATATGGAACACACTGACAGGATGATAGTGGGAAAAAGGACAGATAAAACAAGAATAGAATGCTTGCCCAAGTTGGTACGAAGAATGATCGATGCGTGACAGTGTTTTGAGTGTTTTCCAATAAATCCAAATTTTGAAGCCGGCAGCCCACGGCTGAGTGACACCGACCGTAATTGGGCCGACACTTTTTGGTCAGCACCTCTCTCTCTCCCTCTCTATCTCTTCTTCCAGCGGGAGTCTTCAAGACTTCATCTACCGATGCTTAAAAAAGCCATCCCCCATTTGTACGACAAAAAGCTGACAGAAGCTAATTAATTAGCATATCAATGGGTCACTTTCCGGTGTTGCTGGTGCTGGTGGTGGAGGATAATCCCACAAAGAGAAAGAGGAACAGAAGCGAAAGGCTAATCCTCCCACTTTTGGAACGCTACATTAAGGGGGATATCCTTGAGTAAAGCCTACACAGCCAATATTTCAACATAATACTTTTTTCATTTAAATCGTTAACATTTACATTTTGCACTTATTTTTTGTTGTCGATAACCACTCAACCGAGATAACGTAACATGCTTTCGAAAGAGGGCAATTACCTCATGCACCGATAAGAACGAACAGATGTCGTGGGTTTTTTTTTTTGCAAAGAATTTCACTCCGTCCTTTGCGGATGCGCAGTTTGCTCAACAATGATAAGAGAATTTGTTGGGTGCTGGTGTGTGGGTTTTTTGCAATACTTTTATTTTTTTAGCACGAACCAAGGTGACGTAAAGCTTCCAATTCCTCCCCATAGGATGCGGCGCCATATGGTCAACAAGGCGGTCGGGTCGAGAGATAAGTCACCGCTCGGGAATTATGAGCTAATTTGTTGACTTTGAATTGCTAACCAGCACAAGCCAAGTATTTTTACACTGCTTTTTAAAATAAGGAGGGTTACCAAAATAATCTTCCAAAGTAGTTACATCCGGTTAATTGCGAGTGAAGTTTTGTTGATTACAACAACAAAATTTTTTTCCTCACAAAATTGGCATTTTCATTATCCAACTGTTTTAATACGAAATTCAAAAAACGAAATTCTCTCATCCTGTGATCGGCAAAATATCGACGGTAATGAAATTGATCCCTCGCCAGTCGAACAGCATAATCGTTTCAATTAACTTGCGCGTCATGTACGCACACACAGCCAATAAACTGCTTCTCCAACTCCCCTGTTGTTTCCGGAGGAAAAAGGAAACACCATACGCGGCATCGTAGCAAAAAGTGGCAACACGCACAACGCGTTTCATTAAGTGCTACTGTTATGGCTGCATGTTCCCAGCGACAAAGCAAAAAAAAAAACATAACAAAAGCGAAAGAGAAACAGAAAAAAACGCATCCCAGGACCGCGCAAAGTGATGCTGTTGATGAATATCTCGCGCGCGTCGTCGTTATAAAAGATCCAAAACAACGCACAAACACATCGGGCCTCGGTGGTGGTGGTGGTTTCCGCCAACACCACCATCGATTGCGCAATCGATCCGGGCAGCAGCAGCCGCGTCAGTTCGCGCGATGCGCTTCTTGCTTTGGGCCGAGTGGCGCGAGAAGTTCATCAAACTAAATTAACGCAATATCGTATCAAACCCGAAACTGTTTCTCCAGCAGTTCCCTTTGCAGCGTCCCACGTCCAAAGGGAAACGGAACAGAATTACGCCATACACTACACACGGTGTGTGAGAGGAGAAGCAGCGTTGCAGTGCTAGTTGTAACCTGCCTCCTCCAAGATCCATTCGCACTTTGAGAACGATTCGCATAAGACCAGTTGGTAGTGTCTGGGGATGTAGTGATGCTCTACACAGCACGAAATTAAACCCAACCAGCAATCTTCGACAGTCACGCTCTCGAAATTGCACTTCTGTTGGATGTGGGCAGGGCGGGCGTTCAAGAGTGGGAAGCGGAAGCGAAAAGGGAAGGTACAGATGCAGTTCAATTACAACACCAACCAGCAGGCAGAACCAGAATCAAGTTTGAAGTATTCAAAGCGACAAAAAGGGGAAAAGAAATGTTCTATTTCTTCATTACCATAAAGTTTTATTTTAACTTAAAAATACTAACACATATTTTCACAACCGAAATGTTGTGTATTTTTAAACGTAAAATATAAGAAATCATATTTGCATTTTAATTTAAAAAAAAAAAAACAGTAAAACGAGTCTTGCCGTAAGAGAAAACGGTACAAAATTGAAACAAATTCTTGCTTCAAAACAGTTGAAACTCTCTTAATGCTATGAATAACATTTTCACTCCTCTCTCAATCCACCATCAAACCTTCTTCTTCCCTTCTCTCTCGGTCCCCGCGTTTGGATGCATTTCTCAAGACATTTCTCCGCCAACCCGTTTCCTATCGAAAAACCTTCAATACGAGATCTGTCGATCTGTTTGCTATGCTTTTCCGCAACGATCCACGATCGTTACACCACAAAAAGACGTGTTTGTAGCTGTGGGCCTGTGTGTATGTCGCGCTGCAGGCAACCCTGGCCTGCCAGAATCTCAAACCAGATAGCGCTGCCTCCAGAGAGGAAAAAGAAACGCCACCATCCATTGCACACGACGCGCAGCGAAAGATTGCAGTTGAACGATCGCACACGCGCGCAGCACCGTTAAAACAGTGTGTGGTGCGCGCGGTTGTTGCAGTTTCGTTGCACCCAAAACGGTTCTCGGGTGGTGATGGTGGTGTGCCGGCGGCCACCGGGTGGCAAAAAAAAACAAAGCGCAACAGTTTGCCCAACCGTAGTATGAATGAACACAACGTTTCCGTCTGCTGGTTGCTTTCGATAACTGTCCCTCTTTCTACTACTTTCCTTTCATTTGCTCCGCTGTAAAATAGCGTACGAGCTCTGTTTAAGTGTACACATCTCTCCCTACGAAAAGATATTCTCGGTTGCATCTTCACGGTGTCATCTTGTGAAGCAGAACCACGCAGCAATGCCGAGGGACAACAACAACAAAAAAACCCTGTGTGTGCGCAAAGAAGTAGAGAGAGCCGGAAATTGGAGGCCACGCGCGTTGCACTTTTTACACCACAAACAGGGGATGATGATGCACGACCCATAGGTGGAAATGAAGGATGAGTATACACAGCAGTAAAGGGCGATGGAAAAGCAGAAAGAAAGAAAAACAAGATTCTACTCGGCGAAACTGATCCGTTCGGTCTGATTGTGGTCGTGTTGAAGGTTGGCGTTCCTTCGCGCAGCAGCGAGCTCCGTGTTACGGTAATTTTTGCTGCGAATCTTGACGGTTTGCGATCTCCTTTTTTTGCAACTGCAGCTGCTGCTCAAAGACAGGGCACGAGTAACGTGCAAGAAATAGAACAACGAAGACGGAACGAGGGGGAACAGAGAGACGGGGATTTGTTGCGGGTTCTGGTTTATTAATGCCGTTTCCTTGTTCGACGATCATCGATCGGATGAATTAACACAACTTCCGGGCTTATGTAAGAACGAGAGATGCAACCGTGGGGGGGGGGGGGCGTTCGAAGATGTGCAGCTATTTTTGGAATAAATTATTATAAAACACAGTTTGTCGGATGCAGAACGCTGTCTCGAATGTGTAACGGATTGTGTTGGGTGTGGATGCAGGATTGCAGTTATGATGCAATACGCTTGACGTTTCTTTAATTACATTTCAAAACAAGTTTCAGCATACTTCAGTATAAAATGAATGAGGTTAAATGTGACTACGAATGTGATTCAAAATATTTATTCTTGAAGACGCCGTCGTAGACGTTTGTAGAGTTTGTAAATAAAAAAAAATTTTAGAGCTAAACACTTAATACAGATCTTGAAAAAGACACGTCTTGACCGTTTTACAATACACGTTAGAACAGTCCGCCTGAAAGCATGCAAGTATGTAAACACATCCAGCATTAAAATTCCCCCAAAACTATGCAATTGCCTTGACAAAATCAGCCCTTTATAAGAAATACAGAAATACAGTCTGATTAAGCATCAATACAATTGAACCAACAATTCTGGATTACGTTCAATAAATCATGGAAACGATCCATAAAACTATGAGAAGCACCCGATAAAAAAATGGGAAAAATCAACAAAAAAAAACCCTTGGACAACCCTCATTTAGTTGCTGTTTTTAATTTAAAAAAAGCAAATTTAAAGTTGAACAATCCGAAGTCATAAATTGAACATCGATTGCCAACCTTCTTTAAAGTCTTATTAGATACAAAAAAGTACGTTCAAATTAATACCAAATAAAACAAAATAATAAAAAATAATGATTTTGTTATGGTTTTTTTTATTTCATTTTTTTAAATTAAATTTGTAAAAGTCATTACATTCTATTGTGACAGCAAATCATTTATGTACTAAAAACAACATTGTTTATGGCCAAATTGTACGTGTCTAACGCACGTTTTCCTAGCCAGAGACCGACAAAATCTTTGCCAACAAAAAGAAAAAAAACACATCTATTTCACTCTTCCTTCCTCCCCTATACTTCCTGCTTAGAACACGCCCTTCTTCTATCACTTTATCCTAATACCGTAGACACGTTTCTAGTGAACGCCGCAAGGTGTAAAAATAACAATTAGACTTTCGTCTGGCAAATAAAGGGGGAGAGCAACGCACACCTTTCGATCATTGCACCTTGCCCGTTTGCCCGTGGTTCAAACACACTAAAACGCACACGCCAGCCCTTAGCAGCCCGCTGTGTCTATCGGTGGGCAATGTTGGCCTACACCAACACACCCATCGCACGAAGCACCAGGCAGCTATACGCCAAACAGGGAGACCCAGCCATGCATACACACATCTCCTTCATTGGGTTAAGGCGATTGAACTCGGATTGAGCTGGGGCGGTCCGCCGCCGTCGCTAGGCCGTGTTTTCTTCGAGTACGGCCGCGTCAAAGCAGCGTATGGATGTGTGCGTGTTTATCATCAGTCTGGTTTTAGGTTTTAAAAATAATTCCTACCGCGTTCTTAGTAGCTGCTTAGAACAACAAGTGTAAGACGTTTCTAGCTACAATCGGTTTCGCTCGATGAATTTATTGTGAGATTGATGGAATGGAAATGAAAATCACTGCACTCAAATGGCCTATCTTCTTTCCAGCACGTCCCAAATTGGAGTTGATTTATGTTAATAACGCATGAAGCGAGCAAAACGATCGATTGGCCTTATTCTTTCTTTTTAAGCTCTCCATCACACGGGGCTGGTGCGTAAACGATGTGCCTTCACATCTGAATAAATGCTCACGCCGCCTGCTGCGTGTGGGATGATTGTGCGGGGCATTTGGAAGCATACATCTTGGCGTGTCAGTCATCGCACAGCACACGTCATGCAGTGATCGATCGTGCAAAAGTCATCGATCTGGGACACGGGCTGCCTTTTCCTGCCGATTGCACCTTGCGATAGAGGATCTCGTCTATCGCTTACGACTCAAACAACGCCGTCGTCGTCGTTTCTTCCGGAGAGTTCACAAGTTCGAAGGTTCACACACAATATAAAGCAAGTGGGCAGGCGTTGGGGTTATATTTATTTATGTGCCAGCGCGTATGAATTAGATTATCACGCGTGCCTCGTGAAAAGCACCCCATACCGTGAACGGTACACAGCAAATCGGCCGAGTGACCGAGAAATACGGTGTTGCGTCGTACGGAGCGGCATTTTTGATTGATAGATCGATTTCAAATGTCACGCATTTATCGCCCTTTTCTTTTTGGCTTTTTTTTTTTGTTTTGTTCTATGCGTGAGAAAGATGTAGATCCCGATTGGCCTGGTAAATTGATTCGTCAACTTCATCTTCCGCTGCTGGTAAGGAAACGGGTAATATGATTTCGATATGCTTCAATGGGGTGTTGCCCTTGCAACAATGGCGAAATGAGACGTGCGCGCGCGAGCGTTGACATTCAATTTTGATTGATTTCAATAAGCCGTACATTATTGACATATTTTGTCGCATTACGAAGAATCGGTCGGTGTCTCGGAAAAATGATATGCTCGGGGCGCTGCATACAAAGGGCCAAACCAGCAAACGGAATCAACCGAAAAGTGGCCCATGAATTGAATCATTTCGCCTTTTTCTGGTGATGTTGGAACGAGAATTTGAAACTTCAAAGCATGCACACACACACGCACCACTTCACTAGGGCGCCCTTTTAAAACCCCCTCCTCCTCCGCTCTGCACACGCCGCCATCACAATCCAAAATTGACCCATATTCTTACATCACACCCGAAGGGTTCCTTTTCTTTTATGCTTCTCGCGTGTTAAGTTGCACATTGCATTTTACGACACTTTTGACACAATTCTTGCGATGTTTTCTTCCCCGCCCCGCCCCGCCCCGCCTTCAGCACTGCACACTCACACACACGATGCACACACCACATTTTCTGTGAGCGGAATATGAAATGCACATTCACAGACACGTAAACCGACGTTTGCCACGAAAAGGTGGCAGAAGGAAAAGCAAAACTCGTGAGCATCCGCCATTCAAAGACTGCAACGGTTTAAAGTGGATTTCGACGAGAAGTTGCAAGGAAATGTTCTAGATTTCGCGTTAATCAGACCTCCTCGGATGGAGTTTAAGTTTTATGAGATATTACAGACTGTCACGAGGAGCTGGAGAGCTGTGCACACGAACATGATTATTGTGATGTTTATGTTACATGTTCTAGAACGCATAAGTTTATTTAGTTGGCCTTTTTAAAAATAATAAATTTTAATAATAATTGTTATAAGAAATGTTGTAAATCAAAAATAATAAACCGAAGTAAAACCAAGAAAATCTACAAAGTAAATCGAATATGAAAATAGAAAAAAACGAAAGAAAAACATGAAAGAAAAAAAACTGCGCTAAGCAATGTGCAACAAACCAAACGAATATGAAAAGTTTATAAGCCAAACTAAACAAACAAGAAAAACCAAGCAAAAAGAAGACCATTAAAAAGGTACCAAATGCAGCAGAACAAACATGAAAATAGTACACACACAAATGTCAACATATGACACAAGCAAACTGAGAAGGGGAACAGGTCAGCAGTCCTACGGATGAAGAGAAAACCGGCGGCACGTGCGTGTTGCTGCGACAAAAAAAAAAACCGGAACAACCCGACGATGTGCACCATCAAGCCTTTTCTGGTCGATGGAGCAGGAAGAAGACGGGAGTTTGGGTCACAAGACACAGAGAGGGAGAGCAAGAGAATGAGAATTTATGACAGATCGTGCCGTTGCCATCTTGATCGGAGATTAAAAATAAAAATTACTTTTATCTCATTTCCTTTGCCACTCTTCGCCGTCTTGCCGTTGGCAGAGAGCAATGCAGCGGTTTGTAGTGTATACAGCTAAGGGACACACAGGGAGTGGTGTGCAACCATCCCTTTCGGCGGTGCGTTTCCGTTCCATTTCCTGTTCGCGCTAACGGCGGTCCCCGATTCCGAGCAAAAGGCCGGGAGGCGCGCAACACACACATAACTAAAACAATAAACCCCTTTGGCCTCTCTTCTTAGCACGAAAAACGAACGAAAGGAGCAAACGAATCAAGAAAAGGGAGAACTGGAGGCCAACGAAAAAAGGGAAGGAAAAAGGGTCGTTAGGGATGGCGCACAAAGTTTGCATCCCCGCCGCCGCAGCCAGTTGTTATTGGGTTTGGGGGGGGGGGGGGGGGGGGTGCAGCTTTTTTTGCCACCGGAAGCAGCCCATACTGGGTAGATTAAAAACAGGCAATGAGCATACCGGCACACACAAAACAACAGTCGCCAGCATCACACAAACAACGCAAACGTGACACAACCCCGTGACCCGCAAAACGACGTGAGCGAGAGAAGTTAACTGAAGTCTTTCTTTTGGGAAGTTGTACCAGTGAAATAATGCGCATCGTCCTGTGCGCAACCTATAATATCCTTTGTGGAGCAGGTGAAGCTGGTTAAGGCAATGCGCCTCGAGACGGGCTCGAGATAACCCCAAAACGTGACGTGCAGAAGAATATTTGGCGCAACCCTTATTTATGTCGCTACTTTGCGCAAACCTCTCTTGTACATAATAAAATAAACATAGATCGCGCGCGCGCACACACACATACCTTCATCTCGTTGACGATGTGCTGAAACAGCGAACCGATGGTGGCCATGCCGGCATCCGTACCGCTTCGATCCATTCCGATGTCCATCGTCGTTCCTCGCCGAACACCGAACCGAAATGATTCTTTCTAATCCACCTTTGCTAGAGGTGTGCCAATGGGTGTTTCCACTAGATTTATCGCTTTGTTACCGATATTGTTGCTCTTTCCGTGCTCACACACTCTGATAGAGAAACGTGATCGGAAACAATATGTATTCGATAGATTTTCCCACCCCCCACTGGACAACGCGCGCGTGGAAAAACGACCGTATGTGCTTCTTTTATAACTTCTTTTCTTCCTCTCTCACACACGCACTGACACAAAACGGAGCAACAAAATGTAATGAAATAATAAACGAATGGTGTAGCACTGCCCACTAGGACACACTCCTTCTTTTCACTTCCCACCGAAACACTTTTTGTTATCCTTCTTGCTAGATATTTTAGATGGGGCGTGCCTCGTAAGGCCTCCCGCTTTATCAACACTCGCTCGTTCACGCTATCACACGCACACACACACACACCACACTGGGTGATGGGGAATACGACTCGTGTTTTATCTAACGCTACTACTGCACGTTAGAAAATGGGGGGAAAATCAATACCGCGCTGCTGCTTTTCCACTTCCAACGACTGCAATGACCATCCCCTCGTTGTGCGCGGGTGGTGAACCACACACTCACACACACTTGTGTGGACCCGTTACAGGAGGATGAGGCTTCACCGTTCACAAGCAGCTCGAATTTACACACGTTGCTACCAAAAACACTGGACCGAAGGCAAAGAAGCGGGAACACCCGGTGCGATCACATTTCCCGGAAGCGCTAATCCGTCTCTCCGGGCCGGAAAAAGCTAGCGGAGCGCGAACCGAACACAGCCGGACGCTGTAAAAGGGCATTCAGTCAGGCTGCTGCTGCTGCTGCTGCTGCTGCCATTTGTATCCTATCGAGCCCGAAAGGATACTCTTCGTTGCGCTCGTTTCCGGACTACGTGGTTCGCAATGTCGCTTTGTGTTGCGCTGTTGCTGGTTCACTTCACTTCACCTTAGTTACACTTCATTTCACTCAGGAACGCTCAGTCTCCTAAAATGAGAGGAAAAACAGAATCAATTAAAAATGCTCTACAATTTATCAATCGCAGCAGGAAGGAGATGGTGGAGATTAAAATCGGTGCAAACAAGACACGATAATTAATGAGATAACAAAAAAGTAGTACACGTTTCACGTTTCAAGCCGTTCTCGTCTCCCTCTCTCTCTCTATCTTCACATTTATCGCCCATGTGTGTTTAGGTGGTACATGCTTCACCGCGTAAAGGATCGATTGATCGATCGATTGGTTCGATCGGAGCGCTCGCCAAGGTCTTCAGCCTTCGGAGCGCGGACCATCACGCCGTGTGTGCACCGTTCTGCCAGTTCGCCCACAAATCGCTTGCAGCAACAACACGCCCGAAAGGCACTCGTGGTATTTGGCGCATACCACTATCCAACCAACCAGGCACACGCTGGTTTTTGGTAAAGGAAAAACACAGCTTTATTTCACGGCAGTTATCCGCGCGCGCTTCGTTCCAAATGAGTGTCACTTTCCGAATGGAAATGTGAGCCTCTGTTACTCTATCTCTCTCCCGGGTCAGAGCGGACGATGATTACGTTGGACGCGCTTTTTGCTTGTACGCCTCCTCTTTGTTTGGCGTTTGTCGGCGCGCTAGAAGCTAGAAGGAAGGTATCGATGTCAGCCGGATTAGCAGGAATTTGACGACATCGCTCCCTTAGGATACAACACCCATACGCTTGAGTAGAACAATCTGTGTCAAGAAGAAAGAGAAAAGGAGAATGAAAACAACGATTAGTACTTTAGTTGTGGCTATCCGATGGCAAGCGATTAAGAGGTGGAATTTCCCGCCCAACAATAGTTGCCTAGAATGGAAACGACCCTAAAACTAATAGCGTCTACCAAAGCGATGCGCCCTAAAGGGTCCCTCTGCCTCATTGAAAAGTCCGACAACAAATCCATTCCAACACAGACACACACACGCACACACACTCTAAGTCCGGAAAATTCAACGCCAACGCACGAGTTGTCCGCTTGCACACCGTCGCCCCACATATAATACCATTTTTGGGGCACTATTTTTAGTATGAGAGAAGAAGCATGGAGCTTCTAATCGCTCGTTTGGGCGGGTTTTCTTTCCCCAAACTTAACCTTAACAAGCCCCAAAAACATCACGGGGTTATTTTTACGCCCGGTCAATTTGTCCATTTGTCCTGGTGAGTGGGTGAAAATCGTACGCACACGAGAACGACCAACCCATTCATGGGGACCGGACTCGAAGGCGGAGAGGGCGGCGACGGACACACTTTCCGACTGGACAACAATGCCACACACGATCTATCACTTCATCGATGGAAGATGTGTGTCGTTGTTCGAGAAGGTAATCATGTTACAAATCGTTTTGTCAAAGCACAAAGAGCCTGTGTCAAAGCCCATTTGTATCGTTGGTTGTTGACACTGTTTCGAATTTCGTTTAGCTTCTCTGCTGAGAGATTCTGGGGATGACGCGTGGCGGGAATGCAATGTTCAGCAAAGGATTTGAAGGAATATTTTTTTAGGATGTTCACACGACTATTTACTTTTTTATTTCATTAAATAGCTTTTAAAATATAAATTTCATGTAGATTTATCGGAAGAAAAGGCAAAGCTATTATTAAAATAACAGCGATTGAAAGGAGATTCTAAATGATTCTGATTGAATTATCGCATTTTTTTAAATAATACTGGCAAAGGAGGGTTAGACAGAGTTTATCATTTGTTATGACAAAGAAATTAATATAAAAATATATTAGCTGCTAACGAAAGTTATCAAATGTATCCACTTGTAATATGAACAGATACAATAGTTAGAAATTCCCAATTTTACCATATTTTATTAAAACAAAAACCTTATAATTGCTACGCTTAACCTTAATTCCTGTGTTACGAAAAACCATTAACACCCGAGCACTGCATATCCCAGTCGAATCGTGGCGCAGAGATGAACACATTTTAGCACTGATTTAGCTCCGTCACAGAGATCCATTCCAAGCTGACAACAAAGTGTAAATACAGTGCGCCTTCATGCAACGATTCCCGCGCGGCAGGGGGACCCCATTTTCTCCGCTACGACCAAACACTGCAGCTGAACGACAAAAGCAAACAGCTCGCCCCGGCGCATACAAAATGCATCACCACAACAGCCGGCCAAAATGACAGACAGATCGCCCGTAAACATGGCTAAATTATTGAATGGCCTTTTCTTTCGCTTCCAAACGACAACGACGGGCCGCACAGTCAATCTTCGGCCTCGGTTCGATTTTCGTGCTCTGCCGTTATGCCTTCTAATGATTGTTTTCTCCGTAGGCCAATAGAAACGACGAAGAAAAGTCGTTCGAAAAGGTACGATGCCTTGGGTAGGTGGTGGGTAAGAAAGATAGCGAACGTGTGTGTGTGTGTGTGTTACTGCTGCCTACATTTGCAGCTGCATCCACCAACAGGAAGAGATCACACACTGAAAGAACAGAAGGGGAGGAATGTGTTGTCTCGCGGGAGTTGAGGACGACAAACAAACCCACCGTCGTAATGCCATCCTCCCCGTCCCTGTTCTGCTGAGATGTGTGGCCTCTCTTCTGGGTCCTGGGCGTTTGTTGCATCCGGAATGTAAGTAAATTTTCGAAATCACGATTCTGACGAGCTCCTGACGAGGTTCGTGTGATGAGCTGCTCGGCGCGCTCGGGTTTGCTAATTGAATCGGAAGCCACAGCGAGATGGAGAGAGCTAGCGCGTGCTCACGTGGGCTCTAACGATGGACCAACAACAACATAACGAGTGAAAATAATGCACTTCAGCGGGGGAAAAGAGAAATGCCCATAAAAATAAATTGTTTTGTTTTGCGGCACAAAGCGCTTAGAGTTTTTAGAATATAAATCACATCCGCTTTTTATGAACAACATCAATTGAATGATTTACAGTTGTGTGCATATTTGGCTTGCTTCTTTTTGTTGTCTAAAAACATGTGCAATTATTGCCTAAGCGCGAAACAATCGATTGATTCAACAAAATAAAGATTTAACTCCACCAGTGTTCGCGTTACGCGATTGCTGTTGATCACGAACAAACACACTTTAGGCAGAGGAGCAACATATCCCGCCGTTCGGGCGTCGATGATAAATTATGTTCAATATTGTTGGCGAACGACTGCATGTGGGATCGATCACGATTTATCTTCAAACAACTACTAATCCTCCAGAAACTGCTCCAACAGCAGGGAGATGTTCTATGCCAATCCAAACCCATCATTCCGAGCAGAGTTCGTGCTCTTTTCCAGCGAAAGAGAAGCGTGAAGTGAACCATTTTTCATACCAGACAACAACAAAAAAACCCCATTCCAAAGCACACGAAGTGGTTTTGGTTTGGTTACGATTCGACGAAGGTGCATCGATTCCAAGAAGCATTGCAATGTGCAATATCTCTCTCTCTCTCTCTCTCTCTCTCTCTCTCTCTCTCTCTCTCTCTCTCGAATGCATTTCACCCCAGTTTTTGCTCTACAACCACTCACAACAGCACGCAAGCACACCCCAGCATACGAAGAAGGGTTGGTTTTTGTGGTTTGGCCCTATAGCAAGTCGAGGAACGAGGAGGAAGAAAAAGCCCCAAACTGAAATACTCCAACAACAGGTTAATTTGCGGTAAATGTCAATTGCATCGAATGCGATGAGAATTGCAACGAAAGAAAAAGGTGAGGCACCAGCCCATGTTGGTTGTACTGCACATCGTAGGACTATTATCGCGAATTGTGATTGCGCACCACAGAGCGCAGCCAGTCGCCATTCGACTTACTCAGAAAGATCATCGCACTGAGAAAAGCTGACCCAAAAAGATTTATAATTATCAAATTTAACCTTTGGTTCCTTCGGAACGGGATTTTCAGACAATGTGGGGTGCATGCTCGCGTAATGAGATCGCGTTTTTTGTCCAGAAGTCTTATAAAATAAAACTTTTAAATGATAAATGACATATTAAATCAACAAAAAAACAAAGATTATTTAATAACACAAATGATGCAAGCATTATCACACAAAAGTTTGCCCTTAAAGTTACTCTTACAACAGTGGCAAATCATATCACAATAGTAGCATGGAACATGACAAATCCAACTTAGGAACTTTAATTTAAATCACATAATCATCATCTAAATGCTGATCAAATGAGATGAAACATACTTCACTAATGGAATATCATCTGATTGCTTGGTGATGATGATTGACTATTGATTTGCTTTATCAAATGAATCGCTTTTGTATTAAACATCTTCTTCCGCAATAAAATCAACCGGCTTAAAGAGCTGCACAACTAAAAGCAACTCAGACGTATTGCACTTTCCGCAATTTAAAAAAAAACAATTCAAACGTGCGTTGAACGCCAAACTCATTCAAATGGAAAAAAGGAACGAACAGGGCAGCACACATTTTAAATCCGAACCCATTACTAAGCGCGCTCCGTATGCTCGACTTAAACGATCGACAAGCAACGATCAAACGTCAAACCCTCTGCCCTCTGGTTGGCTCTCTGTTCCTTCTTCCTCTTCGCCTTCTCTCGCTTGATACTCTACTGGGTGCTGACTGAAACCTTAGCCCCATTTTTAACATCCCATTGCCACGTCGTCGACGTCGTCATTGGCATCGGATTGCGTCATCGGTTGCATTCTCGAGTCCGGGTGGGATGCCGAACGATTGCAAACGATTCCAACCACTGCTGCTGCTGCTGCTGCTGCTGCTGCTGCTGCTGCTGCTGCTGCTGGCGGTCGCTCGAGGCAAGATGGATTCCAACTTTCAAGCAACACGATCGAGGAAGGGTGTTGTGGATGCAAGCAATCGATGCTCTTCTTTCCTACCTGCCTTCCGACCTGCGCGGGAAGGAAGCCTTAGAAATGTTCCAGTTGAGGGGGGGGGGGGGGGGAAGCTCTTAACTCAATTCGAACCGTGCCGAAAGAAAAAAAAAAACAACATCGAAGTGCGCCCTGTAGGTTAGAATTTCAAATTTAACCCCCGGATCGGATCGCTTTACTCGAATCGTCGCCGTGCCGCAAGCACTTCCTTCTACACAGTCTAACACTCCCCCGAAAATGTTTTGCAGCGGATTTTGTTTTTTTTTAGAATGCAAAAGTGAGGATGGAATAAAGAGATGGGCCGCCGAGGAGGCGTTCTTTTTAAACGGGCTGCTAAATTGAGCGCAATTGACAATGAGCACACGAAGGAGGTGTAGAATGTCGAACAAGCTGATGTGGCCCGAAGCAAAACTACGGAAAAGGGTTTACAAATATAAAAGAATATCATCAGATTAGAGGATGAAGAATTAGAGCAAGAAGAAACAGACTTAGCTGATTCCAAGCCATTAAATAAAAGGAAAGGATAGAACAGATCACAATGTTACCTCACCAAAGAAACAAAATAATCATTCAAGCACTTAAAAAGGCAGATTTAGTCATCGTTTTACGCGGAATAAGCTTAATGGTTTATTGACGCATCGAACTGCTTCATAAGATAATCAGCCACTTGGGTAATAAATAGAAGGCGATACAGTGAGCCTTTCTGGAATTGCTTAAAAACACGTAATTCTACCATCGCATTAACAATTTCCTCTGTTGGAATGACTAGATCGAGGAATAGTTTCTCACAAACAATGATTTTATAGCAACCAACAATTGAAAAACTGCAATAATTCTGTAATAGAGAGCATATTTGGTCTTCCATAAATGAAAACTTGTAACAGATTACTTAAAATTCATATTTTCAGACATTCAACACAGAATGAAAATGGATCCATCTCATCCCACAAAAAACCTTGAAAAGCTTCTCACACACATTATATGCTGCTGCAAGCCAGTCTAAATTCTACAAACACATTCCAATTACTTCGAAAAAAACAACCCCCGGAAGTAACACCAACGCAGCAGTTTCGCAGGCTCCAAAAACTAAAAACAAAACTGCCAGTCACTGCAGTCGGAATAAAAGCAATCGAAACGGTTCACAAGTAGAAGTTGAATTTCCTCTATTTAGCACTCACCAAAACCCACAGACACATCCAACAAACAGTTTTTTCAGGGCGCGATTTAGCATTATACGATACGGTTAAGGGGGAATCCGTTAGTCGGCAAACGGCAACGAAGAAGTAGAACAACTATCATGTACCCCTCTGCCCTCTCTGCGGCACCCTCAAAACAGCACCACATATACGTTTATATCCAGCGAGACATATCGCTGGCAAAACGATATCCTTCTCTGGTCGGGTTTAGGTATTTCCGCACGTCTAACATTTTAGACACCACACCACACTCAGGCTTGAGAGATCAAGTAACACGCCGTCGGGTCAGGTTTTGCTTTATTTCGTTTCACCCAAGAGAGTACTGGTACCTCTAACCCAGGATAACCCAGGGGCGTACAATCATCATCTATTCCAATCTTTGGTCCCGCCGTACAGAGCCGGTGAAGCTCCGTTGTGTACAGAGAGACGTGTACTCCATAGTATGGCCTTGCTTTCATTGGTGATGGTGAGAAGGGCTGGAGTAAGGGCGGAAGGGTCCCTCCTTTCCGATTCTGACCTAAAGAGACGGCGGGCTTTCATATTTGCATAGAATCAAAAGCGGTGGGCACACGTTTATTTATTTATGTTGCGCGTTGCATTTAATTCCAATCCCTTTCGGAAGGAATCCTCTTATCCACTCTCTCTCTCTCTCTCTGCCTTCCCGTCATAATCTTTTCACACCGAAACATGTTAAAAGCGCGCGAAATTGAAGAGGGAATCTGTGTACCTGTGTGTGACTGTGAGAGCTGCCTGTGTGTACTTTATTTTTATTTCATATTTATTTTACCCTCCGCAGTTTAAAGCCCCGTTTCGTTCGCTTGGTTGGCTGGAGCTCCTCTCTTGGTCCGTCTGCTTCTTCTTCTTCTACTTCTTCCCGTTCTTCATCATCTCATCCTCCGGCGTGCTTTCACCTGCCACACTCAACTGCACACGCGAGGAGAAATGAGAACTGCAATTGATGTCACGCTGCATATCCCGACTCAAACCACCTTCCGCCCTCCCTTCGCTCCTCTCTCTCTCTCTCTCTCTCTTTCCACATTAATCCATTTCCACCTGACCCCTTTCACTTCGGTGGATTACAATCCCGTCTTCAATTACAGCTTGTATTATCCCCGATGTTCCTCTCTTTCTCCACGCCGTTTCTTTCCTTCGTCGCGTACACAACAAAAATGCAACAAGATGCACCACCACTGCGGGAAGTAACGGAGCCATCGCGGAAAGAAGATGGTAAAATGATACAGAAATTACTGCGCACAGGTCTGTCATCACGATAAGGAGAGCCGCGCGCCACGACACAGCACACAACAACACAGAGTGTTGTATTTTTCTTCTTTTGCGCTGTGACATTGCTTATTTTTGCGAGCCCTTTTTGCCCGGTGCTTGGAGGGTTAAAAAAGGAAAGGAATGAAAAATGATTGCGATAAGAAAAGGGCTGTTTAAAATATAGGTCTGACGGGAAAAGATGATAGGCATGTTTGGTGCTGAAGCTTTCCGTATGTATTCAATTTTCCTACTACTTAAACGTTAGTCTCAGATTAGTTTTCATTTATGAATTCATTTCAATAATTTTATTTAAATAAAACGTTAAACATTTTCAATTATATTATTTTTAACATTATTTTAGAAATAGTAGCGCTAATTGTAAGCTGACTAGTATAGCAAAAAAAATTTTGTTGCGAAATTGCGTGAAAATGTAGTAATTTTAAATTGAATGGAGCTTAATTGAATGCAATCAGCACTGGAAAAAATAAATGGCTTTTTTTCTCACACTCTCAGCGGGAGCTACATCAATAGGAAAACAAGGAAACACTTCAGAACTTTAATTCGCCAACTGCTCTCTGCTCAATACATCCATCACGCCGGGAAGAAAAAGTGACGCTGGGAAAAGAACCGGAAATGAACACCGCACCAGAGTTTGAGCTTCCACTCAGCCAACTCTCAGTGACTGATTGCATTACAATGGGGTGATCGCAAAAAAGACGCGTAATACACTTCACAGCCAAGCTGTCGATTGCGAAAAAAGGCAGTAACAGAGAGCTTTTCACAGTTGTAGCGACTTTCAGCGGTCTTTGGCCGGCGAAACAAGTCACAGGGGCGAACAATTTTCCTCACCAAACACCAACCCATGAAGCAAAAATAAATGAAGCAACGGTACACAGCATCATCCTCCCACACCTTCTCCGCTCCACTGAGACTTCTCCATCGCCAAAAAAGTGTGTCCATCGGGTGTCCATCGTCGAGGATTAACAAAAAAACCCAAGCTAATGATTAAAACATCACACGATGCTGCATAGGCTGGCGTTGCCCGTATGATGGTTTGAGTTGGCCAATCTTCACCAAGGAACACTCCCAACAAGGTGGCTTGGGGCTGAGGGTGGATGGCCAACCCAAAAGAAGAAGGGCAATATTTCTTCGTCTGTTTGTGGGAGGGTGGGGGGGGGGGGGCGACAAAGGCAATAAAGAGCAGTAAGTTTTTACCTTTTCGGTGACCGAATGCTGACGCAAAGGTACCAACCGAAGGAAAACTCATTGGAGAGAAGAAAAGTCAGTTCCAAAAAAAACTACTTCAGTAAGTGGAAAAAACCCCCCCGATCCAAGGCTACCACCACCGGCATAACAGATCGCAATCAGATTGGAACGAAACAGACGGCAAACGGCCACTTTCCGTTTTTCAACTCCTGCCCGAGCAGCGACCGGGGAGGATGGCAGCGGGTAGAGTAGATCGATGCAGCGATGGATGGATACAAGAGTTTGACCAACAAAACGCCGCTTGCGGTTGAGTCACCTTCTTCCGCCATATATTTTCACCAGGGGGAGTGGGTTGTGCGATCAAAAGTGCACAAGACGCACCTAACCTTCTCACTCAGAGAAGAGTGCACACTTTGGCGGACTTCTTCTTTAAGAGGCACAAACAGCGACTGAGCGAAGAAAGAGTGCGGGTGGGTCATGAAAACATCAATCAATTACCACCCTTGCTACTGCGTACCTTGGGTGGTTGGATTGAGGAGAGAGACGAAAAGTGGGCAAAAGTTGAGCCTTTAACATGACAGCCACGTTTTGTTGCTGCTTTTATTGCACCAGTTACAAGCAAGCATTGCGCATTACTTGAAACTGTTTGGCTAACAGATCGAATTGACCGAAGGCCAAACATTCGGGTGGATGGTGGGTTGGCCGTCCTTTGATAGATGTGTAACAGTGTTACTTTTCCACTCGAACCAAGGAAAATTGATGGACATTTCGTAAAATGACACACAAAATACGTGATTTTGCAACATAAATAGTCATACAAAACCACAGAAGATGTTTATTTTAAATGCTTTAAAACAGTCAAAAGTATAAATACAATCACAATTTAAGCATTCAACTTTCAATAAATTTAAACCTAATATTTCATCTACAGTATACCAATTTTCGCGGTCAAAAATACCCAAAATAGTATAAAAAAGCACAATTTCTACTGGGTAAACGTTGCTTGCGTTCTATTCGCTTTCGCAAGACCCGCTCCAAAAGCAGTGCAAACGAAGCGCATCACAGCCCACAGCACCCCTTTCTTTACGGTAGCCCTTTGGAACGGCAACACGCAACAGAAACCGCCCGACAGACAAAACGGTCCACCATCAGCCGCCCTCCTTCCCGGTACCGCACGCTCAAGCCGAGCCACACACGGAAGAATAATTGTTGCAATTACATTTGGCCGCCCTTAATTTTGTGCACCGCCTCTCATTCCTCCTATCTGTTCAACGGCGTGGTTGCTGGTGCTGCTGCTACTAAAACAAACCGACGGGATATCTAATTGGACCGAACCGATATGGCTTAGAAATCTTCGACATTGGCAAGAACACACGATGCGATCTTTTCCGCGCGCGCGCTCGCGCGTCCATCACATGCATCACTCTCAGCACGCAAGGGCTGGGCTAAGGGCGGCGGTCACTGCGTGCGCCTGTCTGCATCATGGCCTTGCCAACGGTGCGCGAAAGATCGCTTAAAATGTCTGAATGAATTACGATGAGCTACATTTGCGCCAACCGAGCAACCGACCGCCGACCGCCGACTAAGAAAAAGGGAAGGTTTTGGCCATCAGCACCAGCAAAAGGGATAGAAGAAGTGGCACGAAGGTGGAGGCCGCACCTGGTGCCCCAAGAGACTTTTCCATCAATTTTGAAATGGTAATGGAGTTAATGAACAGGAGGATGTTTTGGTTTGGAGCATATTTTAAAATGTTTAGAAATAATTGGTTAGAACAACTGAAGCGTTGAAATTCAAATTGATGGAATCACTTACCATAGATTTTTTTAAAATAATTTGTCGCATTTTTTTATTTATTGTCTTATATACCAACATAGTCCCTTTCCCTACTGGTTTAGTATCATATCATACCCTTATTTCAGTAGATTTGTTCGTTTCAAGTGAAGAAAAGATAGCTCGAGATGAGACTTGAACGTCGACCTATATCATGACATACTGGTCACTTCGCACGACACTACGAAAGCACTCCAAAAACACAGTGCAAAAACGTGATAAAATCCAACTTCCAAACATGATCTAGTGCATTACTTATCACTTCAATCAATGCAACAACATTTCAACTGCATTTAGTCACAAAATAAAAGAGTACAGTAAATTAATTAATGCCCTCTCTCATATATTAAACCAAAGCCCAATACACTGTATGTAATGTTGCCTGACAGAGCACGCTACCCCCCACCTTCTTCAATTCCGGTCGCAAAAGCTCACGCTCCATCGGTTCCTCCCTTTCCTCACGGCCCACTCGAGTGTGTAGGATGGATAAGTTTCTTAATCGATTGTAACGGGTGCGTCCGCCATAAAAATAGATCAAATCGATCGACTCAAATCACTTCCCCGTCCACCCTGCTGTACAGATTGGAGACGCTAGTAGAGCTCGCATCGTTAGCCGGGGCTCGTTGCCCATCGAGGAAAGAAGCACAGTCTCTCAGCCCCCGCCCGGAACTGGTCGTCGACAGCTTAGCATATAGAGAGCAATTTTCCCTGGCCATCGCATCGCCACGATAAATAACTCATCGCGAGATAGATTACGGCAGCCCGGCCGCCCGTCCTGGATCGGCAGAGGGGATATCTGGATGTTGCTGCTGCACAAAGGCGTCCATTCACCCGGCCATTCCTTCCAGCGCCATGGCCATGGCTCGCACAACTGTGCTGAATCACCCGTGTGCTGAAGTGTGCTGATTATTATTACACGCTTCAAAACGGGTTGTTCCGGAACGGACTCTCGCTCTGATACTACCTCCCTCCTGCAGCCATGCCCGCAGTTTATCTTCCGAGACCGCCCGTTCGCCCGTAGAAGGTGGGCAGATGAGTGCATCATTGCCACACACACGCGCGCGCCCCAGCGAGCTCCAATGGAAGAAGGAGCAACACATAAAATATAAAGAAAGGAGCCGCAGCCGCCGCCCAACCAGCGACGACCAAATCACGACAAAACCGATCCTTTCATACGGGAGTCGGCCCTTCTTTTCCAGACCATGACCGACCGTTCCCGTCTCCCACCCACTCCCCTATCTGGACCCTTTGACGAGGGCTGGCGCGCTACTGAATGCTGCTGCTGCTGCCGGCGGTTGCTGCGCTTCTGTTGCCTCGTTGGTCTCTCATCGCTCCTGCAGGAGAGAGGAAATGGGCTTTTAATGCGGAACGTGCCATAATTGTTGGCAAATAGCGTGCAAAATCGAACCGCCTCTGCAGAAGAAGGGCGAGATGAGTGTGGCGCGCGGTCTAGCAAAATATTAACTACATACACACGCGTTACAAAAGGTTATCCCCCTTCCCGCTTAGTTAGGTAAAGGGGAGAGCTGGCTAAGTTATTAGATGAAGCTAGCCTACTCTTCAGAGGCGCTGGATCGGAGAAGTACACCCATCGTGAGTGATATTTATGTGTCCCACTGCTTTGACGCGCCTTGTGATGTGCGCTGTGCAGCGAATGTCAGGCGAATGTGGTTGCGCGTATGATGAAGCTGTCGGGACGTTCTACCGCTTTCCAACGGTTAACTGATTCTAAGGTACCGTGAAATGAACCTTTCGGTCTTTTGATATCGGACAGAGTGCGCTGTGAGTGTGCGTCTCCCGCGTCTCGTCAAGATTAACGGTCAACAAACTCTTCGGTTGTGGAGTAATAGGACTAGATTGATGCTCCACAAAACTGACTTCTGAACAAACTTCAGCAACTGGAAGTATAATATTACAGTAAACAAAAATCACGAAGTAAATATTTGATTTTACTTTCTCCAAAAAAAACGCTTCTTTCCTCGCGATTTCAGGTCCACTAAATCCGGTTTGGCAAGAACCTTTCGAATTCCAATTAATTAGAGCTCGTTGATACGGTAACACGATAACAAACAGTGTTGTAAAAAGGACAGATCCTTCCGAACTCCCGAAGTCAGCAAAAAGATAAAACAACGCGAAAAACAACCAAAACCCCATTCTCCAGTGCCGGGGACAACATCCGCGATGTCTATCGTTCCACCAGCAAAGGACATTCGGTACGATTAAGTCCCTAAAAGGAAGGAGCGACACGGTCGTTCTAGTCGTCATCGTCGTCATGATTGTGATTACTTTGTGTTATAGGACCGCCAAAGAGGGAATTCATTTTGAGAGAGAGAAAAGGAGAGAGAGAGAGAGAGAGAGAGAGAGAGAGAGAAAGAGGGCATTTTGTGGATTATTTAACCCAATTAGCTGACGACAACGGGCAAGATCAGCGAGTGGAATCACATAAGCTGGGGCATGATTAAAATCTTAACGCTAGGCTCAAAGTGCCGTTGCTTTTGATACAGTTGAGACTAAACATCACGTTCCGGGGTGAAGTTCTACTCCCCCAGCAGCTCAACCAGTAGTACCGGGTGGGAAAACTGTGAACCATCATATTCATACTCTCGAAGCTCCCAAAGAGTACACGATTTAGGGCAACAAGCACACCCCGGGGAGCAGCAGCGTACTTTGTTTCGTTACGCACGATTTCATGGACCGTCGTTTGTGTTGGCTCTCCTCTTCCGTTACGCTTTGGGTTTTAAAATTCATCTGACCTCTCACTAACCTTTTACGGTATGCAGTTTTGCATATGCACTCAACGTTACAGCAGTGTTTGTGTATGTGTATGGTGGTCAAATTCCAAAGTTTATTCCCAATTCCAATTCCAAGCAAATCCAATGACACCCGTACAGCGGGACAAAAACATCCATTTGAAAGGCCAACCTAGGAGTTCTATTATTGAAAATCAATAACATGTTCCGTTCAACAATGGAAGTTACACCGAGGTATTGGTCGAAAAAATCGCCCGGTGTGTGTTGTGTGATGCAAACTAGGCAGACCTTCCGAAAAAGGGAGATTTTCTGCTGACAACTAACTGTAGTGGACACTACGCCACAGATCGCATGAACGAACTTTGCTCCACCATTTGTACGGGATGGAGCGTTTAACCACCGGCTAGAGACTAAACAATGCACACACACCAGGGCTGGGAGGAAAACAAGATACACACACCCATACACACAACCGACGAACACATCCACTGGAACGAAATGGTAACGGGAATTGGAAAACAGGCCGCCGAGTTCGCCGATGGTCACCTCCTAGCGCGGTTTTGGCGTGATGGACAGGGTATGTATGAGCTTGTATGTGATGTGTGTGCATGTTTCGAGAGGAGAAAAGTTTGATAACCGTTTTACAAATTGCTGGAACCAGTCAACGATGGGCCAGGATGGGCGTGTTGTGAACTTGATACGAGAATATTGAGAAAAATTGAAGTAATACACTTCAATTTAGAATCAACCAGTTTCAGCGTTGAACCGTTGTCAGCGTGTTATATATATGTAGACTAGATTAAGTGCTGTTTAGTTACGTTACGTTTATGTTGGTACATTCCGTTCATGCATTAAAATCACAAGGTATGCTAATAAAACCACATTCATCTGGTTTGAATAAATCATCTTTGTAGCCAATTTTTGGCATCCCACTCCGGTACGATTCAACCATACTTGTTAACTTTATCTTAGAGGAAAAAACCCTCAGGCAGTAAAGCTTGTAACCTAAAGAAGTACAGAGATAAACATAAAGTGATTTGGCATTTAACGTTCTATCTCACGTTGTACTTACACTTGCTGAAGCTAATTAGCGTACGCAACCTTGATTTTTTGGCTCGGTACTAAACATTTAATGTCTTGTTCAGATTTAAAGGCCATTTTGATGAATCTGCGGAAAATGTGCATTTTAATTCCCTGCATAATTGCCTTATCCATCCATTTCAGTTTGAAAGTTGCAAAAAATGTAGCTTAATTATCTAAAATATTGACATTTTTCGATTGGGAGTTGAAACTAGACCAGTTATTAACCTTTTCAAGGCCATAAGATTTAAAGGACTTATTATGCTAATAGAATTTTCTTCTTTGGCACAATAACCGTTGTCAGTCAAGGCCTATCATCCGAACCCATTAATGGGCTTTGGCTCTCATCAATTTTTATGATTATCAAGTAACAGGACAGTCACGGCCCAACTCAGGGCTTGAACCCATGACAGGTATGTTGTTTGGTCGTACGAGTTACCGACTGTACCACGAGACAGTCATGCCAATAAACTATACAATTGTGAATATAAAGAAAGTAAATGTTACCAATGAGTTATTTTATCATTCATTCTTTTAGAAATACTTTGGCCATCAATTAACAGATGTTTTGTTCAATATCGGTCAACATGCTTTTATTCAATGTTTAGCTATCAATATTAAATACCAATTCAATAAAAACTTGACAACCAATAACAACCCAATTTTCGACGTATGCAAAAGATAACAAGAGCGGTGTAAAAATTGTTTGCACACAAGACTTATCTCCTACTAAAAGATAAAAATCAGAACTATATCGGTATCGGTAGAGAAAGTTATAGCACTTTTTAAAAAATAGCTTTCAGTCATATTAACGGACCTCGGCAACTGTGTGCCCATTCAACCGTGCTGTACACTATCCTAGACGAACCGCTTGAAGTACACCACCACCACCCCAAACCCTTCCCTCGCACTTACTGAGCACATTACCGGCAAAGTGTCTGTAAAACGCGAGCGAGAGAGCCCTTTTTCCTCTGTTCCCTGCAATGGATGCTGAACGGCGAGAACCAAAAACAAGAAAATCCAGACCGGCCAACCAACAACCGAGCTCCACCGGCTCCACGGCACCCGGTGTGTTTGGGTGTGTTGCAGCAGCAGCCACGGCGCCATTGTTACACGCCAGACCCAAAAGTGGCGAACGTTCAATAACCACACCAACACACACTTACAAACAAATGTTCAAAGTGCCGGCGCACACACAGAGTTGCAGGAAAAACGTTCCTAAACGCCAAGCAGGCCAAGTGTAGAGGCCACAGTAGGCGCCAGCAACCGCTGACGCCATATCAACCGACAACGCAGTATGTGTGTGTGTGTATGTGTGTGATGAAAGAGACGAGAAGACAAACATACCTTTTCCGCCCCCTTGTGCAGCAGCATCCGGCAAACGTTTGATGGATGGAAAATAAAAGGGAATATCAGAACGAAATAGAGAAATGGAGCCCCGTTCTAGCGTAAGTGTACTTGTGTTTGTGTGTGCTTCCCTCAAATTGGTAACAGAAGGCGCCGCTCTCGGGCGTGTGGAAAAGCATCAACAAATAGAAGTGCAACGCCAGATCGCTATTGACAACAAAGCAATCGAAAAGATCCGTGCTGCGCTGCCCCGTAATCGATTATTCGCTATTAATCACAGCTTCACCCATACATGCGCGCACCGGATGCGTGTACGTAGCACACACAAAGGCGGCTTCGGTGGGAGTGCGGTGAGGAGATATTCATTCTACTGTGCGCTCGTCCCCTCGCGTTGCAGCATGCTTTCCCCCTGTGCTGGAAAAGCTCACCCGAAAACGGGAACCATTTTCATGGTCATCATTGCGTCGTCCTTTCGGTTTACACCTTCGCCGTCATGAGTGAGTGAGAGAGAGAGATGGAAAAGAGATGGAATATTTCCCAAAAACTGTTTCGCAAAACAAAGGTGCGAGCGAGCAGCACATCAATAAAACCGAGGAAGGGGAAAAGAGAGCATCATGCATGATGCTATAATTGGAAGCTGTTGCCGGAAATGCTTGGCTATTGCTTCGGCAATGGCAGTACAGAAAATCACTTTTCTAGCCTTTATTTATGTTCTTAAAGCAAACAGTTTTTCGATAACTTACCTCAAATTGGACGTATTTCCAGCGTTTGATAGACGATTTTGTGCTGCTGTCTCCGTTTCACACAAACAAAAAGCAGGATACGATGGCGTAAGATGGTTGCAGGAGAGCGTGTCCAGCACAATACACCCACACGCACACACTCGGGCGCGTTTGTTCTAGCCTTTCACCATTAGTGCAGGGTTGCTCGCTCGCATTCTCGTGGATGAGTTAAATTGTATTTTGCACAACTTTTGTGACCGAAGTTTTAAAATGGATCGCAAAGAACGTTACACAATAGAGGAGATGTTTTGCAAAGCATTAAAGTTTACAGTCAATTTCATAAATGTTAACCTATAATCCATATACAACCCTGCACTAATTTCACTACGTCTTAATCTATCCAATTGCACACATTCTCGCTTTCATCCAAAAGCTAATCCCAAAGCCTTCTTTCCTCATCATCCTTCAGCCATACGCACACACACACACACACACACACACATTACGTACATCGGCTCATCGGCGTTCGCATATGATCCTTTGCCGTGAAAATGGACGGCAAATTTGCCGCAAAAATAAAAGTTCCAAACGCACCACTCGGCAAAGCAGCCGGAAAGTGTGGTGGCGCAGACAGCCCTAGAACCCATCCTGGGGGAAACAACACAGTACGAGCTGCATGCGCGTGTGGCTGTGTGAGTGTGTCCCATCCAGTTTACCACCGGTGTGTGTTGGTAAGCACTGCTTTCACAGACGCATTGTTGTGTATCCTTTTTCGTAGCAGCCGCTGCCGCCTGCCTGCACCACTGTCTACTTTTTATTCCTACTGTTGGCCTCTTTTTCCTGCACCGTCGCACGCAGGTGTGCGTACAAACAGACGACTACCAGCCTATTCTACGCACGCGAAATGCACACACACACACGCACTCGCACAAACACATCGTGGGCATGGAGAAGAATGGAGGGCTCACTTTTCGGTTTTCGGTAGCGCTGCTCTGCTGTCACGCACGCAACTTTTGGCTTTTGCACTTTCATCCTTTTTTCCCCCGAAAACTGCAATACATGCAAGACCACACAACAAACACACACACACGCACACACAAATAGGCACAGGAACTACGTCGTCCTTCAACGCACACACACACACACCCAGCGTCTGTCGGGAGCCCCTTGCGTTTTGTTTTGTGCAATCGAGAGGTTAGGATCTTGTTTGACTTTTCCGATTCTATCGTTCTACCTTTCCGCTCACAAACAACCACTCGAAAAGAGACTTTGCAACCGGAGGAGGCGTACTGCTTGGTTTGTGGCTGTGGCCTTTGCCGAGTGCTTCGTTCATTCGTTTGCGATGGTTGTGGAGAAAAGGCTAAAGGGGGAACATAGCCAACTAGATGTGAAGCGCTGAAGCTCGGACAGACAGGGGGGAAGTTTTAAACCCGAAACAACACAAACACACACACATACACACACATGCACTACTGTTCTCATTTTCCTTCTTATTAAAAATACAAACTATTCTTGTTGAAAAACAACACTGAATTATTCACAAATTCAATTGCCATAGCTGTTACGCACGATTAGAATATTCACGCTCTGCTTTTCCACCGGCAACAAACACTAACTACATGCAGTAGAGAAGAACACACATCACCAGGCGCTCGTGGTGCCGCAGAACACGTCCATCGCTTCGGAGCAGGGAAAAAAACTGTTCGTAGCGGTTTTCCTGCACACTTGGCCGAACCGTGCTTTTGTTCAGCTAGACTTTCTAGCTGCTAGTGGGAGCGAGCGAGATGCCGCTACGCTTTGCACACAATTGGTCTGTTCGCTCGCACCAGCACGGGGAAGGTTGGAATTGCACACAAATCCAAGTAGGCAGTGTGAAAGAAAGAAATGAAAGGTAGCAGTTGCTTTCATTTGCTTCGATTCACACCACTAGAAAGAAAGAGAAAAAGTATGTACTTTTGTTGTGCTGTCTCGATAGCCGAACGAGCAAAACATCGACTGCGAGTTTATAAGCATGGGTTAGGATAACTTCTTTTTATAGCGTATGTCTTGTTTGAGACAAAAAAGCATGTAACGTTGAAATATTTTATTGAAAATTAAATTATTTTTCGTTTCATCACTCTCTGTTGATATCATGATCCTTTCAACGCTATAGCTTTATTGCTTTAGGCATATTTGAATAAAGAACTTAAAGTGGTTAACAGGCCAAAAACCATGCGATGTTTTTCTACTCATATGAATTCCCAGTCAACAAAACGCGTTCTATAGGTGCAGTAGTCAAATATGTGTCAGATAAGATTATTATTTCCACGGCAATTTTTTAATTTTTTTGACTTTGAACGTGCTGGCCTCATTTGTCATTTTTATTGAATCGTGTGATATCAGTTATAGAAATAAATAGATTATCTAGCTAGCACTTGGGTATATACGTTGCAATACCGTACTCAAATGCAATTGATTTGTCGTATAGTGCAGTACCCAAATAGCCATAATTGCTTAAGCAGCTCATTTTGGCACGCTAAAGATCGCTGCTCTAATTCGCCTTTTGCAGTAGATAAACAGCATCAAAGTTCTATGTGGGTCTTTCAAACAGCGCCTAAGCAGCTTCCTTATGCCACGATGCCAGGGATTATTTTTCTTTGTGTTTTATTTTCAAGCAAGCGTCATTGGTGAAATAAACAACAAGATTTGTTTCGTTTAAACACATATGTATATTTTTAAATCCTTTGTATTGATGAATAACACAAAATTTTAAACAATTTACTGATAATTCACAATCACTTCACTCAATATTCATTCTTCAAATAACGAATCTAACTTGTGGAGCAGCAATGAGATTATTGCCGGCGTCCGTCTTTGACACTTTGACAAGAGCCACCTTGAACCGATGTCATGCATTAAAAAGCTATAAAGTTCGACCAACAAGCCTTCAAGTTCTATCATGAACCCTATAGATAGTGCTAATCAGCCGCAAAATTCTAAAGAGTACCATGTGCCTATTAAAAAGCTCCATAGTTCCGCAAAGTACCGTCTATCTCTTAATCAGCCACAAAGTACGACATCGGAACGTTTTTTCGTTAAACAGTCCTAAATCAGCTATAAAGTACCAGCTGGCTATTTGGGTACTCTCCAACTTTTTTAGGATCACGGACCACTTGGTTTTGAAAATACATTTACAATAAGCTTCTAATCTTATTCTAGTAATGCCTGTTGAACATTTAATCTTGATTGCACAAGTGGTCTGAGGTTGGAGACCACTGGTTTAGTGTATTCAGGCACTATTCTAGACTTAGTAAAACGATTATTTTCTGGAGATCCTGTTGTTTTTCCTTACAAACCCATGTTTTTTAGTTGAACTGTCAGAAAACTTTGGCACGTTAAATTAACAAAGCATACTAACTAAAACGCGGGTAATTATTTAATTCCAACTGTAGATTAAAAAAGGGACTAACACGTTTAAACGCAACTGGAGCAACAACTTGTTTTCAGTTTTCCAGAGAATCTACGCTCTCGCCACTCTCATTTTAATCTTTCTCTCTCCTGGATGCGATTGGTGGAATACACACACGGTAGTTTCGAAAACTGCTGCAATGTTCATATGAATTAAGAAACACATAAAACGTCATCAGTTGCACAGGCTCACTAAATTTAAAATTTTGGACCCGTTTTGGACGTTGGAAATAATCTACGCTGAGAAAACAGTACAGTTAATAGTGAGAATAGTCGGAGATCGTCTCACGTACCACTGGTGGTAACTATATTTACCATTCACAGCATAGTTGTTGATAAAAGGTTTATCAAATCTCATTAAAAAATAAAAATAAAATAATAGAATTACTATATTTTGGCATCTATTTTTTCAAATCTGTACTCTACCAATTGCTCTCTCTCTCGCTCTCACCCTCTCTTTCTCTCTCTCGCATTACAATAGCTTCGTTCTCTTTTGCTCCTACTGCTCTCTTCCCAATTTGCTGTCTGGCTCCACGTAACGACTCTCGCGTGTGAGAAACAGCGCCAGCGTCAAGTCAACCCCCAAACCGCACGGTACAAAAACGGCGAGGGTCGCGGTCACAGTCGCGAGAAGAAAGTGCGCGTTGGTCGATATTCATCTTCCTGGAGCTGGAAGCAGTAGTCGTCGTCGGAAAGGCGCGTCCAATTATTTCGTTGCCCGTCAGCTGGAGTTCGGTGTGGTCGTCGTCGTCGTCATCGCTGTGCCGTAGGGTGGTCACTGCGCGGCATCAAAACCCTTTTATTCGGTCGGGCGGAAGATTTGATTGCGTGATTGTGTCGTGACGATTGGCCCCGCGCGGTTCGGTGTCGAAGCCATTTATTAGTAAACAAAACGGTAGTGGTGAGCGTGAAGGCGATCGTGAAGGGAGCAGCAACCGATTTGCGTAAGGGAAGTGAAAGCCTCCGCTAGTGAAACAGGCATCGTACGCAGTGTGTGTGTGTGTGCGTGTGTGGCTCCCTTTTGGTTTGTTGGTGCAATTTTCACGTGCCTGTGAAGTGAGTGAGTGAGCGAGGGGAGAGACGGAAGCAAGCGAAATGGAGGAGAAAAGTTTGCTACTGAACGTGCACAGCAATCTGGAGCCCCCGAAACCGGACGGGAACACGTTTCTGATGCGCGGCAACTACCACTACTACCATTACGGGTGTGACGGATTTCAGGATATGGTAGGTCGTGTTCCAATTTGCTGCTGCAAAAAATGGGCCCACACCTGAGCGAAGGACTCGGGTGGATTCGTGCGGGTGGTTTCGGTTATAAGAAAATTGGGAAATTTATACGCCTCCACCTGTTCTGCCTGTTAGACAGTAAGGTGTACTTTTAGGCATTAAAGGAGAGAAACAGTTTCTTTCAAAATCATTAATCAATAACTTTTCTGAAAAGACTTCATCTAGTCTATAAATCTATTACACACACACAGCCCACAGCGTATCGTTTTCGCTCAAAGTTTGGTTTTCTAAGGTTTTGCGTTGCAATGCAATAGACGATTTATCAGCCAGAAATTTCAGTTTAGCGCTGATAAGGAAAGCAAATAGTCGAATTTTGTTATCATCTATCTGACGAATTACTGGGAATCTTTCCTATTTATTTTCCCCAAAGGTTTATCGTACTGAATTCAAATATTTGTTACAAAAAAGCGGTACAGATCGATAAGCTAACCATTTTCGTCATTTTCAACATAAGGAACTCATGAGGCGATAAAAGCAGGATGTTTTAAAATCATTCCCTTACTTAAAGTATTATTACATTTATGTTCATTAGAAAAAAAAAACAACTTAAATGCATGCAGAAACAGAATTTTTCATTTTTTTGTTAATCCTGAGACTATCCCTTTCTCTTAAGTCACTCAAGTTCCAGTACATTCCGCCCAATACAATGCCAAACAAATATTAAGAATTCATGAAGCGAACCCCGTGTGTTCCAGACGCCTGCTATGATGTCATCCGCTGGCGCTGCTAAAAATGGAACCGCACTGTTGTGTTATTGTTTCCACTTTGGCTCCCCCGTTGTTTGGTCTGCTCAAGCAGCAGCAGCAGTAGCAGCAGCTGAAGCAGTACCACACAACAACGTTTGAGGACATACTCATAAGGGTGTGTACGTTGTGTATATGGGAAAAAGTGCCTACCCCTCCCGCCTGCCCTCGGTAAAAGTGCAATTTTTCTCCTTCGTCCTCGTCTGTGTGTGTGTGTATTTGTTCTCAACCCTACAGCGCCTTTCCTTTCTTCCAACATCTACGCCTCGGTTATACATACCCGAGATTTCCACCCGTGTTTGGATTTTCCTATTAATAGAAAGATCTTCTCAGATTTTTCGTTCGCCGACTGTTGATTGCTGATTTTTGCCGCCCATATGCCCAGTGTATTGTTGTGCCGTGTCCGATGCCGATGCCTCGCTCGGCCACGCTTTCCCTGCACCCCTGCATGTGGGGGGTTTGTGTTTGGCCTCCTTTTTTTAAACCATTTTTCAACTCATTTTCCGACCGTATCCTCAACACAACACTCACCCTCCTTGTTGCTTCCTTTTCCCACACTGACTCACGTACAGACCTACCTAAGCCTACTGCGAACGTTTCCTCCTCCAGAACTGTTCCATCATGAGCATTGTGTCATGTTTCACGTGCGCTTACTAGGTCGTCGTATCCCCGTTTAGTAGCGTATGTTGCCTTCCATTGGTTCCTCTTCTGCCACAGTGTACACAACGATGGAACGATGGTAGCACACCTTGTAGGGCACATTTATTTCCTTACCATTTTTTGTTGGTTTTGTTGTCTTTGCTGTTTGTGTGTATTTATGTATGCCCTCCCCCCCCCCCCGCACCACCCTCTCTTTAACTCTATTTGCTTGCAACTAGTCCAATGTCACCGTGCAGTACTGCAGCACATCGAACTCGTCTTTCGCCGCCTGCTGACGTATCGTTCTCTGCAGTGCAAGGTGGTGGATTTGTTGCTCCCTTCCTTGGAGGAGGTTTCCGTACAGTGTGCTAAACGCGATATGGGACGCCTAACCATTACATTTGTCTGTGTACGAAACATTGTACACAAACAATTCAATTTAATTTAGGGTAATTTGCCAATTGTTACACACTTATGAAAACAGCCCACGTTTGATATGAGTAAAACCACAATATTCTTTTTGTATGTGTTTAGCATACATCATTGTTGTTTAAAAAATAGTATTCATCTTTTCTTTTAGGGATAAAAATGATGAATAATTACAAAAAATACTGATTTTTAAACCTTAAATCAAAAATCTAATTGGACACATTATATTACCCTGAAACCGATAAAAATGGACCTTACACTGGATTTTTTATTATCGAATAATTTTTAGGACAATACGCAACGCAGCTACATTACAGGTGTATCCTTTGTTAAAGCTGGAAGGAAACTAAGAAATCCTTTCGTTTTGATCGAAATCAGTCGACCAATTTTCATTTGTATTTAAAATATCAAAAAGTGTTCTTTTGATAAAATGAAATAGTGGAGCTATGTAGCAAAAATACTCAAGATCTTAGCAAAAATACTAACTTTTATCAATATAGACACTAAACTGTTTAAAGAGACGCGATATTTGAAGATAAACGTCCTTTATTCCAACGATATGTATGCACTGAATAAGCATGAGTTGCATCCTGCAAGTGAACGTATGGATTGAACTCAGTACGAGAGCTTTATGTTCACTATTTACTACATTGTTATGGTATTTTATTCTCAATGATCTCATACAGAAGAATCCCAAAAGACTATTTCTAGAATATCGAAATCGAAAGACTTCTATCCTACCCAGATAATACAAAAAGAGTGAGTCATTAATCTGTACACTTGTACGGATGTGTACAGTGCAGTATGAATCATTTTCATGAATGATTCAAAAGAGAGTTAATGGTGCAAATTAGTATGTGGACTCTCATTTTATGATTCAAATTGCTAGAATGAATAAGCACTCGCATCTCTAATTCATGCTGTTTACGAATTATTTTAATTACATTTCCCTTTTCTTCGTTAAGTAAAGTAAATTCAAGTATTTTGTGCGGTTTAATCGAAATTTGATTAGACATAACCGAAAGCAGCAATATGTTATAAGCGAAATATAGAAATGATGCAATTCTAAACAAAAACAAGAGGCGACATGCAACTAAAAAAATTGAATTAAAGGTTCAGGAAATTACACCCTGAAATTGATGGGTTTACTTTTTTAATTGATGATAATTTTAAAACACAACTTTTGTATAAATGTATAATAAAACACTTCGAGAAACTTAATTTAAAATGCGATAAATTTATATTTTTATTTTCTTAAACAAAAAAAAATCAATCTCGTTGTACCATTTTATGTCCCTTTTGCTGTGCCTGATCTTATGGGAATATTCGAAAATAATGCTTATTTCATACACTCTGCCCTGTCGCCGCAAGAAGAGACGTGAAGCAAATGAAAAAAACAAATCCCAATCCACCTAAACAGGAAACTGAATCTGTTCCGTAAATTTTCCGTAAATTAATTACATTCTTTTTTGCTTCATCGCACAATCACATTGCGTACAGACTGCAAACAGAAAACACCTGTACCGAAGGAGGAGGGGGGGAGGGTGGGAGCCAGGAAAGTTTTCTTTTGGTGCAGTGTTTTACGCTCTCGATAAAATATTGTTGATAGGCTGCCAAATAAAACAGAAAAAAAAACGATCGCAAAGAAACGAATCGCAATTCGTAAGCAATAAACCATTCCCTAAACCCGAAACCAAAATAAAATCTGTGGCCTTCGGTTCCTTCGCTTTTCCTGCCCTTTTCCATCCGTGTTTTCCCCACGTGTGAGTTGTTGCAACGTCATGTGCATGTGTGTGTGTGAGTGAGTGTATGTGTTCATATATCGTCACTAAATTATGGTCAGTTCTGTGTTGTTGTTTATACGCGCTTCCAATGCGAATTATGATGTGTTTAGAGAAAGAAAAGAAGCGGCCTATCTCCCTCTTTCGTTCTGGGTTGCTTTAAACGCAACCGATTAACCTTCGTGTGCCACGTGTGTATGTTGCCGTAGCGGAGGAGGTGAGGACGTTTGCCGCCTCTGTGCTTTGCTCAGTCGCCTCACACTGTCCGCGCTGAACTCAGCCCCATCATCATCTTCATTATCGCAGCGATTGATATGTGAAGGTTTGCGTGTTGTGTTGGTGAGGTCGAGGTTGGGGTTTGTTGCAAAAAAAGCACCCTATGCTATGCTGAAGTTATGTAAAGGACATTGAAATGGAGGAGCGGCGAAACGCTGGGAGGCAATTATGCATACCGGCCAGTATGGTACAGCAGCGTTACGAGTAATGATCGTGCGGTGCGCTGTGTCTCTTTAACTTACCCGGCCTATTAGACCACATAAATCAGTGTGTGTCCGGCGAAAGGAAGCGGAGGAAAGGAGCAGGGTGATAATGGGTGGGTGGGTGAGGTTTTTATGGTTGCGTACTATTGATTTATTCACATCTTGAGGAAGTTGAGCTTGTTGATCGTGATTCGATGGATTGGGTAAGATTACTGGCAACGTTCTTTTGGGAAGTACTTTTTAGTGCAGTAGATCATTTTGATTTATTAGATGAAGCTTCCAGTAAGTTTGCTATTGGTGACTCTTTAATTCATTCCATAATGGTTCATACACGAACTTAATATACTTTGATTTCTTATTTTATTAAATCCATAAATACACACAGCGTAGTTCCTCAAATTCGAATACTCCAAGATGTTTGTGTAGATTGCAGAAACAAAAAGCAAAGCACCAAAAAAGTAGTATAAATTAATCATCGTATAGTTTATAGCTCAAACGGACCGAAAATAAACGTTTTTGAAGAAGAAATCAAACAGAATACTCGGAATAGGATTAACAAACTACTGTTAATCGATCAACTGTGAAGATCTTCGACTTCACACTACACAGAGACACACAAAGATACTTAGGAATCCATTTAAATTAAAGACATTCATAAAAATGAGATGCGCTAGACTTTACAAGCCCAGAAGATGCTTTTTCTAACTACAAATCATTCTATAATTAGACAACATTTAGTCCAGTGTCTTAAAGTTTGTCACACAATTTGTTGTCTCCCAACTAGTATTGGGAGATACGAATCGTTAACTGAATCTTCGAATCCCAATCCAAATCTTGGGATTCGAATTTTTGAAACCCAATCCCACTTTAGTTTGTAATAAGGGGAGGAGGAAGGAGAGGGTTCGATAGGAACAAATTATTAACCATTTCTTCAATTATTACTATATCAAAAATGTTGTTAAAAACGTATGTTCTATTGGAACGATTAGCGCGATTTTCATTTACCATTGGGATTTTCCATACAATTTCCAAGTAAATCAAATAAACCTGAATCTAATTGGATTGTAATTAAATCGAAATCAATCACAATCCAATTGCAATTGAATCGCAATATCAATCTCAATCTCGATGACAATCGCAATAGAATCTCATAAGGATCCCACAATCAAGCCCAATCTCAATGTTAATCTTAATCCCGATCAAAATCCCAATTTCAATAGCAATCTAATTCCAATTTTCAGGGGATCCGATCCGATGGAATCTTTTTTGGGACTGAATATTCGGAATCTTCCGAATGACGAATCGCTCAACACTACTCCTAACAGTTGCATGCTATAGATAGATTGATAAAACCACAATGAAGATCGATGGACCCCAGATCCATTGAGTATTATAAAATGTCAAATGCGCTCATTCATAGGCAAAGATCAAATTCTGCTTCAGTGAGTCATGTAGTACGGTTGAAACAGAAATGATAAAAAGATGTTGATTAGATCGATGGAAACTTTAAACACCAACTAGTATTTATGAATGAGCAAGATCGTTTAGTCACAGCCATGGTGCATGTAGGAATTCCAACAATTAGTTTATGAAATGGTATTCTGAACTAGTCGTCCAAAAACATACACAACGAATTGCAATAGATAGTATCAACAATACCAAAAAGGTATTATTCTTAAACGAATGAACCAACGGAAGTCTTAGCTTAGTCATATCACAACCGAAAGCTATGTCAATCAACAAACAACTTCAACATCCAACTCGAATGCAAGACATTTATCGTTTTTTTTTTTGCTTATCAGCTTCGTTTGCTGCAATTGTGTTAATGCCCTTCCCTATTTATGCTTCGCCAAACTAAACAAACCTTCACCTTGTTTAGAAAATTAACTACATTTCGTTCCGGGCGACTAGCGATCCATCTTGGCGATAAGAGGCTACAGCTGTTCAAGCGTGTAATAACACTGAACCCCCTCTCGCTCTCGTTAGCCTTCGACCCGATTGGGACGATCTTTTGTTCACGATCGAATCAGGCCATTCGAATCGATTCGGAATTGAACTAGCAGCACGCATGGCAAAACAAAGATTTGCGCCCGCCACCGTCGCCTAGCATCGGCCGAGTTAATGTCACTTGTGCTCTTTGTGTCACCATCGTAGAATGACATTGAACCACTTCCCTTCGTGTGCTGAGCTTGTTTTGCTGCTGCAGGCACATCGCTCGATCGATTGGGTTCAATTTCTAACCCCAACGTCAACTTCCTGGTTTCCTGGTGGCGTGTTTAGTGGACTTCTTGGGTAGAGTGCAACCAGTTCGCCTGGTGCATTAGTAATGGCGCTGCTGCTGCTGCTGCCTCTAGATTGTCCTACGGTTTGAAATTAATTTCCCGACTTGACATTTGCAGCTTGTCGAGCGAGAGAGAGAGAGGAGGAGAAGGAAGGACAAGGAAAAGGCAACGCGTGTTACGTAAAAAAGGTGTCTAAATTCCGTACCGGTCCGATGAGTTCCAGGTCCAGGTGTGTGTGTGTGTGTGTGTGTGTGTGTGTGTGTGCTTAGTACTTCCTACACACCGCGTCAGACACGCAACGACGATCATCGGGGCTAGTCGGTGACCGTTGTCTTGGAGAAACGACCGATCGATCTTTAATGGTGCAGTGTGATCGATGCTTCCCGCGTCACTATGTCTCTTCCAGTGTGTGTTTTGTGGCTCGAAACGGCCTTGCCCAAGACGGAGAAGCATTTCCGATACACAAAGAAGTACACACTTACGTATGGGGAAGGGGATTTGTTGGCCGTTTAACATACCGTTGTCACAAAGCGACGGATGGAAAGGAGGGGGCAGATGATGTGGTTTCCATACATTGTCATGGTCTGTGAATGAAATGTGATCGTGGATGTATAATTTACATGGTCGAAAAAGGAGCGAGGGAAACCTCCAACGGCTGTGTAATGGCACACTGCGGGGGGATGCATTTTGTCATTTTTTCCTTTGTCAAACGCATTTGCGAAGGTAAAGTTGTAGTGGAACAGCCGGAACAGAGTATTGCATTTTTGTTTATCAAAAAGTTATGTCGTTTTTATCTTCAGATTTATGATTGGAAGGCTTCAACAGACGTTATGAGGATTATTCTTATCAACAACAATCGCTGTTTATCAATGAAATGTGACGTAATCGATAGGATTGAGGTGCATCCTCTTACCTTATCGAATTCATCGGAAGACTTAACTAATCTATGCATACACATATGTCACAACTGGTGTCGTACGCAAGAAGCAATACGCTCGGAAGTGGATCAATTCTCCAAAATCAATGGGAAGCGGATCTAATTCGCTGAATGTCAAGCTGCAATTCGCTGAATGTCAAGCTTTTGCCTTTTCTATGTAATGTCAACATGATTCATTTAAATTTTATCACTCCACAGCCAACATGGTTTTAGGAGGATTTGAAATTGATCTCCAAACATTGACATAAGAAAGAGGGTGTTGCATACTAACAATCAATATTGTCAATGATCGCTCGCTCAAAAGCAATCCATTATACTTGGATGTGGAACTTATTGGACTTTCAATTCAATTCACACCTGTCTCATCGTGCGATGTTAGGGTTTTTTCGCCTGTAAAGCGGTGTCGATATTCTTTTTTCGGCTCAACAACCGTTGTCGGTCAAAGCCTGCCTCTACCACTACTTGTGAGCTTGGCTTTCAGTGACTTATTGATATCCCCCCCTTATCCCCCCATAGCAGGATAGACAGTTCTACGTATGGCGGCATGGTCCATTTGGGTCTTGAACCCATGACGGGCGTGTTGTTAAGTCGTACGAGTTGACGACTGTACTACGAAATCGGCTCGGTATTTTAATCCAGCAAATGATGACCGCGCATTATTTGCGTTTGATAATAATGGTGTAAAAATTTGACATATTTAGTTTTTTTTTTTTATTATCAAAGCAATATTTGAATGTTCACTCATCCAGCTCCAACCATCCAGACCGGGTGGTAGAATACAGAGCATTTTGACAAACCGCCTCTTGACGTGCGGGTTTTCTCGATAGCACGCGCGAAAGTCGCTATGTCAAATCCCATACATCTTCAAAATCAGTATAAAATAATGTTATGTTTTTGTGATATATTTAACGAAACAAGCGGCAAATACGAATAACAAAAATCAATTAATAATGAAATCATTTCACTTCGCTTAATTTAACAGATGGTACAAGCGGGATGTTTTGTACAGTGCGTTACAGGGTTTTCCAAGCCAATCTCCAAATGGGTACAGCATTATTCACCGCTTGCAAGATGTTTTTCAACAGCTGTCACGTGTTATATTTGCATCACATTAAAATTTAAAGTTCTTTCACATGACTTTCAACACATCACAAAGAACTGTCAAACTCAGTCCAGCTTGGGGTGTGTTGAAAATGATGCGAAAGAACTGAACAATGTTTGAGAAGCAAGTAGAATTACTTTAAACACATCAACTCGTATTCTATATTGGGTGAACAGAAATACAAATTAAGCAGGCTACATCGCAAAACGAATAGCAAACTCCTGTATCACAGAATTGCACAGTAAAAACATAATTACTTAGAAAACATTGTTGGTCCTATGGTTCTTGTTGATCTAACTGCAAGCTTAATTAAGCTAAATTTTGAAACTTTTCAACAATGTTATGATACACAATGATGATATGCTCCAAACAGACGATCAACACGCTTAAGATTGCTTCGTCGTGCAAACTTGTCAATTTTAACAAGTTGCCCCGTTTGGTTTGTTTTCTCAGTTCATCCATAAGACGTGGGCATGTGAATGAAAAAGAAAAATATTTACCCAGTTTAAAGGGCGAACAGCAGCTGGTGCACGGCGCTGATGCTGGTGGGCCCCCTTTTGTTGTGTGTCCCTTCGAGGCGAGGCGGTGTGTGATTTATTTCAGTTAATTGAAACGTATCCCTCAGCTGAACCGACCAGGCAAGCAACAAACCATCACTCGGGACACTTGGCCTGGCCAATTACTTGCTTCCGGTGGATGGACCGAGCCTTCGACCACCACTCTCTGGGTCATTCAACCATCCGAAGGGCTATGATGAACACGGTGACGAGTAGTGCACTGCTACCGATCGTAGTGCTGACGATGATGACGACAACGGCAGTTTGCTGAGGTTACTCCTCAAAACGTTCACCGGACAAATGTTTGACACAGAAAAAATATCATCCGTCAATCCGCCGCTTGGAAGGAGAGTTGGAGAGTTCCATTAGCTCGCGGTGTCAGATTCGCTTTCGTCAGATTATCGTGTTGCGCTGTTGCGTCACACGGATTTACGGTGAGATGAGGAGTTGGCGTTGCCCTTTTTTCCCCACCTTTTGTTTGCTCTGGCATGCGCGTTGAAGCGTGATGGCAGAATAACCATCGCCGTGGTTACTGCGACGATAAAGTGCGTTCTGCTTGAGATAAGATCGCGCGTCTGCTTGCATTGAAGCAGCGTTTATTGAAACCCGGCACACGGCAAATCTATTAGATCAGGCACTAAAATAGGGATGATGATTTGCTGCCATTCTATTTAAGGCAAACAAAGGTGAAACATAAAATGCGAAATCTTAAGAGTAATAATATTCTAGGCACGTCTTTGTCTATTTGAAGTTAAACGGTAATAAAATAATGATCTTCCAATTGCTTTTCCAATAAGATGGCATGAAAATCATTTGAAGCCATATGTTTTGTTTTCTTTTTTTTAATAAAAACTAACCTTAGAGTTCAAGCGTTTGGTTTTACTTCTAATTTCAAAAATATTTATGGAAATTCTAGATTTGATTTGTGTTCTTTTTTAATGTTTGGTTCTCGTATTATTACACTTTTCATGAGTAGTCTTTCTTTTCGCTTGTTTCGATTGGTCTTTATGTTCTGTTTTACTTATTTAATGATTTTTTATATTTATTTTCTTCTGTTTTAATTTCAGTTTTGTTTTGTTTTGAATGCAGTTCTTCAGTTGATTTGAATTTTTTTTTGACAAATTTCATTTTTCAAATTTATATAAACCGTGTTTATTTGAACAACATTTATTCTTCTTCAAAATAGGAAGAAAAAACTTTCTTCTCTTTCTTGTTAGTAAAAACAAAGGCTTACCATTCTTCTAGGGCTTGCACTTTCGCCATTAAACCACTTCAATCCATCTTCAATCCATCTGTATAGTAGCCTTTGCCATTCTCACGCGAAAAAGGCAAAATAAAAGTAAACCGGCTCGGCAAAACGTGTGGCCACATGTATCAACGACGGGCGAACGGGAGCGTGTTCTGCCCGAAGGAAAGCGTGGACACCATTCCCCGTCATGTGTGCCAGTTCTCATGGAAAGCAACCATCCATCCGATCCATCAATCGATTGGTTGGACCCAAAACCGGGGTAAAGCACGCACTCGGATCGGCGCCAATGGAGTGAAGTCCGATGGTTGTTACGCTTTATTTGTTCCGCTTTTTTCACACAAGATTTCGTCGACCATAGAAGCATAGAGTGCCAGCATTCCGATCCTATGAGCTCGCCCGCTCGGTAAGTGAGTCATGTGGATGGGATCTTTTTCCCCCGGGTCGTTCAAGCGGATGGCATTCGTGGAAACGAACACCGTCCAGTGCATCCAGAAGACGTAAATCAGAAGGCAGATAATTAGCTAATTGTTGTCACTTAGCACGGCTTAGCACGGGCCACCGAGTGGGCGCGCTTTGTCAGTCGGTGCGAATTAGTAAGGAATTTAGCATTTCGCGTCGAGTGCAGACAGGGCACAGCAGCAAAGCAGCAAAGAACGAGCGGAAGTGAAGCGCACAGTGCGCATATTCAATCAAGCTTAATAATTACAAGGAAGTAAAACTGATTGTTTGTTTGTGCTTTGTGTCTGAGTGTAAGAATAATGGGACATAAAAACATAGAACTGTATTGATTTAAACGATCATTTTACAGCTCTTTCTCGGCGATGAATGCGTCTGAAAATTGACGACTTCATACAACTCTTTAGTAAGACATAACAAAGCAATATTGTTGACGTGAGGCGGTACTAAAGCAATTAAAATTACTCACTATTTTTGCTCAATAATTTCGATCGAGATGGGAAAATTCCAAACAAACGTGTAGTTCCTTCTGAGTCATTCGCATCAATTCGTTCCGAAACTGATGGATGCACCACCAAGCGCATCAGTTCTTGGTAATTATTTATTAGTTGCACCAACCACAATTAGCTGGCTGGTTGGCTGGCTGCTGGGGCGGTAATGTGAAAACATTAATTAAAATGTAGCTCCCGCCACCGAGTTGACAGACGGACGGACGGACACAGACCAACTCGGAAATGCATTGCAATGCAAATCGTACCAACAAACACAAGGGGGGGACAGGGGGAAGGCGGTTGACCGTCACAACTATAATCGGCCTTGACGGTGTGTGGCTATTTCTTGTCTGCGTGTGGTGCGGTGTGATGATCGACAAGTTTAAATGGTTTGTCAAGTTGTTGCCATTGCCGTGACGCAATTGGAGTCTTTTATATGCGTAATTTAGCCACGTGTAATTGCAATTGTACGTGGCATCCATTATGTCTTTTGTAAAGCGTTTTAATGCATTTATAAGCGTTGATTTATTGTGTTTGTTAACAACTCTTGTTTTATACTGTATGGTTCAACTTGAACTGGGGTTTTAATATTGTTCATTGATTTAATGTTTTAATTCCTTTTCGTGTTTTTGTTGAGTTTTGTATTTTATTCTTCTATTTTTATGTTTTGACTATTTTACTAAATTTATAGTTTAAGCTTCATTTTAACTTTAAATCCCTTTTTGTACTTCATACTTTCATTTTAAATCTATTATATGGTTGTTTTCTAATTTTAATTATCTTTATTGAATCATTGTTTTATTACGTATTCGTTTTTGTTATTACACTTTGCTATGTTTTTGCAATTTTTAATTCTACCTTTAAACTTTGTCGATTTATATTTACTTTGAATTATTTACTATATAAACTTTGTATTTTAATACTAATTCAGTTCGTATGGTTTAAGTGTTGTTCTAATTAACTTTTTGTTTTCGTTTGCTGTTTTTCATCAAGTTTTATTTTGATTTTTACTTGAAAGATCGATCATTACAATCAATTATGAAGATCCCATTGTACAGCGATCAAGCGATTTTAATTCCCCTTTTTCAACAGTTTGCCAACCCAATCAATCAGATCCCGAACGTCGTTTGAAACCCCGCCCGTAATCCGTAGCCCTCATAATATTGTATCAAAACGATCAGTAACGTGATCATTAAATCGCTGCCGAAAGCGTAGATCGACATTAAAATAATGTACTTCTCCATTCGTTTGCGATTCTCCCCAAGTTTCGATCATTCAGCGCGAATGGCCCCAACCCTTGACAGACTCGAGGACTCTCGATCCTCGACGCGGGGGGGGGGGGGGGTGAGGGGCGGGACCCTGCGCTTGAGTTGATGAAAGTGCAGTGCTTCTGCAGTGAAAACACACACACACACACGCTTGTTTTCCGCGCCCACCGGCTCTCCATCGCCCACAAGTACGCGGTGTGGCGAAGGGGATTGAAATGATGCTGCTCTGCTTCTTCGGGCAAACCCGTCAGCATCCAATCGGCGGGCAAATTTTCCTTTTTTTCTGCTCTCGAGACTCCACTTACGTCATAAGCCATGTTGTTTTTCGCTTCCTTCATCTCGCTCTTTCCTCCATCTGTGCCCTGCACAGGTCCCACACCACACGGTCGAGTTATTTACACGGAATCGGAATCAATTTTCATTTTTCACCCTCCCTCTCCCAATGCAATCCCTTGCTATCATCGTTCTATTTGGATGATGGTCGGGGTTCTGTTCAATGGAGTGTGCCGAAAAACATGTGTGTGTGTGTGTGTGGGTATATAAATGGATGCATGCATCAATATCATCATCTGCGCCATCTTCTGTCAAACATTCGACGGGTTGTGTTGTTTGCACTTTAGAAGAATCGTAGGGAAACGGGTGTGGGGTAGGTAGTAAAGGGATCCGTTTCCTTCCCCACGGTCACATGTTGTTTCGTTTGACCCACGGGGTGTGACCTAGATGACGTTATTAAAGTTTGGAAGTCGATTGTTTATTTTTCGCCGCAAAAACAGACCATTCGGTTGCGCTCGCTTTGCTAATGTTTTTTTGATTTTTTTTCACTAACAGCATGTGAAATTATTTTAGGAATTCGGTACAGTTGAGGTTTATTCACCAATTAAATGTATGAGTTTTATAAATAAAAAATATAATAATAAATATTAAAAAAAACTTACAAATTAAATATGTTAAGAGAACTCTTAGAGAAAAACTGAACAAACAAATGAAACACATGAAGAATAAAATATGGTAAAAAGAATAATAAATTGAATTAGTCAGTTAGAGAGTCAGTTAGAATTGAATTGAACAATCCAGTAAACTCAAAAGAAAAACTGGACTAAACAGAATTAAAAAAAAGCGCTTACTTTTATGTAATATATAACATTCATAGGGAACGAGAAGCATAAAATGAAATAATACTCACACTTACACAAAAAGGACGGTACACTTGCCCAGGTCCAGACTAGTGATGGGTAAAGTTGGCAAAAATCCGGAGTCGACTCCGATCCGACTCCGATAAATTTGGAATCGACTCCGGAAGGTACGACCGCCCTACTTTATCCGGAGTCGTTCGGTATTGTTCGGAACGGCTAGGAGTCGTTCGGAGTGATTCGGAGTCGGCGTCGTTTGGGGTCGTCCGGACTCGTCCGGAATCGTTTTGAGTTGGCCGGAGTCGTCTGGAGTCGTTTAGAGTCGTTCGGAGTCGATCGGAATCGTTCGGAGTCATCCGGAGTAGGCCTTCGACAGTAAAGCCATGTATATGAAGTGCACACGCAAAGTAACAAAAAAAACACAATTAAAGAAAATGTCTGATCATAAGCATATTAAAGCACACGGCTTCACGGTCGGAGTCAATCCGACCAACTCTGATTCCTGTCGACTCCGTTCGACTCTAGACGACTCCGAATGACCCCGACTCCGATCGATTCTAGCCGACTCCTGACAACTCCGGACGACTCAGACGACTCTGAACGACTCTGAACGACTCCGAACGACTCCGATCGACTCCGACTCCATGGATAAAGGGAAAGGGAAACTGATCCCAAGGCAGCCTTCGACAGAGTATCGATAGACTAGGCCTCCCATCTAGTACCTGATTAGTAGTTCAGTGAAAAGAGTTCTCATGAACTCACTAATACATCGGGACTCCCACAAGGAAGCAATCTATCTATGTCCCATGGCACTTTACTATTTCTACTCTATGTGAACGATATCTCATATGTGCTACCCCATGGCAGCGTTTTAATGTACCCTGATGACCTTAATAATCTTCTCCCAGTAAGTAGTGATAGAAGCTGTGATATTTTACTACAACTTTTGGGATTTGTTTGGTGTGCCAGTGTACTAGTAACTTCAAAGACATTTGTGTCACTGCTGTAGAAACGGGCTTTCAATACAACGTGTCACTAAGATTCGTGATCTAGGTGTAATACTGGACGACAAATCATCAATGCGGAGCCACTGCGATGGTAAAATAATTACAGTCAATAAGGCTTTTGGATCGGTACGTGAAATGACGAGTGAATTTAATGATTCTTTGTATATTAAAATGATATTTGTCAGTCACGTTCGTTCTATATTAGAGTTCTCTTCTGTAGTGTGCCCTTATGCGGATCGCTAGATAAAACGAATTGAAAAAGTACGAAACAAATATGCTAAACATAAAATTTCTAAGATGACTAAACAGTTCTGAGATTCCCTATAGATCCAGATGCTTTCTACTAGGTTTAGAAAACTTAGAAAATTGTCGGGAAAAGGCAAAAGCGATTTTCTTGAGCAAAATGTTAAATGGTACAATACCGGATGCGCCAAGACTTCTTAATAAAATAAATATTCACGTTCCGATATCTAGTTCAAGATATACAGGGTTTTTCGGGGGGTTCTCATGGTTGTTGGACTCTTTATTAATTCTTTCTGCTATGACACGCAGTTTCAATTTATAATACGATAATTTTGATTTTACGATTGTATTTTATATCTGTCTCTTGTTTAGCCTAATGCAGCAGACAAGAATAATGATAACAAATAAACGACAACAATAAAATAAGGCACTCTAATTGAAAAACTAAACAAACACTATCGCAAGATATCAAAATAGTTCAATAAACGAAGAAAAAATATTCAAATATCAAAATGAAATAACCACACACAGTTGCTAATGCTTCTTTTCCTCTCTTTTCCGCTCCTCTTGAACTCTCACCCGACAGGGCTGGGGCTGTGGCTACCGTACGCTGCAATCGATCTGCTCGTGGATCATCGCCAACGGCCCACCAAAGACGGCCTCGTCCGGCGAGGTGCCGAACATTCCCACCATCCAGCAGACGCTGGTCGAGATCAAGGACAAGCCGGAACGATTTTTCGGGTCGCGCGAATGGATCGGCACACTGGAGGCGATCTACGTCATCGACACGCTGTACGACGTGTCCTGCAAGGTGCTGCACATCGCGCGCAGCGACAGCATCGCCAAGCATGCGGACACACTGCGCGACTACTTCGAGCAGTACGGTGGGTTGATCATGATGGGGGGCGATATGGATGCGGCCTCGAAGGGTATCGCCGGCATCCACGTGAGCGTCGACCAGGACGTGTATCTGCTCGTGGTCGATCCGCACTTTGTCGGGCGCATCAAGACGAAGGAGGAACTGTACACGAAGGAGTACGTCAAGTGGCAGAAGGTGGAAGACTTTGTCGACAGTTCGTTCTACAACCTGTGCCTGCCGATGCTGAAGAGCCGTGAGCTGGCGGCGTAAGAGTGGTAATCGTATGGTAACGCTTTCATCATATCATCGTGGTGGTGTGCGAGGACAGAACAACGCATTGTACGAGGTATCAGAGGACAAAACAGGTAGTCTGGGTTCTGGGACAGCAGAGCTTCCTATTCCCCGTTTTTTTTGACAATAGCGTTTTCTAACGATGGAAGTGAGTCCACATCAAGATCATCAAGAACGGTTGTTGGTGTTGGAAGTTTAGAACGCATTGTACGAGGTATCAGAGGACAAAACAGGTAGTCTGGGGTCTGGGACAGCAAAGCTTCCTATTCCCCGTTTTTTTTGACAATAGCGTTTTCTAACGATGGAAGTGAGTCCACATCAAGATGATCAAGAACAGTTGTTGGTGTTGGAAGTTTCTTTTTATCCCGTCCCTTATTGGCCATTTTAATCTGGCTTGCGACCCAGGTGACGAACGTTTATTTATTAGTGAATTAAGCAAAATCCACTCCCCTGCCTATATCTTTATATATATATGTATCCAAGCATATTACAAAAAAAAAGAAAATTAGTCCAAATCTAATCTGCGCCATTAGTGGCACAGGTGATCGCGCGTGAACGTTTTCTCCCTACAAGGGAGAAGCTCTACGCCAGCAGTAAGCAAAGAATAATAATTAGTATAAGAATGCGTATTTCTTTTCTATCTCTTCTATCGTATCGTAGCATGTAATCGTGTTTAGGAAAAAGGAAATGATGTGTGTAGCACAAACGATGAACCAAAAGTAAAAAAGGTTTTATGTTATCAACACAGTTAGTAATTCTGTTTTTAACCAGGCATTGAAACGTTTCAAGAGAACACAAAAAGCATACGAATTTATTAAATTGAACCCTTTTTATCTTAATCGGTGTGGCTTATTGGTAAAAATTTAATGAAAAGATACCAAATCCCCCTTGGCAAAAACTATCCTTCAAAGGGACCAAAAAACGACAACACGCAAGAGACGATGCAATTAAGAGAAATTATGTACGTACGCATGATTGGTATGTCTCAAAACAAAGGTGTAGAATCAACATACATAACGTATCAAATTCATCTCACAAACTCGTCGACGTTTGCCATAAATTAGGTGTTACAATTCGGTAGTGAAAACATAAGAACGAAAAACAAAAGAAACGTACAATTAGTGTTTAAAAAAAAAAACAAAAACGGAAGTATCAAAACAGCTCATACAAATAATTCGCAAAGTTCCCAAACATAGGCGATGAGAACCAAACAACAGTAGTAAATGCAGCAAATCACCACCAAACACTGCCCCACACACACACACACACACACACACACACACACACAAGCTGTTGTATTCGAATGGAAAACTTAAAAGAAGGAAACCGAAAAAGAAAAAAATAACAAATTTTTTGTCTAAAAAACAAACAGTAAAAGAATTTAATTTAAATAGCAAACAAAAAACCCGAAAGAGGCATACACACACATGGATGTGAAGTTGGTGTAGTTAACCATTTTCTCTAGCGTAGTTGAAATTGTTTGGTGTGCGTCATGTTACAGAAAGATGTGTAAAACTATTTTATTTTAACTGTATGTAGAACATCTAACACACACACAAAGAGAACGATGTAGACAAATATGTTAAAGATATTTTTGTTGTTATGTATTTATAGCGCGCGTTAGGTAGGTTCGCGTTCCGTGCCCGTTCAATGGGAGGGCGGAAACGGACGATGAAGAAAGATGAAGATCGCAAAAGAAGAAATAAATATTTACCGTAAATAACGTAATTTTGTGTTTTAATATAAAAAAAGGATGTAATAAAACAAAAGATAAAATCAGGTAAGAACAAAAAAAAACAAATACAAAAAGCTACAAACTACAATAGGAAAGTACAGAGTGAAACAGACACGTTTGTTGTTATTTTATTTCTGGCATGGTGTAGGGGGAGTTTTATTTTCCATCGTTAACCAGGGGAAGGGAAGTGTATGTATAAAGTTTTCAGTTTTTAAAAGGGGTATGCGCATCATATGAGGAGAAGGATGTGTTTTTTGTGTATGTTTTCTATCTTTCTTCTTCCTATTTTCAAATATTGTTGTTTTCTTTTGACACCGTTGTTGTTAACATGCTGTTATCTAGATTTTTATGCACTTGTTTGTTGTTGTTCAAACTTTGCTAAACATCTTTGCTTGATAATTGTTTTCATATTATTTTTTTGTTGCTTTTTGTTATGGCTTCTTACACATTAGTTTGCATTTTGCTCTGCACGCACTTGGGTGTTTATTGCAATCGATGCCATCTTTCGTTCGCCTCCTGCCCATTTTTCACTTTATCTTCTCGTTTACTTTCGGTTCATTTCTTGTTTTGTTCTTTGCCTCTTTCGCCATTTCCAGCTGCATACAATTTTGTTGTTGCTTTTGCTAATCCAATATGATCCCGAACAACGCTGATATTAGTAGTTAGACGGACGATAAACTACACAATGCTTTCTAAACTGTAACAATGTGTGTGAATGAGTTTGCCTTTGAATGGGAAAAAGAGGTTCGGTTTTTAGGGAAACGGAACGGGGGCGACACCACTGGTGCCAAGTGACGGAGCACTATACACCCTAACCTAACCCGGAAGAGATGCTTGCTTGGTGTGTCTAGTTGCTGCTGCAGTAAGTTATGCTTTATAATGTTTGCTTTTGTTTTAATTAGCTTTAACTCGTAAGAATTCTGTACTTTTAGGTTTAAGTTTTTACTTTACTTTTCCCTTTATCTTTACTCCTCCGACTAATTGGTATGCTAGTAATGCGCGATGGACCTGTTTTGCGTTGCAGCTTCTTTTGTTTCTTCTTCTGGTTTGTTTTTTTTTTTGTTTGTTTGTTTTTGCTTATTGTAATTCGTAATTCGTCTTCGTCGATAACAAGCGCTTTTGTAGTTGTGTTGTTTCACCGTTAAGATTCATGTTTCATATAGTAATGTGTGTTATATGTTTGTTTTGTTGCTTTTACTTTTTGCGTCGTATTATCATCCTCATTATTATTAATTATTATTCGCACCCATTCGAACCGATCCGGTTCGGCAACCTAGGGTGGACCAACATATAAGTATAGGCTCGTGTTTTTCTATAGTATTAGTTACTGTGTGTATAATATAACTTTACATCTTTTTTCTACGCACGACTTTAACAGTGAACGATGTTTGCTTTTGCTTTGCTTACCCGTGCGCGCGTCTGTGTGTTGTTTAGGTGACTTTTATGTTTTGTGTGCATGTTGTATCATCTTTGCAGGACGAGAGTTAAAAAATCGAATTAGCTGCTGTTGTACATTCTGTGTGTGTATTTTTTGTTTATGCGGAAAACCTTCCTTTTTCCTGTTTTTGTATGTCTCTCTTCTTCGCTGCACCGTCGCTTAACAACAGTAGAAAATATTGTTCATTGTTAACATGCACGATTTCTCCTCCTTGCTTTTGTATCGTTTTATACTAATAAATTACTGGCGCAATTGTTTATTTCTTTTTCCAATCAGATCTTAGAAAATGTTTGCAACGTTTTAGTTTTTAGTTTTTTTCTCTTCTTTTATAACGTTACCATTCGTTAGTTAGGTGTGATAACTTTTATTCGATTACTTTGCATTTGCTTTATACTTGCCATTACCTTCTAACCTGCCTCCCTCGTCTCTAGACCCGGACAGAATAATGTTTTTTGTTTGTTTGTGAGCAGTTTTGGGGAGGAGTGTTTGCTATCATGAACATGTTTTCGCATGTTTTCTGCTCCTCGTATTCCCTTCTCGTTTGAGGAGTACCGGTTCTGTTCATTCCACTTCATTTGCATCCTTCTCGTTCTCATGCAAGTAGTAATTGTTTTTATTTGTATTGAAAGATTCTCGCTATGTTATGTTTTTTGTGCATATCACATTGTTTTGTTTTTCTTTTACAGTTTTTTTGCTATCCTCCCTTTCACCTTGCTATAACAACATTACACTAAAACTGAGAATTTCAACATCACCATGTTTGGGTTCTTTGTATTTATATACTCTTTTGTTCATGCCGCGTTGTTTTGAACTGGTTGCTTGCGTGCTTGGAAAAACGCCTTCGCTTCGCGGTTTGTTTAACGCGAACATACTACTACATCATGGTGCGATTGTAGCGGGAAAGAGGTTTTACAGTGATGAGAAACAACAAATAAACAATAAACACAAAACACAGTTAATAGCCTACAACACTAATGAAGATTCAAACATTCATTCTATACGTTAACGGAAAAGAAGAGGCCTCTATTGACGAAATAGACCACCAACAGAGCATAAGTGAGTGAAATTGAGGAGATTATTATAGGGTAAAGGCAGAGGAAAGCAATCATGGGACGGGATTCCCGGTTTCCATTTTAAATACTCTACGAAACTGACCAATGCCTTCCGCTACTATTACACGGCATAGCGCGTATGCTGGGGTATGCTTTTGGAGCTAGAGGTTGTCCGTCCGACTGGACAAGGATTCAGTTTCACCTATCAAACAATCTGTAGAGCTCACCTATAAATGCGGCATGCTTTATATCTCTGCATTATATTACCAAAAAACCGTACTTTACTGGCAGCGATTAGTAAATGATAGAGAATTGTTACGCATGTTGCTTACCACCTAAAAATGTCGCATCGACCGCCTGCTTGCCTTTTCGCTCTAATCTGCACTGTTTGAACATTTGCTTGTGTTTAAGATGTTGTGTATAATATGTATATTGTATAGTATATATATAGATGTAGATATATATATCTTTATATCTGAAGTTTCTGCTTACGTGCTAGTGCTACCATCGTTGGTGGTGGTGCTGGTGGTGTTATGTTCATTCGATTGCTATCTTTTGCTATCCCGTTTCTCCAGCGTTAACCTATGCAGCAGCGGCGTGGTGTAGATCCACGATTCACCGATACCCTTGAAGTACTGTAAAAACGATAATCCGAGATCAATATACGCACGCTTGACACATTCAATTACGCCACTTACCTTCGTGTCCCATTCACCGAACGTTTCCTTCCGCTCTTTGGCTTCTTCGCGTTGCTTTTGCTCTACCTGGAACTTTGCATTCGTTGCCTTTTCGATGTCGTTCGCCCTGGGGAGCGGGGAAAGAAAATCGGTTGAAAAGGTTGCGTTTATAAGCAACAAATCTTATTTATGCCGCTGTAACTTACTTTAGACCGGCCGTCACTTCGCGCCACACTTTGCGCGATTCGTTCTCGTCCTGTTCGGCGACCGGGCGCACCTTCTTCTTGAAGATCGGTATGCTGTTCACGTCGACGAACGTTTCAAACTTGGAGGGTTTGCTGCCATCGTTGTATTTGTACTCCATTAGGCCGCTCCATTCGCCGCTGATACTGATGAACGATTTCTTGTCGTTCGGTCCGTAGATCTGCGCGTGTGTGTGTGTGTAACGACAGGTAGGTTAGATTTAGCAATTCGGCAAACTATAACCTCTCGCCTCTTACCTCGCCCTGTATTCGATTCTTCTTGCCACCGTAGAACGGTTTTGTAATGAAGTCGATGTCGGCCCGGTAGCCCGTCTGGGGACAGGTGATGGTAACCGTGCCGCCGAGCTCAATCCACGGTATTGTTAGGATCGATCTGAAACGTAAACGCTCTTGTCAATGACTGTGTTGCAACTGAAAAAAGTGCCTCGCGAGATGTTCGTGTTCGCATGCTTACCGTCCATAACCATTAGGAAATGTGACGATATACTCCTCGTTGAGATCACACAGCGTTACCGTGCCCTGGCCAATGTTGTGCACACCGATCGAGAGGCCGAGAAACTTGGACTTTGTCCACACGTGCGCCGAAAAGCTGATCTTTTTGTTGTAATGCTCAGCATAGAACGCTGATACTGTAACGGAAGGAAGCAAATGGCATACAGTCAAAGAAGATGTTGTAACTTTTAGACAGGAAATTGCTGCGTACTTGGAGGATGATGCGAGACCTGCTCGGCAATAAAGGTTAGTTGATCCCTGCGGCACCATGGTACCGGTCCATCCTTAACCTCCACGTTTGTCGCTTCGTCACCGGTTGCTAAAACGAAAAAAAAAAAATCAAATAACTATACTCTTCGACCACTTTTCCATTCGCCCGCACGGCCTAGCACTTACGCAGCTCCGGAATATCCCAGTGGCACTGGAAAATTTCGCCCAGGATCGGATTGTACGGCTTTTTCGCGACGGAACTTTTGCGCCCCGCATGGTACGCGCTCAGGTACCACCGCACCACCTGGATCATGCGTTCGCGCGGCTCCTTCAGGTCCGCTATCCGCAGGAACAGATCCGGATGAGCGAAGTAGTCGGCGTACATCTCCAGCAGCGACCGCCGCTCGAGGATGAACGTCGGCAGCACGACCTTCGTCAGGTCCATGCCGATCTTCACCTGCGACAGCAGATGGGTCACGACCGAACCGTGCGACTCCATCGACAGATCGTTGTCCGACTCGTCTTCATATAAGGCATCGTAGTCGAGGCTGCCATCGGTCCGGATCGGTAGGGCTTTCGAGTCGTACGAGCGGCGCGGCACACCGGACCCGGATACGGCGGCAGGCAGGCCTGCCTCGTGCAGTGTGGGGCGTGTCGCAACACCATCGGCACCGACCAATAGGGGGGCCACGACTCCACTCTGGCCCGCCGATATGGTGTCCTGCTTTTTGAGCGAGTTGCTTGTGCTGTCCTCGGCCGATGCATACTGTTCCTCTCCCGACAGGCGGCCCGTGTGCTCGGAAAGCGTGCGTGTGTTGCTGAAAGGGGATAGAGAGAGAGAGCGAGAGGGGCATGGAATAAAAGATTAGTGTTAGAGGAATAATATTTTAATGAAATAAGCTCCTAATTTGATGCTAAATAGGACATTTAATTTATGTTCATAAGAATTTATGACAAAAATTACATATGTCAGACAATGTGGGATTTTTTTTACAAGAAATTAAATATACTTAGATGTTTGCTAGTTTATTTGGACTGGTTACAGGGCTGCTTAACGCAATTCCCAGAAGTCCATTCAATTCAAGTGACACATTCAGAGAAACAATTCCTGAACCCTTATTGGTACTGAAACTGATGTTAAACCTCTAACCGTCTTGGCATTGATCCTGAATTCAGGCCGGCCCTGGAACTGATGTGTAACCTAAATCCATCCGGGAACTGACATTGAACTCATATCGATCCTGAGTTGATACTAAACTCATACGGTCCTGGAACTCATACCAAATCCATGATCGGATCTGGAACTAATTTTGAATTCATAACGGTCCTGGAACTGATGCGGAACTACCAGTCCTGGAACTGATACCGAATTCATACCAAATACTGGACCCATATTATTCCTGAAACTGAAATTGACCCCATACCAGTCTTGATACTGATACCGAGCCCATAAATATCTTGGAACTTAAACCAAATCCATAATGATCTGGAACTGATTTTGAACTCATAACCATCTTAGGTTCCGATCCTCGAAACTGATCCCGAATCCACACCAGATACTGGACCCATATTGATCTTGAAAGTGAAATTAACCCCATACCAGCCTTGTTACTGATGCCGAGCCTATAAAGGTCTTCGAACTGATATCGAACTCATACCAGATGCTAAAGATGCTGTTCTTATACCTGTTCCGATAACGGAACTAATCGATCCTGGAGCCGATCGACGCTAAATCTCGACAGTGATAGTGTAGTGATTTCCATGCGAATTTCGTTCCAGAATTAATAAGTATGTTTCGTTCCAAACAACAGACAATTCAACCGAAAGTTCGTATAAATTTGGGAAATAGGTTTTTTGCACCTACTTGTGCTTGAACAAAACAGCGTTAGATTTTGCTGTGCATTGATTAGATTACCAAATAATATGTATTAATGTGTAGGGAAGTACCCCGATGGAGTGGCCCAGTGATTTATTCGAAAGACACGATGGCTCCAACAACCGTACCATCCCTTTCATAGCAAGTATGCCTGCCAAATAAGCCATATCTGCTTCTATGGAAGTACATCGATTGATCTACACGTTTTCATTCCGAGAAGAATTTAGTTCCGATCTGAAAAAAATGCAGATTGCCCAACAGCAGCCTAGAAATGAAGCGTGGCAATTAAGGGTATAGAATTTTAGTTCAACTTATGAAGCGTTAATGCTTTTTTTAGTACAATTTTAAATCCTTCTTATATGAAATCACAGTTCATTTTTTTTTATTTTTGTCCTTGTCAGTCCATTGATGGTATTAAATTTCAAGGTCTGAATTATTCATAGGACTTTTTTATGTGCTCAAGCATCATCGCTCAGCACGAACGTTGAAAGCTCACTTGAACACAACACAAACGAAAACGTTAAGCGAATGGGCCCATTTAATTCATTATTTCGTACCAAACAGACCTCTCTCGATGGCGCGTATGAATTGCCAATCATCCTTTTGCGATAAATTATAATCCGCTTGTATTGCATTTGTATTGGGCCACTCGTGTGCCCCCCCCCCCCTACACACACACACGCACATCCGATAATTGACCACGGGATCGGCAACATAAATATTCGCCCAGTACGCCGCCATCCATCGTCCAGGCGCAGCAAGCACCCACCGCGTGTTTCGGGCAGCGCCACTGCGGACAGCAAACGGGCGCGCAAGACCCACGTGAGCAAGCAAAAAGGAAATAAAATAAATTTCAATCTGCAATCTGCTGGCGGTGTGCTGAACCGTCCGCGGCGATGAATGGGGAGAAAATACATAATGCGCAAAACAAATAGAAATTCCTGGGGGGTGATTTTTTGTTTTGTTTTGCCTTTTCCCCCTTCCTGCTGCCCCGCATTTGCGCCCGTCCAACTGGTGAAGGATTTTGGGACGACGGACGGAAGGACACACCGTCGTACCGTGCCGGGTTTAGCAAGCATAAGTTAGGTAACGTTTACTAAGCGCAGAACAAAAAAAAATGGAGAAAGCAAAGCGAAATCACAAAAAAGCTCACGTAACAGCAGCAGCAGCAGCTGGGAAGGAAAAGTTGTGAAAATAAAAATGACCGTTCTAACAAACCGTCAAACTCTGTACAAGAAAAAAAAACATTGAAACATACTACACGGAAGCAGTTCCTCTTCAGAGAGTGCAACAAGAACAAACAAACCCCTCGGGGACTCAGCAAGAAGGAAAAAGGAGGACGCAAATCCGAAAGGTGGCAGCACCGGGTACGCTGTACGTGTACGGGTTTTGCAAACACCGAACAGGCAAATGGCAGTGACGTGCCTATTCTGTACGCAGCAGTGTAAGCATGATGGTAAAGTGCGATGGTGTAATGTACCTGAATCGTAGAAAGTAAAGCAAATCGATAACCACTACCGTTGCTTTTGGGTGCACGAAACGAGCAAGAGCGAAAGATGGGACGTGATTAGTAGTGTAAGGCATATGGTGGAAGTTTTGGAGAGGCTTTCCCGAGGGGGTGGAATAACGGCATGTCTTTGCATGGTGAACACAGGCAAACACACACACACCAAATGCTAGATTCCGAGCAATGAGTATAAACTGCAATCCGTAGAGTTAAGGATAAGTGGTCGCCATCAGGTCGTAAGGTAAACCTGGGAGCCCGTAACGTATCTGCAGAGAGTGGGCCCGACTGCCGGTACCATCCTGCGTGTGTCGTTAACCCGTACCTGGTACACACTCGCATACAGAAAGACCCGACCGGCTTCTTTAATGGTTGGTCGTTTTTTTCCCCGATGCTTAACAATATGTTATTTTGTTTATATCGATCTACCTATTAGATGGCATGTTTTTGCGCATCCATGGCCATGGGGCGGTGAGGTTTAGTTTATGTGTTATTGAAAGAGGGACATAAAAGTTGGATCGATCATATATTTAGAGAAATATGATGATCCTTTTTTCTTGCAAAATAGTAGAAACGAACTATCTCTCTCTCGACCGTGTTTAGATTGGTGCGTGTTTACGAGGTAAGACGATCCATAGAGAGTAATTGCTAAGAGCGAAGCTCTATTCAAGAACCATTTAGCTATCATTTATTTAAACGAATCGTCAGTATTATATGCCCTTTTGCACAATAATGTAATACACTTAGATACCTTCGCAGAACTGCTAACACATTAATCACTTTCCGGGCGCCATCATTGACTAAATGACGTTACAGTGTGATGATGATAGTAATGTATCTACCGCGTGGAGAAGACATCGCCACTTCCAGTAGTAATTTTTGGCCATTTTTTTCGGTACATCGTTACAAGAGCTCATTAACCTCTTTGCCTGCTACTTGTGTCTACTGTGCCCGTTGGATGGGTTTGCTATTAATAAACATATAATGGTAACAGTTCATGATCTTGGCCATTAACGACACAGATGCTGTTATGTATGTACCGTGTAAACTCAATATCACTTTGTAGGACCGTCTTTGCCACTATCGGCGTTGACGTCTTCAGCAGCAGTTAACAGAGTGAGTTACATAGACATAGGGCAACAAGAGACTTGCTGGCACCTACTACAATGATGTTCTTGTATTAGGCGTAACGTCCTTCGCGGACATACCGGCCTATAGCCTATACAGGCATTTGAGAATTAATTCATTACCACGCAGCCGAATAATTAATCTTTGCAACGGGAGGGCGGTCCATACTAGATTTGAACCCATGACGGGCATGATATTAAGTCGTTCGAGTTGACGACTGTACCACGGGACCGACCCAATGAGTTGAATGCTGCAAGTGACAATATGCATTCAAATCAGCACTAATAGTTTATTTGAATTTTTTAATTACACACTCTTTCTGGATTCAACTCACTCACTAACTATTTCGACTAGTGACTCACTCTTTTCGGATTCAACTAACTTGAATCCATGCAAATTCAAATGTTTTACTTCGCCCAACTTTCCTAGTATGGATATTTGAACCCATATGCTAAAATCCAAAGGGTTCAAATCCGGAGACGTAGCAGAGACCATTCCTGATGAACTGATGACACATGGCAAATGCTCCTTGCACCACTCTTGAATGATCGAAGCCTTCCGGACTGGAGCTGAATCCTGTTGGAAGCAAAAGCTCTTAGCGTAATGGTTTCAAGTGGCCTTGGATGGAAGCCTTGAGTGTTCTAAATTGTACTTCTTGTTGATCTTTATGCCTTTGTCGAAAGATTGCCATTGATGGCAACTCCATGAACACAAGCAATTCAATTGTGGCTCCAGAATAATCAATGTTCTGTCCGAAATGTTGTGACCTGCAAGTATTATTTCTATAATGCCACCCTGTAGAGCCTGAGGTACATTCTTACTTATATTGAGGATTTTCTTTCATATTAAAAAAAATATGATTATGATTATCTAATAATCAAATAAATCTTTGTTTCTATGCATTGAAAACATTCAGAATCATTCAACATATAATACTTTCCATTTTCTAATGGTCCCACGCAGCAGCTCCTACAAGACCGAAAAAAAGCCTACCTATCCCCTATCTTCTGACTAAGATTAAAACATATTTTTAATGAAAAACTTTGTACTAATTCTACAAAATTGTACGCCCTCTATAGATGTGGGCCTCGTCAAACATATTCTCAAAGCCAAGTGGTCCACGATCCTAAAAATGTTGGAGAGCACGGGTTTAGTAAATTTTACCAAAATTTGACCTTTAATGACTATTCCTAATGGGTTACCGGTGGCCACTTCGTAAGAGACCACGAATAAGACATCTTTTGAGGGTAAGAGTTCTACAAGTCTTCAGTTCATCAAATGAACATTACCTTTCTAGCCCAAGATAGACAAACGTGACGAAATAATGATATCAATTTAATAATATTATGATATAATCTGCAGAACCATACTCAACGACTCCAAGTGTCGTTATATTCCGAGCTAAAATATTGACATCTTTTGCACAGATTACCCGTCTACCAACAATTCGCAGGAGAGCTCCAAGCATTATATTATTTATTGTCCCCCACAGTCACCTATTTTAATAATGCAAACCAAACGAAACCAAAGGAAAGGTAAAAAAGAAAGGCGACCTTTATGTTGCAATGCAAGCGCATCGGCGGTGCATTTATTGGCATGTGCCATATTCCCCATATCTCGCTAGCACATTGTAGTTTCATTACCCCTTGTTTTACTCAACCATACACGGACCGCCGAACGAGATGAGCTCAGCGAAAGGGTCTGCTGCCTCCACCCTGCGTCACCCAAAAAAGGGAATTGGTGTGAACACAACCGAAATATACAAAATTCCCAACGGGAGCTGGGAGGCAGTGAGTAATAAAATCAAACACACCAAACTCCCCCCATCACACACCACGACGGGACTGCATGAAGAAAGATTGTAAAATCGGCCACCACCCACCGCGATAATACCTCGCGCGCACAACACTCGTGTGGGTGATATTTCAAGTGCATGGGGAAGAGGGGAGAAGCAGCAGCGAAAGGGAAAAGTAAACATAAAGGTTGTGGTATGTGGTATGTGCATTCGGTGAAAAACACGTTCTTAATATCTTAATCGTAAAGGTACAGCGACGGCAACAACACAACAGACACACATCGAGAGCGAAAGAGGCAGAGGAACAACTATAAATATATAGATGTGTGTGTATGTACAACTACAGCTGACAGCAGTGCATTTTACACAAGCACAGACACACACATATATAGTTCTTCTCTCACTGGGGGAGGAAAATTTCACCCGAAAGAGGAGGAGGATGGAAAATTGCTTCCAGCACAAACGGCGGAAGGAAATGGAAGGTTCGGAAGCAAGGGAAAACGGGGCGGGAGAGCCTTTAGTTTATGGCGTCACACTGTCGTCATTATCCATCTGCTGCTGCTGTTGGTGGTGGTAGTAGTAGTAGTAGTTGTAGTAGTTCTACCCTACACAGAACTCTATCCCTTACATACAAAAAAGGGTGAAAAAAGGGCTTTTCCACTCTGCGCACTACTAACACTACTTTGAGGGGGGGCGAGAAAAAAACCCCAGAGCGAGCAGCTGAGACACTGAGTATATAAATAATATTTCCACCGCAGATACACACACACACACACACACAGGCGACGGTGAAAAACGCACCACGAGGTGTTGTTCCCCAATTGTATAAATTATTCTTTAAGCAAGTTGTGCAAAACCCGACAAAAAGCGTCGTCTGTGCAAAGAGAAAATGAAGCAAAACCCCAACTCAGCATGCCATGGTTGGCAACTATCTTTACCTATCTGCCGTCACGGAGCTGGTGCGCCGAAAGGAAAACCGTTCCGCTAATGATTTGAACATGATGTGGCCGCTTAATTTTTCTCCCCGTTTTTTTTCTTCTTTTCTCTTTCTGACCAGATGTGTTAGTTAGTGTTGTTTTCACCGAACGGCGGCAGCAAAACACAACAACACTGCCCCTTTGGTTTGCGCGAGACCGATTGGTGGTGGTGGTGGAAAATGTTTCTGCACTCCACACGCTCTTCACATTCCCTCTCTCTTTCTCTCACACATTTTATCGCACTCTCTTTCTCACACACGCACACACAAAGCCTTTGCTTTTCTTACGTTCTAATATTGCTTTAGATTTTCACAAGATCACATTTTGGTCGCTTCGTTTCGATTTTTTCCACTTCTGTTGTTGTCGCTTTTCCTTCTCTGACGGCGGCTTCCGGAACTTTATCATTCATCGTCACCATCACCATTATCATCGACCAATCGACTATCATCACCACTCTCTGCGGGAGGGTTTGTTGTATTGTTGTACCAAATCACATCAGAATGTGGTGAGGTTGGCCAATTTGTGTCGACCAACCAAAAAGTGAAGTCGATTTTCCTTCCCGATTTTCCTATTGAAACGCCTATGGTTGACTGCTTCAAGGGGTTGTGTTTTGTCGCTCCCCGTTTGGAGTTGTGTTAAATTTTTAAGCACTTTCTAATGAACTTTGCAACACGCCCGCTCGCTCAAGGCAACGTGTTCTCCAAAGCAAACACACACGGCCGCGGAACAGACGGAACACGATGTCCCTGTTGGAATCGGATTCCAAGTCGATCCAAACACTACACACACACACACACACACACTCTAATGGTGGCTGTAAGTGGGGATGATGGGAGTCCACCAATCGATAAAGAATCTTGCAGATGATTTCACTGAAACTCTAGTTAACCGCTGGAACCGTACACGGCCAACGCACAGGTTTGATTGGGAGAAACCTTATTGAAGTTGAGGGAGCAAACCACCACTCCCACCGGGGGCAGTCAAGGTCTGGGAAGACAATTGGTTTGTTTTAGACGGGCACAAATCCAAAGGGGGCGGAGCGCGCGTTGTCCCATATATATTTTCCCTCTCCGTGTGGCAAAATCGTAGCAGACAGTGGAATTGGAGCGAGTGACACTTGGCAAAGACTTCTGCTAATTCCATTCGTTGTTTGGGAGGTTAAACTGGGCAGACGAGGAGTTCGTGCTTTCGTGCTTTTAATTTAAAATTCTTGCTTCAGAACACACAAAGAAACGACCCAAACACACACACACACACAGACACGAAAATAGCAGTCTCAATGGCAAATCTCTTTGGACTGGAAGACGTCGGATTTCGTAAGGAAAAAAAAACAAGGAAAGTATAGAGAGTTAGTTTGTTTTAAACGCCGGACACTATACACACAGGCACATGTACACACAGGCAATCACGCGAATACGCCAAATCGTTTCAACTGTCACGCAACGCACACCACACCAACCCGAAAGGACTAGACACTTTAGTCCACAAGCACCGTCTTTGCGTCGTTCTGTATGCGTGCTGCCGTATGCCCGTGAGGTCCTTTCCGTCCTTTCGCTTGCACTGCTGAGTAGGTGCGTGATGGGGAGGGACGGGGGTGTCCCACACACTACCCCGCACACTGGCACACCGCTGTTGTACTGTAGCGCACCGCGCGCACGTGGAAGCAAGCGAAGCACGAGGCCAAGCTTCTGCCGATCCGTCTGACACACTGATGGCAGACCGTACCGCAAACACACGGCAGTCGTGCTCGGCTGGGCCAAGCAGTGTGGCCAGCCCAACCACCGCGGGTTCTCCCGATCGGGTTAGAATCGGGTTGCTTTTTCGGCACTTCTCGGCACCGGAATCGGTTCAATCGGGCGCGAGAGAGGGAGAGATTTTCCGTGCGTTATTGTTATTGCGCCCGCTCACGCCGCTCGCACTTTTTCTCGTTTTCTCTCACTTTTTCCCGCGTGCAACCGCGTCCGCCCGCCCAAGGGTGGGATGGGGGGTTGGTGGGCGGGAGGGGGAAGGAAAAGGGTCCTAGAACTGTGCTAACGTCACGCGATACGCTGCTGCACGCCGCGTTTTGCCGCAGTTTTCGTGCGAGATGCAATGCAACTTCTTCTGCCGCGTGCATGATTTGTTGCGGAAAACTGTTTCGAAAACGAACCAAAAAAAACGACAACAATCGGGTGCTGCATTTGGGTAGTGTGGTGCATTTGAATCACACACACACACACACACACACATACAAACGTACGAGCGAATCTGAGATTTTGAATCAATGCAACTCTTTAACGTCTTCCGGTTTCGAGGGCTTGAAATGCTATAATTAAAAATCAACAAAACACAACAAATTTCTGTGTGTTGGTTAGCGCTGGTGGCCATGTGCTTTTGCTGTGACCTAAAGTATAAAGCATACAAAAAAAACAAGGAAGAAAAATCACTGTGGGGCAAGCAAAGATATTCCTCGCTCTCTTTCATTTCATACTCTTTTGCTCGGCTTGTATCGCTTTCAGAGGAGAATTTGATGAATAATTTAATCCATACTGAGCTGTCAATGTGACACGCTCTCTTCATGCATGCGTGAGGCCGGAAATCCTTTACACGTGCTGCTGCTAGTGGAATGTTTTGAAATACTGTACACGCACCAGTGGGTTCGCATGTCCGCAAAGGATTCACGCAAACCTCTTGAAGAAAAATAAAATAACGAAAATGAATACTGATACACATAATGTACAAATTGAAACATTATTGGCGTATGTAAATGCTTGTATCAGTATTAAAATAAGATTGTAGTATAAGAATTATACATGTTGGAAACTCACCAGTGCCCAACAGTCTGTCAGGTCACAACGCTAGAGAAGAGAGTGAGAGGGAGGATAAAAACTATAAATTAGGAGATAAGGAGGAGGATTGGTCCGCTCCTAGCCTTTAGTTGAAATTCGACAATCGGTACATGTGGACTAATTTTTTGATTTAACCTCATAACAGTAAATAAAGTGTTTTCTCTAAAAAATCCACCGCGTTTTTCAACAATACAGTTATAGATGGGTCCCAACATTTCGCAGTCAATTGTTGATTAATAATTGAATGTAGCTAACTCTTACTGTACGTAACTCTCTCTAGTACGTAATTAATCCTAGATAAGATTAAGCTTAATATAACATTCGATTTTTCATCATACTGTGAGTAAGTTTGAGTAGGGGAACGCCGGGGCAGATGAGCACTAAGAGAAAACGAAGCTAAGGCTCAGCTAAGACTCAAGATGTATTTATTGAGTAGTATCAACACCACGTAAGTTTTATGAACCATTGTTAAACCAGCAATCGAAAAAAATATGAATTAAGGATGAACAGACAAAAAGATTATTAGTATTGCCAGTTCGTACATAAGCTTTAATTCGTGCTGCAAGAATACGTCAAAGTTTTAAAAGGCATATTTTAAAATGATATGATATTTCCCTGTAATGTATGCAAAATAAATTAAGAAAGTTAATGCATCTTTTTAATAAATAGATGCAGCCAATACTGTACAAATTCCATGTTTTTTTGGGTCAATTCAAACTGTTTTATAGTTCCTCAATGTTTTGACGTTTCATGTTTTGTTGCTGTATGCGCATTTTGCCCCTAATCTGTGGTTACAGAGGTTTTCGAGTGTATGTCAACAACATTTTCATTGCTTGCGAGATGAAATCTCGAATGTTGTCAAATAGTTTATTTCCATCGCAATAATTTCAGTTTTTGCACGTTGGATTTTCAACATTGGATTTTCAGGCTGGATTGAGTATGACAGTTCTTTGGGATGTGTTGAAAATCATGAGCAAGAATTGGAATTCTGAAAATGTTACCAAATGTAACATTATTTTCATTGCTTGCAAGATGTTTTTCAACATCTGTCAAATGTTCCATTTAAATCACAATAATATTTCAAATCTTCCACATGATTTACAACACATTTCAAGCTGAATTGAGTTTAACAGGTATCTGTGATATGTTGAAAATCATGCGTAAAAACTGAAATTTTATTGTGATGTCAATATAATATATGACACTGTTGACGAACATCTTGCAGGCGGTCAATAATGATGTCTACATTCGGAAATGACTTAGAAAAGTCATCACATGAAACATCAACTTTTCTTTGATATTTTTGAGACATCAATGGATTGCATAAAAGTCGTGAATTAACTTTAATTTATAGAAAAATCGTAAACATATAGAATGACGTAACAATGGCCTTTAGAGAAAAATTCAAAAAAATATAGATTAAACTGTTTAACATACCCATTGTCTTGGCAACTGATTGATAAAAATCGTCACTCTTTGCACTATTGATCATAAAATCTAGCATAGTCACTATTGACGCGTAAAATCTAGCACAAAATATTAAAAGTGAAGTCTAGTTTTAAACAAGTATGTATTATTTTGAAACTGAAAATGATGAATTTGAGACCAACAAATTAACAATCGTTTTATTTCCCTTTTTACCATACAATTGTAACGAAGTGTCAATTCGCCAATTGCATTTCGCCCAATCCACTTACTATAAACTAAGCGCAATAAATAAACGCCATTGATGGTACGCGTTCCAGTTTTCCATCCCCTTACAAGCCACTGTACAACCACTGGTAAAACAGGGCCGCGTGGAGCAGTATTGGCGGCATGCATTTTGCAATCGTCAATTAATAAATCGATGGGACAATCGAACAACCGCTAAACACCCAATGCCACCACCAAAGCATGCCGGAATAATGGGCTTCACAGGCCTGAGTTCGGTACAGCACACACACACACACAGCACTGGTTATGGGGTTTACCAATTTCACAAATCGATAGCATCCAGCAGCAGGGGGCTTCCTCTGAGGGTGACGATTAGGAGTGGTCGTTTCTATTCAATCGAATATGTTGGTGGATACGACGACCGCGCGTGGATCGGTTCAGATGGATGGTGCAGATGAAATTATCGACGAAAATGGATTGGTAGGAAAAGCAAGCAGCACTGTGGGGGCCGGCCATCAATGGGGCCACATGGTTTATTAATTGATAACAACAATTGGCACGCAATTAGGGAAATGTACTCGAACGTGGATACGGGAATAAAATAGAGATACGGTTACACTTACCGAAAAAATGAGAAAATGTTTAAATTATTAAACGCAGGAGCAACTCAATGCAGGTTTCGATTGCATTCATTAATTTCATTACTGTGCTGCCGGGGATATGATACCGTTTTTGGTTCAGACTGCTTCAAATTATCTTAACACCGGGATCAAATAACTCGTTAATAATGAACTGTCTGGTTCATAATTAAATTTCCTCCTGCCCTGAGGGGAGATGAGTTGGAAATCGTCCTTCTCCCGCCTTCATTCAAACAGTTTGAGGTTAAGCTGTACGCTTACCCACATACAAAACACAACTTCTTTGACAGCTTCGTAACGCAGTTTCGAAAAACTTTGTTCGAGAGATTTCCCACTCCAGAATGCTGACAGAATCAGTATACTTTGGCTAACCAAGAGTCAGCCAGCGGTGGTAGTTAGTGGTGGTGGTGGTGGTGGTGGTGGCGTCAACTTCGTCAGTTAAAACTGTCAAATGTATAATTTCCATTCGATAGGGTGTGAAGACAAACAGAGAAAACGAGAGAAAGCATGCGAGAGTGAGAGAGCTAGCTAGCACGTGTTTTGTGATGCTGGCAAAGGACACTGACAGGACACGAAAATGACTCTCGAACCAGCAGCCGTACAAGCCGTCCCTTCCCTCCCCTACCAGGGAGTTCAGGGTGTCAGAACCTTGATAGCGAATGTTCAAGATACCGGTCAGTGCCGGTAGAATTGGACAATAGGTATCTGTGGCCAACTTACCTGGTCGGTGTGTTTAATTGACTAGAGGTGAACGGGGAATCGTTCGCGTCGAAGAAGTCGTCCTCGCCCTCCGAGCTCGAGTAGGACGTTTCCGGCACTGTGGAGAAGGTATGGAGCGGTTCGGTTATCATGACGATGCTCGGGTGCCGCCGGCACTGCTGCCGCCGCCGACGCCGCCGGTGGTTGCGCTTCGCCACCGTCAGTGCATGGCGCGCGAACACCAGCAGTAACACTATGACCAGCGCCGCCAGAAAGCCGCACACCAGTACACATGTGCACTCCAACGTTTACGCGGCTCGTCCCGGGTCGGGGTCGTCCCTGTGGGGCAAAACTGCAGCAAATCTGCCCTGGCCAGTGTATCAAACTCACACACACACAGTGGTGCGGCGAGAGAGAGCGAGAGAGAGAGTTGGAGAGAAAGCGAGGACCTAATCTAAGGTGTACGGTTCTACACGGTGACGCACACTTTCCCTAGAAACTCTTGTTTTTGGCTAATAATTTACGCGTGTATACTTAAACTTCCTTTCTATCGCTGATAGGTTCTCTTTAATAAATTGGAAAAAGCTTGAACGTAAAAAAATCCGTCTTTTTTGTTTCTACACACTACACAAACGAGATGCCTCTAGCACACCGGGACGAGTCACAGCCGTCACAGCTTCAGTAACGCACGAGCACGAGGATCTCTCTGCTTCCTGGGATGGTTCATTCCCGTCCGTTGCCACCGCGATTGCTTCTTCTAGACAACAATGTCCGCATCCAGCGTACTCTCATTCGCCCATGCGGGCTTCACTCTCACACGACCGGTCGGTGGATGAGAACTGTTCTTAAGATTAACTCGGCCTGCCGCTGCTCAAAGTCTTCATTCGTTAGTGTGACTCCTCCGGGTGCGGGAATGATTCACCACCGATCCAAACTAGCTTTGTTGATTTCGTTGGCCATACACACACACGCACATACGTTTCTGGTCGTCGTTCACGGCTTCGAAATTGGTGGGTACGAGAGACTGGGGTGTCCGTACGCGCCGGAACAGGATACAGTACTACCCAGCGCACCATTAATTGGCGGTCGCTGTAAGCTCCCCCCGCGCGGTCGTGTCCGGGCGGGGTGCTTCTGCCTTCGCAGGACCCAGTTCCATCTCTCGGAACGTTCTCTCTCTCACTCACACCGGGAGCCGGAGATTTTCTTACCAAGAAAAGGGAAAAAATCACTCTTTCCTGTGCCGGTGGTTGTATATTCTGTCTCTCATCGGTCGTTCATTTTTTCTCCCGCGAACCCGTGTTGACCTCTCTCACTCACTCACTCACTCACTCTCTCTCTCTCTCTCTCTCTCTCTCTCTCTCTCTCTCTCTCTCGTGTGTACAATATTATGCAGTGTTTTCCACGCTCTACTCAAATAAATCGATATCCACGTGATTTTGGTGGAACTTACGCACCTTTCTCTCCCCCTGCCCCCTTTGCAGACCAAGGCAGCGTGGTTTTTCGCAGAGCCCTTGGCCCACTGCACGCGAGAGAATAGAACAGTGCGAGAGAGAGAGAGAGAGAGAGAGAGAGAGAGAGAGAGAAAGAGAGATAGAGAGAGAGAGAGAGAGAGAGAGAGAGAGAGAGAAAGAGCACGAGCGCACACACGAGATTCCAAACAGCCGGAGGACATGGCGACCCCCAGACGTCGCGGGCTTCGAGCCCGGAGAGGCCTCGATTACCGTGCGGCATTTTTCTGACAGTTTAGTACCGCATTACACATGCCTAGGCCCGGATCCCGCAGCCACCGGTCGCATATGGCATAGCGGCGGCTCCAGTGTGTGTGTGTGTGTGTGTGTGTGTGAGATAGCGGATACAACGGGGGGAAGCCGGGTTGGTTCTGGTGTCTCTCGGGTAGGGTTTTGAAACAACATTGAACAACAACGCCGTGTTGAGTGAGTGTTTGGTTGGTGAAGTGGTTGAAATCATGAAACATCCCTCGCCCCAAAAAGCACTTTGGCCAGCGAGGCGTGTGCATGTGTGAGTGCGAGGGTGTTTATAAAACCGGCTGGCTGGCTCGTGGCTGGCAGAAGAAAAAAAACCTTGCGATTTTCCTCCCATTTAAATGCGGCACCATTTGTCCGTCATTGTCGGCAGCTGGCACAAGTGAAATAAGGTTGCTTTTTTCTGCTTGCTGCAAACACCCGCAAAAACGCGAAAAACCCTTTGCAGCAGTGTCGGAACAGGGTGGTAACATGCTTGCGGGTCGTTGTATCGAAAGTTGCGCAACAATATAAGCGCATCCTAATTACCCGCGTGGCAGACGAATTGGCGAAGACGAACGGTGTGACGGCAATGGCAAAAGCCGACTACACGTACGCAGGGAGGTGCGTGTGATCAAGTACAGGTGTAAAACGCTGTCTACCGTTCGATCGATTCGAACCCGTCGTCGTGTATCGATTAGTAACAGCACCTCGTTGGTTGGTCTACCTAATGTCCCTTAGAGTTCTCTTTTTTACCTTTGCCGATGATTGTTCGAACTATAACTTCCAGACCGACCGGCTTCCAGTGTACTCTGTCATTACTCAACGCAAGACAATTAATCTAACGATTACCTATGAACTAGAACAAGTTTCTCCGCGGCGAATGACTGTCTGCTGTTCGAGTACGCTCCTCACTCTTTGCATCACTTTTGATGTTCTTTTTCTCGCTCTTTTTTCTCCGTCTCACTCTCACTCAAACACGCGCACACAGTGCAAACATCTCAATGTTTGTAAGCAGCAACTTTGTCATGAAGGCGTCGAGTTGTGCTGTGCTGTAATTTTCGGCCACCGCTGGTTGATGCTTGGTCATAGTGCACCCGGCTAGCGCAAACGGCACCAAACAAAAAAACAAAACAACAGTCGTTAACCAACTGCCAACACACGATACGTACCGCTAATGGAAGCGATGTTGGCACGGCGCGAACTTTCCCTGCATTCGTCAGCAACCTCAATGTCCGTGGGTAGCGAGGTGGACATCACGCCAACGACCAGACCTGCCGGGTTTTCGAAGCATGGGAAACAGTAAGGGAGTGGATGGGACTTTAGTGTTGCACCACAACTTACCTGACTCGCTGGGTTCCGTTTCCGTTTCGGACTTGCTCGAGATCGGACCCTGGTAGATGCCGTTGATGGGGTTCGCCGTGTTCTGTGAAAAAGTTGGTACGTGTTAGTGTGCTTGGTGCCAGAAGGAAGGGGTTTTGGTCCTTTGCAAGTAACTTACCTTCGCGATCTGTAACAACACTATTGAGTGTTTGATGTTATCCAGCATTGCCTAAATGGTGCCAAGTGGAGAGGGGATGGAGATTAATAATGATACCATGATAGCTGGAAGTGTCCGTTAGATCATGCCAAAAAAAACGCGACGACTTACGTTAACGTGCTCGTTGATGGTTTTCAGTTGCGTGGCTTCCTCCGTGTCACCAAGCGTTTCCAATCTCGCTTCCAGTTTCTGGGGAAAGAGAAAAAAGGAAAACCAAAACACCTCATACGTCAGCCAAATCTTTAACACTTGCTAAGAACAAAACACGCTTACCGTTGTTTGGTCAATCATTAGCTGTAGAAAAGCGTCCGCCTCCGTTACCTTCCGGTCGAACAGGACCAGATTGTTCGAGCGCCGGATACTGGTGCCGGGTGTACTACTGCTGCCTCCACCGACACTACCCGTGCCACCGCCAGCACCAACTCCGCTGCCTGGACCGCCACCGACGCCGCCGGTTGTGAAGCCCATCGCGCTGCTCTGTGCGCTCGTGCTACCGCTGCCGTAGTTGTACTGCTGGTCCCACAGCGCTCTGCTCCGGTTCGCGTGCCGCAGTATCGAGTCCTCCAGGCGACGAACCCATTTTTCGCGTTCCTCTGCATCGCGCGCCTATTATCGATTCGGTGTTTATGTGTGTGGGCCATTCCGACGCGATAAACCAGGACACGTGACGGAAAGGTACAACGTACAGATGGTTGGGTGTATGAGTGTGTGGGGAATTATTACCAGAAAAATGGAAAATCGTTAGCCACACGTGAGAGAGAGCCGTTTTTTGCCCCCCCCCCCGCCCCCCCCTTCCCCCCTATACACTACTTACCTGAAAGTGGAACGTCTTGTGATCGACGGTGATCGTGAATGTGTTGACGTCCTGGTCGTCGATGCCGATGATGGCACCCTTTAGCCGTACGCAGCCTCGCCGGACGCCTTTCATCATCTTTTCTTTGGACTGGAAGAAGAAAGGGCAAAAAAGAATGGAGAGCGTGGCGTTACTTGGAGTTGATCGTGATACGAAGTACACTGCAAGCACGGTATAGCTAGTGCGGACAAGAAATAATGACTCCCAAGAATAACTTGAGCTCATTAAACATTAATATCTTCAGTTTGTTAGCTCGGAGAGCCTTCACCAGTGTTCACCATACTAACTCCATCTAAATCTGTCCGCTCATAAAAAGAATAGGCCGGTAGATAATGAGAACAACGAACCACAACGGCTGTACTCCATAATGTGACGCACACATGAATGAGTAATTAAATTTTCGGGGATAATTAAGCAAAGCACGCGTCAACGAGTCGTTTGGTGCGCTCTAATACCGCGGTTATACCATCGCATCCAGTGGCGTGAAACTGCCCAATCAATCAGGTCTATTTCCAAGCATATAACGCGAAAGCGAAAATCTATTCATGAATCTATTTCTATTCATGTTTCTAATGCAGTATATTTATAGCCTAGTGAGAATACCAGACCATAAAGTGTTGAATTGGAGTAGTAATTACCAAGTGCACGTTACAGTGCCGACTTTAAATAATAATTTTCTTTTTTAAGCCCTACCAGTTGACATTCCCAAACCCGACACCGCCAAACCGTGTCCTTGAAAAGCTCACGCTCAGAACCCTTGGGTCGGGAGGAAAGTACACACAAACCCAAACCCGACCCGATTGCTTGCCAAAAAAGCTTGTTTATCTGTCGCCAGCGCCAAGAAGCAGGTGGTGGCGCTTGTTCTAAACGCCTATGTCCCCTCCGTTTCGCGTACCGTAGTGGCTTGTCAGGCAGGGAGCCTTGTACGAGTAGTCGCCGTACCTCAAGTGCTTATAAACAGTCGCGTGGTTGGCGCGCGTCCTCAGTACGATCGGCACTTTTCTTCGTATCTGAGGCTCCGGCGGTTTGGTCGGCCGGTTCTTGGTGTGCAAAAAAAACAAGCTTAATGGCAAGCTAAAATCAAGTATAGCTCTTTCGCTTATTTCTTCTTTAGGCAGCAAAATACCTCCACGGGGCAAAAGCTACCTCCTCCAAACCAACCGGTGTGTGTGTGTGTTGTTGTGCATAGTGTGTATGTTGTGGTTGCTGTTGGGCAGCTTTGCAAGTTGCACATGGTCACCACGGTTCTGACTGTTGCCGGAGTTGACCTGTCCAGCGGAGTGCCTGTGAGGGCTGTGCTGTGAGTGATTAGCCGTTTTTAGCTCGTGTTCAGCGTACAGTGCCACACACAGACACACATTTTAAGATGGACCTGTACCAGTATTACATCTACGAAAATGCCGGTAAGTGATGTTGCATATATCTCCCCTCTCTTGAATTAAAACAGAAAAAAAACTGGTGGACACTTTTTAATACCTTTTCGCTGCATGTTTTTTGCATCGTTTGAATGTGTGGATAGATCAACGAACTAAAGACTGGTTTCTGGCGGGGTCACCGTTTCCAATCGTCGGCATCATTATCTGCTACCTAGCGCTGGTGTACGTCATAGTTCCAAGGTAACTACCAATATGATCACTCCATTGAAAACCAACATCTAATGTACCATCATATTGTGTACTCGGAAAATGGAAAAAGGTACATGCGTAACCGGGAAGCCTACCAGCTGAAAACGTTCATGGGATTCTACAACCTGTTCCAGGTGCTGTACTGTGTGTTTCTGATTACAAATGTAAGTGCCCCATGCCACTTGACACCTACACCCAGGCATTAGCAAGCGTTCCTTCCGAACCAATCAAGGCCCAATCTCTTCCCCCTCTTCTTTGCAGCTAGTGAAGGCCGGCTGGAGGCCATACTTTTTCTACCGATGCGTCGAGACGGACTACTCGGACGACCCGAAGGCAGTGCTGATGGTTGAGACGACCTGGTATCTGCTGATGATCAAGCTGTTCGAGCTGCTCGAGACGGTGCTGTTCGTGCTGCGCAAGAAGCAGAACCAGGTCACGCTGCTGCACGTCTACCATCACATCAGCACGTTCGTGATAGCGTACATCTACACCAAATACATTGGAGGTGGGTTTAACTGCCCTAAACGGTTGTTTCAATAATTTTTATAACTCTATTCATTTGCTTTCGACAGGAAGCATGCTCACGTTCTCGATCGTGGCGAACTGTGTCGTGCACATCATCATGTACTCATACTACTTCATGTCCGCGTACGATGTGCCGCTGTTTAAGTTTCTCGTCGCAAAGTACAAAAAGTACATTACCAGCATTCAACTGGTAGGTAGTGGTGTGTAGATCGATGGAGCATCAAATTCTTCAAGCTCATCAAACTAATCTAACCCTTTCTAACTCTCATTCTGCCTCGCACACAGATTCAGTTCTGTCTGATGATGGTGAACAATCTGCTCGGGCTCAATCCGAGCTGCAACGTGTCCCGCCCGTTCCTGGCCATGTACATACCCAACATCCTGATCCTGACCTATCTGTTTTACGATTTTTACAACAAAGCCTACAGCAAATCGAAATCCGCCAACAAAGTGAAACAATAAGCATAGGAGGTGGAGGATGGGTCGGTTTGGTTTGGTTTGGTTGCATGCCCACGGTAGCTGCTTTCTTTTCTTGCTTGATTGGCACCGAAATCCTTGGAGAGTGCAATAATAAATCGATTTTATGTTCTCGCGCGTTATTGGGACAGGCCGCAAAAGGAGCGGTAGCACCTTCGCTTTGGTGGGGGACAGGAGCATAGCTCCAATTCAGATACACACACACGCCAGGGCTAATATATCGTTTCAATGCCTTAGAGACAGGAGATGGGAAAGCTTTAACTAATGTGATTGAATTCGAGGGAATTGTGTATCGTTTTGGTAGAAGAGGTTTGATTTTGTTGGTTCATTTAAGGATAGGATTTGCTACAGTAGTAAAAGGGGAAAGGCAGAAAAAGGTGAAACGTTTGTTGACAATTACGTACCAGAAGACGGGTTATTTCCTTTTGGTTTTAAAGATTACTCTTTTTGTTGCTGTTAGACATGTAGTAACCAATAGCAAACTATCATGGAAATATCGTTACAATCCTGGGCTCGTGAACGCGGACCGAGACAGATACGAAACGGGAGGGGAAGGAAAGACCGTTTGGTTTTTCTCCTTCATTTTATCTCTGCGACATAAATTTAGCTTCCAAGTGCATATAGATATATAGATAGAGAGAGAGTGTGTAAGAGAGAGAGAGTTGCAGCGAATGGCAAATTTAAACATTTAAACACAGAGATTCAATTGCTACTTGCAGTTTACACAACAAGGTACACCCCTCAAAAGATGCAGAGATGGTCCAGCAACTAGTTACGAGAGCAACGCTCACACAAAAATTCCAATGAAATTATAAACAACGAAGAATTAATCAAAAATAAAGAGCAACACGCGTGTTTAAAGTATAATTTTACATCACTGTGTAGTAATGTTTGATCCTTTTAAAAGTAGGTATGGATATTGAAGAGAAAACGATCATAGTTATGCTCGAGAACATGATTCTAAAGCACTGTCATATTTTTGATAGGGCTAAGGTATGGGAGAGTCAATTCTACTTCTTTTTTTTAATACACTTTGGATCTTAAAACACAACATGCGATTTAATTTCCGCTTCTTTTTCCGTTTTTTCCCCGCCAAAGCGGTTTGTACGCAAGCTATGCATGCGATGGTAAAGTTGAACGCAATTATAGTGTACAAGTAAAACGGGGTTGCATGCTAGAGGTAGAATCGGTTGTGCTTTTCTGCTCAACATTGCTAATTCGAACGATCGCGATGCTTTCGACGGTGGTATTAAATATCAGAATACCGTCGTTGTTTTGTGTAATAAAATAGTATTCTTGTTGTTCTTCTTATGCGCAACAACCACAGCGTTGGATTTTTTTGCTCACTTAACGCTCATCATTAGATATTCTACAATGGTTAGTACCCGTTTAAAACTTTGTCAACAACGAACGATCCTACATAAAGTGTCTTATTTAAGACTTCAGTCACATCAAAAACGGATTGCCCGCGAGAAAGATAATAATCGAAACAATTTGGCAAAGCGTAATCAATTTAGCATTTAGAATCTTTGTTAAAGCATTTAGAACTTTGTTGTGCATTGAAGCGAGTAAACAAAGTAAGCATAAGATTGACATCACCGAACCTCAAGAAGGTAGACCAACAGCTGGAGTAGCTTCTTCTATTTGGCGTAACGTCCTACGTGGACAGGCTTTCGAGACTAAATTCATTACCACCCAGCCGGATAAGTCAATCATTGCTACGGTGGGGGGGGGGAGGGATATGGGGACACGGGAGCTGGAGTAGCTATTGATCCATTAACTAACAACAATTTATAATGTTTATAATCAAGAAAAAATCATCCTCGTGTTCAATTTGCCTTCTAAATTTGAGTTGGCAGATTTGTGAATTTTTAGAAAAGTTGTTTATGCGGACTCGAAAACGAGTCTTTTTCTTTCGATAAGCTTTTGGCCAAAGTATCAAAAAAAAAAGCTGCTATTGTCGTTGCTGAAGCCGGTCTCATGGTACAGTCGTCAACTCGTACGACTTAACAACATGCCCGTCATGGGTTCAAGCCCCAAATAGACCGTGCCGCCATACGTAGGACTGACTATCCTGCTATGGGGGGAAATCAATAAGTCACTGAAAGCCAACCCCACAAGTGGGTTGGCAGGCCTTGACCGGCATCGGTTGTTGAGCCAAACAAGAAAAGAGAGAAGATTGTCGTTGCTGAGGCTAAATGCGGCTATTTACAAAATAAGCTGTATCGAGACAAGATGATTGAAAATACCCGTTGCTCAAAAAGTCCTAACACGTTTTAGTCCAATTCCAATAGTCCAAAGTCCAATTGTTTTGCAAACATAATCCACAAAGCTCCTGAATAAAGTAAAAAAAATCCACACAACAGAACAGTTTCAAAAACAGACACTACAACAAAACTTTGTTATGTTTGTTTGATTTGCGCTTCAAAAAACAAAACACATCATGCGTCAATCCTCCTCCCACCTCTTCTTTGGTACCGTCGTAATGTTAGATCATGCGAAATAAGCATACGCCAGAGATGATTACATTTGATAGAACAAAATTGTGGCCCTGCGTGTGTAAAGCCAAACCCATTACGATAAGTCAGCGCACGATCTCTGTTTGCTTACGGGCCAGCTATCACCAGACCCCAGGGTTGTTGATCTAACGCGCGAACAGCAATCAAACTGATAGCGGATACTTCCAAAACTCCGATATTAGGATGTAACTTGCAGGGGATAATAACAGGGAAAAGCTATCATGTGTTACGTTGCAAATATCTGAGCTTTTGCCGTTGGAAAGGTGCATATTTTCAAGTGTAACCGAAACTGTAACAAGGAGATTTAGATATGGAGGCTAGAATTTGTGAGAGATTAATTTGTTTCTCCACTCGCTTTCATTCAATGCTAAAACAGCGGGGAATCGAAAATTGATAGCAGTAAACCCTGATCGAGGATTAAGATCAAATGTAATCAAACAATCACAGTACATAGTGTAGACGTAATAATTATAATCTACAGCACTAGATACTGAAAAAGATTCTGTTAGCAATTTCTAGAGCGTCACTGTCTTACGTCAAGGTCTTTTGTTGGCGCGAAGCTTTGCTAGCCACTGTCTAAAAGTTCTCCAATGTCTTTTATCCAAAACAATACGCCGCGAATTTCAAACCAATTCCAACCAATACGCAAACCCATGTTTAATCAACTGTAATGTACTGTCTGTAGTTTAAATCTATCTTAAGATCGTGGCTCTTACAAACAAAGTCAACCTGCCAACAGTTTGAAACATCCCTCAAAATTATCAATTTGTGTACTTTTGCTTAATTACCTTTTTGTTTTTGACATGCTTGTTCATAATCAGGCAACACTCTAATGTGTCATATGAATACTTCCTTTTCCACTACCTGTCATTTCGCTACGATGGATACAATAATATTTTTGTAAGCTTTTGTAAATATTTTTAAGTCTTGTGCGGACAAATGTTTTTGAAAGTTTTTGAAGATGAAAGATGAAAGAATCGATGTTCGCCAAAAGTTGCGATATTTTAATTGAAGTTTATGATAACGATAACGAACGTCAAAACTCGTACTACTTTAAAACATGTTCGACACGAGTTCAACCCTCATATGGAGCCGTTCCACGGAGCAAGGACTGACTTGACTTTATTCCGGCTGCGAGGTGCTGAATAAAGTCCCGAAAGCCTGTATAGGCCGCGTATGATGTTTACGCCAAAAAGAAGAAGTCATAATAATGATGTTCTTGATCTTTTCGGAAGTGATTTCTCGGATTTAAAAAGGAAGTTTTAGTTCAGAAGATAATCACGTTCCGAAAATTTGAGAACGGACTATCCAGCGGCGATGCTCGATGATCCTTGGCGTGTTTTTCGACAATAAATCGCTAAACACTAGTATATCAGTACCTCAGCCAGTCTTTTGCAAACGATTAAAAGTTTTGTGAATGTCCTGATAGGTGGGGAATTATTGTTCAATATAAACTGAAGTCGAGCAACGACACGTCATGGGTTCAAGTCCCGCATGGACTGTGCTCCCATGCGTAGGACTACCTGTCCTGCTATGGGTGAACCAATAAGTTACAGGAAAGCCAAGACCACTACTGGTACAGACGGACCTTGACCGACATTGGTTGTTGTGCCAAAGAAGAAGAAGAAGAATAATAGTTCACCATCTGGTGATACACAGGAAAGCGATGCATAATATTAAATAATAAAGCGTGTACATTCTACTTTCCTCCAACATCGGTCCAAACTTTCACGAAATCGTTGTGACGCAATGTAGCAAAATAACATAACAAAACCCGATAAATGAAAGTACGTTTTTGGGGGTACAAAACGTGTCCAAGGAGAACGGTCCCATCGTCAGGCAGTCCTGTAATCGGTGATCGCCACCAAAGTGGTTAAAAATAGTATAGAACGATTTGCTTACGGCATTATTGTAACAACTGTTTTTCTAGATTTCAGATTGTTACTAGCGTTATTGAGGTAAGCATTCTATCTATTCCATTCTATGTGGCTTATATTCTTCCATAGTGATAGGGAAGTCATGATCATCCCAATATGATTGACGAAAGCTCCCCCTACAGAGCCAGCTAATTTCTCATCTAGTCTGCCAATATCCTCCCGCACACCCTCTCTCCTTTCTTCAATCTACCCTTCAGTACCCACACTTTCGAATGACCCTCGCCGCGATCGTAGCGGTGCGACACCGGTTGCTACGTTGCGTGACTTTTCCGTCCACCCGAACGTGATACAAACCCGACCGGCGTGCGCGTGTTGCATCGCCGATTCGAGGGTGCGCAAGCGGAGAGTGGACATTTCTATTCGCTTGATGGGGACGCAGGACGGGCGCGTCGGGTGAAAACCGACCGCGTACCGAGCAGCGCAGAGCGGGGACAACAATTTCGCGCAGCGCAGTCCCACACACACTCCGAGAGCACGCCCGCTCGAGCGCTTCAGTTGACGTCCAACCGTCATCGAAGGGAGCCGCACACAGAAGACGCTTCCAAAGCCCTGCGCCGGTTTTCACTGTTTTTCGCGCATCTAGGAGTTTTTGCGCGGTGTGTTCTAGTGGCAAGGTGCCGTGTGTGTGTGTGTGTGCGTGTGAAGAGGGAACGGGAGTAGCAAGAATGGATTCTAACGGAACCGAAACGGTGGGCGAGACGCTGCAGCAGCAGTTCGGCCACTGGTACACCTTCCTGGTGGAGGACCTCAGCGACAAGCGTGCCGCCCATCTACCGTTCCTGCACAGCCCGCTGTGGCCACTGTCCGTCCTCTCCCTCTACTTCCTGCTCGTGTTCTACTGGATACCGAAGTAAGTCGAATGGGGCTTGGGGTCCCAGGTGAATCCCCCTCCCTCTCTGAGCTACCATCTCAACGACCCATTCTGCATTCTGCGTTCTTCTCACCCATCCCCCAGCTACATGCGCGATCGCAAACCGTACGATCTGCGCAAGCTGCTGCTCGCGTACAACGTGTTCCAGGTGGTGGTGTGCTACTTCCTGATCCGGCAGCTGGTACGGCACGGCTGGACCTTCCACTACCTCTACACGTGCGAGCTGGCCGACTACTCGAACAGCAAGAACGCGATCGGCTTTCTGCACGCCGCCTACCTCAACTACTGCGTCAAGACGGCCGAGCTGGTCGAAACGGTGCTGTTCGCGCTGCGCAAGAAGCGCAGCCAGATTTCCTTCCTGCACGTCTACCATCACGTGTTCACGTACATGCTGGCCTGGATATTCGCCAAGTACGTCGGAGGTAGGTCGGGCTCAAACGCTGTGGTGGGGTGCGTAGTAGGACAGTGGATGATCAACGTTTTATTTGCCTATTTACCCCCTCACACCCCGGTTCGGTGCGCACAGGAAGCATGCTAACGTACACAATCATCGTCAACTCGCTGGTGCACATATGCATGTACTCGTACTATCTGCTCGCCGTCATACCGAGCTACGTGCCGTTCTCGCTGGGCAGGCTGAAGCGCTACATCACCGCTCTCCAGATTGTAAGTGTTTATGTTACTGTCCTGCGCTCCAAAAAAACAAAACCTTCTTTCTTTTTGCTTAATTTTGCATACCTGCTACACATCATTCTGCTATCTACTACTTCCGCCCTCTCGAACGCAGATACAGCTGGTTAGCATACTGGTGAACATACTGTTCGCGATGCGCAGCAGCTGCGCCATCCCGCGCACCCACATCCTGCTGTACGCACCGTACATGGTGGTGCTGATCTCGATGTTCATCAACTTCTACCTGAAGACGTACAGCGGCATCACGAGCGCACTGAACGTGTGCTACACCGGCGGCGGTTTCCAGAAGAAGGTTAAATAATTTTAAGGGAAAAGAGAGAGAGAGTGTGCCCGCAAAAACACTACCACAGTGCCGCACAGTGTGAGTGTTTACAAGTGAGTGAACAATTAAGTACGAAGAAATATTCACCAACTGCTGCCACACTCTATCAGGGATGTGCAATAAGAGTGTGTAAAAAGCCAACCACAACAACAACCATCACAAAGTGATGCGTTACGGAAATCGCTTATGATTCCCAGTGATTAGAAGCAACAAAAAAATAACACAGAAAACAGACACACACACACATGCAGGTATGGCACCGGTCCAAAGCCAGGGCCATGCGTTGGGGTAAAGAAGAGGAAGAAGCTGCCGCTGCCATTGATCGGGGATGGGAGGGTAGGGGGGGGGGGAAGGGTACGAATGGGAGGGTTTGGGAACTGAATGCCAACAACAGTCTAAATAGCATTTGCATTAACAAACTAATGCAAAATTATCTTGCACACATTAGTTCTCTCTCTCTCTCTGTGGTTTTTTGTTTGTAATGCGCACCGGAACACACATACACACACACAAACACACAAAGAGTAGACTTTATTCTGTTGTGATTGATCTAATGCCGCTTATCGCTTGCACGGTACGGGCGTTACGTAGTACTGCGACCGGGGTCAATAATTAAGCTTAGCAGCGCGTTACCGTTTGCCACCCATCCGGAAGGATGAAGAATGATTTCACGAATTTACAAACCACACATACAGATAAACACGCACACAGCAACTATAAAGTGCATGAAAAGTGTGTATGTGTGAATCGTAGCCTATAGTTTGTGCGCGGAGTTGGTTGGGGAGGTGAGTTAAATTATATTGCTTAATTATCGGTAAGTGTTTCCCTCTAAGGGAGTTAGAGGGATAAAGTGAAGGAGAAAGAGAGAGCGCCGGGGGTGGGCTTCGAAGAAGAAGAAGAAGAAGAAGAAGAAGAAGAGAGAGGGGGGAATGCTTTTAAAACAATGTGCAACGCACACAAACATAATAATAAAAATAAAGCAAGCAAATGGCAAATGATGCGTAAAGGGTGTGCTTTTACTGATCTTGGCCTCGTGGACGATCCGAACGACAGCTCGGAGGGATCGTGATCGTTGTTCAACCAACACCATCATTGTAAGCAGTGGTTCATTCGATCGAAAACGTCCGAAAGTAACAATAAATCGTTTTTTTTCTTCTGTTACTAAATCAAACGTTCGTGAATAATTCAATTGAATTATAATTATTGTTTCCTATACTGTATTACTAAAGGAGTCTTGATTGAGAAAGCGAATTTCAGGGTTTATAATTGCTACAACAGGCACCGCAGCACTTTCACGCAACGATCAGTCTTGTTTGGCATTGTGCGTGTTCAGTAAATCGAAATCAAAAGCTCGGAGGGTGGAATTTTAATCATTTAAATTAAACATTATTGAAAAAAATGATGCACTTTTAATCGCAACGACGCGATTGGGGAATCATTTAGGATCTTGACGTCACATTTTCTGACGTTGGGACATCTAATCTATGTATGAGTGTGTTCGATAGACATCTAGCGAAGGTGAAATGATCTCGTTTCGGACCTTCGAATAAAATTACATATTCAGAAGCGTAAAGTTAAGTTGTCTTTTGCCTCAAGGTTCACGGCGCTATCATCGACGCTATCATCGGTTTTGTTACGTTGACAAGGTACGAACGAACATATACATAAAACAAACTGACGTACTAATGCGTCTAATGATATTTATCTAAAAAACAAGATAAAAATGCCCTTTCCTTTATGCTGCATGTGCACAGGTATGGCAGCGCCATTGCATCATAATGAAAGTAAGTTTTTCATCAGAAATATAAAGGATTGTTGTTGACCATCGAATCCTTGACTATTTCTTCATTAGTGAAATATTTTGAATGGTGATTTGCATGGTTTTTAGCGAATGTAAAAATAATCTTTCTTTTGTAATGTAATGTAAAATGAATCTTTTGCCGGTCTCATGGTACAGTCGTCAACTCGTACGACTTAACAACTTGCCTATCATGGGTTCAAGCCCCAAATAGACCGTGCCGCCATACGTAGGACTATCCTGCTATGGGGGGAAATCAATAAGTCACTGAAAGCCAACCCCACAAGTGGGTTGACAGGCCTTGACCGGCATCGGTTGTTGAGCCAAAGAAGAAGAAAAAGAATCTTTAATATTCGATTATGGATTTAACTGCAGGTTCAAGGATCCGGAAGAATTTCTTGAAATCATAAATCCAACATTCCTCTCTGCGGAAAGTAGTGTTCTATAGAATGCCATAAATAGCACACACAACGACAAAAACTGGAATTTGAGAATAGCGGTCTTTGATAATGACCAAATATAAACGCTAAAACTATATATAGCTACCACTAAAAGCAATTCATTAAAAGCAAAGATTCTCGTCTCGCAGCGAGAAAAGTGTCCTTACTTCAGTTCCACTTAACGTACATTTTGATGACCATTTAAACCAAAAAAAAAACAATCCTGCGAGTAAACAAACCCATTTCTACGAAATAAAAACGAGGCACAAAAAAACAAAAATCTCTTCAAGAATTTGTAGGACACAAGGCAAAAATTGTAAAGCGCAAAAACTAGAAACTGGTTAAAGTTTTTTTTTAGGATCTGGGGCCTCGTGGGAAATCCAAAAATTTCATCAATATACCAAGGTCAAGGATGTTAAAATTTCCCCCACCGTGCACATATCACGCATCAGGAAAAGGGTAACAAATCTTATAAATAAAGACAGGTTTTTCAATGTTCTTACAATGACTTTTTCGTGCTCGACAGTCGTTGACACCTTTGGGTTCGTGGTCGTTCGCTCGTGGTTAGTGCTCTCTTTTTGCTTCTTGCTCGATGCTGAAAAATCCAAGGCAACAAGGCTCTCGGAGAGACACACAAACAAATGTAAACAAACATAACGACTTAAAACATTAGATACTCCACCGGCAATGTGGAGAAGCATGATGCTTTTAAGTGCTTGTCCTACGATCAGCATAAAAAGCCCTTTCCAAACCAACAAACGCTTTAATCACTGCTTAACGAATTTTGTTGTTGCGCAGCGCCGTAAGAGCAAGAACACATCCGGCAAGACATTACAAAGCGCACAAAAACGCCCGGCAGGTCCTTTTAGTAGCAGCAAAAACGGAACGCCACCTAGTACAGCACCCCGTGTTTCTTTTTGACCACTTTGAAGCTCAGCATTTGCGCACATGAGCCATACGTCATCGGTATAATGAACAATTATACGTCAACTGTCCCTAGCGAAAAGGGAACCTTCTTTTCTCTTTGCCCAATGCCGCTCATCCAGCGGAAGAACCGGGTTAAATCGCGGCCACCGGGACGACACATTGCCATTGCGTTTGCGTCAAATGGTGATCAAGACAAGACATTAAGCATTCCCAAAACGCAACCATCGATTGACGTTCCTACTGTACACCCCGGGCTCGAGGAGCACTGCCTCCTCACCATGTGCATATTACGGTGAGTTCTTAATTGCCGCTTTAATTACTGCAACCACCGTCAGCATTGCGCCATCCCTAAGCAGTTGAAGTGCGGCGCGCAAAAGTTGCGCACAATTTTGCGAATTTTGCGATGCCATTAAAGGCATATTATGGGTGGGTTTTTTTGTTTGTTTCTTTGTTAAATTGTCTGCTCTACGCTAAGGATGTGAAAAACATCATCCCTCATTCAACCCTGCCGGAACGATGTAATCCCGAAATGTTAGGATCGTGTAGGGATCGCGATCGTAAGCAGTGGTTACGTCGTCGTGGCACACACGCGCGCGGATTTGAAAAAGCTCCTCTCACGCACATGGCTCACGCAGCCGAACACGGGGCGGCAGAGGTAAATGGTGATCAATTTAAAATACATAACAATGTTTTTCTCACATCCACATACCCCAAGGCAGATCGATCGGCAGAAGTGTTTGAAAGTGTTTAACTGTCGAGGCTCGTTCGCGAAGCGTTATTATTTAATATTTGTCCCCTTTCCATACTGGGGCCGGCAAGCTTATTGACACAGGCAGATTGACCCGCCCTTAAAATCATCAACCCATGTTCCATATACCTCCCCCTGTGCGCCATATGCCATACTCAACCAGCGCGCACAACCCCAAAACAATGTTCGTTTGATGCGCTTTAACGTTCAGTACACACAAGCTTTTGCGCACTTGAGATGCGCGAACATAAGCGAGAAAAAGCAACAACATCATCCATATGAAACACCTCACCACCAAAAGTCTAGATCATTTTGTGTGCACGCGCGCTCACTCGGGATGAGGTAATGGGGCTGGGTGCTTTATGATGTGTGCCCCCGTTTATGAGTGGGCCCCCAGTGTGTGTGTCCGTGTTGAATAAATGTAGCATCTTCAATTTTACGCCAATCGTGAATGATTAACAGCCGTCACACGCTCGACAAGGTGGGAGCAATTGGTGTGTGCGTTTGGTTGGAGGACGGCTGCGGGGGATGTGGTGTAGTGGTTTTGTAGCCAGTAACAAACTTGCTAGCAAGGATGCCGCCCCATTGGAAGAAGTTATTTCGTGTTCCTTAAAAGTTTGACTTAACATGAATGATTTCTTTTGTAACAAATCTTCTTTTATATTTTATTTTATTTTATTTTTTGGTCTTTTTTTTCAATAAAAAGCAAATTTTGTATCTTTTAGCGAGACTTATTGAAACAGGTATCTGTAAATTTAAATCCCGAAAGAAACTCCTCTTCCGGTCATCTCGACCCATTCCAGATTTGAACACATTGCATGCAAACCATATTGATTATTGTGACGTACACATAACCACTGCACCACGAGGACCGCTCGTGAAAGCAACATATAAAAGCCTATAAAACTCACTGTGTACTGAGATACTTGCGATCTTTTATGCTGTGAAAACGGTGTGAAATAAACACTTTTCCCATGTTTCGATCCGATCCCTCGTTAAAAGACGAGCCCTGTTTAAACGATCCTAATTTGCACACCCAGAAAAAGCTGTAAAAATAAACTTCCACATTGCAAAGCTGGACGTGTAGAAACGCTTGAACATAGCCAATATAGGGTTTCGTCTTGCTCTTTCAAAGCTATCGTATTTCTATTGTCAAGTAGAAAAACAGGCAACACAGCGAAGCAGAAACATTTGAAATGATGATGCAAAAATCAAATTAGATCTATTTCTATAAAGATAGAAACTGCTCCAAAAGTGAGAAAAAAATGGGGAAATGAATAGTAACCGTGTCCAAAACCATCTCAACGAGCTTTTGATCCAAGCGATTAATTGTGCGCAACCGTTCCATCTTGCCGGCCAGCTAAGCATAAGAACCGGGCAGACGGATTGGAATGGGGAGGGCGGCTTTCGCCAAGGCCAGCCCCCACAACAATGCAAACGAAACGCCGTGCGCCTCCGAAAGAATGTGTCCCAACGAAGGCCCAGTTTCGCGCCAAACAATGTATCGCGATGGTAGCGCGATGCCACCAAATGCCGTATTAGATTGATCGAACGCCCTTGTCAAACATGGAGAAGGTGGTGAAAATTAATTTCCGCATAAACAACAGAAAATCCATTTTTCTTCCCCTGCCAACATCGGCCGCGAGAATGGAGTCATAAAAACGGACAGTAAGAAAATTAAATGACAACAAAAGCCACATTTCCGAACGCCTAGCGCTCTCGCCCGAGTGCACGATGGTGCACACATTTTGCTTCGCCTCCAACAACTGCAACCCGGGGATTGAATGTTGATTTGGCCGCATTCATCAGCACACTTTGTGAACCGATCGCGGCCACACAAAATGGACAAACACAAGAAGGGCAACAAAAGCGTGGCGCGGCTTGTACTTTCACCTGTGTCGCGGTGTGCGCGATGCGCTTCACGACATCGCGAATGCACTTGAACTCTAAAACCGCGGCAAAAAGGCAGCAGCGTCGTCGTGTGTCTCGGAGATGGTGCTGCTGCTGCTGCTGCTGATTACTTGAGAGCCAGTGCAAATCAATCTGGGCGAAAAAATCGCTGCGTTTCACTTTCTACACACCCAGGGAGAGCGGTCGGTGGACATAACGAAATAAAGTTTAAAAAAATATATACACCACATAGATGGCTAATTTTACAAAATAATTCATAAAACATACGTAACACTACGCACCCACACATACGCAAGCCTGCCTAATAGTACCAAATTTAACATGAAAATGTTGTTACAACGCAAAAAGGAAGGCGGCTTCAACCACAATGTGTGCGCACTTTCTGGTTTCAAGTCCTATATGCTCCACCGGACCGCACCGAGTTTTGACAGACGGCAAGACGGCAGCAGAAGAAGAAGAAAAACAGACCCATAAAAATGTTATTTAATTTTTGTCCACCCGCCCCCTGCACAGGCACCCTTTGGTCCACAAACCAACGGTTGTTAGCTGGAGATCATTTTCGATATCATTAAGATGGACTAGCGATTTTTTTTGTCGAGGGGGTTTACACATTTTTCCAGCCGCACAGCTGATTTGTGCGTGTCAGCGTGCAAGTGCGCGAAAGGAAAGCCCTATCGCGCATTGGCAGACCTGGGAATGGCCTTCCTAACGGGTGACACAAGCTTTATGGTGGCTGCCGCTGGACGAGCTGCACGCGCGATCCCGCGGCGTTATGTGAAGCAGATCTTAAGCTGATGTTGTGTTTCACCCCGCAAAGAGAAACGTAATAGAGAAGGGGACAAAAAACAACAACCACCAATTTTAATGCTAGCTTTTTACAAACCTTTTTGTACAAGGCCGATAAGCTAAACGGGCTCCAGATTGGTCGAAAAGATGTGCACTTTTTGTCACAGTTTTTTTGTTGTTGGAACTACCATTGAAGATCGCGTTTTCCCAGGCATATTGGTAACGCCGATAAATAGAGGTCGGATCTCATTTCAGCGGGCTCGTTACTGTGCACTGTCCTTCGTGACAGCCGGACTCATTGCGCTACGGATTAGCCACCGTGAGAGGGTCAAGTTCGTACCGACAGTCGCTTATTGCACCAAAACTCCCCCAAAAGCTCGCTTAAGTTTAGTTACACGTTTGCCCTCCAAAGACACCCTTCGGTACCTGCACTGTAGGTGAACGCAGTGTGTGTATTTTTTATGTCTCTAATAATTACTAACCTACATTTAAAAGGTTTATAAAAATTAAAACTCAACACCCTATACGCTCTTTTTCGGCGGCGCCCTAAATTGCAGCGCAAACACCTTTCCACCTTACACCCGTGCACACGGCGTGTTAATGAAAACAAACATCAAATTAGGCCGTTTTTTTTTCATACACGATCTTTCACCAACGAGATATGATTGATTTTAAAGGGCACTTTTCAATGATAAAGCTCACCTCCCTTGCAAACCACCCTTTGGGTTTGGGCTACTGTGTACTCCGCTACTATCCGTGGCACTCGCGAAAGCGCACGGAAGCATGGGAACCGTTAGTATATACATTTCATTTTACAGCCCAATACTTCCCCACAACATATTTCGAGGGGAGAGATTTTGATAAAAATGTTAAACATTTGGCTGAACGCACTGGGGAACCACCCTTTTATGAAAGTGTCTAACATGGTGAAAGAAAAACAAAAGTGAAAGAAGACTAAATGTCAGAGAAAATTGATACGAGCAGGGGAAAAACATGAAAAATGGAAAGAAAATGTATTCCATCACATTCTTTACTAAAACTGGTAGCTAGATAAATAAAAGAAAGCATCATCATTATAGAAGAAACATAACACAAGCAACCAGCACAAGAAAATGAAAGTAAAAAAAAGTGTCAAGAATTCATAGAAACAGATAAAACTCCTAAAGAAGACAAGGAAGTCGATGGCTTAAGAGCGAAAGAATACTAAGACTGAGAAGAACATCGAAAACGGGCGCTAAATATAACGGCTGGTCAAGCGCGGGGTGGTGTCTTTGACATTAGCCTAATGCGTCCTAACCAAAAGGCAATTTCGATTGTGATGAAATGTTTGCAAATCGAAACATATAAAAAAACAGACCCAACATGCTAAACAAAAAATGATGCTCTTCCGAAGATGCTCAAGAGGACACCGGACAGCCTACGTGACTTTCTGCACGACACACAGCACGCGGCAGGCCAGAGTCCAGCCGATTTTGGGCTACGCAGATTCCTGCGCCAAATCAGATATTCTCCGATACCGGTTTTAAACGCAGACATATTCTTACTTTTGCGGAAGAAAATCTTATCACACGCTGGCTAACATTTGAATGCAAACCCCGCAAAGCTTCCTTCATTATTCCTGTTCCTTTATTTCAGCTGCTGCTGCTCCGCTTCTTCGCGCCACACGCTTGGGCGCTCCTTTTCTCCACCCACCGCGGGCTAAGGTTTCGGGCGATCACGCATAATTTCGCATGCGTACGGCCGTCGGCGGCTGTTGCCAAACTAGCCAGCCAGCCAGCCGCTGTGAACTGATAATGAAATCTCGAACCAGGAAGCGCGATTTACATTAAAACCACGATCGGAAAGGCATAAACCTCGCGAAACCGTGTCTGCACTAAGCCGGTTTTGTTTGTCCACCAGGGAGGGGAAGGAGTCGGAAAGTATAAATTTCAGAATTTGACTTTTGCAGTAAACCTGGCAACAGACAGAACCTCATCAACATCCTTGCTTTTGCCGAAAATGGTCAAACATCCCTGGCCAGAAAGGGGAAGGTTATGAGGATGATTGAAATTCACACTCGAATCATTTTGAACAACGCGTTACGTTCTGCAGCTTTTACCGTTTTACTTGCCAACTAACGAGACAAGTGACAATCCATCGGAAAGCGGTGTCTGTTTCGATGGGATTTTTGGAATTTTTAAAAATACACGGCACTAGTTAATGTGTCATAAATCAAGACAGTGTTGTGCCGCAAAACACGATGCCACCAACAGGGGTACCTACTACTACCTTGTGCGCGGGTTTGTAGCGGTATCTTAATGAGTAATGACCAATTTGATTGTATCGAATTAGCCTCTGTACGCTTAATGTGCCAGAGGCTGATGGCATTGGGAGGGTGTCAAGCTGGCGTTTGCAAAGTATGAAACTGAAACCCGATACGAAGATAAGTCGGCTGGGGCGGAACTATGCTTGAGACTGTCTCAAGCTAAGTACGGCCACCAATCGTCAATTGTATACGATTGGTGGCAGTTTTCTAGCCGATTCTAATCGGAAACAATGCCAAACACTCTTCTAGCATCGTGTGAACGGTAATTGGTTGCGCTGTAATCGATAACAAACGGTCCTTCGGATTCAAGAACGATCCTAGGGGACAGTGATTGTACGCTAAACTGCACACGAAACACTGTATTTTACAATTAGTAAACAACAATTAGACAGTAATTATTGCAAAAACTACGGGCGGTTGCAAGTGGCATGAAGATTAGACAACACTTCAAATATCTTATTTAACCTTCATATCTATAACCGAAACTACACCTTTACTTCACTTCTTTAACCATCAACTCGGGTAAGGCATACATTTTACATACGAAAATTATCACTTCATGAGTTATGGCTTTAAATTATATATATTTAATGTACAATGAATAGATCGTCGACAGACACTAATAGATCGCCAAGTCATCCTGACTATCGGATCACGCATTTGAATCTATATGATTTTACAAGAATATTTGGAGTTACAAAACCTGTGAAAATATAGATTCTATAAGTATATTGCTATTGATATCATCACACACTTAACGACTCAACTGAAACAAATTATGGCATGTATTAGCTACCTAGGTAGGTGGTTATAGACGTAAAGGGGTATAAATAAACATTGTTGTTAAAGTACATTAAATTAATTTTGGAAATTTCAATCATTGGAGCACTGTCCGATGCGGTTCTTTGGACATTCTGTAAATTTCGGATCGTTACGGTTCTCCAACAAAAAACTATGATGCAGTTAATGAGCTAAACATACCCATAGGTAGATTGGTTATAGAAGAAACGAAGGTTAATTTTCAACAAGAATTTACGTTTCATTTGAATGTAGAACTGCAACGCCACATTCGATGTCTAAACCGACAAATTGTTTCTTTAGCAAGCTAACCAATGCTCAAGACGATCTTAGATGATCTTAGAAACCATTTCCGTCTTTCCTTGAGGCAAGCAGCTGATGTAAAATATGCATCTTTATGAATCAATAAGCATTAGCTTGAAATTTATTTTAATCCCACAAAGAGTGGTAAATAATTGGCAGCACATTATTTAAGCTGCCAAAGACGTTGAGATTCGTGCCTGGTGGTGATCCCGCAACAACTGTCTTCTCACCGAGACCATCAATAGGACCGGTTATGCCGAGCCAAAAAAAAAAAACTATATACCGGAAAAAATACCGAGACAACGACCCTCACATGCAACATATTTTGCGTGTTTTTTTGGCAGGTTCGCTTTGTTTTATTTGCCTTTCGCCCTATGGTTTTACATCACACACACGTTTGCCTTGCCTTTCATCTCAGGCAGCAAGCAAAGTTTCACCCGCCCGTGTAAAGCGTAAAGGAATAAAAGTGAAAATAGGTCGCGTACGCGATGCGAAGGAAAAGTCATTCCCTTTACCGATTGGGGTTTCTTCCTTTCGGCCGCGGCCAGGATGCAAGTGCATGCTTTGTGTGTGTGCTCGTTGATCGTTCGTTGGAAGCGGAGCAGGAGAGCGAAAGATCGCTCGCTGGTGGGGAGCAGTTTCGCATCACCGATACCTGAGCGCCATAAGCATTGGAAAAGATATACGAGACAGTGGTGGTGTTGGCTACCTATCATACCCCCCTTCCCCCTCGCCCCCTCCTGGTGCCGGTGGATGCAGGATGCGAAGCGACGACGATCTTCTCGCATGCTGTGTGTCGCGCAACAATGGCCCGATCGCAGCACTCGAAAGAGCTCAACAAACGCAGAAGCGACGAACGGACCGACCGGGGAGGGGGAGAGAGAAAAAAATAATAAAACCGACGGCAAGCATTACTCGCCCCCTCCGGCCTGGTGAGCTTGGTTCGCGGATCGCACCTTACAGTTCGCCGTTGGATAGTGTCCCGCATGGACGTGCACCGGAGTACACGCTAGCCAAGGGAAAATTCGACTCAGTCGCCGCCGCCGCCGCCGCCCACCGTTCCGAGTGAAGTGTTGATGTGTTTGGGCCTGATCGGGGGACTCTGCCATACATCGCAATCGACGGCAAGTGACGAACCCCACACACGCGTGTGCTAGCGCAAAGCAGCGGGGTTTGTTCGACAGCGCGACGGTGTATCATCGCGGTTTGCGATCGCTTGCCTGCATATAATTAGGCGGCGCAAAGTTCTGAGCCCGCCGTACTCCAGATCGGTGCGCCGACACACACACACACACACACACACACGTCTCATTACTCTTTTCGGGCCGTCCGAGGTTCGATCGCGAACGTGATCGGAAAGGTGGAACAGTGCCCGGAATACGAAACGCGCGGAATACGAACCCAACGGGGAACACTGTGCGCGGGTGCGTGTGTGCGTGCGCAGATAGAGTAGCAAACGGTGCGACGGCGGAAGTACAACTCCGAAGGGACGTTTTTTAAGTGGAAGAACTGTGTGCCTGTGTACGAGTGTGTGTGAGCAGCCAACACCATCATCATGGATTTCTTTCAGCAGATGAATCTGACCGACTTCACAATCTACGATCTATTTAACGTCAAAGGTGTCGGTAAGTAGCTGCAAATTCCCCGTGTTCGTAAACCAAACCGCAGGTTCCGTTCTGAAGAGTTTAAACAGCAAAAAAGAAGAAGACCCAACAACACTGTACCGTTCGTATTTGGTGGTGGGGACAGTGTTTTGCTTAAAGGGCAGCAACAATATAAAATAATACTGCTAACCAGCCAGCAAAAACTCCGCTCCTCGGTCTGTAAAACAATAACACTTCCCTTTCACCTCCTTTTTTAAAACACACGCAGTGCAACTCCACACTCGCGACAGTTCTCGCGGGGGGAGAGTTTTCGTTTTTCGTTGCTGCGCCTTCCCTTGCGCTGCTGAGGGCGAAAGTGATGCAGGCGACAAATGAGCCCGGTCCGGTAAGGTTTTGGATAGTGGATTCTGGCAATTCAAGCAGCACATGGCACACCTATGCGGAAGGGAATTATGCGTGTGCGTGCATTTACAGACTCGAGACTGGTGACTAACAGCGCGTGTGAAAGCGTGTGGCAACCGACGACACAACCTAACGGGAAGATGACGTCCAGTTCTGCCGATCGGATTGGTTTCTGACTTTTCGGGACGCTTTACGTCATTCTGGCACACACGGGCAGAGCCGTTCCCCCTGTTCGGCGTTTCGGACAGGATTTGCAATCCCTTTGCGCCACCAGCATACGTAATGAGCGCACTGCCGCTGAAACTTGTCCCATTGTGTCCCCGTCTCAAACGAGGCGGGAACAAGTTTTCTTAGGCATAGCAATTGGGCAGTTTCATTTTATTGTCCAAAAAATCAGACAAAAATTTATAGCCAATTTTGCGACACCCAACAACAGGGGGCAGGGAAGGCAAAAGCCACCAAGTGAAAGAGGGCACGGGGGCGAACGATAGAAAAAAAGACTCGAAAAGAAAGAAAGATGCCAGCTGTTGGACTTTTTGGGGAATTCGTTACCTGCTTGCGTATGCCGCTCATGCGCAACGGTCGGTCAGCAGACATTAGATTTTGAAACCCCGGCAAGGGGAAGGAAGGGGCTGAACAAATTTATTACTTAACCACCAAAATTCTAAATGCCCCACGTTTATGAAGGAATGTCCACCGGCTGGGAGGCTTTACGATCGACAGAATATGCCTTTTTTCGCCCCCTGTCTGTTCCTGTGCAGTGCCTTAAGGGTAATCAAATGCTTTTTTTTCTCTTCTCCTTGGCAAGCTATTAAACCCGTCTGCAAAACGTTAAATTGCATACTTGTGCAGCTCTCGAGCATTAAAGTGAGGTGCCCCACTCGACCTTTGTGGACACGAGGCAGTATCTCGGGCTTGTCACACTGTTTACTAACCAAGTGTCGGGTAAACTGTAAATTTGCAACTGTGTACAACCGGACAAACGCAGTGTAAATAGGTGGCACCGGGAGGACGTACTAAGAAAATTGCACACACACAAAAAGCTCTCCATTAATGAGGTCAGCGACTAAGTTACACACACTTAATACACCAAAAAACAGCGATAGAGACGTTTGCCCATTAGTAGCTAATTAATGTGCAGCAGGGTTGCACACGCTGCACTCATGTCTAGCGCTCTATTAGCTTTACTGTCACATGATAGAAAAAAAGCAGCAGCAACAACAAAAAACCTAACAAAACATAATTATCATGATTTATCTTTCTCATTATCTGCACCACTAAAGACTCCACTTCAAGTCGTACGATCGTTCGCACGTGCTCTGCGCGCGCGCGTGTGTGAGTCACTTGTCGTTTTAAAATTCTGTCCAAATCAATGAGCGCCAAATCGGCGGTTTGACGATTCTAAAAGCTTCACCACTTGCCACTACCTCTATCCAACTAACTTCCCCATCATATCAAGTAATGCTCCTTTCAATTGGGTTTCTTTGTTTCTGTTTTCAAAATCCGTGCCGCCGCCGTGACGCACACACACGGTTCCACTTGCCAGAGGAACACATCGATGCCTACCCTTTGATGGCATCGCCCGTACCGAGCTCCATCATGATTGCCATATACCTTTACTTCATCTACAAATATGGACCAAGGTAAGCTTCGTATTGTTGTCGTTCCTTTCCTTTTTTTCTGTCCGATCGGACGCACTCATCTGATTAGAATAATTTCATCCCTTCTCGATCAATTAAGCATCTAATTTGTATTTGTATGTGTGAATTCGGCTTTCTTGCAGGCACATGGAGTACAGGAAACCGTACAACCTGCGCTGGGTCATTGCGGCCTACAACATCTTCCAGGTGATCGCCTGTGGCTATCTTGTTAGTAATGTAAGTAGCAATGTTCCAGTAGAAAAGGACGAAAAGAACATGACTGGCTGATGCAAATATGTCTCCCCCTCTCCTCTCCCTGCAGTACATCAAGGTAGGATTTCAGTTTAGCTTTATCGGACGCTGCACACCGAAGCTGCCCGTCACCGAGTACGAGCACGGGCTGGATGCGGTCTACTATGGCTGGCTTGCGATGTGCCTTCGAATGGTCGAGTTCATCGAGACGGTGTTCTTCGTGCTGCGCAAGAAGCAGAACCAAGTTTCCGCGCTGCACGTGTACCATCACATCAGCACCTTCCTCATCGTCTGGTGGAGCCTTAAGCTTAGCTTGTGTGAGTGGTCTTTTTTTGCTAAAATTAAACAGTCTGTTCAAATCATAAGCGTATCATTGATTTAAAATGACATCTTCTCTCCCCTCCTTTCACCCGAACAGCCTACCAGGAGATGTCCATCATGGTGCTGAACTCGATCGTGCACATGATCATGTACTCGTACTACTTCCTGTCGTCGTTCAAGCCCTGCCAACCGTTCACCAGCCGCATCAAGCCGATCATCACCATCATCCAGCTGGCCCAGCTGGTCACGATGCTGGTGCACGTCTATGCCGCCCTGCAGCCGTCCTGCGCCGCCAACAAAACCATCTACACCCTGCACGCGGTCAATCTGGTCATCCTGATCAGCCTGTTCACCAACTTCTATATCCAGACGTACGTGCGGAATGCCCGCAAGCTGAAGCAGAAGTAAGGAGCAGAAGCGCACTGTCGTACTACCTTTATTTTATAACACCGTCGGCGCGGGTGGCATATGGGTGGGTGGTTACCGCTGGGATACAAATGGGCCATGCCAAAGCAGTTGCAACGCTGCACACGCAGGCAATATTCTTGCGTTTTTCGCGAAAAAATCGGGTACGTTGGTATTATTCCAATCGTCACAACGCCTGCCTGTGGACAAACTTCTGGCGGAATGTAATGCGTGTAAGGGACACTTCTTCTTAGCCGAGCACAAAGCAGAAGGCCTGTCCAGTTTTATCTATTTATACACTTTTCTGTTTCCGTCCCTACTACTATCTTCATAAAAACTACCCTCTAGACTGCCTTTGCGTTTTTTTTTGCATTTTGAGATAAGAAAGCAGAAAGGAAACAAAATAAACTTCATAAAACTGCTGTTCATTTGTCTACACAATTACTTCAGTGTAAAGTATCATCCCACTGATAAGCCGCCTACCATCCAGTAAATCGGTGACTAACGTTATCGTAAATTTGCGCCAAAAGGGCTTTGACCCATCGAGAACTGACAACGCGTTGAGTGATCGATCAGAAATACATTCCCTTACCATTATCAAAAACCAAGAATTGGGGAAGGCGCCACCTCTCCCCTCGAGATAATCGGCTCAACGGGTGGTCATAAAAATTGACCCCCAAGCAAGTTTTGAATCCATTTGTTTGTTTGTCCGAAAGATATCGCTTATCGGGGGCGCGTGCTTTAAAGCAGAATTTTGGGCATTTCAAAAGCGAGCCCCTTGGCTGCCAAATTCGGTACCCACGAGGGCAATAGCAGTCTGTCTAGCGTGCAACCCCCGGTCATAAATGCTCGGCTACAGCAAGCCACGGTTTGCTATCGAAACGTGACGTAAGCGCAATCCCGATCAAAGTATGCGCGCATCGCCAGACAGTTCGCTTTTTTTTTTAAATCGATCAACCCGTGGTCGTTTATTTGTGGCTTGTGAGTAATAGAATGTTCTTATCATCGCACACTTCAGGCCAGGGTAGCCAATATGGGGGGGGAGGGGGGGGGACAATATGCGCGTGCCTAGTGCCACTGTTTACATAGTGGCTGACAGGCCGATTGGCGACGCAGCAAGGGAGCAAGCGAAAATGAATATTGGCGAACGGATTGTTCCCTCGCGTACATGATAAGCTTGGGTTGGAGAGCACACTCACTTCCAGCAAATGTTTAGATTGTGCTAAAAAAGACCCTCTATCTCTCTCTCTCTCTCTCTCTAACCTCTACACATTTGTATGATGTACAACTCGGCGCTCCCTTGCATACAGTGTGTTGCGCCTTTATCAATTCGGCTAATTAGCGTGTGCGTGCGTGATAATTCACGATTGGCTCTTGCGCCCCAGATGGACGACCGTGGTTGTTTCTAGAACGTGTGTCGCTATCCCGTGGCCCGCGTGACACTACCAGCACACGTAACCATGGGCACGGGCGGACGCACGCACGCACGCCGAATGGCATCCTTTCCACAGCGCATCCCTCGCCCCGTACCGAACCGTGCCATAACGGTGCTCAGAGGGAGCTGCTGCTGGGCTCCCCACGGGTTCGGTTTGATAAGATAATTCCATTCCAGTTTATGCGTGCCCATCCGCCCGTTCGTTAACACAGCAAAAGAAGCTCCGCGATTAATGCGAGATAAAGTTCTTGTGCATGTACTCTGTACCGGGTGGGGGGGGGGGGAGAAGAGGATGCCCTTTCTTCATCTACAATGATTGGTAAAAAGAAAGAAATGTTGATCGAAACGTTTGGCTTCAAGTGTTGAGTGTAACATTCAAGTGTACAACAGTGTACTCATGTGGTCGCCGCTCAAGCCGCTCAACCAGCTGATGATGGTGGAGAAATCCAATGCGAACGATCGAAGCAACAACAGCGAAGAAGAGAAAACCCCCCCTTTTCTCCTCCGATTGGTCTCTGTCGTAACATTCGCCTACTCGCCACGGACGGACGGATCCGCTCGCTCGCTGTCATCCGGCCTCTCCAAGGAGAGCGCACGACGGGGTCATGCATGAGCTACTTACGGTGTAGTACGACAGCAATCCGGCGTTTTCATCCAGAACGAACCACCGATACTGCCAGCCCTTCATGACGTTCGTCCACTTGGACAGGGTGCCCTCCAGCATCGCCATCTTACGCGGGATCTAATCGCGCGACACAACACAACGGGCACGGATGGGTGGACCGGGAGGGGAGGGCAGGGTGGTTGAAGGTTACGGGGGTGCTGATGGCGGTCTGCCCGCTGGTGGAAGTTTCTGGGACTTGCAACTTGAAAATAGTAATCACACACACAAATGGACACACACGCACACACGTACGTAGGTACACACAGGCGTATTTTTAGCACACAGGCGCTGGAAGGGAATGCCGTCTTCGGTCCCGTCCCGCAAGAACATGCACACGCACGGAACCGCGCACACCGCACGTACCCCGGGGCGAATGGCGAATGTGTGTGTTTTTTGTGCGCACTCCCGCAACCAGATTGCACGTGCCAGCGAAGCGACCGAAGGTTCCTAAATTTTGCAGGAGCACGAGAAAGTGTTCGGTACGCGAAAACGATTTCCACAAGCAAAACAACCGACGCAAAATTGTATCATCGTTTGACAGCTGACGGCGACTGACAGTTTGCGTTCGCCTTTGGCAGATGGATATTGTGTTTTGGTCAGAAAAGTGTTTCGCAGTCCCATAGTGGGTCGCGATTGTGCAACTTTCCGGGATTGAAGAAATATAAAAATTATATTTTAGAATATGTTATTATGCGTCAAACTTCATTTTATTATCTAGCTGACTTCATTTGATCGAACAAAATTGCAGACCGTCCATTGCATCACGCCAAGAAAAAAAGGAGCGGAGGCACAGCAAAACAAGCAGAAACACTATTAACCTTCAAAGAAATGTATGGTATGCATCAGAAAATGGTGTGATTCATGGATAAAGTCAAATAGCTTAGAACAAACAAAGACTATTGAAAAAATAATACATTTAGTTTGTCTGTTTTTTGTGTCCTTCACTGTAGTTGTGCCAGAAACCCGTTCGCCCGACAGTGCTGCCGTGCGGGCGAAAAGCGTTTTTCGCTCGATTTTAAATTCAAACGCGCAAATTCATTTCGACCGTTGCGTGCACGTGTTCAGAACAAATAGACATTTTATTTTAATCTGCAAGATTCAAACAATCCGAATTTTGAATTCATTCCTTTGCTCACACTGTTTCACACTTCAAAATCAATCAACTCAATCGACGGGATGGTTAAGTTCGGTGAATTCAATCCAACCGGTGGGGCTACATCAAACTGAATTAGAAATACCAAATACATGGCTAATGCTGAAAGAATCTGCATACAAAAGAAAGCGAAAAAAAATTAAATTTATAAACAGAAAAACTGAATGTTACTTCATGCCACGTACCGAACCGAATAGGTTCCAATCGAAATTAAACAACCCACACGAGAACGACATGTCACGCATTGTCACCTGGAGTGATAGTGTAGATAGCTGAAGTAAAAGAATATAAATGACATTAATTATGTACTCGTTTTTCCCCTGCTCCAAAACTAACTCACCTTCTCGATAACGTCCACAGAAAAGTGGTTCTGATGCTTTCGAATGATCTGATGCACAATGTCACCGGTCATGCGGCCACTGGTTTGTGCCGCCGTCGTAGCAGTTATCACGCTCAGAATTGCCGCAAGGTAGAACGCAATCCAGGCCCCGTTTGCTATCGCCATGATACGGAATGCCCAAGTGCCGGAATTAAACGCTCTTGGAAGCACACACACAAAATTAAATTAACCCCTCGCTTGTTGGCTTTTTTATGTGGTCCCTCTCACACTTACTTGTAGATGGTAAACAGACCAAACACGAGAAACACAAACATAGCGCCAAAGTGAAACATAAGCGACAGGGAGGAGATACGGTTTACCAGCCGTATCGCATCACACAGATGGTAGTGCAGCACGGACAACCGATTGACCGTCTTCAGTATCGTTTCCATGCTGGATTGAGTATCGATCTTAAGCTTCGTGATGTACCTTTTAAAGTAAAAACAAAAATTGTTCCTTACCACATGAACCGATCTGCATCTCGTGGAAGTGTTCCCTTACGTAGTGTAAACGGTCGTAGCGGACAACTTGTTAAACCCGGCCGAGGCAGGCGCAACCATCGTCACTTTCGGTGGACCTTTGCTTTTCACCATTCCGCCGGCATTTGCATCACCAATCTTCCGTCCACCCGCCCGCCCGTACACTGTGAATATCTCATCGTACGCAATGGTTGGAGTTTTGCTCTTCCGGTTTTGGTCGAGCAGTACCGTTTCGTTCGATTCGTTATCACCAAGCAGCAGCTGCTTAAGCAATCTATTCACTATCATAAACAGCCGGCGTATATGCACGGTAAAATAGATGTACTCGTTTATGAGGGCGAGCAGTGAAATGTTCATCATGTAGTACGATGCATACAGATACTTTGTAGTAATGTTTAGCGTCTGATCGATGAGATAGTAGTACCCGCCCAGTATCACGACAAGGTAAATGAGCTCAGAGCTTATTACAATCACTATGAATCTAATGGGGGAGAATAATTTTAAAATATTGCGCTTCAGCTTCTATAAGGAGCTTCAGCTTCACTTACGTTTGTACCACCCGTATCGGATAGCGGACGTGAAACTCCTGCTCGACCACCTTCGTAACGTTGTCCAGCAGCTCCATGTAGTCCCACTTTTTCTGATACTGCACCACATTGATCGTTACGATAACAACGCCTGTTTTTGTTTTTTTGTGTGGTAAAATTTCTCATTACTTTCCATTATACTCATCCCCTTTTGCTCATAGCCCGTGGTTCTCACCGAGAAACAATCCGTTCACCAGATGCGTCTGCAGCCCGTACCGCAGGATGTCCGACTCGAACGGCTTCATGTAGTAGTCCCACAGCTTCGCATTGGTATTAACGAGGATAAAGAAGAAGTACATGGCGTACAGCACTATGAGGTAGCCAATGTCCAGCACCGTCACGCCCGGTGACGCCCGCAGAAAGGACTGTGGCCACAGGCCGGACATCTTGGACACGAGGTAGATCGGTTTCATTATCCGGCAGAAGCTACTATCGGTTGGTTTGATGGTATCGGTGTTCATTTTAATATTATATTTAGAATATTTAAACTTCTTGCTGGTTTTGAGGTGAACGTAGAGACGCTTTTCCAACCACTGTTTTCTCACACTGTTTCGGATGAAATGAGGAACCAAAGTGTCGGTCACGTCGTACTCACAGCACGACCCGCGATGGGAACACAATTAGCATGATTACGCGTTTTGGGTGATAAAAATCGAACTCTTCTACACTTTATTGATTATTCATCCTATCAGAAAAGGGTATCTCGAGTTCCTATCTCAAGGGAAAAATGAAAAAAAAAATGGTACGAAATGAAACAAAAAACAAAAAAACGAATCATACAATACATAAATCATCTCTCCCCCCTATCACTAGAACAAAACCGTCTAAAATTGTGTGTGGTTATGGTACTTTGCTTCACTTAAACAACTAACACGAAGGGAGGGGGAAATGAAAAACTAAAACAACACAGCCCAGTGCTCACCACCCATTCTCGGGGTTCGGGGTGAGTGGGGAAAAATGTAGTCGCCATGCCCACAGAACGTCAACCAAAAATGGTCAAGAGAGAGAGAGGGGAGAAAACAGGGACAGCTTAACCTAACAAAATGAGCCCTCCTGTACATTTTGTGGTCGCAAAAGGTGTGTGTGTGTGTGTGTGTGTGTGATGGAATCGATAGATTAATTGCACTTAATCACACTGAAACTAAAGCATTAAAGGTAACGTGGCAGTTACTACTGCTTCTGGTGGTGGTGATAATTGAAGTAGTGTGCTCCCTAGAACACGGACGCAAACAATAGCGAGTAGAGCGCCTTGCCGATGTAGTAAATGAGTCCACCGTAGATTAATGTCTTACATATCTTGTCGACCCACCACATGCTGTGCCGGGGGTGAGTGAAGGAACATGAAACGAAACAGCCAAGAATGAAATTGTAAGTAAGAGATAAAATGTTTTTTTTTTTGCTCGTCTTCTTCTCCGAATAAAGGCTTTAGTGCTTTTCCAGCTACTTACACACGCATGTGACGCTTGGCAGCGGGGATAGTATCGTCCGTTTCCTTTAGAATGTACCACCGGGCGGCCCGTATACAGTTTTCGAAGTACTCCTGGATCTCCACACCTAGGGGAAGCGAGTGAATGAGGGGAATTAAAGGCTAGCTTGCTTGGATGTTACGTTACCGAGAATTCGACCCACAACACATACCTCCGGCGTCTATTTTGAATTTAACCTTTTCCTCGTCGTTAATAATCGTTCGCAGGTACAGAATCGTGGCATTATCAAAGTCCCACTGGTTGTTGGCGTAGTACTCGAACACTTCAAAACCCTTGGCGATACGCTGATGTATCCTCCATAGTCTGGAGAAAAAACAACAACAAAAAAACGTTAAATGTCATACAAAACTGTCAAACTCGCTTCCATCGCCTACTGCTCCTTACATTGGCTTATATCCGAAGCAGTACAGCAGACAGTCGATCAGGAATGCCGGTATCCAGTGGAAGAAGAACGCTGCCAGGTTGTGCTCCCAGCGGGTACGTTTCATCGTACCGCCCGGGTACCACAGCACACCGTTCAGCGGGATCTTGTTCGCGACGATCCATTTGCCCCGCTCGATGATACCTTCCCAGGAGACTTTGATCTCGGCCGAGCTCACCAGGTGATAGATGTTGCGCTTGTGATCCCTAACAGCAAGAGAGGACGTTTAATAAGTTTGATTCCTTAATCATCCCACCACAGCCACACTGAGACTTACTGGTTGCCGACGTAATTCCAGGTGCAGACGCACATAGCACTGACAGCGAAATCCACCGGCAGATAGTCACCGTACCCGTCCGAGTCGCAGTACATCGAGCGGATCACACCCTTGCCAGCGCCGATCAGCAACCCAACCGGACCGTTGATGTTGTCCGTCCAGCCGGGAATGGGTTCGCGCCAGGTCGGGATCACGATCGAGGGACGGAAGATGACGGCCGGGATCTCGTCCATCGACTCCACCACCAGTGCCTCCGCCAGTGCTTTGGTATAGGCGTATGTGTTGGGACAGTCGCCCAAAATTCTGAAACCAATTCAAGAGCGGGTTAAGGTGTGCTAATGTGTAAGCCCCTCCTGGCACACATTGGACTTAGCCTGCGTATACTCACTTTTTGGTCATACCGTCCACCACACCTTCCTCGAGCCATTCGACCGCCTTGATGACTTTGTGTGGATCGGCCGGCGGTGGGTACGGCTTTTCGAGCAGCAGCTTCTCGTTCAGATGACAGTACGAGGTGGAAACGTAGCCAAACATCTGTTCGAAGCAACACGGAAATGCGCCCAGTTAGCTTCAGCTTTGATACCCCGCCACAAAATCCCCGTTACAGTCCCACCGGTACTTACGTCAAGCTTTTTGCACTGTTTCGCCAGGTCGATCATGTACTTGGTGCCGCGGGTGTTTAGCATGACCGCCTTCTTGAGCGTCTCATCGAAGCGAATCGTGGCCGCACAGTGGTAGATAATCGAAACCTTCTCCGTAATCAGCTGACGGTCCTCGGGTGAGATGGCGAGTTCCGGTTCCGTAACGTCGCCACTGATCACGGTACATTGGCTTATCAACGTATCCAGACCACGCAGTCCCTTGACGGTTTCGAACAGCTGGCGGGGCAAATTTTGGCAGAAACGAGGAGTCGAAAGCAAATGTGAGTAATTAGTGAGTGCATTTTTAATTCGACGAATTAACTAGAGGCCGTTTTAGACACTTAAGAGCAGATTATCAGCATATGAAGCAAGACATCCATGGCAAACTTAAGAAAGTCACCATCAAGGTAAGACTCGAAACTTTAATTACCTAATCTAGGAACGCACGTGCTACCACTTTATCTGCCTCAAGGGTTGCTAAGCTAAAATTTGGTGGCAAAAAATTGACCACCACTCGTCCACATGTCCCCCTCTTCCTCTGTATGCATGACATACTATGCTGTGAGCACACAGCAAGGCTCAAAGGCCAAGGAAGCTTCGTACGCTTCATCCGTGATTAGCACATTTTCTTTGCGCGAATGCTCTATACAGAACGCGCGACCATAAAACTGACCACATCAAAGCCCGGACCTGACCCAGAGCCCGGTAATGAACCATTCATGTTGTTTTTACATTAGAAGGTTCAGTCGCGCAAATTGCGATTGGGAAAGAATTATGTACCAACATGACAAGGATTGCATTTAAGGTTTCTTTTATTGCATTGTTCTGTGGTTCACAATGAACTGAAGAATTGTGCCATAGGCTCACTTAGAGCACTTTATAGTGTCTTTCGCTTAAGGTATTATAAGGAGTTAAATAATTCAAATTGTTAGTTTTATCGTCTTCTGATAGAAAATAATGAATACACAGCATTATTCATCATACATAATTTCGTGGAAGTGCCACGCCTGGTTACGCCATTTCTCCATTGAGAGAGCATTACTCCATCTGCATAATCATTTCCCAACACCAAGTCTCACCCGACCCAACCGCGCTAAGGAAGCGAAAGTTTGCAGACAAAATATTGAGCAGAGGCCCTGACGCGGCACACGCGTACGGCGCTGAGGCTATAATTATGCGTAATTGAGAACGATCGATTTCTGCTTGCGTATCTCGCTCGATACGGACACTTGTTGGCTTCGGGACGAACTAATCATGCATCTAAACGACGTGGTGGTATGGGATATAGGTGACCGGTTTAGTAGCATGCAAAACACCCTCTTGTTTTGGTCGTCTGGCAAGATGTTTGTCTGGGTAGGATACATCAATCATCAAGAGATCGTTCTGTTGACCCACTGCTTCTAGCACGGTTTGATTACTCACACATTCGAAAGGGTTTGCAAACAGTTCTTGATTGGATTGTTGGAAAGGGAAACTTCAAACTCTTTAGTGGCATAGCGACTTCACTGCACTGCAGGAATGGCGATCGGTGAAGAGCTCCACAACACCCGGCTGCCTGGCACGGGTGCCTGCACTGGCGAGGCTTCAACCCAGTGCTAATGATCGACGTCAGACATTGCTTCATCAAACGGTTGCGGAGCGCGCGCGCGCGCGATAGAGAGTGGTTTGAATGTGTATCCCGCAATACTGTGCCACCGTGCGCACGACGACGAGTACGCCGATGACGGATAGATTGCCCAACTCCAAGGTTGGTCTTTTCTGTGGCGGCAAGCGTGGCACACCGTGGACCTGTTTTGTTGCCATGTTGTACGCGGTGCGTCTCGCGAAGCTGCCCGAGTCCACTGGAGTCCACTTCACGCAGCCTCACGGTTGAGAGCGAGAGTGAGGCCAGCTAACGGGCTTTGACGTTTTGGCCTGTCCCATTCCCCCCAAAAGCTACCGTGTGGTGCATCGCAATAACAACGGCAGCTGTGGCACTGTCCGCCATTATGCTCTCTCGCATAACGGGGCTTAGTGTACGCGGTTTCGCGGTACAGTAGGTCAGGCGGGCGCGGTACAGTACGCGGGTATTGTTCATCCTTGTGCTAGTTATTTACCGTTGAAGGCAATGTTTGATCTTTTCTGGGTACGCGATGCGCTATGACCCGAGAGCGGTGGCGCCATCTTGTGTTCGTTTACTACTAGCACTACTTACCGGATTGGCAAAGATGTCCTCCAGGCGTTGACGCGGTAACTTGCCCTTCTTTGATCTGACTAGAAGATAGATCTGGCCAATCTCCGGACAGCATCTGTGGATCAGAGGGTATCAATCGATTAATTCACGAGCACACACGCGTAGCCTTGCAGATAGTTTAGTCAATCTATAAAAAAGTGCCCCACTGCTCAGGTACTTACCGGAGTAATTTTTCAATCAGCGCCTTCCCAAGGAATCCGGTTCCACCCGTGATCAGCACGTGGCGATCTTTGAACATTGGCGCGATACGGTCGCGTCCACCATTCATATCGATGTCCATCGTGTGTGCTGACGGCGAGCTTTGCTATCTTCGTTCGTAGCTGGTGGGGTTTCCTTAGAAGCTGTACGACAAACACAAAAAAAGGAAGCAATGGATGAATAAACGTGAGGAAATTAATTCGCAGCATTGTTTAATCCAAGCTAACGATCGAGCTGCTTTCGTACGTTCACGAATGGGATTTACGGAAGCAAAGCGGGATGAGCGGAGCGTTAATGTATTCGCGCTTGTTGTGGAAATTGTTTATTTACAAACGATGATTGCATAATGGGATAATCACAAACAGCATGATCATTCTTGCTTGGGAACTGTGTGGAGTGGTTGAACGGTCGACAATGTAGCATGATCGAATGACTGTTCGTAGACGGCAAAATAAATAGATTGCTGTTTGCGCGGCTCACACACTGGGTAGACATTTTAGGAAGATAGTTGTTGACCATAGAGGCTTGCCTTTATCAAATAGTTTTATTTATAATTTGTTGTTGTTGATTTAAAGATACTGTGTCAACTGTAAATCGTAACCTTCCAGCCTCAATTAGGTGTAGTCGGTTGATAACATAGAATATAGCATTTGAGCTATTGCGATATTCCTTCATGTACCATTGAAATCATCTTCTCTTCTTTCACCCGATGGTATTCTAGTTTCACTTAAAAATCACTAGCACAAACTTCAACTCTATTGACCACCTTCCTTACACAGACCTCAGTCACCCGTACCTCGGTGCATTGAATTTTCAGCTGTCACATTTTCCCATAAAAGAAACGAATGATGGGCCAAACAAACAGCAAAAGCAACCGGACTGATGTGACGCGATGTACCGCAACTTACCCTTGTCTTGCTTGGCCAATTATCTAACAAGATCAAGGAAAGATCGAGACGCATCTTGTACACCGGCGCAATCAAGCTCCCTTTTACAGCGAACTGGTTTGGTCTGACACAAAAATTCTTTCGCATTTCTATCGTTTTTCGTTCGCAGACAGATTTGCAGCTGGATTCACTTTCAAACTAGATCTTTGCTACATTTCTGAATGGGTTTTTGTGTTTATGGAGCAGACGGTGCTTCTATTCGTACCATGTAACCTTGAGGACATTCACAATAAAACCTTATTTCTCCCCTTTTGCTGTTGCCATTTAGTAAAAATACCGACCGTGTTACCCTTTCTGAGAACTCCAGTGGTCCAGTATCGGTACGGTGCCCTTCGTACGGCTCCCCTGGTACGGATAGCTAACGGTTAATTGTGGAATATTTCAATTTTTAAATGACGTTGAAGACAAGTTTTGATGTTGAACTCTTTCTTTTTTCAACCCAAGATTCAACCCCTCGGCAAGCGCTGCAAACTGGCCCTAACCTCTCCCCCGAGGGGTGTATCTTGTAGCTCTTGTTCGTTTTCTTATTTCGTCTTTGTTTTTACGATGGTGTGATGTGATGACCTTCACTATGTGCGTAGAGGCGATCGTAGGTAGAGGGCTTTAATCTTTGTCCGATGGCTTGTTGGAAGGTCAGCGTGGACCTGATACATTAGAGCTTTTGGAGGTTCTGTGATACCGATGCCGAAGATTAGAGGAACGTTTGGAAGATTTAAGTTTTCCTAGCCATTTATCTAGCGTTTCTTATCACATAAGATTCCTCAATGTAGAACCTTGAGGTGTAAGATCAGGGACTACTCTTTCAATGTTATCCAACATCCTATAAGCATTCATAGTAAGAGTTGACAAATATGCATGCATGTTGCCTATGAGAAGGCACTCAAATCATTTGATTTGATGTAACTAATTTGATTGCATTGTAAACCTGTACACAATCACACAGAAAATGACGCATTTTCAACAAAACCATGATCATTTCAAGATATGTAATAAAATCTATCGTTCGCTTGATTGAAGGTTCCGGTAATCTTAATTAAGCTGGAGCACTGAGCTGCCCCATAATAACATCAATCGTGGGCGTTTCCTTTCCTACGTTACGATGCAAACTTTTCGAAACTCATCCATTGTGATTAAAAACGACTCAACTCAAAAAAACACACGCATCATTTACTTCCCACAGCGTGCTGATCGCGCACGCACGTTAGCTAACCTCACCAGTACGTTAATGAAGTTTGTGTTAAACATTTATACACACACGTGTGTGTGTACGCACAAGCGTTTCTCCTCGCACATCCTTTGACAGAACTCGAACTCAAAAAATCGTGTGTGAGCAAACCTCGCGACTGTTGCCGTAACAACTTTCATTTTCGTCATGCCTAACGTTTCGGGCTGCCTTGAATGATCATTTCATTATCACCCGAACACATCCGAATACCGGCCTGGTGGAATGGCAATGGCATTTGTATTTGCCCATACCAACCGCAATCCCTTCCCAGGCTAATTGGCACTGAGCGGGTAACTGAATATGCGAATCCGATCCATCAAACTAGTTGTTGCTGGGGTCGGTTGGTTTGATGCGGATGACATTGGGTCAGCGCAAACATTTGATGCTGACCTACTTCAAAGGCTTACGGGGTGTGTGTTTTTTTGTTGTATTAATTGAGATCGTGCACTGTAAAGCTAGGTTCGTTTTGTGCGCGAAGATCCTGTTTCCATCAATTAAGGACAGCAACAACGGACACTAAAATCTGTGCCAACAGGTGGAAAATTAGCTATTCTTGATGAGCAGAGCGCCTGTCCTTTTGCCATGATTCGTTGAATATTATCGCGTTAAACAGAGGCGCGAACGCGCGATGTGATCGTCTGCCATGGTTTCGCTTCGCTTTTAAAGGCTCTGACGTAAGCCAGAAATCAATCGCGTACGCTTGAACGATTCATTCCATCTCATCGCGGTGTATCAAAAAGATCTGAATTAAAACCAACGTATCCATTAAACCAAGCTGCCATCTCAAGATCAGACTCTCTTTTCGAGGGAAGAAAAAACACAGGATGAGGCACAACGTGAAGCTACCAACCAAACAACAAGCTAGCCGTTCGCTGCCTCCGCTTGTGATCGTCACGGAATTCGATCATTAAAGCACCGTCACAAACACGTGCCAGTCAAAAACCTTTGCCAAAACTTTGCACCAACCCACCAAGGTCAATGTCGGGCAGGTGGTGGTGTTGCTGGCTTTTGGGGAGGCCAGATTTCGGGCTAATCTCACCAAATCCCGGTTTTTGCTGAAGGTTAGCAGTCGGCAACGAAAGTGGAGCAATGTCTCCGCTCCGGTGAGCGATCGGCTGAAGGTGATGAACAGTAACACAAAAAAAAGCTCAACAGGTGTATGCTTACGAATGGCGGAGGTACTAATTAATCATTTCGTAATGCGCTCTGCTTGTTTGTTTGATTTAAATTTTACGAATTAATTTCCAAACATTAAGGGGATGCTTTAAGGTTGCAGTTGCAACAGATGAAGATGAGGTAGATGCAAATTATAAAAAGAGAAAAAATGACATCGAAATTAGATCATTTTATGAGTAGAGGATCGTTTTTCGATTGATAAAAGCTATCGATCGACAAGTAGCTGAGTTGCTGTAAAAGGTAGCATCGCGAAACGGTATAAAACAATAAACCATTTCAGTGCGGCTATAGACTTTACTCCTGCTGCGTGCAGTTCAATTAAGTATCATAAAAAAGCCTTTAAACTGCAAAACGAACCTACAAGTTACATCATATAAAATACCAACCATACAACTCCTTGGCGATTCACCCGATTGTTATTTATAAGATGCCGCCCATGAATCACGTGTTATCTTATTTATTTATTTTTTATTCACCATATCTGTAACCTTCACCTAGTCGGGTGCGGGTGTGCATTTCCAGGTCTTTTAAAATATTCACCCAACCAAATTGAAGGTTATTGACACATCCTCACCGATAACTGGCAGTGGCTAGAGAATCGTCCAAAAAGTGAAGCCACCCAAATGGTACGGTGCACCACCTTGACAGTGACAAACGTGCTACGTGGTGGTGGGGCGAAGACATCTTACCCATCTCCTGTATGAAGATAGCTTAGAGAGAGAAGACAAAGCGACATTGGTGGCTAAAACTAAAACTCGATCCAGGCGTCACCGCAAGCCCGTCTAACTGTCTTGTGCGTTTGGTAAAACTCGTTTTTGGAATGATTCAACTCGAAAATGCGCCCATCGAGACGGGACGCCAACACGTTCAGTTGAGAACGATCAACCTTGCGGCTTAAGTTTTGCGCAATCTGGCTAGGAGTTCGAATTGATGTTGTTTGTTTTTATAAAACTTGTTTTTCGAAAATCTACCTGACCAAAACGGTGGTAAAGTCAGACACACACGGAAATAACAACTTGCAGCGCTACGGAAGCAGACAGAAACGTTGCAGGAAGTGTGATCTTTGACCGGATAGGACCCATTCAATCGTAAAGGTTACGACAGAACTATACTTTAGTTTTATGCGAAACATTAAACCAGCGGCGCTTGCTAATAGATAGAGCAAAGTAAATGGAAAGACATTACATACACACGCGCATCAGCGTTTGTTGATTATTTATCGATCAACAAGCTGGGCAAGGAGTTAATGGAGGAACGAATTAACGTCACTAAGGTGTCATACATAGGGCGGGCAATTTATCTAAATTCATCAAACTGACAAAAGAAGAAATCGTTAGCGGAGGGAAGCCATTTTCCAGCAAATGATAGATCTCGTGCCACTGACGATTGCAAGATCTTTCACTAATCATAGGGGGTAGGTTCGTGTGTGTGTGTGTGTGTGTGTGTGTGTGTGTTTTTTTTTTCTAGCAAACCATCCTTTTGAAAGAGAAGGGTAGCTTAAAGGTCTAACTCTAAGCCCACCTGAATGCTCTAATGCAAGAACGTCTTTTTCGCAAGTACTTCAATTTCCGACCCAAACAATAAGCAAGCTCCTATGCAACGCATGGCAATTCTGCAAGTCTACTTCACCACTGTTGGGGCAATCTTTGGCCCCGGTGTAGCCGGTTCCTGCGTGTTCCGAACATTTCGAAAGTACGGTGTAGGCCTACCAAAGCACGCTAACATCCAGCAACCGTGGAGTCGTGAATGGCGTGCAGGTGGTACCAGCTCTGTTGGTTCACGGTTTCGCGCTTGGGTGTCTTGGTATTTCGCGGTACCTCATTCCAACGGTCGCGAATTGAAGACGGGTGTGTAAGTTCGCTGCTGAGTTCTGTAGCCAACCTGCACCCTTATTTCGACCTGACTCACAGTCTCCTTCAGTATGTGGTGGTTTTTTGTGTGCCGATTGCTTCGAAAACACGGACGGAAAACTGGTTCTTCACTCCGGTGCAACCCCTGCTTCGGTAGGGTGTCACCGCTTGTGCGGGGTTGAATATTGAATTCACTAAAAATTTTGCCACCTTTTTTTGGGGTTTTTTGTTGTGCAGTTGTTGAAATCTATGTACACTTCTCAGTTTGCACTTGCTCCTAACCCGTTTTGTCGCAATCGTCCGCGGGTACGATCGATGATGATGATGACATCGAAGGAGCATCATCTGACGAGTCCAAAGTCTCTGAGGCTCTAATAGGATGCCCCCTTCCCTCCTGGTACACGTGCCGAGCGATAGAGCACACCTAACCTTCACTGGCCGGGCCTGCGACGAAAGTGAAGAGATCGGGCAAAGACCGGCGGTGATGTTGAATGCGCGCCACTATTTGCAGATGGCGCAACACGATCCAAACACGATCTTTTGCCTGCCAGGTGCTGTTGACCTACTACCTACCGCCGCTGGATGCCGCGTGTTGTCCGTCGAATTTGCGTCTGGCTGCGCAATCGACAATAAGACCACCAAAAAAAAAAAAAAGAAATGATCCACAAGCACTACACTATATTGAAGTTGTCAAGGTCACAAGGGCGAAACCTCAGAAGATTGAGTTCAGTATTAGCAAAGGAGACTAACGCGACCGAAGAACTTGCTTGCTCCAAATGGAATAATATTTCTATCAAAAAAAAAATCTCACTTCTTCGCGGAATGATCAACGAACGATCGTTAGGCGCGTAATATTACACCATCAATTTGCAGCGGCTCTGCGCAAACTTACTTCGTTTGTGCGCAGCAACACCTTTTTGGTTGTTGGAACTGTGTTGAACGAAACCCCGAAAGACTTCACTCGTGACACGAAGCGTGGAATGGTCCGAACCGTTCGCCAGCTAATCGACCGATCGACTGACCCACCCGTACCAGCACGAGCGAGCTTCAAACCGAACTTCTTGCACGTAGCAACCCTCCCCACCTCACTTTTCTAACGTCTTTGCATCGCGGTGACGCTTCTACCGACTTTTCTCGACAACTCACCCCAGCAGACTCTCAGTGTGGAAAAGCGTGTATGCTGCACATAGACAGCCACACTCTTTGTGTGCACACACATATGCGCCTCTGGCCGAACCGTCTCACGTACCGGGTGTAACGTAAACATCCGAAAGCTTCGGAACGCTCTCTCAAGGTATCCGTTACTCCCACTTCTATTCTGCTAACTGCTTGCGCTGGCTCCGTGTCAGCGGCGCTCATCATTGCGCAGTCCGGTTGGGTAACCGCGTGGCGTTAGATGCCTTTTGAAAAAGCTCCCCCGGCTCGTTAATGTATGTATGTGTGTGTGCACGTGGTGCAGGTCACCGATTTCACTGGGCGAGGCATTTGAAGGTTTTGCTTGCTGCCTCGTGCTATCTCAAGCAAACATTCCACACATTCTCACAACACTGGAGGAAAGCTCCAGCAGCTGGAGAACTTTGCTGTGCTGGGCGAGCTTTTGCACGATCGATGTAATGCGAGTAGTTTGGGGAGGTTTTCCGGCGCTTTTCTTTCTTCGCGGTCGATCAACCGTGAAGCGTTACCGTGCGTTAGTGGAGTTGTTTGCGGCTAAGTTCAACGTACACGGTGCGAAACCTTGACAGAGAGGAAGCAAATCCATGCACCAGCCGGTGGTGGTAATTGCTTTCAGACTGTTTCAAGCTGTGCGGGTAAATCTGTCATTTCCCTGGTGTGTAATGACATATTCAGTCTAACTCATACGATGTGCTAGTTATCTCAGGGAAGAATGGAGATGTAACATGAAGGATTGCAACCAAAATCGATTGATGTGAACTTTGGAATCGATAATTTAAACTGGAAAGTTTGAAAAACGTTCTCTGATAAAAGTTTCGAGGACGTACTTTGGGGGTTTTAGTGGTAAAATAAATTGCAGCGTTGAAGCTGTGCATTCGAACCTAACGTTGAATCGTGTAAAATTCCTAATTTCGTTTAAGAATCCTTTACTTATACTTAAACTTCCTCTAAATTACAGAGTTATTCCACTCACTTTTCAACGTCAACAGACTCATATGAAGCATGAAGCAGTCTTTGAATTTAGTGTAAATAGATTAAGTAGGTTATATGCTAGCGACGGATCTAATAAAAGCGAAGTTGAATGTTTCTGTATTTCAAAATAATCAGAACACCAGTTCATTTACATACATTTTAACTCATCCAAAAGTGCTGTAAAACGGAATCTAGAGTGTGTGATTTTCCAATAACTGATTATTATAATGAAAATTTTGCACGCAGCAGCGAATAATGCTTTTTATTTAGGATGTTTATTTGGAATTCCATGTATTCCCTGTTTATGATATATTTGTCATGTTATACGTTTTATTTCCATTGCAAAATTTCTTTCGCTTTTATTCATCTCAATTAATCTAATTTCCATCGAATCATCATCATATCATAAATGATATCTAGCGAGCTTTGAATAATACTGTTAACCCTTGAAACTGATTCTGAAAACCCTGTAAAATGTCAAGTAAAGTAAAGATAGTAAATAGTAAAGTTTCGAAAGTAGTGTCCTTGTAGCGAAGAAAGTATATTGTATCAGTATTGCTAATATATTGACAAAGCAATAGAACACAATTAAATTGCTAGCAGTGATAAAAGACAAACAAATAATTAAATAGTAGAATTACACTATTTATATAACAATAGAACAGTATGATCAAAAGCTCAACCACATTAGAAAAGAAGATGAAATATATATATAATTTCTTTATTGTACAAGAATATCACTAAGAACCATGAATATTCTTAGACATGTATTAAATTTAGACGGATAACTGGTTATTATGCAATGCAAAGTTTAGCTAGTTTTATTAATAAATTCCTCCTCTATGCTAATAGGTGAAGAAAGCTGTTGTCGTCCCTTCTCATCCTCTTTTGCTCCTGTTCGTTTCAGCTGAGATCTTTTTAAATTTTAATTCGAATGTTCTAGAAAACAGCCCAAGCTGAGAATCCAGAAAAGGGGAAAATAAATCCAAAATTAACGGGCAGTGGACGACAACAAACACATACTCACAAACCGGTATAGGCAGAATGTAAATATTCGCCAAAATTCCACGAAACCGGATAAGCGTTCGCCCAGCATCGCGCTGAACTCCGTGAACCCGCCGCCGCCGGCAGCTTAAAACCGGATGACGGGCGACTCCTCTTCGGAGTTCGGCGAGAACGTACCGATGCTGATTGAAAATCGATCTTCCCGCAACCAGCTGCTCTTTCTGTGCTGCTGACTGGTTTATGCTCGTTTTTGTGATGCCATCCGTGCACCGAAATCGCTCGAGATAAGAAAATTTATCGTGAAATGCCGTAGCATCAGCAACCCGAAGCTGGACTGTAGTCCAGTCTTCTGACGAAATTCTTCTGCTCCCAACACTGACTTCTCTGACGTCATATTCTGCTTATCGACATTGCACGTCCGAATGGAAAAAAAGACTTTCGGCAGATGCTTTTACGCTTTTCCCATCAATGGAGTGTGTAAGGACGAAAAAAAAGCACCACCAGTACTGGGTGCATAGTTCCATTCACTGCCCCTCCCGCACGCCGCCATGTCGCAACAATGGCGAATAATGTTAATGATGCGTGCATGCTCTCTGACTTTCTTCCCGTCGCTGTCGTGTAAGCGAAAGAATTTCCGATTATGTTGTTGTGATTGTGATTTCGGTTGTTACTCACATTATGGCAGTGGGTGCCGCTTTAGCGAATCGTCGAATGATGAGCATAAATTTGTATCGATTGTGGTTTTTTGGGGGCGCACTTTCAGTTTCGTTCAACAGAGAAATCTGCACTTCAATAGTGGCGTAATACAAAGACGATGAAGGATCATCGAAATGTGTTGTTGTCTGTGTGCATTGATATACAAATCAATATTTCTTCAAACTGTTTGCTTCATTGGGGAAAATTTTTAATATATGATTTGTACAATTTGTTGTGCAATTCTTCAATGTTTACCGTGTGACATAAAAGAAGTATAGTTGGCTACATATGCATTTTATTTTATTTAAGTTGTATTTTTCATGACATAAGTGAGTTTTTTTCTCATTTTTAGGATAGTTTTAACTTATTTTCAAAAATCTAACAGGTGTCATATTATCTCATTTTATCCTGTTTTAGACAGAAAAGAGGATAAAATTAAGTATACTAATTGTACTACTAGAGAGCCAGATGCAAAGATAAAATCCTTCCTTAAGGATTTAACGATATTGTTAACAAGTGACAGTATTTTGGACTAAACATTCCAAAACCGACCACTGTTGCTTTACCATATTAAACATTAAAAAAGACCATTTGCCATTATTCATCAGTTGCATCACCTTCTACTATTATACCAGGATACGTCAATGACCTTTTCCTGGTTGGGTCCACGTTTACGATCGTCCTTCAGGAAATCGTTCATCTCTAGCTAGGCCGGCCCAGGCCGATTACAATTATTAACCTGGGATTAACTCACTCTCACTGTACGTACGTGCAATGGGCAAAAGCAAACATTGCCCTCGCGGGAAGCTTATCCCTGACGACCTTCAACTCTCGCGAACACACCAAAAATACATTTTTTTTTTGTGCTGGAAACAAAAGTAACATGAAATACCAATTTTTTTTTTATTTAAGAGCTCAACGTGTGTATCATGCCAGCATCGGTAGCAGATGAATCGATTAAAACATATCTCACGTAACATTCACGCCCCAAAGGGAATCGTTTCCTGCTTACAACATCGCTTTAGCCACTGCATTATGCTTGCAGTAAAACAAACCTTAACGAAGCTTCCAAAATGATCCATTAAATTGAAAAATTATGGTTGAATTACTTCCCGGTTACGGTGATAGCGACGGTAAACCTTTTGGGTGATGTACTCCAGCACGAAAAATATAACCTCCACGAAGCTGATAAAGCTGCATCCCAGGAAGAGTGCTGCACCGCCGCCCAACGAGACTTGCAGAGGAAAAAAAAAACAAAAAAAATAGTTATAAAGCGTCCAAACTATAAACCACATAATGATGGTTGTGAGCACACACAAAGGAAAATTATTTGCATGTAATAGTTTTTCCGCTCTGCGACCAAAAACACCTACCGATTAAGTTGCTGATGTCGAACAGTACGTCACGCTTCATTCGCATCCGTGGGTAGATAATTTGCGTTTCCAGTTTACTGTTCGCTTGCCCCAGCACCTGGGGGGAAATGAAATGGACTTGCATTTGCACGGAAAAGCCTTAATGACACACACACACACACACATACACACAAATTACTGTACCGTTTTCTTCACCAACGCCTGTTTGAAGGAGACGGACTCGCATAGGGGCTGACAGGTGCAGTTCGTTTTGTACCACGCCTTAAACTGTTTCCCCAGGCAGTACAGTCCGGCTGGCGTGCAGGACGGTTTGCCTAACTCGGCGAATAGCAAAACGTTTTGTAATTAAGATGTTTGCAAGCAAGCTACCCAAAACCTACCAATGTTATAGAAGAAAGGGATACACTCGCAAAGGTGAAGGGCGGCCTCGATTCGGCAATTTATCCGACACAAATTAATCGTGTATACCTATAGCGCAAGTGCAGCAAATGGGAAGATTCATTTGAAGATATACAATCTTTTATACACGCTGGAATTTTGAATTGCTAAAGGAAACAATTACGCTAAAGTACGGCAGTCTCTCGGATGGCAGTCGACATTTGCGCCTACGGCGGGATAACTGCTTGAGCGCTTTCGAGGCAACCACCTGTTCGACGGACAGTGACGAGCTGATGATGTCGTGCTGATCCAGCGCGTAGTAGATGGAGTTGTCTGGTGTCATGACGTCCTGCTCGATGTGGATATACTGCAGCGAGGGAGAATGAAAGGAAGCGACGGCTTGCCAGATTAGCTTGTTAAGATGAATGTGAAATATGACAAGTTTTTAAGTGTCAGACACGTGTGCATGCTATGTCACTAGGGTTTTCGCATGACAGTCACACTTCCCGTGAGGGCTAGCCATTCGCATATCTGGTGACAGAAACATCACGAAAAGGTTATCGAGTAAGAGTGCTGAACGCTTCGCACAGTTGTACATAATGCACGTACAAACATAGAAGGAAGTATTTTCATTGCAGAACGATTGGTTCTTCACTACCAAACTCTATGGCGACAAACTGTTGGCATTTTGAAGGTCTTTGAAAAGGTTTTTCTAATCCTTGCCTTTCTATTGACGTATAAATTCGAACACAATTATAATAAAATTGTTCAGACATCGATTGGATTAGTTTTTTTGCATAGACCATACTTTCAATACAATGAAATTATGCTTGCAAAATGAACCGCTTATCACTAACACATATAAGAAAGTGGCTGGAAAGTTTGCTTAAAAATTATATAGCAGTTAATTTGTTGAAAAAATGTAAGACCTCGTAACGAAATGTCACCATAAACATTAATTTGATATAAATATTCCCTGCAATCAACAGCGTGAAAACACCAATCAAACGTTATAATTGAATTCAAATTGAAAGGATTTATCTGAATTGGAATTTAATATCCCGGCCCAACTAGCGAATAGCTTAGCACCATAGTTAACAGCTTAGTGCATATCAAAAGTATTCGTTCAGTAAATTGTAAATGTATTCGAACAGCAAATTGTTGATACATTCCAGACTGCTGAAAGCCTACACTCAGAGTAACTTTATCTGTTAAGGTACATATAGTGACCGAGTGAAATCAAATGGAAAACATTATATTATGGTAATTTCTTACTACATGTACATACAAACATTAAACTATTTATACCGATGCATAGAAGAAAATATATAATTCGTATATGTATATAATATGCACGCATTATGTATATTACATACTGTACTGTACATACTGATTGCATTCTCGTCAATCTACACTATGGCGCCAACTTTCTTTTGATGGGTAGATAATTCGCAATATTTCTATAAAAATATAAAAACATTATTTAAAAAAAGTTTATACCGGCTGCATCTCTAAATGCACCCAGAGCTAAATGTTCGGGCTTTTCTTGTTTTTATTGCTTCGAGGACTAATCCCGATGAAAAAATATTCTGCTGGTGTTGTACAAAACTCCCACAGGGGACGATAAAACGATACAGAATAACCCCATCCGAAGTGAACACTTTGCAAAGAATTTCACTTTAGTTCATTTTTTCAACCCAAAGCAATCAACATTCCTCATCACAACATCCACCAGCATGGTCGAAAAATAGTATTTGTGCTAAAATAAAACTCACTCTCTAATCCACGTTGCGTTATGAAAGATTAAAATAGATTTGTAACGGACGCGTGCGTTGGAATGTTGAGAGCCAAAGGGTATTGTTTTGTTGTAGTATGCTAGCTAGACGTGAGCAGTCGTGGCCGAGCGGTTAAGGCGTCTGACTAGAAATCAGATTCCCTCTGGGAGCGTAGGTTCGAATCCTACCGACTGCGGTTTTTTTGGGGTTTGATTTTTAATTATAAAAGCTATAAGATCTTTTAATATTGAAATGGTGGGTTAATCCTATCATCTTTCCAGGGATATAACAAAATTGTATTTGCGACACTCACCACATAGGTGCGAACCGAATCGACATGACTCATCGCAACCATCGTACGACAGACGTCCAGCGTGTAACAATCGGCCGGCCGTGCCTTCGTGTAATTAGCCTGTGATCTAATCAGCATTACGTTGTACATCGTTGAACGTAGAAAGGTGAAACAAATCATGCCCATCAGATTCGGCGGTCAAGCTAATCAGACTAATCTTATCAATACACGCTTACCGATCGCTGTACGGGCTCTGGAAGGCATACAGCATGGTGGATGAGTAGCAAACGCCTACCTCCGTCAGCACGGGTGCAAACGTTTTCCACGGTGGCGTCAGCGGGGACTTTAGCTCCCGGGCCAAATCAACTACCGAAACCGACTGCAACCTGCTATCGTTCACGAATGGTTCAAACAAGGCCAGGTTGTCAAATCGTGCTCGATTAACTGTCAGCAGGAAATTGCGATAGTGTTCGTAGGCACTGTGATTGCTGTCCATCTGCCAGTATCTGGGCGGGGGGAAACAAGCCAAACATTAACAATCTTTATTTTGTTCTCCATTTGGGACGCACCGTTACCGTTCGATCAGTTGGTTAAGCTTTTCCTCGCTCACGTGCTCGGAACACACGGTGGCGGCCGGTGGTCGAAAGTTCCAGCTCAGATAGTCCGTCTCGACGTTCAGCACGGTGGCATTGTTCTGGAACCGCTCCCAGTGCATGTTGCAGATGCTGACCGAGCAGACGACCGAGCAGGCCAGCACCGTCAGCCAGAAGGCTTTCTCTAGCCAGTGTGGGCTTCGCACCAGGTGGGCCAGCCCGTGGATCGAGGATTCGCTAGCAAACGTGCGCAACAGATCCATGACGGTGAATGTGACGACGACTCACCGAGGGTGGACACAGTATGTGGAATTAATCGAGTGAAAAATGACGATTAAGTAATGTGGTACGGGAACAACATATTTCGCACCATGAGTTAAGCTCTGTGGTCAAAATGGAGTTGATTTAGGCATTTAAACCCCAGGAAATTAAAGAGGAAGAAATAATAAAGAGCAGAGTTTGCAAAAATGTCGCTTTTTTGCTCAAGAAAAGCTCCAAAGTATATAACATGTCATACAACAATGTCAATGTAATTTACCAATATATCACTCTGTTCCACTATCCAGGAATTTCCACAGCAAAAATGACAATCAAAATGCATTACTACAACATGAGTCTTCCGTGCGGTTGCCGCCACGGTTTGCGAGCTAATCGAAAATGCATGCCACGGCTACGATGGCTACATAATTGTGTGATCACACGAACAATCGGATCCCTTCAAATTCCACCTAATCCTAACGACATCTTCGTTCTGAGCCTGAGACGTCATGCTTGGTTGCTTGAGCGCACTTACACAACACACATACAAATTTGATGCCGATCAAGGGGAACAGATTAATTTTCCAATAACGATGACTACCACCAGCATTACACACGGATGCTTATGTTGATTTTGTTTGGTATCTAGCAATTTCTGTAACATAGAAGGAGATATAATTGGAAATTGTTGTTAATGCAACGGTTGTTGTGTTTCGAAACAAACGATGATTTCAAATAAACGTTGACATTACAAGAATGAGTCGGTAGTGGTATTCTCGCAGTGGTAGTTGAAGCGACAGAACCCAAGTTGTCATCATTATGCCGTTTTCCAGATAATGAACACTTAACACAGAAACCGCACGGAACCGCACTTTACACCACACACCACTCAGTCGGAAGGTTCGTGTGATTGTTAAGCTGATGATGGGTGCCGTTTGGTTGCGCCTGTGTTCGGTTAGCCGGCTTCTTTGGCCAGCATTTTTATACGTGCTAACACGAGACACTTCAGCCAGGGGAGGGCCCATCCCATCCCTGAACAAAAAAAGGTTGTTTCATAAGCTATGACGTTGTTTCTTTCTTCTATATCCAAAAAAAAATGATGCTGAAAATAATAACAACACCCTTTTGGAATCATCCAAATTCTTGACCCCCGTTCCTGTACCACTGGCCTGTACTTAACCTTCCTGGCAGTAAGCAAAGAGACTGAAGTATTTTAAGAGTAAAAGTCTAGTGAGGATCTTTCTCCGTCTACCCAGCCAGGCGTGCATCTCTACCAGAAAAGGTTGAAGTCCTCGTTATGGAAAAAGCTGGTGTTTTGCTGTCCCCTTCGCATCCAAACTCCGAACACTCCTGCTCCTGCCGTGACCATATACGTCTTTTTCATTGTATACACACACACGGACCACCATCTCGACTACAATGCCGCACACCATATGTTGGCGCGAAGAAAACCGCCCGGCAACGTACGGGATTATGGCATTCACCGGGATAGTAAAGGTCACCAGCGGAATCAGCTCCACAACGTGGCTGAGCTTCGGCTTTGTACAGCGTGCGTGTAAGATTACGACGCCACGTTCCAACGCCCGGGTCGTCTTACCGGAACCGGATAAATCACTTCCGTCGGGGTGGCAGAAAAGCCTTCGGGCAGCTTCGTCGGAGGCTCTTCTGCCAGTGCCCCGGCAAACGTTTCCCGTTGAGTTGGGAGAAAAATTAAAATTAATTCTTTAATTACATGCCGTCGCTGGCGCCATCCCGCGCAGTTGCTTTGGCTTTGGATGCTGGTGGTTGAATGGTGTGTGCGCGCAACCGTGACGGTAGTTATTATTGATAACTCCGGCTCCGATAACAATGATAGATGGTGTCCAGCTGGAACGGAGCTGAATTAAACCATACCGGAACCGCACCGGATACCGGTGTCGTGTTCCTGGTGACCGGTGTTTAGGGCGTTTTGTTGGATGCCGCTTTTTTGATTTTACGACACTACCACTGTTTGGGGAATAGCGACCCTAGCAGTCACTAATTTTTGCAACAAAACCGCTCCCTGAAGGTGCGTGGGGGTCATGTGTGTTATAAAATCAGTCCAGTATGGGGATGATCTGTTCAGACGAGCCTCGCCATCGGGACCAGGACGTGCAAGCGAGTATGAGTTGTGGCACTACCAAGGCGCTCCATCTCAGAAGATCCGGAGCACGCTTTTAACCGGTTCTAACAGCTTCATTAGAGAAATTGGGGAGATTAATGTTCGTTGCTTACATTGTGATAAGTGATTGTGAAGTGTTTGTAAGATGCTAGAAGTTTGAAGTTTGAACTCGGAACAGGCACGAGGATAGGAACACAGATCTTTATCTCGTTTAGAGTAAGTATCCGGAAGGAATATTTCTAAAATTAACATACCAATAGGTACATACAGTTCTACATGGTTGTGTTTTGATTGCACTTCAAGCATTCTAAATAATCAGAAAAAGTCCTCAACATTGTCCAAAGTGATCTTAAAAGCATCAGTCAAAGGCTCAGTCTTATTTATTTGTGATTTACTGAAAACTAAAACCACTGAAATCAAAAGTGAAAGTGCAAAGCGCAATCTATTCGCAAGCCCTCAATTTCACCAACGGAACATTGAAGAATTGGCAAAAGACCTTCGGCGCAGAATCGATGCATTGCCGTTGCACACCACGCGACTGGATGATGCAATGTGCGCCTTTGTCTAAGTGTACGGTACCGTACCGAACGGAACAGCAGCAGCTGCAACAACACCACCAGAACGGGAGCACCAGAAATTGGCCTTGCGCGCTCACAGCCCTTCGGGCAATGCATCAAAATTGTGCATCAAGAAGAGTGTGTGCGCGCACGATTTGAAGCTAGAAGCAAGAAAAATTGGCACAAAGTCGAAGTGCAACGGTGATGGTGAAAGTGACAGCGGTAAAGAGCTAACCTTTTTGCTGCTTCACCAAGGTGCGGCGGTGGGTTTCGGTTCAGCATGAAACTTATGCTTGCTCACCTACTTTACAACCGGTGTATACCTGCGCTGCGCTTGTACCAGCTACCACAATCTTCCCTTGGCGATGCTAAATCTTTGTCGTCTCGTTTCGGAGACAATCCTCGGTGCCGCGTTGTGAAGCGCGTGCCATGTCTTCGATGACCTCCGGCCACTACTCTGGGGATGAAATGGGAGGGGCTAGGGGAACTTTACCTCGCTTGCACCGTTCGATGTACTTGAAACTTTGCAATAAAATTATAAATCTCATCTGCACATACACCAGCCAGCCATTGAGTGGGCAGCAAGGTGGGAAATGAGCTTTTTCTGGCAAATGGGAGCCAAAAACCCACACACACACACGCTCGCTCTTAGTGTAAGTATTGGGAAAAGATTCACTTCCTAACAATGGCACGCTGGAACAACCGGGAAGGGGAGAAAACAATAAAAAAAAACCCGTGCAAGCAACAGCAAACAAGCAAAAGTTCCAATGGAACTTCACCGGAGTTGCAGGAGATGCTTAGTCGCATCCGTAACACCACGAACATGTTCAATCGCAAAGCGTCCTTGTGCATGCGTCCAAGGTTGCACACAGAGAGCACCAAAGTTACTTACTTCGGGCGCCAAGTTTTTCCGCACCAACCTACGCGCATGTGAAAAGTTTGTCTGTCCCCGGGAGTCCATCCGGGGCTTTATGGGGGAATGTCCGGCCCCGGAGATCATGGCATGCAAGAGACAAACACATGTCCGTGTGCGTTAGATGTGAAACTTTGCTGTTTTATGGTCACATTAACGTGCACTTACAACGTACGAGTGCTGCACGCAAATTCATGATGCGAGATGAAATAAATACCCATGAGCGTTAATAGAATGTACTGGGCGCGTGGTTTGGACCGGCCTTTAGTAAGCCGCCACAAGAGACAGGAGGCACAAAAAATCAAAGCTCCCCATTTTTTATTACCTTTTTAGTGAGCCATTTCGTAGTGAGACGTGTGGCAGATTTTGGACATCATTAAGTAGGAGTTGTATTGGGGGTGGAAATTTGCCCCCCATTTGTGCACTTAGTAATTTGTAACTAACATTATCTGCTGCGGGGATTGTTGTCCTTCACTAGAATAGTCAACTGGTTTTTATTGAAAGAGAAGATATTTGTTTGCATCATAAAGTTAATCTGAAAGATTATAAAATGTGACAGTGTGGCCTTAAAAACGGTTAGTAAATCAAAAGAAAGTACACCACAAGTTTTGCTTATTATAAACAGATGGCGCTAGCTCGAACGTAGCTAAACGATAATACCCATATCCTTGATATGTACATATTTCTTCATGATCATTTTAATATTGTTTTATTAATATTTTATGAATATCGGTTTGATGTTCCTTTCAACGGATTTCATTGACAGACATGTTAAATATTTTAAAGCTTTAAACTGAGCCTCTTTTTGTATTAAACTATTTAATTTAGCCAAGTTACTTCGCAAGTTCGCAATCGAATTTATGAAGGCAAACGCAAAAACCAAACTATATGGTAATTGAATTTTGCAATGAGTATTTACTCATATTGTTTCACTGTTCCTGTTTCTCAGTCCAAATCATCAATAATACAGTGCCAGGCCCGGCTATGTATCTATTTAGTATTTTAGTACACATTATTTGAACAGTTTTTATTCATATCATGGAACTGATCTCAGTTTCTATCAAAAACTCTAGTTATGCTTATTTATTTGTTATGTCAATTTTATTTATTTATTCATCGTTTCTGTGGTTCGTAATTCGGTACCTATTTTGGTTTATTCCAATTCTCGTTAATGTGGATATCCTTTCAGGTGCGTGTTTCACTTCTGTTGACTAACTCGATGACGAAATGCTTATATTATTATGCGTCCTTGGCTTGTTGCTTTTGTTGTACTTTTGAAAATCTGAATATAAAATTTGGATACATATAATACATATAGATCACGGATACATATAAATCCGGATTGAAGATACAGATAATGTTTCTGCTCTTCTTATATCAGTATTGTCACTACAAAAAAAAAGGTAAATAACTGAAAATTGTTTCATTCAACTTCTCAAAAACGCGTAAATATTCATAAATAGAATGAGACGAATAGTTAAGATAGAGAGCAACAAACAAAATACAGAATGGCAAGTACATGCATGCAAAATAAAAAAGAAAAAAGGCAATAGAGAAGCAGAGCGAGAGATAAAGTGTGCAGGCGAAACCACGCGTGCAGAAAAATGTTCAACTAATCAAAGTAGTCTGGTCTTAGGGGTTGCTCTACTACTCATAGTGTGTACACGCTGAAACAGTCGTTGCTTTTCAAGCGAAACGATTCAAGGAACCCTACAAGTAATCAATCCACCGTTAGTTATTGCTAGAATTTGTATTATAGATAGCTGTCAGCATTTGTATTATAAATTACAGTAAATTCGCTAATCTGGTAATTAGTAATAATTATTTGTGAAACATAAAACAAGTCCTCCAAATGCATCTAATCTGCTGCATTCGTGTATACTCGACAATTAAAGAAAAACAACGAAAGGAAAACAATTACTATTTTCCTGTTTGTAAGGTCCTCAAAGCAATCAAATATTTAATTATTTTTGATTATATTAAACCAAGTTATCTAAGATGTTTAATTCACAAAAGATATTGAAGTTTGATATTAACTTTGTGACGGTAATTATGGCAAGTGTTGACAAAGGAACCTGTTCGTCATATCGCTAAACTTGTATCCTAGCTTTTATCGCCTTCACAATATCTTACTTCTTGCACCTTTCTAGTCCCAACGCTCAAGATTACTCTTTACTTGTAGGCATTTAGTTAAACCTACGCCAAACTTCGCTTAACTCTGAAGCACTAACTAATCACTTACACTCTCAGTTCCCGTTAAAATGTCAGCAATACAAAAACTCTGTTGATCAGCCTCCACTCGTGTCGGTTTTTTGTTATACTAATAATTGTTTTTGTTTGAGACGTTTGACGCGCGGTACATACACACTACTCAACCTCTAATCGGGTAGCATGACCGCATACATGAACGCGCACTGTCAGAGGGTTGGGCGAGTTGTGGGCGAGTTGGCGAATGTATTGCAGGCAAGGGTAAAACGAAAAATATACAAACCCTCGTGCTTGCAGGCAAAGTTTTCCATTCCTTCACTAGCACGCGCGCAAACGGTGAAGCGAAAGCGAAGTTACAAAAGCTGCATGTTGCTCACATGCTGGCTGGCTGCATACCGTGACGTGCACGCTAAGCTGCTGGATGGTAGAACCACTGCTGTACGGCCACATTGAACGGGAAGGCAACAGGTAACATCGTTTCGGAGATGAGTTTTCTTGTACCATTCTTCCTGTTTCGCTTTTTTGTTTTGTAGGAGCTTGATCCGCTCACGTATAATCCCCCAGCCAAAGCCGCGCTTAGCCAAGGCGGCCGGAGCTCGAAACTGTTTGCGACAGTTTTACTTTTTCGACTCTTTTAAAATACTTGCTCCCGTCACAATCTTCCCTGTTAATAATTTAGTTTGCAGAAGTTTTGAATCGCGTATAGAGGGAAGCGTCATCGACAATGCAAAAAATAAACTGATGATGATGTTGATAATGAAGATGGGGTACTTTTTTTTGGGAGGATGAGGTTGCGATGAGAATAAGCTGATCATTGCAAAAACAAATCCAAAAAAAACTGAGAGCGGAAATAGCTACAGAAGTCATTTTATCCCCTGCACCTTTCAGGTTTGATTTTGGCAATATGTGTGACACTGTTGAAATGTTAGAAAATTTGACCATCCTAACATTAGCCTAGGTGCCTGATGGCACTTTGCTAAGCTCGTTAGGGTTTGATCAAATTTTGCTTTCCTGGTGCTGATGGTGTACTTTGGTCAGTGGGGAAGGTCGTATGTCCTTTCATATCCTCGCTAATGTTTTGTAATCGAAACGGTCAGTTTAGTAAAGGAAAGTTACGCTAGGAGCTGATTAGATCATTTTTTCTCCCAAAAAAAATGCATCACATCTGTTATGACTTTGTTACTAATGCCATTGGCATCTTTTATTTTCTTCTTAGTTTGATTTAATCCTTCGTTTTATGTCAAAGTGAAATTATTTCTATGATGTAAAGTGTTATTTCTGAATTATTATTTAGCTTTCATATTTTTTTATCAACATATGATGAATAAGATTTTTGTCATTTATGTTTTAAATATTTTTTTCTTTTAAATTACTTTTTTCATTTGCATTTTCCTAGAAATCCTCTTTAACAGCTTTTTTTTTAATTCTTTATTTCCACTTATGAAAATTTGCTACAACCAACACAACGCTTCAACATTAACTAAAAACGCACTTCTCTAGCCCAACCCAGTGGATTTGAAATTCGATCACATCTGTACGGCAAAAGTGCTAACGCCCAGGAGCGTAACAAACAAACAAACAAATCCAGCAGCAACAATAACAACAAAAGTGAACAACCCACCGCTGTCGCTAGTCAAAAGATTAGCTCAAAGCAATCGGTTCAGCTTTACTCTGAAAAGCCCTTCCTACCCAGATTCACGTCAGATTCGCTCCCGTCCAGTGTCTCTGGTTACACTTTCCATTCGCGTGCACAAGGCTTCGGTGCAGCTTCATCCACAGCAGGAGGCAGAATGGAACGTTAAAAATCTATCAAACGAAAGCGTGTTGTGTACGCCCTTTACTTCGGCCTTTTGTGAAGCGCGTATCCTCTTCGTGTAGAAGTGCCACCGGAAGTAATCGGTACAGGGCAGCATCTAGTGAGGGAGGTTAAAATACACACACCAAAGAAGAAATAAAAAAGTCTCGCACACAATTCCCAGCACAATAGAACGGACAACAGCATGAAAATTAACCCAACCAGTCTTTTTTCCCCCGACGGGCTGGTGCGTGGTCTGTTCATCTCGAGGCAGGCCGGAGCGGGGGGGGGGGGGCGGAATTCTGAGTGTAATAAAAGGAATGCCGAGACCGCCTCCCGACTTTACGACACCGGTCCGGGACCGGGTAGTAGTGCACCGTCGAAGTAAATCTCGCTTAAATACACTCGCACCGACATGTCTATTGCGTTATGGTGGCGGGAATTGTTGGTCTTTTTGGAGGGGGGTACTATGGGAAGGTGGGTGCGCTGAGCATCAAAATAGAGCTCTGCTTTCGGAATACTTTTCTTCTATTGCCTGATAACACAATAAAAATGAACATACTCGTTCGTCCTTGGTTTGGGCGCGGACGGGATACACTAACAGCTTACTTTTTTTTGGTACAGAATCGGGCATGTTTTCTCATCACCGACACCTTGCGGCGGTTTAGTGTATTGTATTTTGTGTATCCATTTTGCATGGATTAAACTAGGTCGCACTGTATTAAGAAAGCTGTAATTTATATCTTTTTTTAACATAACCTATATTTACTCTCCATTCTACTATGTTTTGACATTTTTCGACTGTCAAAACTATGGCTAAATGCGCCATCTGCGGGGAAATGTTGACAACTCTTTCGAGCATATGTTTTAACCGATGACAATAACCATATCTTTGGGATTTGCTTTCCCCATAAAATGAACAACCACACTAAAACAACTCCCATACGAGATGCTCGCGGGATCACTCAAACGCAAGTGGTGGAATATTACCCAAATAAAATAAATCCCACTTACAACGAACATTTGCACGGGCATGCTGTGAACACACATTGTCCTGCACGTCAGGACACGTCAGGAAGTGAGCTGTACTTACAATACGGGGTGAGAAAATCAACACATCTCCATTATCCTTCTCACATCCACACACACACACACGCACACCACATCCATTGTGGTACACTTCATTGCGGGCAAATTGCACTAATGTCGTAACAGTATCATCGATCATGGCTTGTGCATTCGTACGAGCAAGATTGACAATAGAGTAGGGCAACAATTTCAAGCAACACTATACAACTTTTCATCGCATCAAGCTATGAGACTGAGTGATTGTGACTCTTGATGGGAGGAAATGGGCGGGAAACTACCTTTGCCATATCCCGATAGTGACACTTATGATTGTCGTTTCGCGCCTCCGCTTCAATTTGATGATTGAAAGTAATGCGCTTGTGGTGCGTGAATGGTAGCAGCTGAGACTTTGTGGGCAGACGATGATGCACAGTAGCTAGTAGATGAAGCTTCGTTTGCTACGTGCATCATAACATGATCACGAAACGTAATTAGTACCATTAGGAGAAGTACGTGCAGATGGCGTTGTAGTAGCGTGACCTTGTTCAGATAGTGTTTGGGGCAGGAAATTGGGAACATGTAGGATTGTACCCAAAACTATCCTGGAAGAAGTATTTTTTCATTTTGGTATGGTGTGGTTTTGTAGAATGGTCATCTCGGAGGTTTTAATTACAAACCATTAGAGCAAAGGGATCGAAGCGCCTAAATGTATGCAATTCCTTTTTGTTATGGCTTAAGCTTCTTACAAGTATTGGATTTTCGCAATAAGATTTTTTTTTTCGCAATAAGTCTTTAATTTGAAAGTTTTCAATAATAAAAGTATTGATTAACCTTTTCTGCCGTTCCAATACGGATGAACGTTAGCTATTTGTTCATTGATTAAAATTTGTATACTTATTTTGGTTCAAAAAACGTTTAAAGAAGAATGTAAGTGCCGTTCAGAGCAGAAACAAGTGAGAGATAAAGCAATTTGCTTACATTTGTATTTACTTTTACCATCTATCTTTGGTCAATTTATGATATAATTTGCATACATTTAGACGATATAAGGCCAAGAAAAAGTATTTTAACGCTTTGGCTTCCAATGGCTGTATGTATCGGTCGTCTAAGGGGCTTTATTTGTAATTGATAAGGCTAAGACTGTGCTCATGGAGACGTCTCGAACAAACAAGAAAATCACCGTCGAACGTGTCAATTTATAAATGTGTTTCGAATCTGATGTCTTCTTTGATAGCTCTCTAATGCGGCTCAAGAAACTAAAGCGCCTAAATATATGCAAAAGCTATGCGTTGTTTGATGAGATGCCATTGCCTGGTTCACTTCTCGTTATAAATCAATTTGAAATAATTTGAAGGGTATTAATAGCGATTACAACTGTTGGATCAATTAATCGGGGCGAGTATGGGCTTCGAACGGCGAAATCCGTTCGCCGCGGTTGTCAGAAGGCGCTCACTTGGCGCTCAGTTTTAAAATAACGTACCATTGAGAGACCGTAAGAAGCGCGTGAAAGAATGAGTTCTACCGGCCGGGGTCGAACGTTCCCGTTTGTATAGGGAGAAATCCTCGAGGTTTTGCGCTGCGGATTTGGAACGGAATTTGTTTTCGATGTCAAATTTAAAGTTTTTCTTATTTATTTGTTACACTCCTGAAAACGTTATAGAACAATATTACAAAACATTTTCACCATGTAAAAAACGCTTATAACTCTTTAAAATAAAATCAATCAGTATTTTTATAGATTTTTATAAAGTAAATCCAATCCTGTCATCCCTCTTATATTTGAATTAAGTGAAATTCAAACTTCAAGAAAGTGAGTAAAGCTGCTGTTGGTACGATATAGACCACATGCGTTCTAGACAGAAAGTAATGTTTGTAAACATCGATCTGTCAAGAGCAGATCAACCTTACTCCCACTTTATCCGATAGATGGCGTACTAAATACACAGAAAGGGACGACAGGGTTAGCTTGTGCGACAACTAGTTCTCCCCGAATAGGACCAATCAGGAAGCGGTTAAACCAGGGTTAAGTTCGCACAGCTGATCGAGAGCAGGGCGCCATCGCTAACCGCAAATTAGTTGCAAATCAGAACACGGAAAGAAAACACCAATTTTAAAACTGCTTGAATAAACGACAGTTTGTAAAATTATCTTTACCTACACACGTATCAACAGCTGGCTTATAATTGATAACAAATCATACAATACAGATGTAACGAATGAAATCCAACACCAAGGGAGAAAAAAAACGAAATTCAAAATTTAACCATCCTTGTATCATAGATATAAACGTCTTTAAATGCTTGACAGTTGTATCTCATGATTCTCATTCTCTCATGAGCATCGAACGGATTTCGTCGTTCGAAGCCGGTACTCGCCCCGAATAAGTCTTCAAAATAGATAAAATTCAAATAAGTCTGCACATTGATACCAGTTTAAATATTAATTTGATCTAGCTTGAGCATGAAATTTAATTTGACCGTGGTGCAATTTTGTAATCGATTGTAATATACTTTAAAGACCTGGAAGCGCTTATGAATTGCCGCTTTGGTCAATTATGCATAGCTACAAATAAAATAACTTTAAGTAAAAAATCGGACATCAGACAAATTCCTGTAATCTTTTAATCTGTCCTCTAAAACATACAAGGCTATAAAACACGCTAAATTGAATTCCTATACTCATAACTCGCCTGATAATTAGTTTCACAATCCAAAAACCACACTATCCACGAAAAACTAGACAGCACACATTCTACCACCTCAACTTATTACACTCCTGTATGAACACATTACACTGCTTCGTTACTCTTCGCTTCACTCCCTCTGTCGCTAGCCCAGCACTAGCATCAGCTGTATTGTTCATTCGCCACTCGTACTAGCTAGCTTCAAAAGCACTTAGGATAGTGCGGCAAACTGTTCTGGCAGGTAAAATGTATCTGAAATGTATTCTCCGTACATTAACCGAATCAAGCTCCTCCGGCTCCGAGCGGGAACCCACGATTGGTATTGGTCAGACAACGACCAACAGCTCTGCTGCTCCCCTCACGGATAATGTTTGCGTAACGGGCTAGAAACTCGCACTACCTTCGGTCTAGCAATGGTCTCTTGCGTTTAGGAAACCCTTTTCCATCCACTGTGCTGCGACCTGTTGCACGGCACAGCATGGCACAAGCGCGCGAAGAGGAAGTTCTGGCCAAACCGAGACCGAACGCCCATGGTATCAATTAGGCGGCAAAGGTCGTGAAAAAAGCACCCCCGCTCAACGGGGAATGCACACTAACGATAGCGCTGGGCGCTCAGTTTTCGGGGACATTAATTTTGGAAAATTATCCTCCCAGTTCGGTTTTGCCCGGTGTCGAGGGATTTTCGACGGTGGTATCGCTCCGCGTTTCGGCGAAGCCCGTGGTGAATTTAACTAATGAACTGTGTCGCATGGCTTAGGTGCTGTCGGCACGGCTACTAACGTGCCAATATGAGCCATAATGTAAACCTGGAGGTGGAAGTTTATATAGATTTTACAGTGAGGGAAAATATTTTAAACGATTCAATTAAATAAATAATTTAAGTCAAAATTATAGGCTAACTTAATATTACTAAATGTATGCAATCTGTTATAACGCCTAAATGTATGTAATTTGCATTGCACTATTGGCTTTTTGCATCATTTTTAGCTTATTAAACTCCGGTATGAGTTTTGTTCCCACGTTTTAAAGTCTCCAAAACCGGTACACATTTGCATCCACAACTGTCCCCGAACGGTGACCACCAACAGGGACTATCTCGGAACGGAAAAACATTTTAATTAAGCCAAAATGAAACACAAGATTTTCACCGATGATGAATCGGTGCTCCCTAAGGCTGGGTGGGGGTGAGAAAATGGGATGCAACAGAACCACAAAAAAGACATCCAAATATATAATGCTTCACCGATGCTGTGGCAGAGGCTGTAGGCAGCGTATGAGCAAACAAATTCACCTCCATTCGTTATCGTCAACACCTGACTTTGGGTGGATTTAGGGCGAAAGGTTGGGTCGGCGAACGATGACCGGTATGTGTGTGTGTTATAAGCCCAATTTGTGGAGGGATAGTTCGTCAAAGCTTCACGTATTCATTAGCTGGTTCAACAAAAAAGCGAATGATATAAAGGATTGCCATATTTGTTATTTAAAGGACAAACGAGAGAAACATATAACACAGAAATATAGGCATAAAAATACTAAAATTTGTTTTGAAACACTGTATAAAACATTATTTCATCTATAAGAACAGCAAGATCACACTAAACCATCGATGACAGGGCGAACGATAAACCGCTTTTTACTTTACTTTACTGCTATGCTGTATACTCAACAGATTGTTTAACACAACATTCCTAGCCGTTGATTACACTTGCGTACATAATATCTACCCCATATCCTTTTCTCCCATATCACATTCTCCCATCACTCCCCAATGAACGGAGAGGAGCTCATATATGTATACGCTCATCCACAAAAATCATCCCACGAAGGGCCCGAACGCCGCAAGCGCTTCCGTTCGCCATCAAAAAGCGGTATCGTTACCGGATTATAGTTAATTGGCAACTAGCAGCGACGATGAAACGCAAGGCCAATGAACGTTGGCCAACCAAACGTTGGCCAGGGGAAACAGCGAAATAGAGAAAGAGTAAAGGGAAACAAAACCACCCTCACACACACACACAAACCCTTTCAACTCCTTCGCACCGGTGGTGGCATTTTCGATGGATGTTCTGGTGGTGGAAAATTGTCCTTAAACTATGCTAAACCTCCCACAAGCAGTAAACAAGAAGCACACAAAAACTGCAAAACCGTTTGAGTCTCAAACACAAAAAACACAGGCGATTAGTTTGCCTCAAAATGGTTTTGCAAAATTGGGGTCGGTTTACCGATACCCGAGGGACAAGCTTGTCATAGATTAAAACAAATTTTCCCATTTGTGGGTGGATTTGTGCGTGTGTTTTTTTTATTAACTCAAGGTTGTGTTGTTATCATGAAGTTTTGCCGGCCGGATTTCGGTTAGCCTTGGATAATTGATTTTTATTTTAATAGTTTTGATAGCCACTTTCTCTTCTTTTTGTACTTTTCCTCTGTGTTTGGGTCCTCTATCATCTCCTCTCTTGCTTTCTGATACCTATATACTTCTTTTTAACTCATTTCAGATTGTTTTTTTTCGCAAGAAATGTTCGTGCTATCTTTTTTTTTTTGCTCTCACTTTGTTTCGATGTACAGCTCAAAGCTGTTCTTTCAACTTTTGATTCATTTCTACGACATTCAACAAACATGCAATACACTTTAGACTTTTTTCCTTCTCTTTGTTTTGTTTTTCACTGTTCATTTTTCTTCCTGTCCTAAAAATTCCGCTTTCCACTGCGGAGTCGATTATTATTATTTCGCCTTACCATTTGTCCATCTTCCTTCCCGTTGCTCTTGCTTATGTTTTTCAATTATTTTTATTTATTAACCCTGCGGCTCGTTTTCCTAATTTCACAATCACGAAGCCACGAGATTCCATTGCCCTACTCCCCGCCGCCCCACCGATCGGCTTCAAAATCCACCCAGTGGGAGCAGTTTATTATGCTGCCTAGTCTTTTGTTTCTAGGCTCTTTCGGCCTTCCCGATACCTTTCCCGGCGTCTTGAACTGCCATTGATAAATGGAAATAAACATCGCCGCTTTCACTGAGTCACTGGCGGCGGTCCCGCCTAAAGTATGTCGAGAGTCGCGACCAAGGCAACGATGGCTCAGATGAATCGTTCTCCGGGGCGGCTAGCCCGACTCGTCAGACGGTAGACTTATTCATCAGTCAGACAGTGTGTGTGTGTGTGTGTGTGTGTGCTGTCGGCTGAAGGGAGTGAACAGTAACCAAACAGTAATGGAAAGTTCCCTTTTGTCAAGCGATACGTTTGTGTTCTGTTTCTGAATCACGCTAAAAGAATAGCTGCATGAGAAGTATTTTTGGCATGTTCTATGCTATTCTGTTTTCGGTCGATCGTCATAAGCTTGGGGATAATTTTAGATTTATATTATTGTCTCAAGTTTTTAATTTTTATCTGTATTGTTCATTTCGCTCATCAATTATTGTATAGGAACTTACATCGCATTATAATTGCTTGATTGTCTTCGAATATTTTAGTTGAAATGTAAATTAAGTTTTACATGTAGAAAAAACTCATTTACTAACACTCAATAAACAGCATAACTTCTTCACAATGCAGTAGCAAACAAATAAAACAAAAACAAAGCAAAAAATCTGTTGCATACATTAAGGCGTTTCAAGATATAATGTGATACACATTAGCGTATTAATTTTATCAAAAGTTCTCTTAAAATAAGGGCAATATAATTTTAATCTATATAAAAAATCTTTTTAAAAGTTCTCTTTACACAAATGCCACTATCTTTCGTAACTTGCTGCAAATAAGTCATAAAGCTATCGTCTGCTTCCTTACATCCTACACATCGAGCAATCAGAAAAAAAAATCCCCTTGAAATGCCAATACCCCACAACCAGCACATCATTTACCCAGAACCAACCAGCCTGGTGCAGCTTATTGCGTCCCCGAGAATCAATCGATGCCCAATAATTCTTGTGCAATGGGCTACGAGTGCTGGACGACAATCAGAAACCGCCCGACCTCACCGCTCCTCCTCAAAAGTCAAATCCCATTTTTATTGAGATCTGCATTAAAACCATTCCACAAACGCACATGGCCTCCGGCTGGAATGGCCGGTCCCGTACGTGTGACGCGTACTGCCCACCCCAAAACCCAAACATAATACCCATCACACAGCCCTCCCGAGCGCTTCCTGGAGCGCAGGAAGCTGGGTTCCGTTTGTATGTTGCCTTTCCGTTGCCCTTCCTGCCGTTAAAAACAGCATCCCACGACCGAAAAGTGGTGGACAACCGAGTCGTCGAGTTTGGGGCCATATCGGTATTGTCTCGCTGGCGCCTGAAAGTATGCAACTGCAACTTCCGATAGCTAGCGCGCGGCGCAAGGTTTCGTACCGTGGGTGTTTAGTGCCTGCAGTGGAACACCCCCTCCGGAAAGCTTCTTGCCCATTTACACTGGCAGATGATAACGGGGTCATTATAGCACCACCACTTGGTGGATGGTTTACTTACACTTACGGAGCGAAATGTTGATTTTTTTTCTTATTATTATAAAAAATGTTGATTTTTTTTTAGATTTATTTATACAAACTTTGGAGGATGATTCATTGCTTCACAAAAGCTTTGGAAGATTGGTGTGGATTTGGCTTGTGTTATCGTTTTGTTTTGAATGTTCAAAATACCTCTATTTAAAAAAATGCTCCTACGTAACCGTCTCCATTATTCGACGTCATTAAACTGCTTACTCATGCAGCACACTTACCAACATGAGCGAACATCTCACGATCGTTGGCGAGAAACGATCATCTGTTCGGGAAGATCGGAAAAAGCTCCTACTCGAGCGTGGGAAAAATATCCTTTTGAACAATACTATCAACTACAGTAAAGAGGATGCCTAATTCTGTCTCTTTCTTGCGGATGCTATCAACCACCAAGCAATAAACTAAAAGGCAAAAATAAAAATAAATAAAAAAAACCTACTAGTTGGACCCTTTTGCACGACGAACTTGACTTCGTGCAATTCCGGAGTGCGTGTGTGTGTGCGTGCGTGTGGGTTGCTTGTGTACACGCATACGCAACAGACACGAAGGGATGCTTTGCTTTTTCCTTTTTTTTACTATCCTACCGACCCGACCACGACCCGATCCAGCACCACTAGTGCTGGTAGCTGGCGGTCACGATGAGTTAAAAAGCCACGATGGCGTCGGTACCGCTTTCAGTGTCGCACAGCATCGCAAACGCGGAAAAGGCCGGAAAAATAGCGGGCAGCAGCCCGCGCACAGGGAGAGCGAGCGCGAGAGTTTGTGGCAGTGGCTGTTGCGGTGAAGAAGCGTACGAAAAACCGTTGCGCGTTTGCACGTGGTTCGTGCGAGTCGTTGCAATCAGTAGACTTGACGTCTCCATCGCAGGCGAACGCGCCTTCGGTGCCGAGCCGTTGCGGAACAGTGTAATATTGTAAGGCACAGGGGCACAGATGACAGCATTAAGAGTGGTGATCTACAAATTTGGGTGTAAAGTGTGGCGCAAAAGCTTTTTCTAAAGTGTACAAACAGTGCTGTTTATGCAGTTCGCCAGAAAAGGGAACAGAATGAAACAAATCCCTTTAGCGCCTCGCTGAGGTGTCTTCTGGTAGAGTGATTGTGTCGCAAGTGAACCAAGTTCCGGTGCATACGAAATCTGCTTACTGGATCAAGAGTGTCCTCTTTCCTTTTCCTCTCCTCCTCCGAAACACTTACTTGCCTTCCTCTACTCCCCAATCCCCGTCTCTCTCCCTCATCGCCCATCATCAAATGTACACCTTTCGACGGACGGAGCCCTGCAACGGAGTTTCCATTTTCGCGTACCCAGGACCGACGTAATCGGAGGATCGTGCGAAATGTGTCCACGTGCTGGTAAACATGCAAGATATGCCCGGAGGACAATAAATAGATAAATAACATGATGCGTATTTCCTCACCCATCGCCATAGAACCTCCTTCCTGCTCGCTCGCATTTCATTTCGCAGTTTTACTGTTTGCTTAACTCCCAAAAGCTCCTCCTCGCAGATTGTACCCAGAAATATTTCGCCCGCGTCTAAATTGGCCGTTGACAGCATTTTTACAATCTTTGCTAACAGCTTGAGGACGCCGTACGTTGGTTACGTTCGTCCAGTGGTTTGAGATATTATTGGCATGCTCCCAAATTTCTTTCCCCTATGCTTACGCTGAAAGGGGAAGCCGTGAAGAGTTTCGGGTTTACATAAGAAATCGGGGACGCATATCCTTGAGGAAAGCCATCATGGATAGGAGCTGTACTGTGGATGTGGACAAGCACTCACACTATTTTTGTGACTATACTTCACAAGGAAGAACCGCTCAAAGTGCATTAAAAATGTATTAAATTTTGCTTACAACCTGGAAAAAAGCGTAAAAAAGTGCTAAAAAGTGTTAAAAAAGGAAAACTAAAACTGGATAAAAAAATACATGTTTAAAAAACTGATAAGCTCAAGAACTTATAAAATTACACACAAAAAACAGACCAAACAGCAAGCCAACAAACCATCTAGGAAATTTGGATTTTTGATGTTTATTTTAAAATGCTTTTAGAATTTTCATTGGCAGTCATTCTATATTTTTTAACATTCTTCTCCGTCGGCTAAACCCTTTCGCCATACTTTGAAAGTGATCGTTTCAGCACTTGCACAAAAAATATACAGTCGGTGCCGCAAAATTTTGGCTCTAGCACACCTATTTTCATCTCTAAGGCATCATTGTGTTCCAAAATCATTCAATTATGGTTAAGTACAGGTATTCTTCGATATACGTCATACTCGATGACGCGATTTCGTTGTACGCAATATTCTAAATTTGACAGTTTTTCGAACAAATTGTATCGATTTGGCACATCAATTGTCAAATGCAAAATAAAACCCTTTTGGGTGATTTTCAAAAACCAATTTTAAAGGTTCCAAATAGTAATCTTTATATGGAATCGCATCAAATAACTAATTTAGAGGCTAAAACCTATGGATTCACGCAAAATGACACTTAGGTTCGCTATAATTTCACTGAAAACCTCGAAATTCGATATACGCGAATATTTGAGGTACGATTTCCCTCCGGTACACATTAATAGCGTACATCGGAGAATACATATTTATTGAATTTGATAGAATTTAAAATATAACAATCGTTATGCTAGTAAGTTGACATATATTTTTCAAGTGTAAACAATGAGTTGGGAATTTATTGAATTTGATTATTTTTTCACAATAAAAACAAACAAATTACACGATTTTTGTAAAAAAAAAATATGTCATATTAAAGTTATTATAAATCTGCTAAACCTTGTAAATTTGGCGTGATTCCTACGAATCTCAAAATGTGTAGACTTACAGACAAAAATAGGCACGTTGGGGTCAAAAATTGGTACGCACTGTCAAAAATTTATCCCTTAGGGTCACAATTAAACCGCAACGACTGTGACCTAACGTAAAAGCTAAAATGTCTAAGGTACCACGGCCAATGTTGCTTGTTTAACGCTGAAAACGGTCTCTAACCCAAAATCATCAAAGAAAATAGTTTAATAACAAAATGAAAAAATGAGTCAATAGACAAAATTGAAACCTAGAATAAAAAATTATAAGAGTAAAGCCAAATCAACGTCAGGACGAATGATTAACTGTTGAATTTTTGACCAGTCCTCGCCGTTTGAATGAAGATTTCGATCAATTCCAAAAAAAATAAAAGTACTGTAAGCACTTTGTTTGTTTGTCTGTTCCACACATGAATGCATGAATTTAATGTTCAATGTATCTGCACAACAAGGTGTAATCAAAACTGAGTTCTGGGTCATTGAACTACAGCTGTTCCACTTTCGCTTCTCGCCAATAAGGCTCCCGAAATTATCCTGGAATGATCATCCAAATCAGATGCCTTTGTTTTGTCTTCGTTTAGTGATGTCAACCTACTAAAAGTCCCACTCTTTACCCCTCATTATGAGCAAAATAATATGACCTCCAACGGTGAATCGTCACAGGATGCGGCACCTCCAAATAAAACCCTCAAACAGCTCCTCCAAAACATCCCGAGCGCCGGTGTGTTCGATCGGTTCCGGTCTAATATTTTTCCTGCTTCTGCTTTCCTATTGCCTTCTCCCCGAAACAGTGACAACCTGCGGTGCCCGTGTGTGTGTTTGTGTTTGTGTAGGGCTGTGAATGATTTATTGATTGCAACTCCGTTGGCAGCGGTTCAAACGGAAATGCTACCCCGCGTTTCGCAAACGCACACGCTTGCTTCTAATTTTATTCTTTTTGGCAAGATGCAACTCTCGCTCACGCGCTCAACAGACAGCTGGACATCGTGGCGTCACCGTGCTGCTGCTCCAGTTGGCCAGCACGAATCCAAATATGCACAGTGCTTCCTAGTTGGTTGTAGTTGAGCGAGAGTGAAACGGTGCGCTGTTTTCCTTGCCCTTTTTGGTTTGGGAAAAGCCGTTAAAAATTGTGTCCAATTTCCTGGCTGACGCACGTATCTACCGTGCCGGACGAGGGACGAAAACACGCGAGGAAGAACGCCCGCGGGAAGGCGATACAGGGTTTTAGCAGATTAGCACAGTGATTCGTAATCCGTGACCAGACTAGATGAGGCTGCTGGATGATGATATCTTTGCGCCAGGCCAGGGTTCCGAACAGTGACCCTCATTCATTCACTCATGCTTATGGCCCTAATTTGAGGGCTAGTGAACACAGCAAGCGAACAGATTCCCTATCTATTTAATAACCGCGAGACGAATGGAATCTCTTAAGGGAAAAGCTACTTTAAGCAATCAAATATGAAGCGTTTTTTTTATCGCTGTGTTGGCCTTGTGGGACATTGTCAGACTATACTTAGTCTACACGATAAATGTTCTGGTTCTGGCTATCTTGTAATTAAATGTGCCTAAAAGAACGGAAAAAAGAGTGCCGATTTGATGGATGCGGCAGTCCAAACCTCTCATTGGCATTGAATCTATTATGTCCGTATTGTGCAAAAGGGGGTTTCTGGGAAAATATACCTTTGAACATAAGAGAATATCTCCGATTTGATGCGAGACATACATGAAACTGTTAGTAATCAGTTAATTGAAGCATTCATAATAAATAACAAGCTTTGCTGATGAAGGCAACTGAAAAGAATCTGTAGTTGTTCATCTGGCTACAAAAAGATTATTCGTTATTTTTACATCAAAATGTAGGCAGACTTTCTTTGAACGGACGAAAATGTATTGCATAAAACTCATAATAACGAACTTTATTATTTTCTTGAACAGAAAAGAGAGAAATCAGTCGTTTAACCTTAAAACGGTAAACTAAGCAATAAAAAAAGCTACAAATTACATCACCAGTGTTGCAAATTGCATATCTGTAGGCGATTTAATTGTACGGTGGTTGTATAATTCGTCTTTCCCGATAAGGTACGAAATAGTGGCCGGCTGAGACAATATTCCCATGGCAAAACCGTCACAAAATATGAAACGGTCAGGGAACACACAATATTTACATCTTTTTATAGACCTACTCGCGACCATCGACGGTATCGAGGCCCGCATGTGAAACTGTCGTCTGGACTACGAGACGTCTGCTAAAAGCCGTGTGACGCATTTGACTTCATTGCCAGTGTTTCGATTAAACATTGATGTATTGTTGCAAAAATACTGCTCCGTTAGCATTTGTAATCAATACCAACATCTACGTTACTTTAAAATGATGATAAATTCTTACATTGCATACATTTAGGCGTTCAGAACACACTTTTCATTTTCAGAGAAATTTTCACTTTTGACGAACCAATGGACAATTTGAAATGCATTATTTTTTTAAGGAATAAACAACTTAAACTGATGATTCATTAAAAAAAATTGCAAAGTTCTAAATTTAAAAAATACTCGCACAAACACGCACGCAACATCCCTACTTTCAATCTTTTGGAACATTCTAAACATCTAACCTTGATGCGTGAAATGACGTGGAAAAACTTTTTCCTATGCTCGAAGCAATCGTTTCCTGTTTGTTCCATGTCAGCTGAAAATATGCAGCATTGGGACAACACAAAAACTCACATAGTGAGGTCAATTCACGGTGAAACTTTTATCATTATTTGAAATGAATACGAGCTGTCATAGCTGTTGTTGAATGCTCCATTCTTTGTTTTTAAACAACTTGTGTGTGTTTTCCGCTAGAATTGAGTGTAGTTTAAAAAAAAAATATTCGCTAGAAGCTGTTTCGTTTATCTTGCTCAAAGATATCAGTTACCTTAATTTAATTTTTAAATTAAAAAAGCTGATAGAAACAGTTTGTAGAAAGTCTAAAATAAAAGAAAATTCAATCAAATTTCTGAGTATCAATTTGACTTATTTCTAGAACTCAACTGCCCGCAGGACCTTGAAATGGTAGACAAACACGAAGCAACCTCAATGAATCACTTACAGGCTGAACAGGAAAAGAGCAAAAACTGTACCAAATCTCCCCCCTCACAGCACAGCAACTGAAGTAAAGCTAGCGAAAGCAAGCAAACACTCTTGCACATAACACCGAAATCGGAATATTCCTGTACCATCCCACCACCCACCTCAATGTTCATCGAATACCCACCTGTTACACCTGATTCCTCGGAATCACAAGCAAGGAAGAAGCGCTGTTATTCTGGTGTCTACATACAAAAAAGCAACACAACTTAAGATCAAACGACCTACAGCAGGAGCTGCACGGTAGTACGCAAGAGAGCGAATATCGGATTGTTTTTCTATCCCTCCGGGACCGACGGCACCTGAAGTGCTGCACAGGTTTTAGATGACGTTTTCGATTATTCACCAACCGCCACGTTTCCACGACCACGTGGTTTTCGGTTGCACGCCTCGTTTAAAGATTCCACATCGTACGGTGGCTGACGTAAGAACGCATAGCATTGGGAGTGCTTGGTTGTTTTTTCTCCCTGTAATGCCTTCGAGGTTTTTCATCGGTAAAGCTGCTAATAATAGACGAAACTGATATTCAAAGTGTTGTAAAACACAGACTCTCTGGTGAAATGTGTCTAGTGGCGAGGTGCGCCACAGAGCGATTCGATGTATTATTCTTCATTCGCTAAGATAAAGTGTGAGCACGTTTGTCAATTGCTAACACCAATCAGTGCCAGCACATTTGAACTAGTAAATGTGCTGCAAGAAATGTGAGAAAACTTTCTTTTCACCTTTCTCACGTACGGGACGCGGTTTAATTTAAGTTTTGGAACGCGTGGAGGATGAAAAAGCCATGAGTGTGACAGCAATTAGTTCGTACGAGTTTTAGCGCTAGCTGGTAAATGGATCACCGGCAGTGTTCTGATTTATTGCTTCTCAATCATAGCAAAGTTGCAAAAAAGTTTGAAAATGTGTTTTATTTCCTTTTACTTAACCATCAGCAGAGCAATTATTCAAGAAACTGAAATGTTGTTTTCGAAGAAAACCCAACTTACCAGGAAATAAACTAGTCGAGATTTATTGAAAGCATGGTTTCTTGAGTTTGATAATCAGCTTCTCTATGGTCTGCAATACTATCAACACAAGAGAACGATCACAATTTTTAAATATTTACTCACAGCTTAAGATTTACCATTTTAAATGATAATATAGTAGCATAAAATTGAAATAACACCCTTTGTTATGCGGATTGCGTGCCTCTAGGCGATTTGCGATAAATAAGGCTTTGCGACTGAGCAACCCCAGACAATTACAAAACGCCTAAAGGTAGACATTTTGCATGACTTTCTTTCCTTAGCCCTTTTCTTGTTTTCTTTGTTTTCAATTTAATGTACAATTTTAGTTATTTTTAATGGTAAAGAGATCTTTTCGATGGTTTGTACAAATAAAATAAAAAATAAGAAAAACTAATTATTATTTTGCAAACGTTATTATAAAGCACACAGCGCTAGTAAGCGCCTTAAGGTATACAAACATACAATTTTTAAGCATTATTAAGTTTGCGGCGAAGATAAATTGTACGAGTAAAGATTAACCCACTCCCACCTTTCAATGTGGCTTCATGTATGCATTATGTTGATTGAATACATTTTTACTCTTTTCGAAAAAAAAAATCATGATTCTTGAAACAATTCAAAAAGATATCAATATTTTCAAACGTTTCACAAACACAAATTATTAAAACTGAAATTAAAGTTAAATCTTTACTATTGCTCTCCAATGCGATTTACAAAAAGTTTGACTTTTTATTCCTTTTAGTCCAATCCCGTGTATAGTTTTCAAGAGTACGTGCAATGGTTATTTCATTTGCTGTGCTTGTTAAGTGCATTGCCCTAATTTTAATTTGATTGAATTAATTTTAAATATTTTTACCATCTCTGCTGATTATCAAAAGCATGTAACGGATGCAAAATATACAGCTCAATATTATAGATTTAATTAAGCTTAATACATAGCTTACACACATTCAGGCGCTAAGGAGAATAGGAGTACATTTCTACTTACTGAAACGTAAGTGTACAGAAACAGTTAATGAGTTTGAAACCGGTACCGAGAGCAACGATTTCCAGTGATTAAGTTCATGCCCTTAACATTTATTTTTTCAAATCGAAGAGCTGAAAACTCTAGTATTACATACATTTACATCATAGTTTTAAAATTAAAGCTCCCTTTTGGACCATCAACAAATAGCACGTTCCTCAAAAGAAAAGCAAAAAGAAATCGGTACACACCACAAAACTCAACTCTTTTACACATTAACAACGCCAGCGCTCCGTACGCAACAATTGGCTTCCTGCAGGCTGACGCGGCAAGAACGGGTTACGAGACAATCACAACTTACACGGGCAAACTCGGGTGCCCGGTGTGCGCAGCGCAGAAAAACACTACACCAAACCCGCACCACTAAACCCGGCTATGCCCATAATTAAATTCAAATTTATCTTCTCACTTCCCGTTCCGCTTGCAAAACCTTTTCTCTTGCCGTCGGCCGTCGTTGTCGAACATTGGGGGCGAGCTGTGAGCTTCTTGCCGTTGCAGCCCTTAGGAGCGGACAATAGGAACGCGGGGAGTTTGCTCCCGTCTCGGAAGTGAGAAATTTTCCAAATCGCCCACTTTTGCGCTTCCGTTCCGGTGGTGGTGCACTTTTCCAGCATAAAAATCCTGCTCGCCATTCCCCCATTGGGAGAACCGTATCGTGTTTTTTTTTGCTAGTTCTTCCGCCAGTATTGTGATAGTGAAATTTATCTCATGAGTTTATTTCTGTTTCTTTCTCTTTTCACCAAACAGAACACTCAAGCAGCAACGACAGCAGCAGCAGGAGAAGCATCACCACAACCAGCAATAGCAGCATAATGAAGTTCTACCTATTTCTCGCCATCGTCGTGTGTGAATCGTGCAATTATTTTTCCCACGCTGAGTATGACTCGCTCGTCGAGCTGGGGGCGGCCGGGGGCGAGCTGAACGGGGGCCACCGGCTCGCGCTGGACGATTCGTCCTCCGAACTGCTGGGCGAATGGTCCCCGCTCTATCCGTGGAGTGCGGCCATCAAGCGCAGCGCCAAGGCGGACATTCAAACCCGCCGGCGCAGTGCACTCGACAAGAACTTTATGCGCTTCGGGCGCACGGACAAGACGGTCGCCCGCCAGACGCGTGCCAATCTGATGCGCTTCGGCCGGCCGGATCGGAACTTTCTGCGCTTCGGGCGTGATGGACCGTACGCAGCAGCGCTGGTACGCGAGGACGAGCTGAGCAAAGAGTACGCCACCTCGACCGAGCAGCTCGAACCGCAACCGAATGCGGGCGCAGCTGGCGACGAACCGGCCGCCGCAACCAAACGGAACGCTGGATTGGGCGCGTCGGAGGAGATGCAAAGCACGGGCCTGTCGGAATCGGGTGAACAGATTAAACCGAAGCAAATCCTTTACATACGGCGCGACTCGCCGAAGAATCTGATGCGCTTTGGCAAGCGGCGCTCGACCGGATCCGGGTACATGCGCTTCGGCCGGGCCGGAAACTTGATGCGCTTCGGGCGGGCAAGCGACGAACCCGCGGTTGCACTGCTCGCTAGCACGCACGAGTTTGGCCGGGCGGCCCGTGCCGGTCCGAACCTGATGCGCTTCGGGCGGGCCGGTAATTTGATGCGCTTTGGCCGATCGGAAAATGGTACCGGGTCGCGAACGGTCGCCGAGGAGCAGAACGCTACCAGCAGTCCGGCCCAGCTACCGGAGGCGCTTCCGGCCAGCCTGGTCGATCTGTTCGAGAAGGACCCGGACCGGATCCTGCTGGACGCACTGGAAGCGGCCGAGGCGGAGGAACGTGTACCGCTGTACATAGTGGAGAAGTAGTGAGTGCCTGCGCTTCGAATTGCGGCGGCAGTTTCGCTCCCAACGGATGATGTCCACTGAGAAGCAAAATGCTATATTGTTGATAAACTCATTACAAACACAACAAACACACAATTCTGAATCTGTGTGACAGAATTTGGAAACACAACAACAACAATCGACAACAAGGCTGGTATCAACAATATGGCATTGGTTTGCTTTTCATCGTCGTGCTAGAATCAATGTAGGCGGTACTTGCTTAAAAACCGCCAAAGACAACGCTCACGACTTGCAAAAACACTATCAATTACAACACTTCCCGTCTCGCCAGCGCCAGCTAAGCAAAAGTATTAAAAAACAGATGTAGATTCCCTCACCCAACTCTCCCTCCCAATCTATTTTTAGTGCGTACAGTCCAAAGGCACAGCACTGTTGTTTAGCAGCAAAAAGCATAACGTTATTTATTAGGAATCTCCCACAAAAAAAGGGAAATCAAATGGAAATGTGTAAATGAAGATATAAAAGTTAGAGAACAAAAAAGTCCCCAACTATAAGAAAACAAGCAACAAAAAAAGAAGAACAAGATGGTAGCAGAAAAATAAAAGAAATAGAAATATATAATAAAACACTAAATATAAAGAACCACTCTCACTACGCATCGGAGGGCAAAGCGCACCAGTGCAGTAGGAGGGAACGGAAAACCAGCGTAGCTAGGCGTGCGTGTGCCAATCGAAGCGGATCCGGTGCTGGTGCCGGGGTGTACCTGTGTGGAAAACATTGTGGACACGAGGCTAGGATGCTACTAGATCAGCAGAACCATCGCACAAAAAACGGGCGGATCGAGCGGGAAATATGCGGAAAACATGTATAGAATAAAGATAATCAACTGATTTTACTCTTCATTGGCAATCTTTCTTCGCTTGGGTGTTTGGTGTGAGAGGGATGGTGGAATAGTATTCGAAAGAAAGCCAGAAATTACTTCATTTGTTAGTGTAAAGCGCAAATACATGAGAAAAAAACGTACCAAAAGGAAACAAAAATAAATCAACTCACACGCCTTTTTTGCCGTCACTGTAAAAACTTGGAACAGCTTTTTGTACCAAAGCTTTGCGGGTGGAAAAGTTTCGTGAAATATTTCATATTTGCGCAAAATTTCTAATTTAAATTTGACCGTTATTTTTAATTGGACCTATGCAACACATAGTGTTGATAAATCTTCATTCTATGCCAAATATCAAACAAAATCATTTAAATCCTTCAATAATCTTAACCTATGACCTGAATGAAGCACAAAATCAGCCACTCAGTAAGATTCCCCGCATGACAAATTTCCCTTTCCAGCCCGGTGTCAGTAGGCTTTGCTACGCAACTCTGCTACACGAAGTTGTCCAATAGTTCTGTGCAGTAAATTCCAGGTAGATCGCATTTCATACCTTCACTTCTAAATTATCATCCCATTAATAATCGGGGAAAAAGTAAGTGCATTTAAATTATGAGTGAAATAGCACCGGACAGTGCCGACGTCGCTGCTCCCACCGTAGAGAAGAAAAGCCATCGGGTACAGGTACGTGTACCACCGCCAGAATGTAAGTAACGAACCTTTCCCTTCCTGACGTTTCACCTTTGAATTGATTGATGCGAATGCTTATTTTTGCTCAGTTTCCAGTCAAACGGAACTACACGCTGGCAAGAGTCCAGGAGTGAGGGAAAGCTTGCAGCCGAACGTTTGCGAACCGCAACAGGTTGGCATCTTAAGGGGAGCAGCAGCGTACACTAAATCATACCGCAACAGGTAATCTTGGGAAAGAACATTTACAACAACTTCACGCTAAACTAAACGCTCTTCCCCGCTTTTGTTTACCACGCGACCAGTGATGATATCCTTAAACATCTCGCCGTTGCTTATCTGTTCACCATCCTGAAATCACCCCCGAAATGGACACCAGAAACGTTCTCCGAAATAGTGGCCCAGGAGTCGTCGATCGCCAAAGCCCCACTGGAAACCAAGCTCCCAATCCGTCGAAACGACAAAACGTACAACATTCATCTCTCGAGCACACTCGTAAAGGGACGCTTCGTAACACCGCAGGACCGGTCGGATCACGTTCACCTAAGCATCCATCAGGCACTATCCCGCATTAAGCGCGGAAAGGCAGCCGTGTGGAAGTGTGACGGACACTTCTTCCTCATACGCCGTCTCTTAACCGGCTGGTACTTCTACACCCCGAGCCTGCAGGACAAACCGGCCCTCATGTTCTTCAGCTGTCCCCAGCTGATGGTGAACCTCGTACAGGACACGTACGGTTGCACGGAACGCTCCAAGTACTTCCTTTCCAACGTGGTGCTGCACTCGGTCGAGGAAGGTGATGTGGTGCGCATCGTGTGGAAGATGAAACGCTCCATCGGGATGAAGCTGCTCTCCCCGCTGGAAGCGATCCTGCACGGTAACATCTATCTGGTACGGCCCAGCCTGGAACGGTCGCTGGAAATTGGGCTGAACGTGCTGGACCGTGCGCAGCAGGATCGTACCAAACCCCGCTCGTGGGACAATAAGCTACTGAACGGTTGCTTCAAGCGTGTTGAAACGCACTGGAAAGCAGCCGAGCGGATGGCGTGCTTTATGCGCGACAAAAGCGAACCAAACTACACGATCGGTGGGTATACGGTAACGTGCCGTACCTCGCCGATAGGACACCGGCAGCGCAAACACTTTGAGGAGATGGTGAACTACTTTCTTGCCTCCTGCACCGCACTGCTGATCGTGGGCCGGGACTGTTGCTTTGTGTTTTGGGCGCGGGACAGCTTCATGTACTGGTTCAGCCCGTACCGGTACAGTGCGCTGCAGGAGCGGGCCGAGATTGTGCAAAGCCGTGCCTGCTTTCTGCACATGACGAACGCGCTCGCCAAAGCGTCCCAATCGCTGTACGAGTATCTGTACGAGCTGGGCGTGTTTCCGGATAGTACGATCGAGCTGCTGCCGGTGCGCATCGAAGATGGGAGTGCACACGCCCCCATACCGGACGATGGGGACGAGGATTCGCTCGACCAGGAAGGGCTTACGATACCGCCGGCGAGTGAGCAGGGCTGGACCAACTTCTACTCGCCGACGCTGCACAGCCCGTCCGAGTTGCGGTTGGCTCGGCAGATGCTTGATATGGTGTATCAGACGGCTGAGGATCGTTGTGGTTGAGCGGCTGTGAGTATCTGGTTACCGGACAACATTTTCACACTCATTGCAAGCAAAATAGATTAACCGCACATGTGTTAAAATGTGATTTGTAATGTAATCCACTGGAACCAGGAAAGATTACACTGCCCATCCGATTAATGCTTGAGTTTTGATAATATGGTTTTATTAGAATATAGATTAGCCGTTTGTCTGTATTGTAAGGACGGGTCGGGAAAGGAAAACAGTAGCCCTCTACGTTACGTTGGTGTAAGCGTTACGCGTAACGCTTGTAAGCCTCAAACCCAAGCAGCAGTTTTGGTTTGCACGTTTGTTATAGTTGTCGAGATTAAAAAGGTTTCCTTTTTTATTGTTTTTCAGGGAGTTTTAGGGTGTTCCATCAAATAATTATTTAAGGTGTTTTCCAAAACTATTTGAAATCTTTTCACAACTTTAACCACTTTCCTTATATTTTTAAACCATTCCTACGATTTTTTGGCATCGTTGCATGATTTTTGAAACCAATAATTCATTTTATTTTTGGAAAACAATCAATACAGTTAGGAACGAATCTAAACATTTTAAGAAAATGGTAACAAATATTGTGAGTCTAATCTAAAACAAAATTAAATCAACAAAAAAACCCAAGCAAGCATCCAAAACTTCTTGGAAAAACTTGTACTGGATGGTATGAGTAATTACACAACGAATTATTGGTCAGAATAGTATACAGGTCAACCCATAGTTGTTTTAAAGCGACACTTAATCGTTAATCACCCACTTATCTGGGGTTTTTAAACTCAAATTTCAAAATATTGGTCTTTCACTAGCCCTCAACATGACCATATAATGAAAAGTACTAGACAGAACAGGCTTTAATCTTATTAAATCCTATTTATAGTTTTTTTCTATTATTTCTCTTACTCGTTCAACCAAAAGGCAGCTTGGGAATTTCATTTCGCACGTAACGCTTCTCGAATGTAACGTAAAGGACAGTTATTTACTTTCGCCCTTGTTTGAAGCAATAAAAACGCAGCAAAAGTACTGCTTCTCCATACGGGATTGAGGGTTTAACGGTATTGAGCATGCCGGATCTCCCCTTTTTAAGGGGTCCTTTTTATCTTCTTTTTTGTTTCTCGCTCTACTTTAGCTAAGTACTTTGTGCTATAAGTATATATATACACACACATACATATACACGTTTTCTCATAATGACTAATAATACACACTCGAATAAGAGTAAAGGTCTGTGCTCTGCGCCCTTTGCGGGGCTCTGCCACAAATGCACCTGTTCGATGGGTCAAACACTACACTATTTAATGCTTCGATTGGGCATAGGGTGCTTCGCTAGATTCGATTCCAATCTGTACACCTTGTGGGTTGGAATGTTGCTGTGCGTGTGTGAATGGGGTGAGAGATCCAGATGTTGTCACGCGAAACTGTCCGGCGCATTTACGACGAGCCAACGCTAGCACTGTGCGTCAGTAGCATCACGTCCTCCGGCAGCGGGTGCCGCTTGTACTGACGCTCGGTGACGAGAAACACGACCAGCCCACCATACACGATGTACAGCATGCCGATCGTGTTGATCAGTACGGCTTGCGGTGGCAGTGCGGAATAGTCTTTGCTATGTGTGAGGAAGGATGAGTAATTAGCAATTAGTGCCGTTGTCTTAGGACACTGGGAGAAGCAGAACACTTACACAGAGAAGATGGCTTTCTCCAGCAGCCCCAGCAGTGCGGCCGCGATCGCCATCACGAATCCAGCCACGCCGAAAAACACGTGCACCGGCATGTAGGAGGCGCGTAGCTGCTCACGTACCCCCGGGAAAAGGTAGGCCGCAAATCCAAACACATACTGAAAGAGATATTTGGAAAGAAAATTCAGTTAATATTGTCTTGTTGTTTGTGAGAGGGGGTTTATATGTGCACTCTACCTGCAGCGAAAACAGTATCACGGCGGACAGTCCAACCCACGAGTGCAGCGTGTACATGTTCGGGATCGGGTTCGGTTTGGCCAGATTGTGCGAATCGAAGACGGCAACCAGTGCGACCACGGTAAAGATGAAGGCCGCCCCGTGGATGGTGGCGTGCGTAATCTTGAGCGGCTTCTTGCGTGCGTACCGGAATCCACGGTAGATTAGGATCGCTACAAAAAAAAACAGGCACCAAGAAACCAATTAGCTCCACCGACACCGACGAGTGGCTGACAGCAGTCTTACAGTTGCCGTAGAGGAATATCATGCCGACGGACATGAGCAGCGGATGCCAGTTGAACTGAACTGATGGACGGGCGGACCAGCCGAGCCCGTTCAGGTGGATGCCGATCCAGCAGCTCACCAGGATGATGATCGTGATGCCGACCAGCTGCGTCACGAGGTACAGGATGCGGAAGTTGTTCAGCGCGGATGGTGGCGGTGGGCTGTTATCCATACTGTGGCCGTTGCGTTTTGGTTGTTTGTTAACGTTTCACGGTGCACGAAGTGCTGTAATTACAAGAGAGGCACAGTTGTGAGCATCATTGATAGGCAGGCTTATTTAGTCATAATGTTCGCTCGTGATACATCAATTTCAAATAATGATAAGCAATGGTGCGATCTTGAATGAATCATCGTTATCGAAGCCCATGTTACACAAGCAAGGGTGGGACAGTAAACATGCATTAGTTGAGTTTTATCATTTGTTTTTATTAATTTAATTAAACTTCAATTTGATCTCCTTGAACGCTTTAAATCGCACAAACAAATAAACAGATACACCAAGCCACAAACAAACGGAAAAGAAATCAGAAACCTCCGGCAATGACCAACACACGATACGTGGAAGCGGCTCGAAAGCGGTAAACGATGCACATTTGTTCCAATTTTGCTTACGTTTGCAGTTTGTTTGCAGCAAAGCGCAATAAAACACTAAGTGGCTCGGCCCACACTATTCACTGTCCATGGTTGACGGTTATGAGCTTGAGATCGGCATTTAATTACACGAGGTTTAATTACACACACCCTTGCGCTAACATCAAACAGGGGAATGAGTAAGACTAACAAATTGGTGAGATCAGGTGTTGTGATGTCAAATGAATCATTTTGATTAACCCAAGACATTTTGAGGTAATTAGAGACAGACATCACAAGTGATAAGATGGATCTACTAGTAACTAGTTCATTCAGGCCGGTTACAGGGTGATGAAATATAATTTCGTAATATAAGATGTTAAAAGACAATTTAATTTAATAGTCAGTTGTCTCTCGATTCCAAGGAACAGATACAAAAAGGAACTGATTAAAAATCGATTCAGTAAAGAAATACAGTAAATAATACACTTAGCCGGTCTCGTGGTACAGTTGTCAACTCATACGACTTACCAACATGCCCGTCATGGGTTCAAGCCCAAAATGGACCGTGCCGCCATACGTAGGACTGACTATCCTACTATGGGGGAAATCAATAAGTCACTGAAAGCCAACCCCACAAGTGGTACAGGCAGGCCTTGACCGACAACGGTTGTTGAGCCAAAGAAGAAGAAGAATAAAGAAATACTACACAATTTCATGTTAATACTGGAGCTTTAAAATTATTCACGCCGGTTCTCAAATTGATCCCAACGCTAAATAGATCTTCTAATTGGTCTTGGAACTACACAAATCCTGGAATCGATCCCGTTCCAATAACGGTACTAGAACTGATACTATAGCCACACAGATTTTAGATTTGGTCCTAACACTATACCAGCCTTGGAACCGATTCGGAACCCATTACGGAATTCGCTCTAGATTTTGCGGATTTTTTTCTAGATCAGGAACCCATACGGACTCTGAATCTGATCCTGATCCCATAATGGTTCTGGAATAGGTATTGAAGGTATTCACAGACCGGGTTTAAAACTGATATTGAATTCATACAGATTCCTGACCCCATACAAATCATAAAACTGATCGCAAAGCTGGTTCATTTTTGAAGCTATTACATAGATCATTTCGGTCCTGAAACTGATCCCATAGAATCCATACAAGTCTTAGATCCTGAACCTATAACGGGCCTGGAACTGATTCCGATTCCATAACGCTCGTGTAAGTGATCCTGATCTCATTCCAGTTCTGTGACTGATTCTAAACCCAAAATAGCCCAAGAACAGGAACTTATTCTGAACCCATACAAGTCCTGGAACATATCCTGACCCCCAGGCCCAAGAACTTATTCTTTAAGATCCTTATCTGTACAAGAGCTTGTACCGTTTCTGAAGCTTATACTGAAAATATACCAGTCTTGAAAGTGATCCCCAACTCATATCGATCTTAGAACTGATACTGAACTTATTCTATTTCCAGATCTGTTCCTAGACCTGCCTCAGTCAAGAAACAAACCACAAACCTGTTGCAATCCAAGAATCGATACAGTACTTGCTTCGTTCCAGTAACAAACTCTACTTCTGGCGAACGAACCAATCTTCGCAACAGATATGTATTGCGGAATTCTAATCTACAATGGAACTAAAGTTAGACTCGCCCATATCTCGTAGTGTGCCTATCATGGAGCTAATAGTGGCTGTGATAAACATCTTTGGCCAGTTCGTTACACTCAGACAGCTCAGTTTACAACACTATAAAACAACTGTACAAACAGCTGTGTTCCAATTCCTATCTATCATTTCCGCAAACCGTTCACAATCGATCGAGGCTCTACCGACGCTAAAGCGAACGGTTGAGACTTCTAGAAGCACTTTTATTGTCCCCGTCGCAATGGGAGTAAATTATTGATTCGATCGATCGCATTCGTAGGGCTCGGCAATCAATTGATTAATTTAAACTCTTCTGGTAGGGCCTCCGTGCAGCAAAACTGCCTCAGCAAAGAAGATGATTCATTTGTGAAAGTGACCTTGTGTGATCAGGGCCAGCTATCCTTGCACTTGACCCACCCAAACGTTGAACCACTCTGAAGGGTAAACTTCCGGCTTTGGAGCAAGCTTAACGATGGCACACGTTTGATAAGCAGTTCTAGGGTCGCCCCCTTTTTTTTACGAGTGAATGGGCACGATTTGTTGACCAAAAGGTCTTGGATAGTTAGGAAGTGACCTACCCACACTTCCTAACTATCTAAGACTGAGCGGTTCCGTCAACCGTGTCGTCATCCACCCATGGTCATGGCGTTGAAAATTCCATTTTGCGTTTCAAGGCGGTTTCTAAAATCCACCAATGTCACAGTCCGAGAAAATCCATCATCCATCATTCACCTAATTCAGTTTTGCGAGTCCATCATCCACCAAAGCATAAAAGATGGCAAAGAGACAAATTAAATCACTTTCACATTTGCAGCGTGAAAGGACACACACACACATGCCCCAATGCGCCAATGGGGCGGGTTGGATGCTCGGATTCTTCTTTGATTTTTTTCCATGGCTACTATGACTATAATGAAAGATCACATTACTGCACACAGAAATAGACCGTTTTGCACCCTCTGCAAGGTGGATCGTTTTGATTGAATGGTGCCCATTAATTAATGATGTAATTTAATTAACTAATATTTTTTAATACAATTAAAGATACAGGTTCCCTATTTACAGTAGCTGACTGCTAAATGAGAGTTAAAATTTGTGAGAAAAATGTACTTTTGCTATGATTTTCGCTTCGCAAGATTCCGGATATTTCATGTTTTGAAATTTATGTGTTTTTTAACTGAGAATCACTTCAGTTAGCGAACTTCCAGTTTAAAAAAAAACTGTTCTAAAACACATCCAGTTAGCGGTCACCTACTATACTTTTCTCCGACTAAATAGACTAAATAGACTAAATAGCGAACAAAACCATGCGTTGCCTTTTTGCTGGTGTCGTTATCGAGTTTGCTTGTGCTCGCCAACCAACTTTCTGGCTTTCTCCGTACTGCAATCGCACAATTATTTCACACCATCAAGCGAAATCGACAAATAAAATAATGAACTGTAGGAGGCATTCAGCATGCCGCCATCGTACGCAAAAACGCTGCCTGCAAGGTGGTTTTGGAAGGAAAAATTCAAACATTTACATTGCCATTGCCGGTACACAGGAAAAGTTCCTCATTAACTGAGAATTTGCTTTCATATTCTTTCGCATTTGTGTTTTGCTTTGGTTTATTTATTTTTACTGCCTATTTAAACATCAAAATTCCACTCATTTCTAAACACCCTCATAAGCTGCCTTCCACCTAACCGAGCGTACGGTTTGCGGTTGCTTTGTACGGTGTTTAGCTAGTCCTGTAATTTATTCCAACTAACACAATTTCCCTGGCCACAAAGGTCTAAAAATAATCTGCACGATTTGCTCCGTGTAAAATATTAAAAGCGTGTCTTTTTTATTGATTTTTCTCCATTTTCATTCAACCGTATGCCTGCCCCCCGCCCCCGGTTGTGGTCAGCTTGCTTGCGTGTTCTGAGAGTATGTCCCGGTAGACCGTTGCCGCTAATCACGAAACCCCCACATCAGACATAGTAGCTCATAGCTAGCTCACTCAGCACACACGTCATAAGTGAAAGATAAAGAACACTTTTTGTTCATTTTTTTTTTTGTTCGTTGCTTCTACACCATCCACCCCGCAAACAATCCAACTAACCACCCACTCTATATGGTGCAGATTCTTTCACGTTCACACGTGCCCGGGAGACATTCTGCCGGCTCTCACTTGACATTTGCTCGCGCGCCTTCTTTTATCTTGCTGCTGATAATTCTATCAAACCTCGCCTGATTTGCGGTGGATGGGAAGGGAAGGGCCGGGAAGGCTAGCTGAAATGGTGGCAGACGATCCTGAAACCTACTGCTATCGTGGTGTGTATATTGAGCCTATGCAGGCAGCGGATTGAGTAATTGCTGGAAGGTGTAAGGCATTACAACGCCACATTGGTAATATAATTCACGTGTAATGGACCGCGCAGCTGAATGATAAGTTATTGTAAATGATAAGATTTGCCTTTTTTTATTAGGACCAGTTACCGCAAAGGTCGTATTAATTGAAGATTTCCCACATCTCTTCTTTGCATTGTTCGCATAAGCTTTATAATTAGAGATAAAATAATGTAACGCTTTTCAATGAGAACAAATTAAATTTTCTTAAAAACCCAATTTTGTGTTTACTAACTGTTAAAGTGTAAATAATACAAAGCAATTTAAATGAGATCGAGGCTATCGCTTCCGTGTAGATTTGATCGCTGAACCTGTAGATTAAAATCCTGGCACCTTGTCACTGGTCTACGCAGACACTGTGTATTGAGCCGTGCAAAATACGAATAAAAAAGCTTCTCGAACCTAAGATGAACTTCTTTTCTTATGTGTACTCGCCCAGACATATTTTAGAGGAATGTTTGAATCCTTTTATTAAGCATTATGAAAATAACAAATGTAATGTTATAGTTTGTGATAATTTATTATTCTAAATTTGATAGAATAAAACTTATTTAGTCAAAAAACCAAACTTCTTATTCATCAAAAATGTGAGTAAATTCAATTATTATTCTGCCCATTCATTCCCACAACTAGTCAATCACGCTAAACCGTATAAAATTCCCATCCATACTAAGTACTACTCCCCTTGCTAACCCTCACTTAGCGCACACACTCTCCGCACAAACAAACATCCCCTCACTTCCACACTACCCTTTTCGTCCACCTTCTAAGCTTCTAACAAACAACCGTACAAATCGTGACATTCATCCACGGCCCCACAGGGACCACAACACGTACAGCACCCGAACCGGCTCCAACTGTTTTGCGATAAAACGCAAAACATGCCACTCCGTTTTCTCACAGCTGCCCATGAGGAGTTGGTGGTGTGTAGTTTTGCTCATTAACAACAACGGTGACCCGTGTGCGTTCTTTTTTTTGCGTATGAAAAATCAACTACAGTAATTTTGTACGCGAGTGTGATACACACAATCACCGTACTCTTCTCTTAGGGGGTTGGTTAAACTCAACCCACGCCACACACACACACACACAACACGCCCTTTCCTTGACCTAACGTTCGTACGTTTTTGCTAACCTTCTGTAGCTAGTAAGTGGTATCTCGCAAGCGTGACCATTCACAGAGCCCGTTAGGAAAAAAAGGGGAAGTGTGGGGCAATGGTTGGGAGGCCTTGTTCCATATGTCCCACTAGGAAAAACGCAAGGTGAAAGCATCATATAGACACTAAAAACCGCTCTTGCATGCAGACGTAATGGTAAGCGGGGAAGGTCAATTTTCCTTCATAAACCGCTAATGCACAACGTGCTTAGAAAATGGAAATGTGAAGAAAAAGCAATCGTTTTCCTCTTAAAGTGTTTTTCTTTATAATTATTGAAAAATATCATCATCATCACGACACACACACGGTACCAACAACAGTTCATAAAGCGCAACAACTTGTTGAGAGATTGTCGGGAGACGTTGCGGATAAAAATATAAACACAAACACATACGGTAAAAGAAAGGAAACACTGGAAATTGATTGTTCAAAACTTTTTCCCCGTTCGCAAACTCGGTCATCTGTTGCATTAACTTGTCACGCACACTGTGGGGAGTTTTTTTCGTTCCTCCGGAATGCTCCCCATTTTCCCGAGCGATGGAAAATTCATTACCACGCAGGCACGTTCGCTCAATTATGCTATCATGGTAATGGAAAAGTGGAAAATTCTTCACCAAGAAGCAGGCTCAATGGGAGTGAACTCATCGAGCATAAATGCGAAAAATGCGCACACACAGCACAACAACACTATCGTATGTCTTTCTTCGCGCTACCATCTGGTACCCATACACACCGAGTTTCGCCAGGCCAGACACACCGACCGAAACAACAACAGTTGGAACAGCTGTAAAAACGGGGCATCATAAAATGCCCTCTTTGAAGTACGGAACTATCTCTATCTTTACCTCTTTCTTGCTTCCTGCCGTGCTTTTTTGCGCCCCAAATTAATGCACACACACGCACGCACGCAAGCAGTCACGCTTTTCACGCGCTTTAGATATTCGCGGCACTCGCCCAAGCGCAAACAGCAAACTCCGTACGCCGCCGTACGCAATACAGCCACGGAACGCGAAACGCAACAGACTGACTGGAGAGCGCCGTACGCGTACCGCGGCTAGCGCGAAGCTGCACAAAACATCTGCGAATCGGGTGGGGGGGTTGATTTATTCCGCACGGGGTACGGGGTGAAAAACCCACCCTTAAAAAAGCGATGGAGAGTCGCACGCGAGCGGGAGAGTGAGAGAAAGAGCATGAGTTTAGCAAGGAGGGGTTGATAATGCGGTACCCCAGCAGCTACGCAGCAAAGCTTTTATCAAATGATCATTCTCACGGGAGAGCCGAAGAGAGCGAGTGAAGGGGAGAGAGAGAGAGAGAGTGATTTTCACGGAGAACGCTTGATGGGAAAAGTGTGGCGTTTTTACAGTTACTACAGTGCGTTACAAACAAACGTTTACTGTACTAGTGTTGTTGTTCTGTTTGCATTTACTCCTCTTATACTTATACTTATACTGTAATACCTTATATCTTATCTTATACTGTTTTTTTTTTTCATTTCTCTTCCTGACTCTTCTAGTTTTTCTGCACTTTTATTGCGTTAACTTTATTTTAATTAAATTTTGTGTTCATATTCTTTGTTTCTCTTTTTTCTATTATTGATGTACACTTTATTTCATTTTATTGTAATGTGTTGTTATTGTGATTTTATTGTCTGTTAAAATTAAACACTTGAATGAATTAAATGAAACGAACATTGATTTTCTGCAAAGAATATTGATTTTCTTTTTTACTCTATTTTTTTGTTCTTTTTTAAATTTTTAAATTTTATTTAAATAACCAACAAAAGAATGCTTTTCTACAATTTGTCTAATATTGTATCTACCTATCTGTGTCCTCTACCTATCTACCTATAGACTCAAGCCATCCGGTCAACAGGTTGCGTCGTATAGAGATAGGAGATTGCAATTTGCTATCACTGAGAGATTATTCATTTCCCTTGATCGCACTTATCTTTCCTGTTTCGTGCGGCGAATGTTGCCGGTCCGGAAATGGGTTGTCGTGCATGTTACAACGATGATAGATGGGGGTTTTTGGAAGGTACAATGAAAAATAATCGGAATTGTTACAATAGTACATTTCATAGTAGAGTAGAATTGAGATTTCTTATTATTCTTTTTTACAATCGAAATTTCGTTCGAAATTCACCGGGCGTTGTTGAAATATTGTTGGGGCGTAGTCAATCCTTTTCAATCAGTTCTTGTTGTTTGATTTGTTTATATACTTAGATCATCTCCAGCAAGTGTCTTATCAACACACCAACAAGATAAAGTGGCATTGTTTTTATCGTAACCGTACCGTATAGCATCAACTCTGAAGCTCCTGACTCTATTTACATTACAGTTTATTTATTTCTTGCCGGTCTAGTTGCATTCATTTACGATGTTTTGCGTTATAATCTCGTGCCACAATATGTAAACGCACTCTGCTCTGTACCATATCGCGATGGTTATTTTTTGTGGCAATTATAAAATCCGCATCTACAATGTACGGAGCGGGTACCCGTGGTTCAAAAGATAACCAAAGCACCACGTCTTTCTGAGAACAAAAAAAGTCCAGTAACTTTTTTTTAGTATCAAATATATTTTCTAAACACAAAAAAAACAAGTCTGGTCTTAAATCAACGAATTTGCGTATGATTCACGCAAACGATCCAGACGTGCAACCACGCGAAATGCAACACTTCGAATTTTTCGAGCATACCAAAAAATGATTTGCAGATGAACGACACTCGTAAATAGTCGTATTTTTTAACAAATTCAAGACAACACTTTCCGGTTTTTTGTGTGTGTGTGCAGAAAGCACAAGAAATGTATGTAGCAGTTGAGTTCCAAGAAAGGAAATCTAAATGTTATGACATGTACGAGCACGAGTAAGGCAATTGAGGAAGTATTATCGATATTAATGTCGGTTATGAGTAGCGAAGCCGGTCTTGTAGTACAGTCGTCAACTCGTACGACTTAACAACATGCCCGTCATGGGTTCAAGCCCCAAATGGACCGTGCCGCCATACGTAGGACTGACTATCCTACTATGGGGGGATCAATAAGTCACTGAAAGCCAAACCCACAAGTGGTGCAGGCAGGCAGGCCTTGACCGGCAACGGTTGTTGAGCCAAAAGAAGAAGATGAGTAGCGAAGCATGAAACCACGATTAAAATCATTAATAATACATTTTAGATTACTATCAGTTAAAGAACATTTAAAATCTCAACCTTCTACTGTTTTTTTTTAAATGTTCATAACGAATCCCAAAGGACTTTCTAATGTGGTGTTGATGTCTTAATTGTTCCTCTTTGGTAAGGCCGGGGGACATTGTCCGTACTCGCTAGTGTAATTTCGATTTTCACTAGCGCATCTGGCGGCGGCTGACCGAAACATATGTTATTGTTATTTTATTTTTCCATGTTTTTCACCTAAACTGGACTGGAAAAGCTATGCAATTGATAGATAAAGATGTTGTGCAAGTATTTCAGACATTTTCGCATAACAAAAAACGGTGAAAAAACAACAAAAATCGACCATTCCCTCGATGACCAGAACATGCTTCGGTCAGCCTCAGCCAGATGCGCTAGTGAAAATCGAAATTACACGAGCGAGTACGGACAATGTACCTTGGCCTTTACTCTTTGTAACAGAAATTTCAGAATAAACAGTTTTTGCATTAGGACAATGGCTACTATGTAAGATTCCTAGAAATATTCCAAAGAGATATATCAATATATTAATCGCAACTTAAAACTCTCAGGACCTTTTGCTACCACCAAGGGTCTGCGCTAGGGGGACAGGCTTGCCTGTCTCCTATTCAACATGGCGCTAGAGAGGGCCATCCGCGACTCTAGGGTGGAGACTACGGGAACAATCTTCTATAAGTCATCCCAGATCCTGGCATACGCTGATGATATAGACATCATTAGTCTGCGGCTCTCCTATGTAGCAGAAGCCTACCAAGGGATCGAGCAGGCGGCAGAGAACCTCGGATTGCAGATAAACGAGGCTAAGACCAAACTGATGTTGGCAAGATCAGCAACCCTACCAACAACAAATCCAAACTTACGTAGGCGTAACGTACCGATAGGTGAACGCACTTTTGAAGTCGTCCCAGAATTCACCTATATCGGGTCAAAGGTCAGCAACGACAATAGCATAGAAGCTGAGTTGCGCGCAAGGATGCTGGCTGCCAACCGGTCATTCTACAGCCTGAAAAATCAGTTCACCTCAAGGAACCTGTCGCGACAGACGAAGCTGGGACCATATAGCACTTATATAGAACCGGTACTCACATACGCCTCTGAGACATGGACACTGTCTTAATCTGACGAAACCCTCTTGGCCGCGTTCGAAAGGAAGATGCTCAGAAGGATACTTAGCCCCGTATGTGTGGAAGGAGCCGCTATAATGACGAGCTATACGATGTGTACGGCGACCTCACTGTCGTACAGCGTATCAAGCTCGTCAGGCTCCGGTGGGCTGACCATGTTGTACGCATGAGAATGGACGACCCAGCCCGTAAAGTCTTTTTAGGCCGTCCACATGGACAGATAAGGCATGGTAGGCTTTAATTGAGGTGGCAAGATGGCGTGGAGGCGTCTGCCTTTAAGGCCGGGATAACGGATTGGTAGATGAAGGCGTGAAACCGTGACGCGGTTTTGGACACTACTGACTCCATGCTAGCGGTTGTAGCGCCGGATAAGTAAGCAAGTAAGTAATCGCAACTTACCAGACTGTATTCGAAGTGTTTCACATGTTGTTGTTTCGCTGTCGTCATAATCCTATCAACTCCAACCGACGGTAACAGTGCCTCACTCCATAAATTGTTTCTGCATTCTAGATTCTTTCGTGATTTCATATGCACCACACTAATCTTACTTTTTAAGCGCATTTGTTTAATTTATTACCGGTCATTTTGTGGGCTAGAGGTGGAGGATGAAGTGAAAATAAAATGAAAACAAATCGGCAAATTAAAAAAAAAAGGAACACAGTTGTTTGATGCAAAGTTCAAAACAACAACGCAGTGTGCAAATCATAATGGTGGGAACACTATGTACAAATCAATTCATTGCAAAGGAGCTGAGATGGTGATCTCCTTACGCTACACTACACTCATTTATCATCGTTCCGTATGCCCTCGGTTAAATCTACCAGCTTACGGTCCTGTTTGGACCACAGGGAAACAGGATGGACACGCTGCAGTTGATTCATCAACGCTTCACCACGATCGCGAGTGGTGGTTCGGTAGATAGTACGATCGTAATTACGAGACAACATCATGTCATTTTATTATCATTCCATGTGCCGCACAATTCAGCACCATCCGCCAAGTCCTCACCCGTTTCGAGGTTTTTGAGGAAGGTTTTTGTTTTGGAGAGGCACACTTCTTGCCCCAATGAAAGGTCTGTGTTTGTGTACGTGGCTTTCTTTATGAGTGCTTTGCAATTACTTACGAACGAAAAATAATTATAATTAAAAAGAAAACAATGCAATACAATACAATACATCATCAGCATCATCCTTCATCATCGTCGTCATACATTACAATATTCTATTTTAATACTATGGGCTCCAATCATCATGCCTTATAAGCATAAGCATGCCGTGCCGCGATCATCAATCTTTCGCTTGCCCGCCCACGCGCAGTAGTCACCACCGATTTCCGTTATTAAAATCAAAAGGATACACAGAAAGGATGCTTAAAACGCTACTACCATGAGAAAGACGAGCCGTACGAGTTGAACTGAGTTTTTTTTGCTGAGTTTATCTCGTGTCTGTTGCACCGCTCAAGCTCATTTGAGTGTGGAAGAAGATGGGCAAGTACAGTACGCGGCGGATTCTATCTGTTCATCCTTTCCATTTTGATTTCGATTTCCCTTTCGATTATTCCATTAGAGGCTGCCCCGTGTGTTTCATCGACACTCTTTCGCTTTCTCCGCCACATACAGATCAATTTTTCTTTTCCTTTTTTCCTCGAGTCGTCCTTCTCCTAAAGCAAACCATTTTACTTTTAATAACTTAACAGAAGGAGAAGAAAGATCTAAAAAGCATAAATTTCTTCCGTCGAAACAGTTCCTCAAACAAATGCTCATTCTCCGTACACCATCATTACCTTTACCTAACGTTCGCCTTTTGCTGTGGACGGTCCGCGAGCCCCGGGACAGGTCAGGGGGAGGCAAAGAAAATCGCAAAAAGAAAGGTGCGTATTCTCACCTCCTCTTGCTTCTTTAAATACAACTACGCCCTATCCTTACCGCGATCACCGCAAGCGAATCTCATCTTAAACACGAAGGAGAGAGAGAAAAAACACATCTATTTAGATTATACTTAAAACGAACAAAACGGATTTAACGGCTAGTACTTGGTACGTGAGGAAGAACGAATAAACGCTAAACGAAAGAAAAACGAAAACAAGCAGCTACAAATTTAGTACAAGAAAAAAAAAACACGCTAACTTAGTAGGAAAACAGTACAGTAGGGTGTGTGTGTGTGTGTTGGGAGAGGGAGTTATTATAGTTCAGCCATCTATAGAGTTCTGCATCGACACACTCAAACATTACAGCGGTTTTCAGGAGTTCTCAAAGCTGTAGGATATTTTATTGACTCTTTCTGACGTGAAATGAACTTAATGTAATGGGAATTGAACTCTATAGAACACTTGTAGGACAAATCCAATAGGAATTTTCAAGGAGCCTGCCCAAAAAGGGTACCATAAAGTCCAATTTCCATCATTTGAAGTTCACTTTTTATAAGAAAGAGTCAAGGAAGTGTCCCACAACAATGAGAACCCCTGGAACACCCTGTATTCTGGGTTTTCGTTTTACGTGTTACTTGTGGATAGTAAAAGGGGCAGAGGGGATGATATTTTATGGGCAACTCTCCACAGCGCGCTAAACTCGCAATCTCACCATTTCAGGCGCATCACACTTTCGTTACGATTTTGTGGTTAGCTACGATAGATTTTTCTGATTCCTTTCGTTCAATTACTATGACGTCCTCTCCCTGCATAATAGTATGTGTGTGTGTGTCCATTCTCCTCCGTTCCACGGCAAGCATGTTTGATACGATTTGGTTGCACTTGTGTGTAATTATCAGAAACCAACTACGAGCGCGTGTGCCTCGTTCGCGCCGCGCACGATCGAGCGCCACAGTGAACCTTAAAAATGCGCGAAAACAACACAATTTTTTCACACACCCCACACTCGAACCGTTGTAGTACCACACAGTTGGATGCGACACTAAAGTGTGAGTCTGCTAGAGTGGAGGGGATAAAGGGGTGGGGTGCATACGATAACCCGAAAAGGCCTGAAATCATCTTCCCACCGCTCACATTCTATATCCTAGTGAACCGTTTTTTTCCTATTCGCTCTTTAATGTCTCGAAGCGCTGGAGCGTTAATAGCAGCATCTGTGGTTTTTTGTTTTTCTTTTTTGGGGAGTCGCTCTACGGTATCAGAAGCCAGACGTCGTTTGGGGCCGACACTACTCACACTTTGCACACCTGGTGCATGCTGCTGGTCTGGCTGCTTGGGCGCCATTTCTTCCGCGCTACCGGATCTTGTTTTCTTATTTCACAGCTCACTTTTTCGTCGGCGTTCCGCGCTGGGTAAGGCTTTCGAACCGTCTGAAGGTGTAGTTGATAAACACCCAATCCTTGAGCACTTCCCCTTCCGGTTGTGGGTGGGCGGCTGTAAAATGGAACCGGGAGAGGAAACAGTAAGAGTAATTCGAATGATCACATGCGGAAAGAGGGAAATGCCACTTACGTATCTCTAGTGCTACGTCGGGGAATTCGTCAAAGTTCGATGTATCGTCGATCGAGCGCACCTCCACCGGGATGGCCGCCGGACGCTCTCGTATGTGCTCCCAGTCGACGCCGCGGAAGAATTGCACTAGCTTCAGATCCTCAATTCCACGCTGTGAGCCGAGTCTGTAACCGAAAAAGACCGTTTTTTTTAATTAGCATACAATGAACGAACTCTAGAGTAACCTATCTCTCCTTACCGTCGTTCAGCTTCGCAGCAAAATTTCACTATCGTATCGCGGGCCTCCTCCGAGATAGGCGTTTCTGGCGGGAAGATGAGCGTCTCCCGCCAGTTCATCACCTTCCGGTACGTGTCCTGCGGGTTGTCCGAGCAGAACGGCGGATAGCCCATCAGCATCTCGTACATGATCACGCCGAGCGACCACCAGTCGCACGCCGGCCCGTACCCCGTCTGCAGGAACACCTCCGGCGCGATGTAGTCCGGCGTGCCGACCGTACTGTACGCCAGCGCTCGCCGATTGCGCTTCCAGCTTTCCGCCCGCCGCTTCGAGTCCATCGGGCTGGCGCAGGTGCCGATAAAGTCGGACGGTTTGGCCTGCGACAGGTCGCGATAGAAGTCGGTGCGGTGCGATTTCTTCAGCCCCGTGCACAGCCCAAAGTCGGACAGCTTCAGGTGGCCGCGCGCATCCAGCAGCAGATTGTCCGGCTTGATGTCGCGGTGGATGAAGCCGAGCCGGTGAATCGAATCGATCGCGAGCGCCGTCTCGACGATGTAGAACTGTGTGCACTCCTCCGACAGTGTGTCCTTCTTCATGAGCAGCGTCATCATGTCGCCGCCGGGAAGGAACTCCATGATAAGATACAAATTTACCGAATCCTGCGCAAAACCCGAACACGAGGGAAATTGTTAGTTACAAAAAAAGGTAGGAAAAACGTAAGGAAAGCCACAGCTCCCCGCCTCGCCCCAACCCACCTGAAAGCTGTAGTACATCTTCACCACCCACTGGTGGTCGGCCTCGACCAGCACGTCCCGCTCGGCCCGCACGTGCGCCACCTGCTCCTTTTCCAGCATGTCCGCCTTGCGCAGCACCTTCATCGCGTACACGTGCCCGGTATCCTTCTTCTGCACCAGCCGCACCTCGCCGAATGCGCCCCGTCCGATCACCTTGAGCGCCTCGAAGTCCTCCACCCCGAGCCGGGAGCGCTTGAGGCGCAGGAATTCCGTCTCCTTCTGGGCGTGCTGCATGCGCTTCTCCTGCCGCTGCGACTCGGACAGCGTCTCGTCCTTCAGCGACGCTTCCAGCTTCGCCTGGCGCTGTTTCCGCTCGCCGTGCTGTGTGATCAGATTGCTGTAGTAGTTCTCCAGCGTGACCTTCGCTTTGGTCGCCTTATCGAGCGTATGATCGCTGAAGCGAACCGTGTTATCAGTCGCCGTCATGATGCCCGCTGCCGCCGCCGCCGCCGCCAGCTGCGTGCTGCTGATGCCCTCCGTTTTTCCTGCTTCGAGCTGGGCTTTTCCTCGAAAGTAGACCGCCGCCGACGCCACCACCACCACCACTCCGTGCGGTGGTGCTGCGTGCCCGTGAGGTGCGTCCCACTAGCACGGCAATTATCGTCCCGCTGCTGGCTTCCCCGGAAGGAGCGTTGGTTTAATTTAAAGCTTCAACGTGCCCCTTTCGTCGCCGTTGCCACACCGTCGCGATGAGAGTAAGAGGCCTGCGTAAAACGAAATGAAAACAAAAACAAACATGCATTAAACATCGACGGGCGCGCATGAGAACGATGAGTGTTTGGGGTGTTCTGATTAGAGTGGGTCATTGATTTTGCGTCTCGCGGGTGCCGTTGACGTCCCACATTCGCCTGGCTCACACCGTCACACCATCATTTACTCGATCGATCGTGTCGTTCGCTTGTACTTTGTGATCCACCCCAGAACAGACTGGAAAGAAAAGCCAACCACACCAAAGGGACACGACGACAATTACAATGGGGTGAAACGGGCGGAATGTGAGTGGAATAAAAAGTGAAATGCAAACGCTTTGTGGAGAGTGAGAGAAAGAAAAACCGCGAACGAATGCAAATCCATAACGGTTTGAATGTGGTTTGTTCGCCTATCGTGAATGTGTTTATGCGCTTGTACATCGCGCCACCTTTTCGCGCGCCGTGTTGGGCTCCCTCGGGGTTGTCAGCTTGGTCAGCACGTTGTACGGGAAAGTGCGGGGGGGGGGGGGGCGCTGACATCAACACCAACCACAGAGCCGCACCAGACAGCAGCACGCGAATTCATATGCAACGAACGACCTCGACGATTAAAGCTGTGTTGCAGGGATCATACAACACATGCACATACACACACCTTATGCTTGCCAGATGGGGACAGGGAAACCCGTTTCAGCAACGTGTGGGAACGGGCGAGACAGACACAAAGAACGCTCCACAATGGGGTGGCTCTTGCTGACTTTTCGATAACAACCCGCGGGGGCATGGATTGAAGTGTGATTTTATTGATGCAGCCAAACCCCCTTCGGTACCCCTTCCTTTCCTAATCCCAACGCACGTGTTTCCCCCGCTGGAAATGGAAGTGTCAAACGTAGGGTAGATTCTTGATTTACGAAGAAAAAGCACTCGACAAGCGAATGGAAAGAAAAGCTCCACCGCTCTCGGTGCACAGTTGCACTGCTGATGGGGCGCGGAGAGAGCTCTCTCCCCCCTCTTGTCTCTTTTCGTTCTGTCGCGTACGTACGTATGTATGTTGCACTTTATTGAACAGGCTATTCCATCCATGGTGGGGCAGGGAAGGTGTGTAGTGAAAGGGTCAACTGGACCGAACGGGAAGAAAGAAAGGCACGCGCGCACTACAAAGGCGTTGAACACTACTGAGGAAGGGATGGAGGGGGGGGGGAGGATGGGGAGGTTCTTAGTATATGGGGTGACACCACACCAACATCACCGAGAGCCCTTCGTGCACACCACACTCTGGCGGAGGTGTATTTTTATGTAACGGAGTAAAGGAAAACTGACAGAACCATCATCATCATCATCATCATCATCACCGTCACCGTCATCGCCATCATCATGTCGTGCTGCTCTTGTGTACGGCCTACTAGAGGTTGGCATTTCCATTCGCTCACGATGTTCATGTTCATGCAAGGTAAGTTGATAGCGTTTTCCCCCCCATTTCTCTTCACACCTTCTTTTCCTTTTCCCATCTTTAATTATAAATATCTACCCGAAGAGGGAGATAAAAAAACGATATCACTCCACTCTGGACAGGGGAGGAACAACTGAACAGGGGAGAGCCAGAGCAAACATACGCACAAGTCGGCCACCCGTTCGTGATGATGCAAAATAAATAGAAACGCTACGCAAACAACATATATCACATCATCGCGCAATAAACGACATCAGGTACACACACAAACACACACATGCCACTAGTTAACACGGAAGCACCTTTCACATGACGGGGGCAAATGCGGAGCAGTGCCAGCTTTTCTTCTACTATTATTATTATGCAAGAACTTTTCCGCAGAGTTCGGCGTGGAAAACTGCACTTGAGCAAGTCGAAAAAAAAACCTGTCGATTCAGGCTCCACCACTGACTCTGCCGTGATTTTCAACCCCTTTTTCCCGTTTTCACGGGAGCAGACAGCCCAACCGCCACCCTCTGAGAACGCAATAGTGCACCACCACCACCACCAACAGCAACAACACAACGACACCACACACCACCACTATACGCACCACTTTCGGGACGACCGTCGGGGTGTACACCTTTTCTTGCCACCTTTCCCGTTTCACTGACGATGGTGACGATGACGATAATTGTTGGTCCGCGGACCACACGGACCCAGTGTGTGTGTGTGTGTGCGTCTTGTAAAGGGCGAAACCGAGGAAGGGCCGAAGGGGGTCTAGGGCAGCACAACAAACGCACGCACGGCACCACGAACGCACACACACACGTACACACACGCACACGCACTGCTGCCCTAACGGGATTTACACTCACTGCTGCGACCCGAGCCGCGTACAATTTGCTTCCAGTTCTGAGACGGGAAGAGAAAATCTCGTATTTACGGTACCACTGTTGTGCTGAAATTTCTTTGTAAATTAAACCACCGTCTGGCACGGTCAAGCACCCATAGGGAGGCAAGGTGGTAGTGGACTACCGTGACGTCATATGTGCGTTCGAGTCGTTTGCAAAAACAGGCCCACTAGCTGCTTTTTGTTTGAAGATGTAACATCACGTATGGGGTGGACTATGGAGCCGTAGTTGTCATCCTCTGATCAAGGTGAATATGTTGCTTAATTTGAAAAGGATTAAATATTTAGATTAATTTATAATCTAAAAACGAACTGATAATACTAAAAAAAGAAGTTCTATGAAAATATTTGCACTTATTTGCTAAAAACTTACGTAATCGTAAAGAGTTTCAACTTGATTGCATCTTGTCTGCAGCCACCTTGACCGTCTGTTCCTTGACGTCTGCTGATGGCAGTCCCGCAAAGAAATTAAAAACGTAAACAAACACCACGGAGGGCGATCTTCGCTCCTCGTTTTCCTTAAATTTAACATCAGACACACAACCAGCACAATGGAAAACATACTGGAACCAAGCAGCTCGGACGACAACATGCCGTCGGATAACAAGAAGGATCTGCAATCGCTGCTCTCCTCGGAGGACGACTTCTTCGATCCGCCCCCATCATCCAGCCGCCGGGATTCGTCCGGCAATGAAGATAAACCGGACTTGCGGACCGATTTTGAGGACATCATCATGCCGGAAATGGGACACGATAATAGCATACTGATGGTGAAGGACCAGAAAGACCGCGAGCGTGACAAGCGCAAGGAAACCAAGAGCAAGCGCGAGCTGGAGGAGGAGGAGCGCGAAAAGATGCAGTAAGTGGAATGGAATGGTACCGCCCAAGGAAAATCTCTTCCCAACGATTTCTCTTTTTTTTTCTAGGGTGCTTGTCTCTAATTTCACCGAAGAGCAGCTGGATCGGTACGAAATGTATCGCCGGGCGGCATTTCCCAAGGCAGCCGTCAAGCGTCTGATGCAAACCATCACCGGATGTTCCGTATCGCAGAATGTGGTCATTGCCATGTCCGGCATAGCGAAAGTGTTCGTCGGAGAGGTCGTAGAGGAGGCACTGGACGTGATGGAAAAGGCTGGCGAAACGGGGGCCATTCAGCCGAAGTATTTACGGGAAGCGGTTCGACGACTGCGGAACAAAGGGCACATCCCGACTGGCCGAGGACACAAACAGTTTTTCAAACTCAATTAGTGCTGTAGAGAAATATATTATCCTTTTTTATGCTATCCTTGAACTTAACAAAAAAAAATTGAAATTGTTTGGATGACAAAACTCTACTATGCGACTGTTTGCAGCATGTATGTTTTGTAAATATCGTATTTTTTTCTGACTAACTCACCGTCCGTCATCTATACACCTTGTCCAGCAAGCTGTCACAAATCTTCAACAAAAAAGTCCAAACCGCATCATTTCGGATGCGGTAAATATTTTGCGGGCAAAATCGTGTAAAATAAAGCTTATTTCGCCACCAAAAGTGCGTAAACTACGCATATATATTTCCTTTGTGTGATTGTGCCGTGAGTTGTTGCGAAAATGGTAAGTTTCCTGCGCAAAAACCGAATGTAAACACAAGCCTACGGCCGAACCATCGCGACGCAGGTTATGGCGTCGGCGGCACACGATTGCGCCCCATAAACATGCACCGTTCATGCCTTTTCGCAATGAGTTTATCCTCCAACATTCCCTCTCCTTACAGACGATCGGCAAAAATAACAAAATGATCCAGCTCCTGAACTACAGGGTGCGGATCGTTTTGCAGGACTCGCGTACCTTCATCGGCACGTTCAAAGCGTTCGACAAACACATGAACCTCATCCTGGGGGACTGCGAGGAGTTCCGGAAAATTAAGCCGAAAAACACGAAGCTGCCGGAGCGGGAGGAAAAGCGCGTGCTCGGGTTTGTGCTGCTGCGCGGTGGCAACATCGTATCGCTCACAATCGAAGGGCCGCCACCGCCGGAAGAGGGCCTGCCGCGGGTACCGATACCGGGCGGTGCCGGTGGTCCGGGTATGGGTCGGGTGACGGGCCGCGGTATGCCGGCCAATATTGCCGGCGTTCCGGCCGGTCTGCAGGGACCGGTGCGCGGTGTCGGAGGACCATCGCAGCAGCATATGGCCCCGGTGGGCAGGGGACAGCAGGTGTCCGCTCCGCCCCAGATGCGTCCGATGATTCCCGGCGGACCACCGCCTGCCATGATGCCTGGCGTCAATCCGATGGCGGGTATGGCGCGTGGTGCCCCGCCACCAATGCGAGGCCCACCGCCGGGTATGATGCGAGGTGGTCCACCGCCCAGACCTTACTAGCACCGCACTAGAGTGTGTTCACTGCGCCCGGACGCACATAAAGTAGATTTTTATCATTTCTTTCCACCTCCATACTCTTTGTTTTGCTCTTGAAAGAGCAAACCGAAACAGCCACACAAAATACACTTCTCGCACCACAGTCATGTGGGCGTACCATATGTAACGTTTGAAATAGCGAATAAAGTAAACTGAACTTCTTCAGAATTTTCATCCAATGTAAAGTCAATGGCGTAGTTTATTGTTGTTGAAAAGTTAGTACAAGCCTCAAACGCGACATGAGAAAGTCTGGCGGAATTCTGGCATCTTGCTCATGGCGTGAACGAACTCAAACTCGCCAATGTTACCATTGTTTTGCAGATCTATTTCTTTAAGTAGCTAGAAAGTAAAATAACGATAAAATATTGTAGATGTCAAGATATGAAATTTTGATCATCTACTTACCAGATCAGCGATATTCATTTTTTCCTCCTGTTCCAACCGATCCTGCTGCGTGATCCGATCGCAAAGCTCCAGGATGTCTTCCTTTGTGATCAGATTGTCATCATCAAAGTCTGAAAAAAATTCCAAAAAACACTACTAAGCGAAAATATGGATAACAATCACACATCAATCCGAACCTACCGTATATTTGAAACGCCCAGGACGCCTTCACCGCGAGTGGACACTTTTCCGACAGCACGCTAAACAGATCGAGCATGTCTTCGAAGGAAAACCTGTCATCATTTTCCGACGAAAACACGTGCAGCAAACGATCGCGGAAGGGATTATGCTAAAATGAAGCACAATATGCAACATTGTCCACTTCTGTGCGTTCATTCCCATTCTTACCTTTAACTGAGGGAACAAATTCACCACCTCCTGCTCGGGGAACCGTTTGGTGAGTGAAAAGTTGCGTCCATCATCGAGCAGCAGGAACTTTTGCAGGATAAAAATGATCTCGGACTTGGTAAGATACGTTAGCTCCGCGTACTCCGACAGCTGCTCGTTCGTGATGATGCTCGTCTTCGAACCCATGGCAATCGGTTGATCGGTACACCAAACCAGACCAGAGTGTCAAATTTTCCACTAACTTCGGCTGGCGATAAAATCAATTAGAATCAATCAAAGCGCGCACCCCACGCAAGGGGCACAAAGGAAAATAAGACACCAAATCTACGTCCAATGTCAATATGCTTAGGAATCGATTCTCGCTAACGATCTAATATTCAGACACATTCCATCGATGAAGAAAGCTCAGAACACACGTTTTGCTTCCGTTTTGTACAATGTGTTGTATTTTTCGCACTTTAAAATTAACACAAACGCACGTTCTCTCTTCTTATGACGCGCGGCACGATCAATACGGCTTCGCGCGGTGACTAACGTGCAGCTTTTGCTTCAGACTTTTGCTCGCCCCATTGACGCCCGTCTGTTCCGACCCATCCGTTCGGCACTTCCAGAGCGTAATCAAACCACATTCGCCCGTTGCAATCAGATACTGGTCCTATTGGTGTGTTTTGGGAGGGAGAAGAAATAAACAGGGCCCGTTAATGGGTGGGAAATAAAAAGAAACGATGTAAAAAGATAAGGCGCGCCCGCCGAACGATGATAACGACAAGATAGATGTGTGCAGGATGGGATCGGTAAACTACTTCCCCTTTCCGCGTGCAAGGGGTGTCATACTACTACTACAAAGGCGTGCGTGTAGGTACTTAAGAAAAGGAAGTGAAAGGTATATGTTACGCACGCGATTCTAAATTTCTTTTTTTTACCAATCTGATCATAGTAACCATTATTTATCCTTCCACGTGAAAATAAGATGTTTCTGGAAACACGAATTATCCCGTCCGAACGGATATTCGGGTAAACTTGTGAGGATAAATTTAGTATAAAAGTAGGCCATATTTTAAATAAAGAAGGATTCAAACGCAGAAGCTCTTGGAGTAAAGACGTTTAATTCTAAATATCCGAAATAGGACAGAGCCCCTGGATTTCCGAGCCAAACACCCCCTTCCGTCTGCATAGGCTTCCCAACCTTGGATCAGAAGCAACTAGCGGGAAGGACTGGTTAGTAGGCGAAGTATCAAATACTCTGTCCACTCTGCTGCTGTTTGTTTCTCCTCCGTTACAACCCTGCAACTCTTGCTGAGGGCCAAACCTTCGCGTGGCCTGCCGGAGAAGCTCGGTTCGTAACATTTGGTGGCTCCAGAGAGGAAGAAGATTTCGCGGAAAATTACGATTCCGAAACTATCGGTTCTTGAAAGACGGAAGAAGATTGAACAGAAAATTTCTTTTTCGAAGCTATCGGTTTCTGTGAGAATTTTCTCTACGAAGCATTCGATCTAGAAGTCTGTTGTGTCGGAGACATAATTTTTCTGCTTGTCGAAAGGGATCTGTGTATTTTTTGCTGCACAGATATACTAACTTTCAACAATGGCGAGCAGAAGATCATATTTTGTTGAAAATGAGCAAGGTGCTTGTCGCTTGTGCACTAGGCCAGATGAAATTGATGATATGGTACGCTGCGATGAATGCGACCGTTGGTTTCACGCTTCATGCGTAAAGGTAATACGATTGCCCGATGAAGATGAAGAATTTGTTTGCGTGAAATGCAGAAACGATAGGGCGGAGTATATGGAAATTTCGCAATCCACAAATCAGGATACAACCCTAAAGGCACTAATTGAAGCGTTGAAAATGAGTGGTTTGACCTCATCAACTCATATCAAACGCATGACCCTCAATAGTTTGCCAAATTTTAATGGTACTTCAAAAGATTGGCCAAAGTTCAAACGTGCCTTTGAAGAAACCACCGAGGAAGGAAGTTTCAGCAATGTAGAAAACTTAAATCGTTTACAACATGCTTTGAAAGGAGAAGCAGAAAGATGTGTTCGTCGATTGTTTCTCGAACCAGACAACGTTCCAATCATTATGAAGAAATTAGAAGAACAGTTCGGGAGACCAGAACAAGTGTATCAAGATTTACTTGGAGAAGTATTAAAGGTTAGAGTCGAGAACCAGATGAAAATACCGGATCTGTCAGATGCTTTGGAAGACATGATCATCAACCTCAAAGCTATTAAAAAAGAGGGATACCTTCAAGACCACAGATTAGTAGATGAATTAATTTTTAAATTTTCGACCGATAAACAATTGAAATGGATCGAATTTAAGTCTAGCCTTGAGAAAAAGAACAAAATACCAACACTTGAACATTTTAGTGAATGGCTTTATCCGATAGCAGAAAATATCAGAAAATTGCCGAAAAGGAATGAAAGATTTCGACAACCTGTAAACTTTCATCGTCCTCAATTTTCGCCAAATCAACAACGTCCAGCGGAAATAAACAACAATCGTCCGATGAATCGTCCACCACAACCTCATAATTCTCACCCGATGAACACACAAACCAGACCATTCAATACACGTGTGCGGAACGTTCAACGATTTTTCCAGCCATGTCCATGTTGTCAGGGTTCTCACGCACTATATCGATGTGAACGTTTTAAGAATATTCCGGTACATGAAAGACTAGAAATAGTGGTAAACAGCCAGCAGTGTCAAGCATGTTTGACATCGAATAATCATAGCCAGAACAATTGCAATGCGGCTAGAGAATGCGGTATTCAAGGATGCAGAGAAACCCATCATCAGTTACTGCACACTGGCGACACAGTGCGGATGAATTATCATCAAACAATCCAAAATGTCTACTACCAGATTGTTCCAGTGGTTTTGCGAAACAATAATCACACGTTAGAAACGTACGCATTTTTAGATGCCGGGTCATCTTTAACACTCATCGAAGAGAATACGGCAAATAAATTGCACTTAAACGGTGTAACCGATCCATTAACCCTAACATGGACACAAAACCTATCGGTGCAGGAAAACTGTAGCAGAAGAGTGAGCTGCATGATCAAAGGAATGAACGAGAAAAAAGAACATTTACTTAATGGTATACGGACTGTGAAAAATCTACAACTGCCAAGTCAAACGTTATCTGGCAGCATATTAGCAGCACGTTATCCGCATCTTAAAGGCATCAAATTATCCGACTACCAGAAAGCTCGTCCAACTGTGCTGATTGGATTAAACCACAGTCATCTTTTAATGCCGGTTGGTCGAAAGATGGGACGACCGGAAGAGCCAATGGCGATTAAAACCAAACTTGGATGGTTGATTTTTGGCATCGACAAAATATGTCTATCAGAAACAAATCACTTAATGATTCACAAGAGCGAGGATTTGATGACTGAAATGATGCGACGATATTTTTCCACCGAAGAGTTTGGCGTTAAACCGGTGAAAACAGTAAAATCTCAAGCATTAGAGAGAGCGGAGACCATCATCGAGAAAACACTGAAGAAAACGGATGGTAGATACGAAGTAGGCTTGCTATGGAGAGATGATAACGTCATATTGCCGAACAGCTATAGCAACGCGCTCCATCGCCTAGCAACGCAAGAGAAACAGCTAGCAAAGGACCCTGGTTTGAAAAATTGGCTGTGCAAAACATTTGAAGAGTACCAGCAGAAAGGATACATACGCAAGCTTACGAAAGAAGAGTTGAAACGGCATTCACAAAAAATATTTTACATTCCTCACTTTGTGGTAGTGAACAAAAATAAGCCGATACCAAAGCCGAGGTTAGTATTTGACGCAGCAGCAAAAATCAACGGCGTTTCACTAAATTCACTATTATTAACCGGTCCAGACGAGATGGCATCTTTATTTGGAGTGCTCCTTCGATTCCGTGAAGGACCCATCTGTGTGTGTGGTGACATCAAGGAGATGTTTCACCAAGTGAAAATTCGGAAGGAGGATCAAGATGCGCAGCGAATTTTATGGCGTGACGGCGATAGTACCAGAACACCAGATACTTACGTCATGCAGGTTATGACGTTCGGAGCAACTTGCTCACCGGCATGTGCGCAGGTAGTGAAAAATCGCAATGCGGAAGAAAATAGTGAAATGTACCCGTTAGCACTTGAACCAATTCGAAACCAGCATTACGTGGATGATTACCTCGATAGTTTCTTTTCTATGGAAAAGGCGATCAAAACGGTGACTGAGGTGATTCAGGTTCACGAAAATGGTGGATTTCATATAAGAAATTTCATCTCGAATAAGCGAGAGCTAATGGAAGCTATTCCTCAAGAACGACATCAGGTGAAGGCTATCGTCAATATAAAGGAAAAAGACTCGTGTGTCGAGAAGATCCTGGGAGTCCAGTGGAACACACAATTGGATTGCTTCGGGTACAAGGTAGATCTTGGACGAATAAATCTGGAAAAGAAGCCAACCAAAAGAGAAGCTTTGAGCTTCGTAATGAGTGCATATGATCCACTTGGCCTCATTAGTCACATAACCATCCAGGGACGTATTCTAATGCAATCTATCAACGCCGCAACAAATGATTGGGATTCGCAGATTCCTGATAGTTTGCATGGAAAATGGATCGAATGGCTCAAAATGATCACCAGCGTTAAAGATTTAGCCATCCCAAGACCAATTGTTGCTTCAATTATGAATCCAGTTGAAATCCACACATTTGTAGACGCTTCACAGGAAGCATTTGCTGCAGCCGTATATGCAAGAAGCAATTTCAATGGGTGCTTTGTCGTACGACTAGTTGCAGCAAAGTCTAGAGTGGCTCCAACGAAGGCTTTGTCAATACCAAGACTAGAGCTACAAGCAGCAGTTTTAGGAGCCAGATTGACTGCTAGCGTAATTAAGGAGCTTAGATTAACGATTAGTCGTACAATATTCTGGAGTGATTCGAAAATTGTTCTTGCGTGGATTAACAGCGAACATAGAAAGTATGAAGTTTTCGTATCGCATCGTGTAAGTGAAATATTGGACACAACCAGTGCCAACCAATGGAGATGGGTATCCACAAAGGATAATCCAGCCGATATTGCCACGAAAATCACCAGTAATTCGTGGACATGGTACAATGGCCCACAGTTTTTACAAGAGCATGAACGCGACTGGCCTGGAGTACATGAAGTAGGTGAAGAACAGCACATCGTTACCGTGCACAAAGAAACAATTGCTCCAGAATACTATTTTTCATCGTGGGACAAATTGCTGAAGCACCAAACAGTTATGAAAAAATACGTCGATTTCTTGAAGAACCGGAGCAATTTTTCTCGAACCATATCGTACAGGGACATGGAAACGGCTAAACTCTCATTACTGCGAAAAGCTCAGTGGGAAGGTTTTCCTGAAGAGATGGAAGCTCTCGAAAAAAGAAAGGAGATTTCGAACAAAAGCAGTATTCGAACACTAGTACCGTTTCTAGATGAAAAAGGAATATTAAGATCAAGAGGCCGTCTAGAAAATGCATCATGCTTGCCATACAGCGCGCGTTTACCAATCATTTTACCCCAAAAGTCACGTGTTGTGAAACTTCTCGTTCGAGACTACCACGAGAAGTATATGCACCAGGCAGATAATGTTATAATCGGAGTTTTAAGACAAAACTATTGGATTATCAATCTACGAACAGTCTTAAAAAATGTGAAAAGTTGCTGCCAAAGATGTATTTTGAACACCGCTGCTCCTAAAGCACCTCTCATGGCACCGCTACCAACATTTAGAACGCATCCATACAATCCTCCATTTCTACATACAGGAGTAGATTACTTTGGTCCTCTAGATGTGACCGTTAAGCGCTCTACTGAGAAACGGTGGGGAGCGATATTTACCTGTATGAGCACAAGAGCTGTACACCTGGAATTAGCAGAGAAACTGGACACCGATAGTTTCATGGTGTGTTTGAATAACTTCCTTCATCGCCGCGGAAAGATAACACATCTGTACAGTGACAACGGAACAAATTTTGTTGGCGCAGAAAAAGAATTGAAGAAAATTGTCGAAGATATCGATCTAAGAATGGGACGTGAGGCTGCACTAAAATATAAAATAGAATGGAAGTTCAACCCGCCTGCAGCACCGCACTTCGGAGGTTCCTGGGAACGTCTGATTCAAAACATAAAGAAAGCATTACGACATATGGTTACTGAATGGAAGACGCGGCACCCAACACCAGAAACATTAAGAGCGACTTTAATTCAGATCGAATCCATTTTAAATTCGCGACCTTTAACACATTTGCCGCTAACGTCAGAAGAAGAAGAGGTTCTTACACCATTCCATTTCTTAATTGGTAGAGGTGTAGATTCCTTACCAGCACCTACTGAAACATCGCAAGTGGATCGGCAACAATTTAGATTGGCACAGCACAATGCTAAAACATTCTGGGATCGATGGAAAAAGGAATACCTGCCTACTTTGATCAAACGAAATAAGTGGACGTGCAAGGTAGAACCCATCAAGGTTAATGATATAGTGATCATCACGAATGATAACGCTCCACCTGGACAATGGCTTAAAGGAAGGGTAGTAGAGACTGCAACAGCACCAGATGGACAAGTTAGATCAGTGTCGGTCAAAACAGTCCAAGGTGTTATAAAACGACCAGCAGTGAAGGTTGCAGTCATAGACGTGGAGCAGAAAGAACATTTGCTGGTTGTGAAGAAGCCACCGCCATCACCAACAAAAAGAAAAGTGCTATCTGAAGTAAATTTGCAGAAAGTCCCGCCAAAGAAACGCATGATAGCTCCATGCAATTGGGCTCCGAAACTTATACAACAGTTGAAAAAAGAAGATGATGTATGAATCGCGGCCAATATAGCATAATCCATTGGGATGAATTATGGTGGGGAGAATGTTACGCACGCGATTCTAAATTTCTTTTTTTTACCAATCTGATCATAGTAACCATTATTTATCCTTCCACGTGAAAATAAGATGTTTCTGGAAACACGAATTATCCCGTCCGAACGGATATTCGGGTAAACTTGTGAGGATAAATTTAGTATAAAAGTAGGCCATATTTTAAATAAAGAAGGATTCAAACGCAGAAGCTCTTGGAGTAAAGACGTTTAATTCTAAATATCCGAAATAGGACAGAGCCCCTGGATTTCCGAGCCAAACACCCCCTTCCGTCTGCATAGGCTTCCCAACCTTGGATCAGAAGCAACTAGCGGGAAGGACTGGTTAGTAGGCGAAGTATCAAATACTCTGTCCACTCTGCTGCTGTTTGTTTCTCCTCCGTTACAACCCTGCAACTCTTGCTGAGGGCCAAACCTTCGCGTGGCCTGCCGGAGAAGCTCGGTTCGTAACAGTATACAAAAGGCGCGCGCTTAAGCTAACAAACGCTTGCGGTATAAGATTGGTAATGCAAAAAAGAAAATACCTTTTCGTTGTACACACTGGCGCGTACTATCTGCTTGTTGCCGCCGAACGATCGATCAGGAAGCAAGGTTTTGTTGTCGTACCTGAGCGTGCGTAAGCAATCCTTACTGGAAATATCAATTTAAAGAAAAACGCTATCAAAATATCCGTAAAAGTGTACCTTTAACCCGTTAGCACACTTACCCTCGGTTAAAATTGGACCCCGCCAGCACGAAAAAGCTCCCATTGCCGTAGTTGTGCGTACCGACCACATTGCAATCGATTGCCGACGTGCGGCGCAACGATTTCGTTATCTGCGCACGATCGAACAACGCCACACTGTCCTGGCTTTCCACGTCGTACAGATGCAGATCGTTGGTGGTCGTTACGCACGACACCAGATCGCGCCCGGTCGGATCCGCGTGCCAGTTGATCGAATCGACGGCCGTTTCCACGTTGAAGCAGTACTGCATTGCGTCGTCTTCGGTCAGCTTCGATATGTCGAACACGTTGATCAGCCCGTCCACGCTGGCGCTGGCGAACAGATCCGGATTGGTGGGATGAAACCGCACGTGCGTTATGTCATCGCTGTGGCACTCCCAGTAGCAGCCGAGATAGTTTCGCTCGCGCACGTCGAAAAACAGGAGAAAACTGTCGCCCGTCTTCTGCACCTCGCTGGACGCGCACAGCACCCGATCGTTCTGGTTGATGTCACACGAGGTCATGGTTTTTTTGGCGCCTTCGGAGGTATCTTTGGTAAGAAGAGCTCATATAAACTTCAGAAAGATTCACAACGTTGGATCGATTTGCACACGGATTTGGAAAGCTCACCTTCATACCTAAACACCTTATCACTGGTCCGTACATCGTATAGGAAAACACTGCCATCTTGGGTGCAGCACAGCAGGCTGTTCGGATCGCCGTTAAAGAACCGCACGCCACGGATGCCACTATCGTACCGTCCGAGCGTTCTGCTTTCCACTGCAAGTTGCCCGCCCTCGCGCACTCGAAACAGCTGCAGCTCGCAGCGCGACAGGCCGACGGCAATTTTGTCGTAATCGCATGATTGGGCGATGTGTAATCCACAGGTGCGCTTTAACGAGGCGGCCGTTTCCGATGCGGGCGATATTTGCTGCTGAAACAGTTGAATCAACTCCTGATCTTCGCACGAATTCGCATCCGGAACGGGCGACTCTTCGTCCGAACTTTGAAGATCAACTAACAGGGGAAAAACGGTACTTTCTGTAAAGGGCTATCCAATAAACGTACTGCAGCTTTACAAACCATCAAACATGATTTTAATTACAGCAAAACACGAGTAAAAAAGGGTTGGTATCGGTGAACTGCTTCCGCGGCTTCGTAAACATCAACAACAAACACGTGCCCCGCCGGGCACCAGTTTGACAGCTGCCAACAAGCGATCAAAGGGGGCTTTATTTTGTTTGGCGCGCTTTCTCACTTCCACTGACACTTGTTTGATGGGCTGTGTTTACTTGGATTGGCGTTTGTTTCCCCCTGGTACAGGCCAGCATTCCGGTACCTCCGGGTACAGCACACCGCAGACATTTATCAGTGCTTTTGTTGCGATTTATTCCCACCCAGCACGATGAGCGAAACGAAAGTGATACTAAACAGTGCCAACGATCTGCTGCTGCTCGGCGATGCGATCCGCAGCGTGCCGCTAAAGGACATAGCGCAGGCCTCGCTGAAGGGACTGCGACGACAGGAAAGTGACCTCGATCTGTACGCGTTCCTCTTCACCGATGCGATACACCTGTTTGAACCGCAGGAGTTTGAGTTGGAAATTTCCTGCACCATTCTGCCGGAGCTGGTTTGCTTTCTTGAGAAAGTGCGTCACCCAGGAACCGCACGAAAACCGGGGGTGTAGATTAGGTCCTAACGCCCGATCCCGTTTACTTGCAGATACAATCGGAACTGCAGTCCAATGCGCTGTCGTTCTTCTTCGTGGAGAATCTCACCATTCTGCTGAAGCTTGCCGACGTGCTGCAGAAGCTGGTGGAGTATCTTGCCGAAAAGGCGGAACAATGTCAGCTGCTACGCTCGATTGTCATATTTCCCGAGTACCTGTTGCGGTGCTACACGATCGTGCGGAAAAACTATGTCACGATGGCTCAGGAAGCGGAAGGGCTGGAAGCGATGAAGTCTTTGTATGCCGCTTGCAAGAAGCTTCTGGTTGCGTTTCTGGAGCTGCTGTATCCACGGGAAGCGTGCCCCGGGCGGGGGAGCTACTTTCGAGCAATGGATCACGATGAAGAGTATGATTATCTGCAGAAAGGTAAAACGGAAAGCCCCAACATGACAGGGATCGCTCATTATATTGGAAGAAAGCATAAACATGTTCATCCTTCCCTTCTTCTTCAGTGTGTACTCTGCTAGCAAGTGTGGCCAACGAAATCAGCCCCATCGATTCGCTGCTAGCCAGTGATGTATGGAAGACGGTCGTGAAACTGTGCACCGAGCACGTGGATCAGCTTATAGCACGACGAAGAACGGCATGCATCGGAGAGATAGTAACGATCCTGAACAGCGGAATTAATGCTTCCTTTTCGGATCTGCGCACTAAAAACGAACCCACAAAACAGAGCACGATCACGCTGAAGCTGAACGCATTCTTCTTACGCGTGGTGCTGAAGCTGCTGAGCCTGGTCAAGCAACACATTGACGTGGGTGTCTACACGCCCATCATCAGCGCCGTGCTGGAGGTGAAAGCTTGCCTTCACGGCCAAACGTTATGCACTGAGCTGGCAGCGGGCGTCGAGCAGTATCTGCACATTGGCTATATGGCTATCGTGGAAAATTCGTTCCGATCGGAGGCGTTTGCAAAGGTAATACTAAAAGCACTTAAAACTATTTTTATTTAGTTTTTAAATCATTTTCATTCATTCTTCAGGCGTTTTCCCAGTATGAGTGCCGTACGGTGCAAGAAATACATTCCTACTACACCCTGACCATGCACATCGTTACTCAAATCGTTACAAACGCAAACGATAATGCCTTGCTCTCCCTGTACTGCATCCGTGTCAACCTTCTGCAGCGCGTATGCGTCTTGCTAAAACGATCCGATTCCTTGCTCTTCGAAAACCCCTCGCTCTACAAACAGCTAGTCGTTCACTGCTCAGCACTGGTGCTGATCGGTGTGCGGTTGAAAGATCGGGCGGCTCAAAAAACGATCGAAGAAACACTGGTACGAATGATCCTCCACGAAGAGCACTGCCACACGGCACTGCTCGGCATCGATCTTTGGTCCGTATTTGTCCGCTACCACTCCCCGAAACTCATGCACAGCTATCTTCTATTCTGGAAGGCAGTTAACGATCGCTATTCGATCTTTACCACACGACCGACGCAGGTGTACGTGCGCCAGCTGCTGCGGAACCTTTTCGTTTTTCTACCGGTCGCGCACAAGGAGCGACTGCTGGACGCTTTTCCCATTGGCGATGGCAAAAACGATCGATTGTGGGCCGCCGTAGGCCCGTTGCCGAACGAAATCGATGAAGGTAGAAGGCGACAGTTCACGGCGGGCTTGGAAAAGCGGCTGATACAGTGCGTGAAAACGCTTCAGCTTACACCGGGAAACGTAAAGGTGTTTTACGAAACGCTTGGCTTGTTCTCCATCGCCGGAGCAACGACGAAATTGGTGGATCCGTCGGTAAAGAGCTTCTGGAACGCGCAGCTAAATTGGGATGCGATTATGAAAACGACTCCCACCAGTTGCATATTCGATTGTCTCGAACGAAGCGCAACAGTTTCGTCGGCCAATTCCATGTTGAGCATCAAAAACGCGTCAAGCATAGGCGATGCGAGACCATACATAAAGTATCAAGTCGGAAAGCTACTGCTAAAAGCTGATTCCCTAACGGACGTGTCGAACTGGCTGGAAGTGCTTCTGCGCGACAAAAGCGCGTTCGTGAAAGCATTCTCGTTCCATTTGCTGTCCAACCTGAAGGACAACCATACACCGTCCGTAGTGCAACTTCTAAACAAACAGCCGCACCTACAATCGCAGCTCGCCCGGTGGCACTCGAACGCGTCTGTGAAGCTTTCAACGATAAAACCTCGTGCCAACGGAACGATAACATCCGTTGCGCACCGTTGTGCGCGGAAAGTTGATCACACGCGAGACGTACAGTCAACTGGCGATTTAACGCAAGCGATTAACAACCAAATCGATGAACTGTTTCCGGACGACGATGATGATCTTGATGATGTGGACATGTTTGCGGACAACAGTTCGCAGACGAAGAAGCGTAAATTTGAACCAACGTCCAGCGAGCAGCGGGAGGGCGAAGGTGAAGTGCCAGTTACCAAGTGCCTTAGAGGTCTGCAGAGCGCCACTGACCAGCTGGAACGATTGGTTCCATCAGCAAACCATCGCCTACAATCGTCGCAGAAAGGGCAGCTGAAAAGGATAATATCTGCACTGACGAAAGTGCTCGACAGCTGACGGCCGCTGGGTAAGGTATTGTAAATATATTTGTTTTATTACATGACAGATGCAGGCATGTTACATTTAGCTAGTTATTCTGCTGGTACAACTGTATAGCATTCGGATTTGGATGATCGTTAGCTGTTTGATGAACAGAAGGCAGACGCAACTGAAAGATATGTCAGCTTTTGAATCCCTCATTTGTCTCCAATTTTCAACAGAAAAGAAGAATAAAAAAGCTAACCAACTTTAAGCAAATTTTTAAGCGAAGCAATGAAAGAACCCCATCCCTCAAACCGATTAATAATCATTCACCCCTACACCCTTCTCCACGCCCATAAACTTGATAACCCATCCGACGCCGGCAAAGTTTTGCGTCTTCTTGTAACGCACCCGGATCGTGCTGCCGGTGCCAATGTAGTTGGCCGGGCTTTCCCCACCGCAGTGTTGCCGTACGACCTTCTCCTGCCCGTCGTCCGCCTTCGGGGTCTTTGGATCTTCCTCCCGGTCCAGCACCTGCAGATAGTCGGTCGCACACGACGACTTGCTGCCCAGATCGAACACTTCGAAGCGCAACGCCACGAGCAGATTGTTCGGCACCGTCACCGTCCACAGACATTCCATGCGCGTCCGATTGTTGGCCGGATAGAGCGGGCTGGTAAACACGCCACCATAGTTGTACAACTCGCCACCACAACCCTGGCCCTGGTCGGTAGCAACGTACGTCGCATCGAGCTGCAACGACACCAGCTCCCGGTCGGTCGCCGGGAAGACGAGCCGCAGCACGTTGCCGGTCGTAAAGAGCGGGTTCGGGGTGGCAAAGTTGCAGTACTCGCCCAGCAGCCGGTCGGCCGACTCGTGCGTACCGTCGTACGCCTTGAGCGCGTGCACCGCACAGTCCACGTTGTACAGGTAGAACATGTTGAAGTACAGCGCGATCGTGTAGTTGTGCGGCACCTGCACCGTGATCGTGCACTGCTGGTCCTTTTGCAATTCGTTCTGCACGATGCGGCCCTGCAGGGCGGTATAGTTTTTGGCGCACACGCTGCTCTCGTGCACGCGCAGCGAGACGCCCTTGCCCTCGATCTGGCCGTCGCTTTCGAAGCTCACGTACACCCGGTTGGTGATCGATACGTACGGGCTGGGCAGATAGTTGCTGCCGCAGTAGATGTTGTACGCGTTGGCGTACCGCGAACCCTGCAGGATGGGAAGCGATGCGATGGGGGTTAGATTTGTTACGCGGTGGAGCGGTTGCGTCACACTTACGTGATAGAAGCTGGCCTTACTGCTGCTGCCACCGTTGAAAATGAGTGAATCTCCGAGACCTTCGTAAATGATCGACTTTAGCTGCGAATGCAAATTCCAAAAGAACAATTAAGCCAATCCAATGATTCCACTAAGCATCTAAATAAGAACGTAACTTACAGTAGCATCCCGAATGCCGATGTAGTCTTTACACTCTCGCCCACCCTCATCGTACTGCTGCAGATCCATCGTGAGGAACTGTATCTCAATCTGTTTCCCGGGTGCGGCTTCCAGCAGCCACAAGCACCGGGCGTTCGGCGGGTACTTGCCGCTGCCTCCAAAGTTGGGCGTATTAAGCGTCACGATCGCACCGCCCGTCAGATTCCGGTTCATTGCGCCGCAAAGCGACGGAACCATCGTAACGGTCGCATCGAACAGCGTACCGCGCAGCGCAGAATCCGTCACATAGCGCAGATGCAACGTCGAACCGAAGCTGGACTGCGCATTCACACGCTCATTGCCGCAGAACCGGCCAAGCAGCATCGAAAACACGCTACCTCCATCCCGCAGCTCGACGTAATCGTCCGTACAGTTCGCGGTATTGCGTGCCGAACCCACGTGGAACTGATCGAACACCATGCGCAGCGTGTAGCCGCTCGGTGCGCGGAACACGTACTGACAGTCCTGCACACGATCGTTCCCGCTGCCGATCACGTTCAGCCGGTAGCTGGGCGTCCGTTCGTCGAGCGTAATGTGCTTGTCGCAGTCGGGCGAGTACAGTACCAGCGCCGTCATCTTGGCCCGCGAGGTCGAGAACGATTCCGTCTTGAACGAAACCATACCGTGCCGGGTGCCGCTGATCGCGATCGCCGGCGCGTGGCTGGTCAGATTGCCGCACAGCAGCGCCAACCGCTTGTCCTGGGTCTGTTCTAGCCCCCGGTACACCTCGACCATGTCGAAGTAGCACGATTCCGTGTGGTCCATCTCGAGCGTTTCGAAGCGTACCGTCACCTTCTGACCCTGCGGGATGTCGATGTACCAGCGGCAGACCAGGGCCGGCCGGTACATACCGTCCGGGGGAAGCTGTTCGGGGCTTTCGATGCGCCGCGAGCTCGTAATGTTTGCGCCGCACGTGTCGAGCCGGTACTCGAACCGGAACCCGCGCGCCTGTATGTACCGATCGGTGCGGAACACGATCGCGGCCCGATCCTTCACGCGGAACCGTGCCGGTGGAGTTTTGCGACAGTACGTGCCCACCTTTTCCCAGGTGATGGGTTCGGCGTATTCCAGCTTCCGGTAGACGGTGAGGTTGTCGTAAGAGCACACGGACGTGACCACCGAGTCCTCCAGGTCGAAGTCGAGGAAGTTAAACTCGATACCAGCATCGGACGTGTTCGCCAGGATGGTGTAGTTGCACACCTGCATGTTGTTGTACTTGGCCGGATAGTTCGGGCTGACGATGACGTTCGTCTCCTGCTCGGCGTAGAATATTCCTATCGGGTGGGAAGCAGCACAAGCATGCAGTTTTAGTCATTTGATATAGAGATGAATTACTTCAACTGGCTGTTTTAAGTAGGTTGATAATTAAACCGATGACGGTATGGCCGCACGTAGGTCGTTACTTCATTGATGAAGGAGACAAGGTTGTGCATCCCATGATGAAAACAAAATTAGAGGAGAAATCGAAATAATCCTTGCCATGAAGGCTCACTTATATTAATAAAAATTTAGTTAAAATGTATTACTTTAAAGCATTCCAAAAACCTTTTGTCCGTATACTCAAAAGGAAGCACGAAAATTGATTCCACATGGAAAATGTTTCGACAAAAAGGCAACACACTCCTTACATGTAATGTAAGCATGTAATGTTTATGGTTTGAACGGTTATGTTTGGAGCGATAGTGGTTAGGAACCTTTGTGACCGATAGCGTTCGTTTGGGTCGATAGCGATAGCGTTTGGATCGTCGTTCATATGCACGTATTTAGTGCGATCGTTCTTAGGAACTTATGAACGATTTTTCGAACGAATTTCGTAAAAAAAATATTTAGAGCGACCGATCAAACGATGATCGTTGAAATGTCGTTCATAGAAAGGATATTTGGTGTAATTGTTTTCAGAAATATCACGAACGATTTGCTGTTCATACTATTTTTAGAATGATTTTTTTTGAAATGGAGCTAAAGAGCGAATTTGTATGAGCCTGATGTTGTTCACTTACATTAAGGAGGCTTAAAATTTCCCATCATTAGTTCATACTTATGAATCTTCGGTAATGAGTGGTTTGAATCTGGATTTGTGATTCATATCAATCAAGATTCGTTAAAGTGTAAAGACTCATACGAATCTCCAAGATTAATTTATCTAAAGAGTCATGAATATCTAAAGATATACTAATCAGGAGATAAATCAACCTCTAAAGCGTCATCGTTTGCCGTATCTATCGGTTCAGTCATAATGTAGTACTCAGGAATCGTTACGACGGGACTCGAAAAAGAGACCAAAACAATGGTGCAAAAGATTACAGGTGGATGGATAAAATTGGCTCATTCACTTAGGAAGCAAAGTGCAATACAGAGAAAAGCAATAAAGTGGAAAATGGTTCATTCTTCATAAATCATGAGAATTCATCAATTTACAGAGATTTGAAGATTGAATTTTGAAGAATTGTGAATCTTTGCAGATTGATGAATCTTAGAATTTGTGATTCAGATTCTAACATTTGCTTTAAAGATTAATTCATTTTCATGAATCTAAGTCAGAGTTATCCCAATAGCAGCAGTTAAAACGACCGTACGTTCTTAAATTGTTCCCTTTGTTGGTCCGTTCGTTCATGCTTGGGTACGACTGGAAATTTTCGTTACTGGTAGAAGACCGGACGAACTGCAGTGAAACATATTGGTGAATACAGTTCGTCCATTCGCTTGAAATATGAACCCTAAGCAGCTGTTGTTCATTCTTCCCATCCTCTTTTAAACTGAAGAGTCTTGCAAATGCGTCTACTTACCACCACAGTTCGAGTTCCATTGAATGGTAAAACCATCGCCCTCGATCGATTCGTCCGTTCGGAACACCACCTTCATCACCGTGCCGGATGAGTTGAAGCTGGGCGGTACTTCCTTTCCGCACACCCGGCCCAAACTAACCCACTCCCGGTTGCGCTGCTGATCGAACAGCTCCACGTAGTCTTTGGTGCAGTTGGGACTCGTCTGCAGGTTGAAGCGGCCCGTAAACCGAACACCAATATGTTGACCCGCGTTCGCCTGCAGCAACCAGATGCACTCCTGCCCGGGCAGATACTTCCCGTCCTTGAGCGCTGAACCAAACGTTTGCGTGCCGGTGTGCAGTGTACCGCCACAGCCAAAGTTTTTGCTGCTAAGGCGCAGCTCAAAGTCCGAACCCGCACTGCCGGATGACCCGTTGGCCGGCACGGTATGATATTCGACGAACAGGAGGTGCCGCTGGGTAACGATACCTTCGGCGGGTGGCGCTGAGTCTTTGCAGAACCGCCCGAGCAGTGGGCTGCTCGGTCCGGGACCGTTGTACACGAGCAGGTACTCCTGGTCGCAGGGCTGCTGGAGCGTGAACCGCTCGAACGCAACGCTGATCAGCGTCTGGTCCGGGAAGGCCACGTACCACGCACAGTGCAGGCCGTCCCGTTCGTACGGTTCCAACCCGACCGGGTAGCTGATGTTGGCGATGGTTCCGTACACACCGCCACACTGGTGCACGCGATAGTCCATCCTGAACGCTAGCACACCGCTGTACGCCGTCTGCGCCGTGTTGATGACGGTGTTGGGAAAGGGCGACACTACCACCACGTTGGTCGCGTTTACGCACAGCTTCTTCAGCACGTTCGTGCCACCGATCGGTGTGGCGCTGCGCGTAATGTCTACGCACATCCGCTCGAACGGACCGGCATACACCTCGCGGAAGTTGAGCGCCAGCGTGCCAACGTTGGGCTCTGCGCTTGGATCGCGCGACAGCGTCGGGTCGGTGCGCTTGTACGTGCACACCGCCGTCGTTACGTTCACCGGGCTGTTGATGCTACCCTGCCAGCCGTCTAGATTGCCCTCGCACAGCGACGACTCATCGCTGGAGTAGCGCAATCGGAAGCCGCGCCGCCCGGTCATCGCTTTCGAGAGGTACTGCACCATCATCCGGTTGTCGCTCGAGTAGATCGGTGTCGTTTTATCGTTCGTCGTTACGGCCTTGATGCGCACCTGGTAGTTGAGTCCGTCGTAAAATGACAGCCGCTGGAACCACGGGTACGGTGCGGCCTGATCCGCTATGTCCAGATCGATAAACTCGACCTTCACCCGCCGCCCGGCCGGCACGGTGATGCGCCACTCGCAGAACGAAAACGGCTGCATCGGCTCACCGTACCCGTTGCTCGCGAACTCGCCCGATTCGCCCACCAGCGAGTGGCTGCAGCGGCTGTAGTTGATGGCGTAGTTCAGTCTGAAGCCTCGGAAGATCGGATTGGGCGTGTTGGCGGTGAAGACAATCTTCACGTTCGGTACCACGCTCAGTATCGGTTGCTTCGGCACTTCCTGGCCGCAAAACTTGCCCAGCTCGACCTCCGTTTCGTTCGGTGCGGGTAGAATGGAGAATATGCGCACGTGATCCTGGCCGCTACAGTTCGCCTTTATCGGCAGGTGCAGATCCTCGAAGGTGAGCTGCATCATGCCGTACTGTCCCTCCTGGATGTAGTACTCACACACGGCCGGCACCGGATAACCGCCCGGCTGGGGGAAGTTTTTCGACGTGATGGTACCGTGCGAACCGCGCTGCACGCCGCCACACTTGGCCAGCGAAATGCGCAGCTGAATGGCGCTGTTCGGTTCGACGCGATCGTTAAAGTACTTCACCTGCAGCGCGTTCGTGCGCGTGATGATGCGCTTGGTCAGATCGCCGGTGCAGGAGTGCAGCAGCTCCGGCGCCTGGGAGGTGAGCCCTTCGCGCAGCTGGACGTACTCCGACCGGCAGCCGGGCATCCGGGGCAGCAGCATCTGACTGAGCAGCTCGACGCGCAACAGCTCGCCGGCCGGTGCCAGCACCTTCCAGAAGCACTCCGTGTGCGGTGGCGGCACGTCCGGGTAGTTCGGTGTCGCGATGATCGTCGAGTTGGACTGCGCGGTCAGCACGAGATCGCCCCCACATTCGACGCCAACCTCGCGGTACACCAGCCGGAACCGGTTCGCACCGGTGTCGCTCGGCCGGTACTGCACGAACGCCCGGTTGCTGCTGGTTTTGATCGGCCCCGGCAGCTCCGTGCCCGAGTACCGCCCAATCAGTGGCGAATGGTCATCGATACCGTTCATGACGGCGACGAACCCTTTGTTCGCGTACGGCGTCGCAACCGAGGTTATGTTGAGCTGCTCGAACGTAAGCTCGATCGTACGCCCCGCCCGGACGCTGATGTTCCAGCTGCACGCGTCCACTAGATCGGGCCGCCCAATCGGGCTCGGTGCGGGCGGTATTATCGGCAACGCGTTTGGCTGCGTGATGACCCCGTTCGGGTCGGTAAGCAGGCCGCCGCAGCGCAGAAACACGGACCCGGTGAAGCCGGTCCGATTTTGGTAGAAGTCCGTTCGGAAGTCCACCTTCAGGTGCGGCGAGCCGTGGAACTTGTTCGCAACGCGCAGGAAATAGGTGCAGACGCGCCCGTACGATCGCCACGTGGCGAGATCGGACGAGTGGAATACCTCGATGTAGTCCGCCAGACAGTCGCTCGACTCTTCCAGATCGACAAAGGTTAGCACCAAAAAGGGATGGTAAAGCGGCAGGGCGGACTGGAAGATCCAGCTACAGTTTAGCCCATTGGTGTAGCCGTTCGGGTAGCCCGGGGAGGTGAGATTTTGTACGGTGTCGGTGCTGTTTAGCACGATCGTCGCATGGCCGTCGCAGAAGTACTCATTGTTGACGGGGATGTTGACCGCGCTGCTGACGAACTTCTGCTGCCAGCTCAGCGAAAACGACGACGATTCCATAACGTCCGAGTGATCGAGCAGGATGTACACCACGTTCGAGGTAGAAGTGACCGGGTCCGGTTTGATGTAGCCGCAGCCTGTGAGCAGGGAGGCAGCCGTCTCATCATACCCGTCGTATATCTGATGGGAATGAAAATGGAGAAATGGGGAAGAATTCTTGATAGTGAAGATCGTCGAAACGGATCACTTACCAGCAAAGCGCCATCACACATCAGCGGATCATCCGTGTGACGATCGATCGCATATCTGTTGAAGGAGATCGCGATCACAGACCCGATGTCGACGGTAATGCGCCACGCAATGTTATCCGCCCTGGCGTAGCTTCTAGGATACATTGGAGATGTGATCGTACCACTCGTACCGGTGATCTCACTCATCGTATCTAAAACGACGTACAAAATCCCAGCTAAAAGAAATCCAAACGACGCATCGCGACTTCGCATCTTACCGTAAGAGTACTCCGCCCGGAATCCCTTGGCAACGCCCGCACCGTTCGAGCGGAACTTGACCCAGAAGCTGCTCGCTTCGGTCAGATTCGTTGGCGCCTGGTTGCCACAGAAGTCACCCAGCAGGGGACCATTTTCATCACGCTCGCGTACCTCCAGGTAGTCACCGTTGCAGTCATCCGACGGTTCAATATCCAGCTCCGTGAAGAACAGCGACATCTTGTTGCCAGGCGAAGCGGACAGCTTCCAAACGCACTCAACGTTCAGTGGGTAGGTGTTCGGGTAGTTCGGGGAAGCAAACTGACCCATCAGTGCCGTCAAGCGTCCACCGCAGGCTACAAAACGGAGGAAGTACGTCCATGAGCAATCTCAATTACGACCACTCCAACCCCCGAACTTACCATTTTCAATAGTAGTGTACGCCATTTCCACGAACAGGTTGTCAATCTTGCTCAGCAGCAAGTCCTCGGAGCTAACGAGCACGGTTAGCGCATTGCCATTGCTCACGATCGCCGGCGGAATCTTGTGTCCGCAGCCTTCGAAACGTTTCGGCCCATCCGTGGTATCGCCGTCGTACACGGTAACACTGGCAAAGCAGTCGCCCTCCAGGTCCATTACGCTCAGATGTGCGATGGTCAGCGTGATGCGTTGCGTTGGTTCCGGCGCTATCAGCACCCAGGTGCAGTTGTCCGATGACATCTTGTGCGCTTTGTTGAGCAGAATATTACCCGGCCGTTTCACTTCGATGCGTGATCCACAATTCTAATGATATTGAAAAAAGCAGGGGATATAGTTTAGCATCTACTGAACAGGAGAGGATCTTTCGATCTTTGGAGAATAGGATCTTTCGAAACTACCGTCATGAACTCTGCCTGGAATCCTTTCGCTTCCATGCGTTCGTTTGATTTGAAAGTGACCAGCATCTCGTGCCCGGTAGACGAAACGGACGTCACGTTCGGTTCACTGCCACAGGACGTCAGAAGCAGCTGGTCGGCGGAGGCGACGTTGCCATCGTACACCTGCAGCGAGTCATTGATACAGTTGGGCGAACGTTCGATCGCTAGCGACTTGAGGCGGAGTTGGAGCGTATGCGTAGCGTCCGTCTGGATGAGCCACTGGCAGGACGCGTTCGCAGGGTAGTTGGACGGATAGTTGGGTGAGCTGATGAAACCCTCGTGCAGTGTGATCTTACCGCCACATTCTGTAGAGCGAGAGAAAAAAAGCTTCGACTTTAGTAGCCATATAATCTGTATTGCAAGACAGAGGGATACTTACTTGCATCCGTTGTCCTGTAATTCGCCCGGAAACCCTTGTACGTGAACGTACTGTCACTGTAAAACTTCACAAACAACTCTGACCCGCTGCTGGACAGATGTACCGGTTCCTGCTGCTCGTGACAGATCTTCGTAACCTGCTGCGTAAAGTTCGCATCGTTCGCAATGTGCAGCCCATCGAACCGGCACTGATCGTTCGTCTCCATGTGGAAGTCATCCACCGTCAGCTCGATCCGCTTGCCCGGCTCCACCCGGATCGTCCAGTGGCATTCTGTCTCCTTCGGGTACTGGTTCGGGTAGTTCGGCGAGGTGAACGACCCCCACGGTTTGGTCAGCAAACCGCCGCACCCATTAATGGACCATTCCGCCCGAAAGCCCATCTGCTCGCCGCTCGAGTCCGTGTGGAAGATCAGATCGATCGACCGGCCCATACTAATGATCGGGGGCGGTTTGTTGGCACAGTAGCGCCGTGCGACGGGAAGATCGCCCGTGCCCATCTCCTGCAGCTCGACGTAATCGAATGGGCAGCGTTGGTGCGTCGCATTGCTTCCTGTCTGCTGCGTGATCGACTCAAAGTCAAAGTGGGAAAACTCTAGATTGATCTTATTTCCCGGCGGTACTCGGATCGTCCACCGGCAGTCCATCGAGGCGGAGTATTCGTTCGGGAAGTTGGGCGACTCGATCACTCCTCCGTACCCGGTCAAATTGCGCCTGCAAAGGATGTTGTACTTCAGCTGGAAGCCGCGCCGCTGGTTTGTCTCGTCCGTGCGCATCCGGATGATCGCGTGGTTGGTGTCCGTGTCCAGCACGATCGGGTCCGTTTCTGCGTTGCAGAACCGACCGAGCTTGCGGCCGCTCGTATCGATACCGTCGTAAATGTCCAGATAGTCGTACTGGCAGTCCTTGTGCGATTCCATATCCATATCGGTGAATACAATATGGATGGCCGAGCCTTGGCTCATCGAGATGCGCCAGGTGCAGAGCGCGTTCTGTCCGTACGGAAGCGGATAGTTCGGGGAGATGATGGAACCGCGCGGTGAGGTCAGTACTCCGCCGCAACCGGTCGTGGCCGAATCCCACTCGATCATGAAGCCGGCGTAGTTGCGCGAGCTGTCCGAGTAGAAGCGCAGGTACAGCTGGTGGCTGAACGAGATCGTACCGTTGAAGTTGTCCTCCCCACAATAGTTTCCGATGAGCGGTGCGTTCTGCGTGCCACCGTTGCGTATCGTGAGCCCGTCGAACCGGCATATTCTGTGCTTTTCCATCTTGAATGAGTGCACGAGCAACATAATTTGCTGGCCCATCGGCACGGTGATGACCCACTCGCACACCTTGTTGGAGGGGTAGTTTTTGGGCCAGCCAGGCGAACGGATGATGCCGCTCGTGGCGAAGAAGTTGCCACCGCAAGCTGGAATTATGCCGCGAGGAATTTTTTTATTATTATGACTACTATTATTATTATTATTATTATTATTATTATTATATTTTTTTTTTATTGGCGATTATTTGTTTGTCTCTGAGTTTATACAAATGTGTTCTTAAAGCTAAGGAAACAAGTGGGACGATGAATCATACGAGACGAGACGAGATAGGCATTGGGAAACTGGATCTTTGTTGCCGTATAGAAGCTATTAACCATTAAAAGCGGAAAGAATGGGTCACTCTGACGGTGACGAGAATGGGGGGAAGGAATGAGGAGAAGTGGTCTGTCACGCAGGCGTCGTGAGTAGGAATCAAGGATTATTCAGATAGACATTCGGGACAGACGGGAACTTCGTCATTCGATAAGGTATGCCTGGATGTGATATTTGCGAGTTTTTAAAGTTTCGAGAACGAGTAATCGACGTCGAATAGGATGCGAAGGAATTGCATCCGACCAGTCGGGAAATGATGTGTGACTTTTTGCTGAATTCGTCCGATCATTTTGGTATTTGCCCGGCAGTTCACCAAACAACCGACGCATTCTCCAGTATAGAACGAACCCAACAGCATTACAAGCAATAGAAGGGTAGTGTTAGGACCTCTGCCTCATCCTGTGGGAGGGGCTGTCAGCTGGTGACGTTCGCAGTGAGCATCACGGCCGGTGAAGGAATAGACGTGCTCTCCCCGCTCTTAATTGTAATAACAAACCAAAGATTAGCAAATACATTCTATTCTGTTTGTGTCGTATACGTCTCGAGAATACTTTCTTTGTGTGGACACAACAACAAGGAAGGGAATGTAAATACAAGGGATCCTAAATTTCAGAGGACATAACTGCGGAGACATAGGCCGAACATCCTGTTTGTCTAATTTTGAGTGTTTTCATTACGATAATGTCTCGTCAAGTCATACGCCAAGATATTTTGAGACGGTAACTTTGCTAAGTTTAATTCCACAAAGATAGTAATCATGCTTGATCTGGTAAGTGGTTGGCAAACTTTGCGCCCTTGAAAAAGTAAAATTGTAAAAAACGGCCATAAAGTCCCTCGTCAAGAGTCAAATTCATAATCCAAGTATACCAATGTGTCAGTGTTCTTTAAAGTATATGAAGGGAAAATTGCTTTTGAGAGTAAGCAGACTAAGCAGCTAGAGCCGAAAGATACCTTAAAATCGATACAGCGTCAACTTGACAGCGTCATGTGGTTAAACGTCGATAATTAGAACATTAGACGATGTATAAATGGTTAGCAAAGGTACGATCATATACCCCTAGGTACGATAATATACCCAGGGTCTACAGCACTTACACTTTTCCACATCGATAAAGTTAAAGGACAAGCTGAAGCCATCCTTCGACGAGGAAGAGTCTGTCACGAACCGGATCGTCACCATGTTGCCGGTGCTGGTAATGGCTGGCGGTTTCTCCGTACCGCAGTACCGCCCGACCAGACTGTTCGCCATTGACGAGTTGTCGAACACCTGCACGTAGTCGTACACGCACCAAGCACTCACCTCCAGCTCGAAGCTGTTCCACGTCAGCTGCACTGCGTGACCCGCCGGCGCCACAATAATCCACTCGCACTGCGCATCGTGCTGATACTTGCCCGTCTCGGCGATCATCGGCGATCGGATGATGGTGTCTTCACGCATCAGCACACCGCCGCAGCTGACGTCGTGGAAGGAGAAGTTGCCCTTAAAACCGCGCCCCGACACCGATCCGTCCGACACGAACCGTAGCAGAAGCACATTTTTCGACGAGATCGTCTGAGGTGGTGATTTGGTGCTGCAGTACCGCCCAAGCAGTGTCTCGTTAGTTGGCAGCAGTCCATCGTACAGCTCCACATAGTCAAGCTCACACTTAGGGAAGCTGTTCTTCTCAAAGTCAAAGTCCTGAAAGTCGAGTACGATCGCCTTGCCGAGCGGTGCGTGAATGACGTAGTCACACAGCTGATCGGATGGGTACATCTGCGGGTACGAGGGCGATATTAGCTCCACCGCGGGATCGGTAAACGTACCGCCGCACTTAATCTTGTACAGCAAGCTAAAGCCCGGGTTCGGTGCCGACCAGTCGGTGTGGAACTTGAGCAGCAGCGCGTTCCCGGTCGAGGTGAAAAGAGGCGGCATCCGATCACCGCAGAACTTCCCGAGCGAGGGATCCTCCATGCTGGGCCCGTCAAAGATCTCCAGATAGTCGAACTTACAGGCCTCACTTTGCTCGAGATGGAACTTGCTGAACCGGATCTCCACCCGGCTCCCGACCGGTTGCTTGATCAGATACTCACAATTCAGATTGTTCGGATACACGTTGTCCGTTTGCGACAGAGGTGAACTGATCACGCCCTCCCGCTGCGTATACGTCCCACCACATCCGGGCACGCCTTCTACCACCGCGTAATGAATCTGAAAGCCGGCGTCATTGCCGCTCTCGTCGCTGTGGAAGTGTACCGTCGCCTCATTGCTCGGTGTGATCAGCGGTGGCGGATGGGAGGTGTTGCAGTACTTGGCCAGCAGTGTACCCTCATCCCGCAACCCATCGGTAATCTCCAGATAATCGAAGCCACAGGTTTCGTGCACCTCGATCTTCATCGTGAAGAAGGTGAACTGCAGGCGACGACCCTGCGGTGCCTGCAGATACCACTTGCAGTCCCGATTTGGCGGATAGTTACCGGGTGTGCCGGGCGAAGCTATAAGCCCATGGCTGACCGCCGCTATCGTGCCACCGCAGACCGGATCGATGCTTTCCCACCGCAGCTGGAACCCATCGTGCGCTGTCGCATTGTCCGACCGGAACCACAGATAGAGCATGTTATGTGTGGACTGGAAGTTACCACCACGCGGTAGCTCGTTGCCACAGAACCGGCCAATGATTTGGGCGGCCGACGTGCGTCCGTCGTGTATCTGTAACCAGTCGTACTTGCACTCGCCCGAACTGACCGGATTTTCCAAGCTGAACTGTGTGAACGTCACGTTCAGGACCTGCGTTTCGTTCGTCTTGATCAGCCAGGCGCAACGCGCATTGTGATTGTACGTGCCGTTAAACTCGGGATACCGCAGCGTGCCGGACATTTGGAAGCGGATGCCACCGCAGGTTCGCGTAGGCGTTTGACACCGTAGACCGGTGTAGCCAGCCGGACAACGGCACAAAAAGTTCCTGGTGCCACTGGAACCGACACAAGTGCCACCGTTTTGGCACGGGTTCGATTCGCAGGGTGAGGTCGTGCGCATGCAGTTCGGTGGATTGGTTCCCGGTGGACAGGCGCAGCTGTAGTTTTGTGCGTCAATCTTCGTGCAGGTGCCACCGTTCTGGGGGAGATTCGACACCAAAGCAATTAGCGATATATTCCACACATTTTTCCGGGTTAAATCCGACACTTACCCTGCAAGGAGCACTGGCACAAGGATTCATTGATGAGCGATAGCATCCGTTCGGGCCAAACCCGGACCCAATGTAGCCCGGCAGACAGATGCAGTTCGGCACAGCACTACCATAATCCACACATCGGGCCATCGGATGGCAAAGTCCCTGTGTACACCGGTTACCCTGCGCCAAACACGTCCTACCATCGCCAGTGTAGCCCGCTGGACAGTTCCCACAACGATACGATCCCTTAAATGTAACGAATGATGAGTGCATATTACTAAAACCCTTTCAAAAGTACCCAAAATCTTCTGGATTTACCCTCGTATTGATACACTGCACCGAAGGCGACGTACTGCAGCCTCCGTTGTTCGTTTCACACTCATCAATGTCGACGCAGTAGAACCCATTCCCGCTGTAGCCCGCCGGACACGGACCACAAACGAACGAGCCCGGCAAATTGATGCAGCTCACTTCCGGGTCCTTCGAGCAGTGTGGCTTCGATTCGCTACACTCATCCACATCCACCGAACAGGCCGGCGTCAGCCCGTTCGTCTTCCAGCCCTGATCACAGATACAGCGGTAGCCATCCTTTGCCTGCACGCATGTACCATGACCACACAGATCGGCCCCAGCTGTGGCACAGTCCTGCGACCGGGTGTTACAGTGGATGCCACGCCACCCGTCCGGGCACATGCAGGTGTAGCCACCGTGTATGTTCTTACACGTCGCCCCATTCTGGCAGCCCAGATCGGTGCCCGCAAACAGTGCACACTCGTTCACGTCCGTCGTGCACGTCTGGCCCTCCCAGTTGCTCGGACACAGGCACATGAACGAGTCGTACTGAGCGATGCAGGTGCCTCCGTTCTGACAGGGTCCACTGGTACAGCGGTTTACCTGCAGCGTGGTCATCAGGAGAGCCACCTTCGTTTCCACATTGCGGACGCGCCGAGCAAGCGCACCGATACGGGGATTCATCTGTGTTACATTTCGTGATGAAGATCTACAGAATAACAAAAAAAAACACAAATTTTGTCCGTTGAGAGCTTCTGAAGTTAGAAGAAAGCTCTTATATGCTCTACTTACTGCTGTTCGAGGGTTTCAACACGCTTTATCAACCCATAAGGACCGCTGACGTACGTCGCAAGCAGCTGCACCTGATCGGCCACACTGCCGCCGGGCAGAAAGGGTTGGCTGTCGGTTGACGGTCGTCCATCGATCATCATTTTCGACAATGTTCGCAACACTTGCTCAATGCTTAGCCCGCCGATGTTCAGATGACCGCTTCCCTTCATGTAGAAGGTAATATTCCTGTCCTGTGCCGATTCGATAATAATGTGCCCATTGGTGGCGAGTATTTTGGCCCTAGAAGTGGAGTTAAAATTTTAGGGAAAAAGTGTCTTACAAGAATCTACTTTTGATTTTCAGTATGTGACTAGATCATCAAAATTTCAAGGTCCTAACTGCCGTTTTACAAAGAGTCAAGTGGATGAAGATCACTGAAGAAATGAAATTAATTTCCATGCGGCATAACGTACAGTAAATAAAACTTCTATTGCTGCTTTTATAGCTGTTCTTTCGATAACTTGTTCCACATATTTCAAGTTGTGTGCGTATGTAAGAGAAGAACCAGATAACGTTGTACGCCCCCATTGGATATGTTTTGCTCATATCAACAAAAGTTACGAATTTTTGTAAAGCAATTAAACACTTGAATACTGTAAAATTTCACGAAAACTGTTCACACAATGTATATAATTACAATTTTTTTAACACAAACTTCTGGTACACTTGCTGTTGGTTTCCACTTTCCAAAAGCGTTATCACATCTATATTTTGCTATCTTGTGGTAGGCGTATACCATTCTCTTCTAGAACACATTGTACGCCCATTTTGCTTTGGTTTTTGTGTTATAAAATGGGTAAAATTTGATATTATACTGATCACAAAAGCACTTTTGATACTTCAAGGAAATATTTCACTTTCTCTCGTTTTATGCACTAGTTTCACACTTACTGATCATCAAATCCACCTTCAACACAGCAAAACACCCAAAACAGCACATACAGTGCAATGCGGTTGGATTTTAACCACATTTTTTATTTCATTCACTGTTCACTTCACGTTTAGCAATATTTCACCATTTTTTCACTTCACTTAAACACTTTTTAAAACTACACTTTGGAGGTTTTTGTTCTGATCACTTCCAAGCGATCGTCACTAACTGAGCATCCAGCATCAGAGGATCGTCTTTTATAGGGAAAATCTGGATATTTTACTGTTCTTATTTGTAATTATAATTATTGGAAACACGCTGAACCAGGGCGTTTAACATTGAATAGAGTAAAACACCCCCTGAAACTAATACCACAAGTGATAACAGGATATAAGGCTTATTTGTGAATGAGTTGGCCGAAGAAGTAAACGATATTGCATGTTTGGTGATATGTTGATGAATGGAAAGAGTGGTTTTTGAACAGATAATAATGTTTATCATTATCTTCTCTTATTTCTAGAGTGGATTGATCAATGCCTCGTCTCAAATGTATCTACGATCATCCCGCTATAATTCCAAAGGTACGTAATTCAATAGCTTTGTGCTTCTCTGGGAAGATTTAAATCACTTTTTTAAATACTACTAACATTATGCAAAATATAATGAATTTATGATATAAACATTAAATTTAATACAAATTATTTAAACGCAAGAGATACAAACCTGTCACACCATGAGGCACAGGAAGGGAGCCTTACCGGTTGTACGGTGTCATGCTCATCGCATGTATATAACTGATTTGCTCATTTTCTTTCCTTGCTTAGTCGTTTTTTTTTTTTGTTTATTTGTATATAGAGACTTTGAGCTGATTGGCCCCATTCTCCTCTTTTAATCGGTGGATTAAATCTTAAAACTTAATATCTAACATTCTTCTTAGCAAGCCATTTGTGACTTGCAAATACCTTATACCGGGTAATCTCGGCTTCCTTAAAACTATCCGTTGATTTTATTTAGAATGTTTGTCTGTTTTACATGTGGTTTTGGTTAGAGTTCTTTATAAAGGCTAGTTATACGAAGGAATTTTAACAGTTTTCGCTGGCAATCGCTGTCTGATGAGAGGATGGTGTCGATGCTGTGGTCCAATTTGCAGGTGATGCGTTCTGCTGTATAACCATGGTATTCAGTTAGGATGTGACGGACGGTGATGTCGACGCCACAGAAACTGCATAGTGGTGGGCTGGATTTTTGCAATAAAAAGGTGTGGATGATTCAGGTGTGTCCTATTCGAAGTCATGATAGGATTCTCTGGTCTTGGTGTGATGGATGGTCTTTCCATGGTGGTGTAGGGGTCTTGTTCTCAGGAAAGAGCGGTCACTTTTAACCCAATAACCATTCCAGGTATTGGGTGCTTAGTCGTTAGGCCCAAGGAAAGGTGCGCTGAAGCAAATAATTCTTGATCATGTTAATCAGGTATAACGAAAGTTGATGCTGAAGGAGTTAGTGAATGAAGTAAGCATTCCACACCCTGTCGAACGCCTTTCACCACATTACAGTGGACATTAAGATCCGCTAGCTAGATTTAAGACTCGTTGACAATGGCTCACAGTCTCCAGAAGATTATCATTTTTAACAGTCTGCCAAAAGAGCTCAGTAGGTTGATCGGACGATAGCTGGAAGAATGTGTGGAACATGTACCGGGCTTGAGAATCGGGATCACTTTAATTTGGCTGTTTCATTCGTATCCAACTCCATTCAAATATAAAGTCCTCCATCTTTTGAATCCAAACAAAAAAAAAAACTCTAAACTCATCGACTGGCGATTCTGCAATGGACGTTTCCGATTTTATTTGGTAAGATAACAGTTTCTTATCTACAAATATATATAGCTTTGCTTCTGTTACTATGGATTTTTCTGTATAAGTTTTTTTTTCGTGAACGAATCCCTCGTGTCCTGGTGGTGGTGTGGTATTGTTTGTGTTTGTGAATGAGTATGTGAAGTGAAGTGAGTGTAGTTTAATGTGCAATTTATTCTCATCACTATCCGCTCAGCTACCAAATCTGATGGCAATCGAATAGGAAAACTCTAGTTTCACATGAGTGGTGTCGGTTGGTGGTGATGGTAGTAAATAGAACACTATCTCTCTCGCCGATTTTTTTTTCTTCTGCTCTATGTGTTTGGATTTGTGGCAAGAGACTTGCAATTACTTCTTTTTATTAGTTTTTTATTGTTAGTTTTTATTCTTCATTTACTGTTTTATGTGCATTTTCATCTAGAACAAGTATCAAGAGAATATCTGTGCTAAAACGCAAAACACAACAAAGCCCCGCAACAGCGTCTTTCGAGGGGTCGGGAACGATTTGAAAACTTCGTACTGTTTTGGGGTTTTTTTTGTTTTTTGTTGCAAACTCTTTCAAACTTCTTGTAACTAACTTTTCCTCCCATCTGCCTAACTCGCGCACTATCTAACGTTCATTCCGACAGGAGAGGAGGGCTAAACAATTTGACTAACATCGTTTCACTACTAATCTTGTGCGAGCTGTTAAGTAAATATCGTTTCGGTTGTGCTTTAAAATACCGGTGCACTCACCAAATCTCTCTTTCTTCTTCTCTTTCTCTATTAAAAAGAGGGGGGAAACAGACAATTTTTGTAGTTTTTTCTTCATCTTCTAATTTCTAGTGGTACTAGTGCTGAAACACCTACTGGAAGGATTCGAAGGCGGCGTACCCAGTGTTACCGATTGTAGAGTAATTTGAAAGTGGGAAAAACATTCGACACTTTGGCCTTGGCACTTATAGGTTTGACTGTTTTCAAAACAGCCGTTAAAGTATAGTTTAGAAAAGTAAAACCTTCGCCCCGCAATGCTGCTCTAATAAGTATACCAATACAAAAACAATTCTTATCTATCACTCTATAAGGAACCTTGTGTGGAAATTAACTATTCCTCTAATATACCTCTGCTACCTTCTCGTATAGGGCTACATTCAACTAATTTTTCAAACGTACAATTTCGTTGCCAAAAATCCTTCCAGTAGCGCTCACACCTTCCCATCTAATGGTGGAAGTTCTCTTCTTTGCCGGCACTCAAACGGGATCAAATGCTGTTAGACAAACTCTGCTGCTTGGAGGTAAAGGGGAGGGAGGGGTTTATGTGCCGCAAAGGAAATAAGATTGTTTATATCATAAGATTTCCATCACTCCACATGTGCACATGAGTGTATGTGTAAGTGTGGCTGTAATTGTGTGTGCATGTGTCGTCTCTCTGTATGCGTGTAAAGTTTATGTAGTATGTGTGTAACCCCTAGAACGCTATATCGCTCTTTCTTCTAGTCTGTTTATCCCAATTTTTCTACTTATTACTCTATTGTGGTAGTGCTGGAGTTGTTAGTTTTTTTTATGTTTACTTCATTTTAACCTCTCTCATTTCACTTTCGCGAATGAGTTTTGTTTTTCATCAATTTTTTCCTTAACTTTGCTTCATTCGATCGAAAATATCAACAAAACAAATATCATTCATGTTGCATTCAACATTTACATATTTTTTGTTCTCTCTCTGTTTCTCTCTCTCTCTCTCTCCCTACTTTCTCTCTATTTTCTCTCTCTGTATGTCGTTTCTAATATCTCTCGCTCTTGTTCTCTCTCAAATTACAACTACTTTTAAATAGACGATACTATATTTTGTTTTTTTCTTTGTTCTTTGTTGTTCTAATTACTATGTTTGGCGTTTAGAGATGTCCTGTTCTTCTTTCTTATTTTTTTGTTTCGTGTTTTGTTTGTCTCGTATTTTATGTGTTTAATTTACGATCATTACCCAAGATTCGGTTAAAAAAAACACAGTTTTTGTTTTTCACGTGAAAACTGTGTAATTAAGAGCTACTTTATCGTCCACCTTTGTGTCTGTTTACTTCGGTTGCCTTTTTAACGTAACTCATGCGTCGATTTTTATCAACTTCCATTCTTTTCTCTCACATCCCACACTAACGCTTGAGAAGAAACTCAATGCTAATAGAATAGAGCTTTTTTGTTACGTTCGTACTATGCACTCTTTTACGTGTTTCGGGTTTCGTTTGTATTCACTTTTCTGTTTCTGTAACATTCCCTAGTTTTGCTTGTATGTGTGCTTGTAGTGCGTGTGTGTTTGTCTGCAAACTGATGCTGATGTCTGGTCGGCGCACTCATCATCACACTGGAACAACACACCCATTCGATAGGAACGGCTATCAAGTTGAATGCAACTAGTCTAAATGACACCGAGAGTGGCACAGAGTGTGTATGCTATACAATGTTCGTAGTAATAGTTTTGCTGTTATTCGTTTTGCTGTCTTTGTTTGAGTTTTCTCTCCTACACTTTTGGTTCACCTTAAAGCTACCTTAGGTTTAAATACAATATTGTTATTTGTTTTGTGTTTTTACTTTTGTCTTTGATTTGCCCAATATCGTAGAACTTATAATTCAGACCATGTTCTTGATGTTAGTGTACTTTTGCTTCACTTTGTTTAAAGTCTATGTATTTCCCCATTCCTTCTTTATTCCCTTTTTGTCCATTTTTATTTTCCTTCATTTCGGTTTAGCTACGGCTTCTCAAGCCTAAGAGCGCGAAACGTTGTTTTGAGGATAATACAGGGTTTCCCACGATTTATTGGTCAGTTCCCATGATTTTTTGGTGCGTTCCCACGATTTTTTGGTCGTATCCCATAGATTTTTGGTTCGTTCCCATAATTTATTGGTATTTTCCGATTGGATATCAATACAATTGGACCAAAAAATTCTGCGAAACGACCGAAAAATCGTGGGAACGCACCAACAAAATATGGGAACCCACCAAAAATTGATGGGAACCGACCAATAAATCGTGGGAAACCCTGTAAGAGACAGCTTATGGAGGTTTGAAGTGTGCTACAGAGCTTATGATCATTGCAGTATCAGAGATTCTTCTGTATGATCATAAGCCAAACATATCCATCGACGAAATGATATCAGCTAATCTCGTTGTGTCATTGGCGGAAAATCGTCTGCCATTGGCGCATACATACTTCCTATAATAATAGTCAAACGGGGGCCGTTTACGTTCGTTTTACGTAGCCATGCTGCTTCACAATAGAAGTGAATACGGTAGAGAGAACAAGTTGCAATTGCTTTTTGAAGTTGGACCACACATGTTCTATGTATAACCTTAGTTTTAAGCACCTTTCTCCTCGCACAAAAATATGGCTAATTGGCAAATGAAGAATGTACCAAAACGTAGCTCAAATTCAACCATATTTCAGTAAAAGTTCAGGTAAAACTTCTCGGGGCTCTTTTTGCGTACTTTCGTTACCTCTTCACACACAAACACGCACACCTACATTCGCTCATCAGATTCACACACGTTCGTTCATTCACGCTTCCTTGTATTCTTAGTACCTCTTAGTATCTCTTAGTACCCAAGCCACTACAGAAGACATCAATTTACTATATATATATTAGGTCGAGATAAATCATTCCACTTTTAGTACTACAAAATCTCCCACTCCATCCCCCCCCCCCCATCTCTTCCCCGGATCGGAAGGGAAATTGAAGGTATCGAGGGGGAGCGAGCAATACCGTCGTAGAAAACCTAACGTCCACTGAACACAAGGAAGAAGGCTAGCTAACGATATTTATACTAAAGTAGGCACTCCTAGAGACACAGATAAATACTGTCATTGACAGATAGAAGTAATGTTCATAACACTCCAGGCCGCTCGGTTAATGATTCGATTTTGGTTTTGCTTGTCTAGTTGCCTTCTGCTTGTCTTCTGACTTTTACTGGAAGGACCGAACGCCTGGGTGTGCCATGAGTAGGCAAACGATAAAACGGAGGTCTAAATATCATTCGTTAATAGATAACGATCAATCACTGATTAGGATACGTACGCATTTGTTAAAACCGGCAGTAGCTGCTACAGTTTGTTTGATTTCTGATGCCGGTTACAGTGACGACTTTGCTTGTCGTCGCCGCTCGACGATTTAGATACCTTTACCCCGTGTGTGTGTGTGTCTTCTTAGAAAACGGAGAACTTCCACCCATTCCCCTCCCAACCTGCACACTCCCGACTGCTTCTTCGCGCGCATAAAAATCCCATTTCAGGTTCCTTGTTATCAGGTGCTAAAGTTTTGTTTGGAAGGTTCGTATCACTGTTTTGATACCAACTACAGTCGCTACATTCGATTAGCTGGATAGCTGGAGTTCCGGCGACCGTTCTAAACGGCGCTCGCTCCAAGCGCTATAAGGATGCCTATACGGTTATGTTAGAGTTTGGTGTTTACTTCTTACTTCCCCATTCCGACCTATTATGTACGGCGGCTGGGCCGCTTCGGTTTACTGCCGGTACTGTGGTTCCCCACTTCGGCCGGTACGGCCACTATTGCCTCCTCCACGTCCGCACCTTTCCATCGCGTCTGGCCATACTTTAGCCGCAGTTCTTCGTGCAGCTTGTCCCTCAGCATCGCGCTGCCCGTGTCCGCCTCGAGAAAGGGTGGCGCTAGTCCGTGCGCTACTCGTTCATTGATGGGAATGAGCCGCCTGCGGCTCGATTCGTACAGATCCAGGTTCAGCGGTGAGCGGCGGGAGCGCTTTTTGGTCTTGACCGGCAGGATCGGTTTCTCCTCGCCGTCCGGTTTCACACGCCCCTCGGTCCCGACGGTGTCGCCCGACCCGGCGTCCACCGTGTCTAGCCCGCCCGTGGCCGCTGTTAGTTTGCCGTTGAACGTGTCACACTTGAACACGGATACACTTTCCCTACTGTTGTTCTTACCCGAGTACGTGTCGAACTTGGAGCTCGAGCCTGGTTCCGCCGAACCGGCGGCGCTGGCGGCACCCTTGCCAAACGTCTCGAAGTGATGGGACAGGTCGGGCGGTGAACTGGTGGCCGCATCACGGCTCAACCGTCGACCGATCGTCCCGAGCCGCTCGCTGATGATACTGTCGGTGCTGAAGCGCCGCACGTTAAGCGACGAAGAGAAGGACGAGCTCTTGCTGCCACCGTCCTGGCGCGATCGGCCAAACCCGAATCCGGCCCTCGAAAGCCTGCCCGGGCTGGCTCGCCGGCTCGCGGAGGCTGACGCTGACAGGCGCGATCCGGCTGGATGGATCTCGGGAAGCAGCGCTTGCGAGGTGCTCTCCGACGTAGCCGACAGTGATGCGTCCACGTCCGTGTCTAACTGCACCCTGTCGAGTTTGATGTTTCTGGGTCGGTTTAAAGTACACACGCATAAGCCACACTGAGTACAGAAAGAAGATGGGAAAAGCATGCACCTACCTGCGTATTTCCTGGATCATTTCGAAGAACTGGGCTTTGCTCTTGCGGCGCCGTCTCTGCTCATCCTCCTTCTGGGCCAAAGGGAAAGCGCGCGTTAGTTAGGCGAAAAGTAAACACAAACCTAGTGGTTACGGGGGCGTGCCAATGTTCAGGGGAAAACGACCGTTTGGTCGAATTGTTTTTTGTTTTCATTTTTTAAACATTAACAGTACTGAGTAAGGTGCAAAATTTCAAAGCTACCCCAAAAACCCCCTTTCCTCCCAAGTGTATACATTACCCGTTTGACGCTCTTCTGGAACAGACTCGTGATCTGGCCCTGGCGGATCGTGTGCACCAGCTCCTTGGCCGCATGGTGGGGCGAAACCAGCTCAACGCAGTTGATAAACCGATACAACTTCTGGCTGAAGAACATGATGTTGCGGCTCTTCCAGATCGTGTCCTTCGGCTGGTGGCGCAGTATCGGCAGCGTGTACTTGTAGAACACGTGCTCGATGATCAGTATCAGCACGCCGAGCACCATACCGACGCCGAGCAGCAGGAAGACACCGGCAACCGCCGTCACACCGAGCGGTTTCGGCTGGGCCATTTCGCGATCTAGCTTGAAGCATGGCAGATCGCCGTACCATTTGGCGGTCAGTATGTCCAGGTAGCCATCGTGCGAGTACTTCGAGATCAGTGCGGACATGGTCTTCTTTAGTGGGAACCTATTCCAACCGAAAAAGGAGTTACTATACACGTTCATGAATGGTTCCCAGTGTTTTTAGGCAGACTTACCCTTTGGACATTCCTATCGCGTAGGAATCTTCAATATAATTATCACCTATACGCTGCAAGGAGCAGCTTTGGTCCGTACCACGGTAGTAATCCAATATTGGAGTATCACACATCAGTAGATCGATGGTGCGGTTTCTGTTTAAAGAGAGAGAGACATTGAGCAGAAAATTAGTCACAAGATCATAAGGACCTCCAGTCCTTTAACCGGTCGTTGCTACATACTTTAACCGCTCGATGCCTTCGTCGATACTTTGGAGTTGATATTTTTTCATGTGCTCCCAGAGCCGCTTATCGTTCTGCTGAACGTACGATTCGGCGGCTGTGGCAATCGGCGAACCAACTCGTTGGGTGAGCATCTGCACGAAAAATCCCATCAAGATCACAGATAAAGATCACACAGAATAGGCCGCTGGAGAACCGTTGTGGGCCCACACCAAGTACTTACCGACATTTCGTAGTATTTCGCCTCATTGTGGAACAGTAGGCCCGCTATCAGCGCCGCAATGTTGGCAGTGTAGGACGCAATGAAAATGACGCTGAAGCCACCCCATACGTTGATGAGAAATTTGTTGGGCCACGATTTCGGTGCCTTGAAAGCGACCAAATGTCCACAGAGCAGACCCCACATTACCCAGAGAGCTGTTATCGAGTGGAAATGGGGCAGTGAATGAGCATTCCCGGTTTGGCAGGCTTCATCGTCCAGCATTACACTACATACCCGATGACATGCTAAAGTTTTTGCTTCGCTGCCGTCCCCACGGGTTCAGCCCGAACGGGCTCAACCATTCATAGATCGCTACGGCCACGGCAGTTACGTTGAGCGACGTGAAGATCGCTATCCAGAGCTCGGGTGAAAAGGGCAGTAGAAACGCTAGCAGCGGTATATCGGTGGCAGCTTCCGGTGCTGCCAGCAGGGAAACGCCACCGTGGAAGTACGGTATCGTAAAATCGATCACCTCCGAACGAGCTCTGAAAATGATATAGTAGATATAGCAATTGTTATTCTTAGCCCCGAATTGGTTTGAAAATGTATACTTCACTTACTTGGAAACGCTTAGTGGTGCAAAGGAAAGATCGGCTGTTCCGGAGATAAGATCACCAATAACGCCATTCCACAGTTGGCGTGTGCGTACCGGAGGGGCAGCGGGAACTTCGAATGGGTACTGAGGTCCTTCATCCCTGACGGTGGCGTTAATTCCACCTTGTGAGAGCTTCAACTTGGAGCCTCGTTTGAGGCTTCTTCCCGATTGAGCTACAATGATGACATTACAAGTGTAATTACTTCAATTTAAACCCGAGAAAGGTGTAACCAAATCATGGCCATAAACTGGACAAGCATCACAGTCAAGTCATAAACGTACCGTCAAACTTTGACTGTGATTCCACGTGCGTGGGTACTGCCGGTTTCCTAACGTTCGTTGGCGGTTCTGTCGGTTCCGGCGGCGGTGGTACTCTCCGTCCGAACAATCCATCGTGCACGATGTACAGATGGAAATCGAAGTTAATTTCCGTGGCCAGCTTCTGGAGCAAATCCATCGACAGGCCGTAACAGCATCGTGTTCTACAAGCAAAGTAAACCGTATTAACATTCTTCGAACGTTTTTGCAGAAACCTAATCCTCATTGCGTATTACCGATAGAGTGGATACTTCTGGCGCGGCTCCTCCTGCAGGTGCAGGCTAGAAGCTGGCTGGATTTCTCTCAACCGATTGCGCCGCTCGATTTCGTTGAACATAAGCGTAAGATTGTGCCGGCCGGTGGTGTATATTTGGTAGCAGATGAGCCCGCGCAAACACTGGCCCTCCTCGTTGACGGACGATTCCATCACGAACGGTGGTGCGACGGAAACGACCACGCGGAACATGGTTTTCGCTTTGCCGGCCAGTCCTAAGATGCATAGGTAAACCAAGGTCAGATCACATCGTTGGTGGCGCAATGTTCGTATACATACCGGACACGGTGACATCTCCGCCGGGCCATATTATCGTATCGAGATGTACCGAGCGTCCCGTAATGAGGCCCACGCGACGCCATTTGGTAGTGATACCGGTTCCAGCCGTATTAGGCGCCGTTCCATTAACCGATGGGTTGGTGTATCTTGCTCCTCCCTCTCCTCGATCCGCATGGTGGTAGTCTCCCCTTGGTGTTGATGATGATTGTCTCGCTGACGGCACGAGGTTCAGCATTTCAAAATGGCTCACGAGCGACTTTTCGATGAACCCGCTAGCGATCGGAAAGCCGGACAGTGCCTGCCGGGCATTTTGCTGTAGATTCCTGGAGGATTTAAAAAAGAGGGACATGTTAAGAACTATGACCAATATCTCACGAAAACGCGTTAGTGTACGTACTTCGCAAAGTTGAACGCTTTAGCCAGCTCGACCCGATTGATCGTACCCATGCAGCCGCCCTTGTACCGTGTGGCACCGCCCCGACTTCGCCCACGTCCATCGCCTCCTCCTCCTGCACTGCCGCTGCCAGCTCGGTCCGTGTTGTATTTGTGATTCGTGGTCGCCGACCACCAGGTGCTTTGACGCTTAACTCTAGAACTATTTGTACTACTGACATCACGTAAATTTGCACTACTATTGCTTATAGGCGAAATAATATCGTTCGTTCCGTGCACTGGTACGACCACCTCCTGCTGCTGGCTCGTTAAACTAGGTTCGTGAACACTTGGTTGAGTATTTGCACTGTTAACTGGTAATGTTAAAATTTCGTCTCCCTGTTGCTGCCGGTCGCCGCCCGGTACGGAACGTTTCTGCTGCATCTGCATCGGTCGCTGCTGGCGTTCCCGCTGGCTCTGGGGAGGCCCTTTCGTTTGGTCCTGGGTGCCACTGCCACCGCGTCCGCTGGCGCTACCGCCCGTCGGCCCCGCACTACCGTCCCGTCCCGATGGTCCACCACGTCCTTTGCCGCCCCCGGCGGCCGGCGTATCGTCCCGCTCGACCTTGGCCCAGGTGGCGGCAAACAGTCGCACGGCCGCACGAATAAAATGGCGATCGATCTTCATCTTGATCGGTCGCAGCGCGAGCAACCCCACCGGGAAGTCCTGATTGTGATGATACAGCACGTGGCCGGAAGAGTTGTGCGGTTTCAGGTACTCGCTGCTACGCTTCAGCTTCATCTCCGACCCTTCCGCGGTGGGGTACTGCTCTGCCTCCACCGCCGTCGTCGTCGTTGCGCTCAGTGGCAATGCCCGCTCGTCCTCAAAGTCTTCAAACTCGTCCGAATCCACTGGCAGCTCATCGAACCGTTCGGTGCGGCGGGCCACATTAACCACCGTATTGTTATTGTTGTTGTTCATCTTGCCCCTTGCTCCATTTTTGGGCGCTTTCTCACCTTTACTGCTGCTAGTTGGTCGACGTGCTTTGCCCTGCTTTGCGCCGCTGCCCGACTCGGTCACCGCGCCATCCTGCTTGGGATTGATTAGAGCCGCACTGCCAAACCGGGCCTGCGAGTGACCGGTGTCCAAGTAGGAGCGGGTTCGATTTTTGCGTAACCGTGGATCAAAGTCCTCAAACTCCATCCGACGCTCGACGAGATCGGCCAGGTGCGACTGGTGCCGCAGGTCGAACGTGTCGTAAAAGTCCGTCTCGAGCTCGCTGCGACCGCCCAGGCCCACGTCCAGCGGTTGCTGCTGCTTCGGATCGTAGGACGGTTGGCCCGAATCGTAGAACTCGGTCGCGGACGTCGTGTCCATCCACAGCCAGACGAAGTGTCCGTTCAGCATCTTCATGCGCTGCGCTTCGGCCATGATCAGCCGCGCTACCTTCAGGTTGCACAGGACCAGCACCACGCCCTTGGTGGATCGTGAAATGAAGGCAAGTTTTCTGGAAAAATAAGCGATAGTGGCCCATGATCATGTAAACATTTCGTTTCATCATTTTGGACTGTAGGAGGACTTACTTGTAAATTAAATCAAAGTTCGTTGGTAGTGTTACTATGATTGGATTGAGCGGCTTCTGGCGTAGCGGGGCGCCCTTCTTGCCGCTTATAAGCACGTACGTATCGACATCGCACAGAATATGGTATGAATGCCAGTGAACCTGCAATTAGCGTGTCGGATCAGATATGTCAGATGGCGTTCTTCATTTCAATGTCTCCAGTGCCAAGATTACACTCACTTGTAAAAAGGTTGCTCTAATGGCTTCAAAAATTTCCCTAGAGGATGGCTGCAGTATTGCTTGTAATTTGGTTGATAGCTAGCGAGTAAAGTCAGAAAGAATTAGTACAACATTTCGTGTTTCAAACACGCTCTTAGCAATCTTACTATTGATGTGCTCTATAGAGCGCACCAACAACTCCGATCAGACTCCGGTTCTTCTTAGTCCGATTCTGACTCCGACAAAATCGGAACCACTAGTTCCGCTCGGAGTTGGTTGGAGTTGGAGTCATCCGTAGTCGGAGTCGTTCGGAGTCGAAATCGACCGGAGTAGGATTCCACCGGAGTCGGAGTCCACCGGTGTCGGAGTCCACCAGAGTCGGAGTCATACGGAGTCGTGGTCGTGCGGAGTCGGTCTGTGTCGGGGCTGGAGCCGGCCTGTGACTCCGGTGGACTGCAACTCCGGTGGACTCCGACTCTCGACGACTCCGACTCCGGACTACTTCGGACAACTCCGGACGACTCCGAAAGACTCCAGACGACTCCAGACAACTCTGGAAAACTTCAGACGACGATTCCAGTCAGGCCTACCTTCCGGAGTCGGTTAGGAAATTTTCGGAGTCGGATCGTAGTCAACTCCCGATGTTTGCCAACGTTACCCATCACTAGTTCTTACCTCATCGTAGGAGTTGTGCAGTGTAGCAATGCCTCCCTTCGCCCACAGTACGGGCACCTTCATCGCGTTCCCGGCCAGCGCTAACGATTTGGCCGCCGGACTGTCGCCCACGATCACCATCCCGGACAGTGGCATGCCGTCGATCGAGTCGCACGTGGTCGTCATCAGCTTGGACGAGAAACGGCCACTGTCCGGCAGGTTGATGTAGATCGGTCGGAGCGGCGGGCCCTGCGGATGCCCGAACGGAGGGCCCATGTCGATCAGCGTGCGGGCCAGCGTACGGCCCCATAGCTTCGCGCCACCCGTTACCGCCACCGCAAAGTACACTGCATCCGGTCGCTCGGGAAAAACGGGCTGCGAACCGTCGTCCACGGAGAATGCGCCACCGGCCGGATGTGCTTTTAACATTTCCGCCGCCACCGGTCCACCGGCAAACTCGACGGTCGCATCGGCGTCTAGCGTTTCCTCGCTCGAGCTGGCCGAGGATGGGATAGTCAGCCCGGCAAGTGCCAGCAACGACAGTAGCAGCTCTACCACCAGAAGCGTTGACGACCGTTTCCAGGGCAACGCGAACATTATTATCGTACGGATGTTCATCGCTTTTTTCTGGTAGTGGGTGGGGATGGGAGCTGGTTGGATGGCAGCGACCGTACACCTTTCCGCCCTCCTCCTCCTCCTCCTCCGCCTCCGTTTTCTTCTCACCGGTTTCGTAACTGTTCGGTTGCGGGTCTTTGACTCCCCGGTTATTTTTTTTGCTTTCTTTACCGGAAGTGTTCTTCGCCTACGCCTTCTGGCTGATTATGCATGTGCCACTTGTCCCGGTGCGATGAGTGGACTGGAAAGTGTACGTCTAGAAAGAGAGAGAGAGTGTGTGTGGGAGAGAGAGAGAGCACATGTATTGCACATATTTACCACAAACAAGTACAGCTCATTGAACAACAACAACAAAATTAACACTTCAGAATTCAGAATTTTAAAAACGGACAACCATTCGAATAACACGCGCACAACATCCTGACACGCACCCACACACACATACACCCAGTCACGGCCGTGCACACACTGTCACTATCACGGTTGATTATATAATCATTACGTTTAAATCAGAACACACATCAGCAGCAGCCCTAACGCCTCTCGATGCATGAATTCTTGACGGCCGCTAGCAACGTGACTCACTCAGCGCCAACCAACTCATGGACTGTGTTGGGAGTGAGCAACACCAATCAGTCCTTGAGGGGTAGGGGGTTGGGAAACCTTAGCACCACCAACATCCTTTGCATTTTTTACTCATTTCTGCTCACCGGATATTGAGATTTCGATCTGCCCGTGTAACAAGACAGTGCAAGGACTTGGAAGCGCTGCATCATAGCCTCCTTCTATACAGCATTATTGTGTGGGATTTGGGTTAAAGGGAAGGAACAAACTGGAACGGAACAAAAGGTGTGTGGGGGGGGGGGGGGAGGTTGGGTGAATGTTGTCGAGAGTTGCCAACAAAAAGGAGCAGGAACTTGTTGACATAATAATCAGGTTGTTCTTTGGCTGTGTATAACTCCTTCCCCTTGTCTCACTTCCTTCCCTCTCTCTAACTCACTCAATTCCCTTTCTTTACCTACCGATTGATGCTAGTGCCATATGCCGCTGATAATGCAGGTTTCATAATTTGCCACCTTTTCGCTCCGTATCTTGTCCGTTTTTCTCCTTATCCTTTTCTTTCTGCCGATGTGCTAGGTTTTCTTGCAGGATTCACACTACCAGTTCACTTTCGATGGTTTGAAAACTTTTCCTCCGTTGTTTGGCTTTTCTTTCCTTTTTGGCGTAAGCGAAATGAAATTAAAATCCAATTGGAATTCATACGCAGTCAGAATCGTAAAGGAACAGCCAGTTGTTTCTCGCAGGAAATGAGCTTGAAGGATATGGATGGTGGTTATTTTTGCCTTTCCTGTGTTCCCGTAGCAAAAATGACACCCCCGCGCGCACCCTGGCTCTCTTTTTCTCACTCTCTCTCTCTCTCTCTATCTATCTCTTCCTCTTTACTCCCTCACAGAGCCTGTGCAAATCCACCGAGCGGAATCCACTGGCTTGTGGCTGCAGCTGCTGGCTGACTGTGGCGCGGCCGACGACACAGATGACACGTAAATAACACCTCGTCCTCGGCACGGGGGTTGATGATATCCTTTACTTCAAAACATTGAGGGCTCACGCGAAATTGGGAGCAAACGCGGGAGCGCACGCTCGGGTGCGCATGTGCACGTCGCGCGCCACCACAATGTTATCATGTCGCTCGCGTATGTGCGGGCGAATTTAAGTGCGGAGATGGTGCGGAAAGGATGCTGGATGATGTCTGAGTTGCCTGGAGCTGGTCGTGAGGTCGAAGCATCTGTACGGCGGAGTGATAAGGTTGGTCCAGGAAGCGTTTACACCGAATGCCGAATACGAGTGGCCCAAAATGACGTTGGGCTGTGGGTTTTCAAGAATTGAGTGATTCGTTTCTCCGGAGTAGGGATCAATCCAATGTTGGTGAAGATATTGAGATATTTAAATCGGTGGTGGAGTGCGGGCGGATCACATGATAAAGTCTTCCAAATTGCCTACAAAGTAGCCCGAATCATGGGGTTACATCTCGCATGTGTTGGTCCCACCATATGTATGGTAGACTATACCGGCATGGGTAAAACCAACCAGTCACTGTTAACAAAGTCATCTCCATTAAGAGGTTGTAGACGCAGGCGTTCGATGTTAAACGAAATAAGCATCTATAATGTTCAGAGATGTCTGGTGGTTAAGTCGTCATCTCGCACGACTTAACAAGCGATGTCCGTCCAACATGTGAATATTCCAAGGCTCGAATGTATGTATAGGCTGGCTTATCTACGAGCAGGACATTACTCCAAAAAAGGAAGATTGTGCAGATAACTCATGTTTTTGGATCTTATATTCAAAGAATTCGCCATATGTCACTCTTAAAATCGTCCGGCAGATATCTGAGCAAATGAAGCATTCGGTAGTTGTCTGCTAGTGACGAGAATAGTGGACGAAATTTGACCGATAATGGAGAAAACGGACAATCCCAACGGGCTTTTGTGAGCATGTTTCTGATGATCACGTGGTCTGAGTATGCTGTCCCCAAGAAAAAACAGGCGTGTCTTCCATCAACTTCCGTACCAATTTTAGGAAACCCTTTTTTCACTTAACCCTTTAAAGTTACTCGTAACATCCAGAAATCATGCTCGAAGTGACATTTTTTTACATTTAATTCATATATTTTATTTTTATTGTTTTGGTTTCAAAACATTTAAATTCTCAGAAATTCAATTGCACCGTTTTGTTGTCCTATGTCCCCTGTTAGCACCATAGTCTTGTCTGATCTGTCAAGGCAGATGTCATTCCAATGGAGTGGAGGAGACGAGAAGAAAAACACGATTCTACGCAGAGCATAGAAAATTAGTCATATACTTTTATATTGCTTAATCCAGTGTAATATTGACGGCTAAACGATGCAAGGTAAGGAATCCCCGTCTCGGGCAAACCGCTCGACGTCCGGGAAAACCTCCCACGGCACACCGAATCAACCAAACGACCTGCAGCTTCGATGCTACATCATCAATTTTTTTTTCTTCTGCATCATCCAATTGTACCTATTGTTTACTTTGGCAGGGGATCAGCAGCAGTTCTTTAGCAGTGGTACGTCCTATCCGCAGCAACAGCCAGGATATGGTATCGGGTTTGCGCCGCAGCAGCCCGGAATGCAGCCCGGCTTTCACCCAAGCGCGTTCGCGCCATCGGCTGGCTCGCCGGACGGTTACTCGCCGTACGATGCAGAATCCGCCACGGTCAAGGGGTTCGATTTTAACGATCAAACCATCCGCCGTGGCTTCATCAAGAAGGTGTACTCCATCTTGACCGTAAGTGTTTCGAGTACGGTGTTTGCTTTACTGTTTGTTAATTGCATTATTGATATCTTTTGCTTTTCGCTGCCGTCACCAGCTGCAACTATCGATCACGTTCGTGTTTGTTGCCTTTGTCATGAACCATGAGCCGACCCAGCTGTTTATTCGCCGCAATCCGTCACTGTTCTGGATTGCGTTCCTGGTGATGATCGGCACGATGATTGCCATTTCCTGCTGCGGTGAGCTGCGCCGTAAGGCGCCGGCCAATTTCATTTTTCTGGGATTGTTTACCTTTGCGGAATCTTTCTTGGTATCGATGGTTGCTGCGACCTACAAATCGGAAGAGGTAAACGTCATCGTCCCGTAACAAGCGAGCTCTTTTTCTAAGGTCCACAATTTCTCTCCATCTCCAGGTGCTGTTAGCATTCGGCATAACGGCGGCCGTCTGTCTCGGGCTCACGCTGTTCGCCTTCCAAACCAAGTGGGACTTTACGATGATGGGCGGCATCCTGTTCACGGCCGTCGTGGTACTGTTCCTGTTCGGTCTGATTGCCATGTTTTTCCCGGGCAAAACGATGCAAATTGTTTACTCCTCGTGCGGTGCGCTGCTCTTCTCCTTCTATCTGGTGTACGACACGCAGATCATGATGGGCGGCAATCACAAGTTCTCCATCAGCCCGGAGGAGTACGTGTTTGCGGCGCTGTGTCTGTATTTGGACGTGATTAACATTTTCCTTCACATCCTCTCCATCATTGGGGCATCGAGGAATTGAAGCGCTTTCTACATACATTTTTTCGAAACGATCTGTGTGTTGTTCGTTTGTGTGTGAGTATGTTATAATACGAAGATGTTTTAGGGTGGTCAGAATGATGGCGGTAGCGAAAGCTGTGTTTTAGGGCATGGACTGCTAACGAACTGTAACGGTAATGTGTACGGAGGAGCGATTGAAACTTACACGCGGGTCTTGCACGTAAATGACACACGACGCACACAGTTAGCTCTTTAGCCGTGAGTATGATTCAGTTCCGTGGCCAATCTATTCAACCCTGCGTGCTCCACTGTCGTACGACAGGCAGGCGGGCAGGCAGCACCGTACGCATACCTCTCAATATATCGAAAAATGTATTTATCCTCCCCTTCATGTAACGGTCACCGGTACGCGGATGGTCTATTCATTGGTTCTAATGAAGCTATCTGCTGAATGTGGGAAACAGTAAAAATAAACTTTCACAACGACTTTACATGGCTGTATCAAATCGTTTGCAATGTTGATTTGCATTTCACCTGATTTTTTTTGCAAATGTGACAAGAAAAAGAAACTCCATACTCTACAAACTCCATCAGAAATGATGAAACTAGTGCGAGGGAAAAATGAAGATATCGTCGGAATCGATTCCGGAAAGCTCCGAAATTTTATGGAATCGATTCCGGATGGTAGGGCCTAGATTGGCTCCCGAATCGGAATCGGCTCCGGAATCAGTGTCAGTTTTCTGCATCTTCATGAGAATAGGCGTTAGGGCCACGATCCTATTGATAGCCGCAAAGAATACAAATTTGCTTGTAAACGATCCATTCTCATGGAGATTCCGAGACAGAATTCGTTTCTGAAACCTCTGAATTTAATTACAGAACTGATTCTGACTTCGGAGCCAATTCTGATACCGATCCTGGAGCCGATTCCGTTTCCCGGGTGATGCCGATTCTGATTCCGGATTGATTCCGGAACTACCCAAATTGATTCCAAACGCAAAATCGGAATCCGGTAGTTCTAATTCCAAGTTCCCAAAACAAGTTGAAACGGTTTTTGGTCTTTAAAAAATTTCGATAAAATTCGATTAGTGGATGTTGAGCACCCCTGTACAGAATGTTCCAAAACCTATTCTCAGCTATTTCGATCGATCAATTTATAGACAAGCTTTTATTTAAATAGATTTGAAAAAAAAATATTGATGAAAAAAGTGCTACATTTCAGTTTGGAAAACCATTTTAATCGAACCTTTTTACAAAATCGCCTTTGAAAAAGGTAAACAAGCACCCATAATGTCAAACCGCTCAGCTGTCAAAATGGCGCTGACCGAACCGCCCAGAAGCAGCCAGACTTTCGCTGCGTCAGTTGCCTTACAAAGCAACACAGCGATCGGTTTTGTCAGTGTGTGCGCCCGTTCAATAGAAGAAACAACACGCAATACCGCTCCGGCAGTTCTAGCGCTTCTCGAGAAATTGTACCCTTGCACTAGCAGTGTGGCTGTTGAGCATAGAAATCTCGAATTAACCCTCCAAAACGAACGACACATCCGACGCCGACGGATCTCGCAGACTGATAAGGTAAGCTGGTGGGTTTGCCAGATAATAGTCCAACGATGTTTTGATTAGCAAGCAAAGCCACCAAATGCACCATCCACTAAAAACAGTGGACACTGGTCCATATATAGCCCGCATGAGTCATACAAGGGGGAATCGATAGTTTTCTGGCTTTTTTTTCTCGCTCCATTTGCATAGTGGCCTCCGTTCGGCTCGTTTGTTTTTGTTTTCCGCTCGCCGTGTATGTGTGGGTGCGTGTGAATTCGCGGTACCATTTCAATGGCGGTGCTTTTTGATGACTTTTTTTTTTGCCTACACTCCGCTCCCCCATCCGTTTGCTGTAGTGCATCATCACAAAGGAGGTGGCGGTGGTGGTGGTAGTCAATTTTAGTAGCACCACTTCCCCACCCGCGCACAAGCACATTGAATTCTGCCATACTCGTCAAGTACATGCTTCATGATTAGCTGGGCTTTGCCTCTACTGTGCAGTGTATTTTACCCCAACCCCTGTTATTTTTCCACCTGATCGTTGCAGATTACCTGGTGTGCAAAAACAAAACGTAAAAATCTCCTCGAAGCAAAGATAAAATGCAAGGTAAGCGAATTCAACCGGACACTACTATGTTTGTGCTACAATATCTGTTATCTTTTTGTAATGTATGTGTGACTATGCGTATGTGTGTGTGCATACACTTGTGCGGTCATCTGGCGCGTATATGCGTGCGTGTTGTGTTGTGCTCAATTTGGGACCTTGACTTTTTAGTGCAACACATCGTGAAAAAAGTATAAAACGCCATCCATTTGTAAAAAACCGCCCTTTGTTGCATCAGATGAAGAACATGGGCGAAAATGGTACTGCTTTCCCAGTTATAATGGTCCCGGTGGAGGAGAAAACAAAATCGCAAAATTCTAGATAAAAAGCGCCGGCTTCTAGGATTTGTCTAGAATTTTCGAGTCTTCTCCTGCCCCAGGGGGGGCAGCGATTACCAATGTAACCGCAGGAAGGATGAGGAGTGTGTGTTAAGCCGGTCTACTGCAATGCGCTACAGATTCAGCTAAATGTGCAATATAACATCAACAAAGGCATTAACACACACAGTTGTTGACACAAACAGTCATCGCGCGGGTGTCAGGCGGATAAGATAGAAATTGCGAAAAGATTTGCCACCCCTGCCCGGCAAAGCCAAGCCGCCGAAAGCATCGAGCATTTTTGAAGACAGAAGAATTGAAGAAGCTACGCCGAAAAGGGTTTTAATGAATATCCTGTTTTTATTTTTGCTTTTTTCCTTCCCATTTAAGCAGGTGGCTTGTAATTGAATTAAACTGCACAACCCTCCCCCCAGCCCCACACGAATCGCGCACCCCTCGTGTCCGGTAAAAGAGAGAGAGAGCGCATTGAGAAGCTAGAACCCGCAGCGGGCAGAGGAGTGAATCACTCGTTTTGTGTGAAAGTGTGTAAACGGTTCTGAAACCGGGGGAAATTTTTCCACCCCTTTCCCTACCAAGAACAGACAGACAAGGGAGAGAGATGGCTTATCAAGGAGGAGGATATTATCAAGGTTTTGTTTACGATTTTTTTTCGTTTTTGTTATTTCTCTTAACTTTACTACTCTCGCCTGTCCATTTATCAATGCATGATTTATTGGAGTTGTTTTTCTCTCCTACTATCACAAACTTCTAACTACTAACTGGGTAATGCTTTACTGTGATGCAAAACCACTTCCTTTCCTTACCATTTTAACTCATCTTTGCTGGCCCGTTTCGGTTTCGCTTTAAACGAGCCTGGGAACAACTCACCTACAACGATGTAACAATGTTCGATTCGATTTTAAAGTTTTATTTTTTAATGATTCATAAAACCAAATAACGCACGAGTAGTAGGGGAAGATGACACATGTTACACGATACAACTCACAATTCTAACACTGCGGAACATCCATACACACGAGCCCAGTACCCTGTGGAGAGGGTGCAGCTGAACCAACTACACTCAGAAACGCGCATTGAAACATGTGTAGATTTTGTAGGAAATCTAAAAAAACCTTTGGGTTTTGCGGTTGAAGTTGTTTGAAAATTGTTCCACACGTTCATACGACCAGCTGAGAGGCTAGCGAGTGCACGTTTGTCGTTCCTTGAAGTTTGTGCTGACTGAGACTGAGTTTTGTAAACTCTAATTAGCAACTTAATTTGTTACACATTAGCGCGAGGCACGATATAGTAAACGGTACGGAATCATCATTTGTGTAGGCAAAGGTTTCTGTTAGTGTGCATGTCCAGCGAGATGGTGTGGTAGATGTGAAACGTGAAAAGTAGCCTTGGATTCACGTCTGTGTGATGCGTGGTGGATGTGGTCCGTTTAAAGCAAAATCAATCCCACCTTAAAATAAAGAAGCTTGATTTTAATGTGGCGCAATATTGCACCCCGGGTAAAGATTCCACTCATTTCCGGAACATTCCAGGTGTGTGATTTATTTATATTAAACGGACCACCTCACGGGACGATCCTGTCAGTTGTGTTTATGTGTTAGCGTGACGTTAAAACGTTTCATATTTCGGGCGGGTATAAAATTCCTGGACTAATAACGCTTCCGGTGCTTTTCCTTTCCTGCATTCTGTGCTCGCTCCGTGTACAGACCCTAATCAAGCGTACTACGGTGGTCAGTATCCGCAGCAGCCCGGCTACAATCCGAACTATCCACCGCAGCAACCCGGTTATCCACCGCAGCAACCCGGCTACCCTTCGGGCGGCTACGTCCCCGGCTATCCACCACAGCAACCGGGCTACCCGCCCCAACCCGGCTATCCACCGCAGCCCGGATTCGTACAGCCACCGCCAGCCATGCCCGGTGCGTACGGTGCAGCCTACGATCCCGAGACGGGCAGCGTCAAGGGCTTCGAGTTTAACGACCAATCGATACGGCGTGGTTTCATCCGGAAGGTGTACTCCATCCTCACGGTAGGTTGGGCTATTTGCTGAGCCTGTTTTATGTTTACTTTTTTACTAATGGGTTTTTTTTGTGTGTGCTACTTTTCCATTCGCTTCAGGTCCAACTGGCAATTACACTGGGCTTCATCACGCTGTTCCTGTACCACCGGCCGACAAAGCTATGGGTGCAAAATCATCCGGAGATGTTTTGGATCGCGCTGGGTGTGATGGTTGTCACGCTGATCTCCATGGCCTGCTGCGGCGATGTGCGCCGAAAGGCACCGATGAACTTTATCTTCCTGACGCTCTTTACACTGGCCCAAGCGTTCCTGCTCGGCGTTACCACGGCCAACTTCAGCTCGCAAGAGGTAAGCGATACTACCGTACAAAAGTGTCTCTTTTTTTAGTGCAAACAAAGAAGAACCGTGAAATTTTAACACCGCGCACCGCTTTGCTCTCCCTTCCAACCCCCCCAAGGTCATGCTGGCGGTAGGCATAACGGCAGCCGTCTGTCTCGGACTGACGCTGTTCGCCTTCCAAACCAAGTGGGACTTCACCGTGATGGGCGGCATTCTGTTCGTGGCCGTGCTAATCCTGATGCTGTTCGGGCTGATCGCGATCTTCTTCCCGGGCAAAACGATCACGCTCGTGTACGCGTCGGCCGGTGCGCTGATCTTCTCGATCTATCTGGTGTACGATACGCAGCTAATGCTTGGCGGTGAGCACAAGTACTCGATCAGCCCGGAGGAGTACATCTTTGCCGCGCTGAACCTCTACCTGGACATTGTGAACATCTTCCTGTACATTCTCACCATCATCGGTGCGTCGCGTGATTAAGCTGTGCTCCGAGGGAGGTAGATCAGGTTGTTTGTGCTACTGTTTTTTCATTAGCTCTTTTGTTGACTATCAAGCGTTCATTCCAAACGAATTGAATTGTGGTACGAATTGTAGCTGCAGCCTTGCTTTTGTTTCGCGACAGCTTTAATCGGATAATATTGGATTTCTAATGCAGCGTTGTTAGATTGATAACCCACTATGCCATATGTGTGTTTGTGTGCGTGGAATAATTCCCCCCTCACTGTAGGTGTCTCTAATTACCGTTTGAGCTAAGCTGCTATACAAACACAAGATGCGCGTATGAATCTCTGCTTACGCTCATCCATTAAAATGTGTGTGAACCCATTGAATTTATGACTGAATTTAAAAGGTTCTCAATTTAAACAATCTTTCTTTTCCAACATCTTTCGTTATTTTTTCTTCTTTTATATTCGGTAAGAATTATTTTCCGTTTGAAAGTAGAATATAATCTACCCTTCATAAAAATTTCAATCACCATACAAAGTCGCACCCGGAATAATGCTACTTAAGCTGTCCCCCTAAATGATAAGCGTTGACAGTTTTTGCACCGTGTCATACGAATGCCGTGAGGCTTATCTTGCTTTGTGTGAGGTTACGATGGTATGTCTTTGAGTGATTCAAACGTTACATTTTTGTTTTGTTTTTTGGAGCCTTGTTAAAAGGGGTGAGCCCGCATTTGGACTCGCATTATTGCACCTTCACGCATACAGCATATAAATATGGTGGTGGAATAATTGATGAACTAAGAAACAAGCAGAAACTTAACAAAAAACTACGAAACCTATAAGAAACACGCTGAATAGAATCCAGTGTCGAATTGCGTACTGAATTTTGTTTCCTCTTTACCATTGCTAGCGTTTCTTGTACTGTTATCAAACACATGTTATCAGATTGGTTTTTGTTGGGGTCTGAAGAAGAAAACGTGAACTTAACCAGTGCGTGGTGATTCATACGATTTTTTTTCGAGGCGCGATGTTTGTGATAAGGGCTTGTAGAAACGAGATCCAAAAAAGATGATACCAGTGAGGCTAACATACATACAAACGGTGTTTTCAGATTTCGTACCGTTAGGAGTGTGTTCCGGTGTAAGGCAAATATATATTTTAAGCATGTGCCCTTTTGAAATGTATCCCCGTACTAATGATAATAACTACCAAATATTGTTGTACACCACCAAATGTCACTGCAGCAGCAAACCAAACCTTTATCTATACAGCGTGCAGATGCTTCAGTGTGTGTGTGTAATGTTGCTGGCTGCTCCATGTAATAATGGTGATGATCTATTTATTTACCCATGAAACCATCGTTCGTTCGTTCGAATTCTCCATTCGAATATGCTTGGAAAGGGCGGGCTCTCCTTCGAATGGCTTTGCGGATAAGAATATCTTTACAAGAGTTACTTACAGTTGCAAAAACAAATACCAAACCAGTCCAATATTTAAAAAAAATCATATTATATTATCCATCGATACACCTACACAGAACAGCTAGATATGTATATAATGTTTTCCCTGATAACATAAATACTGGATAACGAAGATGAAAACACTATTTAAGAAACGAATCTATAAGAAGAAGATTAAAAATAAAATGAAATAGAATTGAAGAAACGCTAACAGCAAACCCAGTGAAAACAACAAAAAACGAACCAGTCCAATCGGTGTTGTAGTATTTTAGAGAAAACAATTATGTATGCATGCGTGTGTGGTGTGCAGCCATCGTTTGACAATAGAAGATATATGGAACATGATTCTAATAACTTACTAACTAAAGTGGGAACAGAGCTAGCTGCTATAGAAAATCGACGAGAGTGCAATAGTTATTGATAATCAAGCAGACAAACATTTAGCGAATAACGTACAACATACACACTCACACATCTTGCGCATTGCAATGAAGTGTGTAAATTTTCCTGTGTTTTTTTAAACAATAAAACAAACTCTTACTGTAAATGAAACATTAACGCTTTAGTGCCCCGCTCATACCCTGTACGTTGCGCGTGGGACTTTTCCGAACACTACTCCTGCACGCGGTTGCTGCTACTGTTTCACCGGGTGCGTTCGTTTCCTGCTGTAGAACGGAACCTGAAACGGGTTGGTCAGTGTGATCTTTTCTCCATCGGCCAGCGTCTGGGGCAGTGGCATGTTTTTCGTCTCCGGCAGGAACAAACTCGCTATACCGCCGGCCGTCAGCGCGAGACCCATTATGACCAACGGAATGGCCACGTTTTCCTTACCCTGTGTGTGTGTGAAAGAGAGAGGAAGGAGGGAAAGAGGGAGAGTGGCGATACCCGGGGGGATTAATCAAATCTGTGGCAGAAACAGGAAACTTGTCGCTTTGCAACGCACCGTGTAGTTCATCAGCGGTATGACGATCGGGCCGAGCATGCCGACGACAGAACAGAAGCTCATTCCCAGCCCGCGTATCACGGTTGGATAGATTTCCGATGCGGTCAGCGGAACGACGACGAACGCGGACGAAACACCCATTTTGCCGATGCAGTAAAGTATGAGCGTGGTGGTGCGACCTGAAAGACAAGCAGGGGGATAACAACCACCGATCGATAGAGGACGCTGAACTCACGCTATGCGGAGAGTGTAATATAAGAAGGAGTATATAAATAATCTATGCGTATCGAATTACAACGCGGGAACAGACGACATATGGTCCACAAGAGACCAAGTAATTACAATGCCGGATGATAGTGAGGAAGAAAAGGCTTCGGAACATGAGGGCATGAAATTAGTAAGTTAATTTGCAATGCCCATCGATTGTGTTGTTCATATAAAAGGATTTAAATACGAAAATCCGAGCCAACTGATGGTAGACTGAAATACACGACTTTCGAGAGCTTTTAAGTCACTCCTAACTCCAACGGGATGATCAAAATCGAACTTGATTCGTATTTAATTACGCGTGACAGATCGAATAGTTTCCTTGAGTTGTCTATACTCTACATGTCGGTAGACTGCAATGCGCCACCTTCAAAGTCACTCGTAAATTGACTTTCCAACCTGTTGATCATCTGATCAAAATCAAACTTGATTACCCATTGGCTTAATGCAGTCGTTGCGGTTGTAGGGCTTCGCAGAGAATATCAAAATCTTGACTTGTCTGGAATCTACAAGACCCCATATCTTCTCAACCCTTACCGCGTGCCAACTGGCCCGGAGAATGATCGTGAAACACCTTACCTTGTGGAATGATCGTGAACGCACAGGCCAGCCCACCGATCACCATCGTGGTAAACAGTACACCCCGGCGCCCGAACAGGTTCAGGCTGGGCCACAGCACAATGTACGTCGGCAGCTCTACCAGCCCGGCCAGGAAGAAGTTAAAGATCTCGTCTCCCCCAAGCGCTGGCGCATAGTAGCTCAGGCCCACGTAAACGCTCGTGTTGGTCAGCCAGATGAACGCTACGAACGTGGTCTTGCGGCGCATCTGCGGCTTGTCGAAAAGATGCCGCAGCCCTATTTCGTGCGCGTGCGAGTTTGCCGTCTCATCGGTGGCCGGATGTTCTGGAGCATCTTCCAGCGACAGTGCCTTGATACGCTCGTCCAGCAGCTTCCGATAGCCGTCGTCGATCGTTTTTCCATTCACCCTTTGTGAGCATCGCATCGGATTAGTCGGAACGGTTACTGTGGGCAGCAATGGACACACCTACCTGGCCATTTTGAGAAGAATCCGCTGTGCTTGGCTGTACTTGCCACGGGCGGCAAGCCAGCGCGGTGACTCCGGGATCAGTGTGTAGAAGAGAAACAGAACCAGCAGCGGCAGGGAAACGGCGATCGACAGGGAGCGCCAGTCACGTTCGTAGTACACGATCACCGACAGCAGCACCAGCCCGACCGAGTACGCAATGTTGGAGATGATGGTGCAAAAGTTGCGACGCTTTGGTTCGACCAGCTCGATCGCTGCAAAGAAAGATCACACGTTTGATATCCTTGTGCCCCTAGGATCAAGGTTGGCAAAACCTACCCAACATGTAAGGACTCGACAGGATTGCCGGTACGGTTAGTCCCACGACAATGCGGGTCACCAACCACGATCCGTAGCTCCACATGGCTGCACCAACTGCACCGGCCGTAACCTGCACCACCAGACAAAGGAAGAAGGAAAGCTTCCGTCCCCAGTAGTCCTGCATGTACCCGAAGCCGAGATTACCGATCAAACCGGCAACACCGAACACCATCAATGCCGTCGTAGTGTCAAAGTCTCGATCACATACCAGATTCCACTGAATAGAAGGTAGGAGAGGGGTCACATAACGGTAGAATCATTTCAAATATCCTTTCCACCTCTTTCATTGTTACTTACATCTGTTACTACGGTTGAGTTGAAGATGGATTGATCGTAAGACCAGCCGTGCCGGCAGCTGGTGATACCGCTCGGGGGTGACAACTGCTCCAAAGACACATTTCCAGCCGCCGAACTTAAGTGACTGGCAATTTCGGAATAGTTGCGCAAATACATAGAACATTTGGAGTACCCGGTCGTACCGTCCGAGTATGGCAGCTGGGGTATGCTGGCAAGCGATCAACGAAATCCGGTGGGAAACGATTAGATAAATTAGAAAAATAGACGTTAATTGACGTTGCAGAATTAGTGTGTCGGGGTGAGTTTTTTTCGGGACAGGAAGTAATTTGTCCTAAATCCGGAATTTGGAGGGTTGGAATTCGAGATGGGTAACTCTGATTCAGATGTATGAATCGGAATGAATCTTCAAAGTGAATCTTTAAACCGCAATCTTACATTTTGAGATTCATTAATCTGCAATGATGTTTGAATCTCTAAAAACTCTCAAATCTCTAATGGTTCATGAACTTCTAAGAAACATGAATCTATATCGATTAAAGAATCTTTGGAGAATCTCTCATAGGAATCTATAAATTTATGAATCAGTATCTAAAAATTTTCATTTATGTTTCTGCTTGTTGCAAAAACTAGTTGTGTACGGGAGATCTATCCGAAGATGATGGATACTTTAGATATTCATGAATAGCGATAAATTCATACTAGTGTTGAGTTTCGTGAATCTTTTGTTGGGGATTCAGTCATATGAATGATTAGCGATGAGTGATTCGAATCTCGAATTGAATCTCCATACATTCTTAAATCTCTAAACATTCATGAATCTTCCAGGATTAATGAAACTCTAAAGATTCTGGGTTCATGAATCTTTAGGATACATCAATTCATTAAAATTCATAAATCTCCAGGGATTGATGAATCTTTAGAAAGTATGATTTTCAAACTATTGAATTTGTGCGATCCCATTGTACAGTGGATTCCTCACACGACTCGAAAACATGCCCGTTGTGGGTTCAAACCTCGCATGGTCCATCTTCCTGTAGCAAAACAAACTATCCGGCTGCGTGGTACTAGCGAAGAAGTCTCGAAAGCCTGAATAGGCTGGCATGACCCCAATCTCTGAAATTCTTGTTTCTTTCCAAACGAGATTCAGATTAATTAAATCATTTCAAAGATTCATTCATATTTATGATTCATTCAGATTCACCTAATATTTATTCAAAATTCTTTGAAGATTCTTTAGAAACTCTACTGTATATATTTAGCGATTTTTCAATGTTTAGAGATTCATACATCTTTGAAGATTTGATCCATATTCGAATCACTCTGTTCCAAAGATTCATTTGAAAAATCTTTGGGAAAAAATCATGAAACACACAACCCTAGTTGACACATAAATTACCTAATATTTTTTAGTAGATCCGTAAAATGGTTGTCAAACCCGTCGAATTGTGGCACTTTGCACCAGTGGTTCGGCTTTGCTGCTAAAAATAATTGGCTGGACGAAGGAGGTATTAGAAAAATGGATGCGTATGGGATTAGCATGTTTTAATACTGCAATTCAATAAGGTGACTTAAATACAAGTTTGGTTTGAAGTTGAAATTTTTCTAAAAGTATCGTTGAAATAATCGACCCAAATGTAAAACAAACCACGAAAATTGCTTTAAAAACTACCTATAAGCGTGAAAAGCGCACGGAAATGTCGCGGGAAACAGCAGCACCCCGATGATGATCTTCTGGTACGCACCGAACCCATCGCACATATCCAGTATGGAGTCGAAATCCATGGCAACACCGCAAACACTTGGGCGCACAACCTGCAGCAGCTTCACCAACGCACTTCGATTCAAACCCGAAACGGCAATCCAAGTATTCACTGGACAACGACAGCTCCACCACGCATGCTACACCGATCGAGACTGAGCGAGTTGCACACGATTGGCATGGTTGAACAACTTCACTGGCCTCCCCCATACATCAAAGGGAGACGGACCCCAAAACCCGTCAGGATATCTGCTGCTGCTATCTAGCATCTTTCGCTTAAGTGGATGCATTTATCTCATAGCGATTTAAATGCTTTCATCGGATGCGCGTACCAACCATCCCTCACGTCCTCCCCACCCCATCCCGGGATACTTGAAACTCGAAACGGTGGCCACAGAAATTGGAGCTAATCATGTGCGGTACGCGGTTGTGATGCGTACTTTGGCTTTAGCGCATTTCATTGCTGGTTCGATCGTTGAACGTTGCGGCACGTGCTCGGTCAGTTTGCAAAGACACTGTGGATCCTCCCCACAAACCACACAAACACGGTGTTCAGTAATCAGGCGTGTTGTTATATTAGCAGTTGTTGCCACTAGTTATGCCATTACTATTTAGATGTAATATTTAAAGATTCTTACCACGTGTTCTGTAAAGTGATGGCGTGAAGCGCATTGTACGCATGCAGTGGCGCAACAATTTAATCGTGACCGAGAAACAGCAAGAGTGAAAATTTTCTTCAAGTTGAAGCACATGAAGCAACGAAATATAGAGAATTATATGAAAATTGTTAACAAACACGGCATGTAACCTGCAATCAAATCATATTCAACGTATTATTTCATTACACTAACTGGTGCGTTCCGAACTCTCCCGCGTCTCTCCCGCACAAGCAATTCGTCTATTGCTTTGCTGGCCACAAAATTAGCCCTAATTGAATAACAGAATCGCTGCTTAAATAGGGACGACGCATTTAAATTAATACGCACATTAAGCCGAAATTGCTTTTTCCTTGCTTTCAATGTGCAAATGTTTGCCTTTATCTGAAACTAGATAAATTCTTTGAATGCATATAAACCTTTATACATGATAGATATATTTATGAATATATATATATAGTTATCATTAATTTATTCAGCACGATTCAATACAGAAGAACAAGAAATATTTAACTCAGCTTTCACAGATTCATTATAAATTGTGTAATTCGTATATGCGTGTGTATGTGTGTATGTGTTCAGTTTTTATGTTTTTTTTTTTAACAGATAAGATCAAATAATACACAACAGGGGGGGTAGTAGGTAGGTTTTTCTAACGAGACTTGAAACCATATCACACATCAAATTTCATATCTTTTACAACACAACTAAGCTCTGAGTTGCAAGCGTGTAGGTGTGTCTTTTGTTTGTATGTGTGCGTGTGTACCCGGATATGTCGGGGGGGGGGGCGGGGGGGGAGGGCGAGCGATCCCGCAATTACCATCCCATCTGGTTCGGTGGAGCTCCTGGAGCGCCCGGCTGCGGTTGCTGCTGTTGCTGCTGTTGATGGTGCTGCGCACCGTACGCACCCGGATACGTTCCATAGTACGCTGGCGGCACCATAGTTGCCGGTGGGAAGCCGGTGTAGGCTGAAAGAACATAACGAAATCCAATTAATTATTCGTCACGGTGTTTTTGTTGGTTCTGCTCTTACTTACCCGACGGATAGGGCAGTGTACCGTAGGGATTAAAGCCTTGCGGCATCGGCGGTGGCACGTACCCGGTGAAACCGCCCATCGCTGCCATATTACCCCCGTACGCAGCGGCCATCGGAATTCCCTGCATCTGCTGCGGATAGGGCGCCGGCGCTGTACCACCAGCAGCAGAGGCCGGAGGAGCGGCACTGGCCGGTGCACTGGCGGACGTGCTGGCCGGCTCGTTGCTTGCCGTCGTAGACGTGTGGTGCGTCGGAATGACCGGCGTCGGGGCAACCGACGCCTGGCGGCTCGACTCATGCGTCAGGTCCTTCATCAGCTCTTCCTTTTCGGTTTTGCGCGCGAAACAGTAATCGCTGATCTTGCTCTGATAGACGAGCAGAATCTCCGTCAGCCCGTTGTAGAACGTTTCGCCCTCCTGCAGGTAGCCCTGCAGCTCGGTAAACACATCGTAGGCCGCCGCCAGCTCCGACAGCGTGCGATCGCGCTGATCGGTCGATACACCCGATTCCGACACGAACCGCTCGTGCGCTTCGCGCACCTCCGTCGACAGCACCTGCTGGCGGGCCAGCGTTTCGCCGACCTGCTCCTGCAGCGGTCCGATCACCTTCCCGATTTCGGACAGCGAGATGGCCGGCTCGTTGATGACGCCCTCCGTGGACAGAGCACTGAGGAACCGGTCCTTCAGGTCGATCGTTAGACCTTTCAGCTCCGACTCGATGCACTCCCGCTCCGCTTTCATCGTTTCGACCGACTCCATCAGCGCGCGGAGCGTCTGGGCGGCGGAAGAGTTGGACGCCTGGCTGTTGCTGCCCGCGCCCGCCGATGGAATCTCCTTCGCCAGCTGGTCGGCCGTCATCGACAGCAGCTCCAGGCCGTGCTTGTGGGTGGCAAACTTCTCGCGGATCACCTTTTCCGCGGCGGTCGCGTTGTTGATGATCGTGCGGTACTTTTCCCCGTTGGCACGGAACGTTGCGGCCAGCTTGTCGGAGGAGGTGCGCGTCCAGCGGTCCTTAAACTGTGCCCGCAGCTGATTGTCCGAGTCGCGCTCCTCGTCCATCATGCGGAAGGCCTGAAAGAAAAAGGAAATAAAAATAGGGGAGAATACTTTTACTGTGTCCTAACACCGAAAAAATGGGGCCACCCTTACCTCGTCCAGGATCTCCTTGTTGCGCGTAAACAGCTCCGGCAGCCGTTCGATCAGCTCCTTCAGCTGCGCAATACCGCCCTTCTCGCGGACCGCGCTCGCTTTCTCCTGCAGCGACGGGGGCAAACTGTCGCCCGAAGCGGTCACCTCCACGATCGCGGGCAGGTTCAGGCTCGACAGCAGCCCATTCAGTGCGGAGGTCGCTTCCCGCAGTCGCATGATCTCCCCGTTGACCATCTCCGACTTGCGACCTTCGCACGCTGCCAGCGCCTGATTGACCGCGACCGGCACGAGCGCACCGAACAGATCGTGAAACTCTTCGCTCAGGGGCGGCGCCAGCGGGAGCACCTTCGCCAGCTGCGCCTTGCCCGGGCTCGGCAGATTGTTCACGTCCGGGATGATTTCGTTGTAGATGAAGTCGTTGTCCTTCTTCGCCTCGGCCAGGCTCTTCTGCGCCCGGTTCGCGTACTCCTGGAAGAGGGTCGGATTGGAGGAGCGCGATTGGGCCGTCTTGAACAGCTCGACCGCCTTCTGCAGCCGGCTAATCTCCTCGCCGAACGCTTTGTTCGCCTTGGACACCTTGCTGTGGTACAGCATGGTGAGCGCGTGCATGGCCGCCTGCCTGCCCGCCACCTGCGGTATCCACTCCTTGTCCCACAGGGCCCGCACGCCGTCCCGCTGCATCGAGCGCAGCGCCTCCGAGTACAGCTCCTCGCACTGGGCGCACAGCTTGGCCACGACCAGGTCCTTCATGCTGTCCTTGATCGCTTTGATGACGAACATTTCCTGCGCCTGGGCGAGCATCAGATTGCCGAGCGCGGTCAGGCTGTCCTGCGAAAGGTCGGGCGTCGGTTCGCCCTGTATCGTGGCGAGGGCGAGCGTTTTCAGGAAGGTAAAGATGGACGCACTTTGCTGGAACAGTTTCGCCGCCTGCTTGAGCCCTTCGTCCGTGTCGGTGCTTTGGCTGCTGGCGACGGCGCTCTGCAGGGCGGCCAGGTTGAACAGCACGCACGTCCGTTCGTACGCGATCGATGTAAGTGCTGCGACACAAGAGAAGAGAGATACGCACACGTAAGCGTTCAATTTATTAACTCATCCACATAACGCCCCACAGACCCACCTCATCGCTCCCCCCCCGCACGGTTACTTACTCAAGCTTATACGGCCGCCGAAAATGGATCCCTTGTCGAATGCATCCTTCCACTTGAACGGTACCTGCAGCTCCTGCACGGGAATTTTCGACTCCAGCGCCGACAGCTGATCGTAGTAGCGATAGTTGACCTCCAGGCCGGACTCCTGCTTATCGAACACCTTCCAGACGGCGGTGTTGCGTAGCGTATTCAGCTCCGCGATGGCCTCGTTGATGACGTTCAGCTGGTCCGGCTCCAGGTTGCGGTAGTTGCTTTGGACGAGCGTTTTCAGCGGCTTGGCAAAGTCCACCTCGGACGGTTTCTTCATAGGCACGGACAGGAGCCCCATCGTTCACCAATCGTTCTTTACAGGATTAAACAGGTACAGGGGGTTTGGGATGGGATACGACACCACGATATGGGGAGGCTGTGTTCTTCTCTTCCTTTCGATTCCTTCGACCAGCCACAATGAAAAACGCAACACACACACGCACACACACAAAAACGCCCAATGCTCGTGTTCTGGAATGCACTCTCCGTTCCGGGTTTGCGGAATTATTCACCCCAAACTCGCTCGCTCGCACACCCGATGCTTTTATTAGTAATGCTGGGGTATGAATCATACGAAACTTTTCCCCTTTTTTTCATGCGAGCCGCCGTTTTGACAGGTGACAACACAAGCAGGCAGCCGTTATCATCTTTTTGCTTCGAAAAAAGGGCCAAAAATGGCATTAGATGAGGGATGTGAAGTGAAAATAGCGCGGTAACAGTTGTTTTATTTGTTTTTCAGTAATTTAAGCAGCAAAAACTATTTACTTTCAGCTATACACCGAAAAAACAATGGATATTCCCTTTTTTTCTTCCGACTGTTGCCCCATGGATCAATAAACATGGAGCCGTTTTGAAGTTTTCAAAAAAAGGGAAGTTCAGCTGTCAGTTGACGGGAAAACAACGGGCCAGGTAAACAAGCGAACTAAAACTACAAAATCCCACCCCAGCGCCAGATAACGATTGTGTCCAGTTCGTCGTCAGTAGCAGATTAGACAGGCCAATCGGAACCACCAGTAAAGGCAAACAGTGGAATCGGCTGGAAAACAAAATGAAGAACCTTGCAGAGCGTTCCGCTGGGTCTCTTTACTGGTGGCTGCTGGCCACACTATTCCTACCGATAGCCATTCCCGGTCTAGTGCTGAAGCTGCTAACGATGATGAAGGAACAACGGAACGCACGCCATTTAAACGGGAAGGTAAGCGAAATCCGGTCCATAAAGCAGTTGGGAAGGCGTAAACCGTATTCTGTTTGATTTTTTACAGGTCGTTCTCATTACTGGCGCTAGCTCGGGCTTGGGGGAAGCGTTAGCGCACAGCTTCTTTCTCGCCGGGTGCAAGGTAGTTCTGGCCGCCCGGCGTAAGGACGAGCTGGAACGGGTGCGAAAGGATCTGCTTGAGCTGCATGCGGTAATGCGCTTTTCATCCCTGCTCAAACCCATCACTTTATTTAATTTGTTCCCCCTTTGTCCCCCACTCTCTCCCGCTAGACCGTGCCGACCCATCCGCCGATTATTCTGCCGCTCGACCTTTCCGATCTGAACAGCATCGGCAGCAAGGTGCAGAGCGTGCTGGAAATACACGGCGCCATCGACATACTGGTCAACAACGGCGGTATCAGTGTGCGGGGCGATGCCCTCTCGACGGCAATCGATGTGGACATACGGATAATGCTGGTCAACTACTTCGGCTCGGTCGCACTCACGAAAGCTTGCCTACCGTCGATGATGGCACGCAAGGAGGGGCGCATCGTGAGCATTTCCAGCGTGCAGGGCAAGTTTGCCATCCCGCACCGTTCGGCGTACAGTGCATCGAAGCATGCGATGCAAGCGTTCTGCGACAGCTTGCGGGCCGAGGTGGCGAAGGATAACATCAAGGTGACGCTGATATCGCCCGGTTACATCAATACGGCGCTGTCGCTGAACGCGCTTACCGGGACCGGTGCATCGTATGGCAGTGAGTATTGCATTTTTTTCTGTTTGTTTGGATTTGTGTAAGAAAATATTTAAAAAATATATATATATGATGTTGTAGAAATGGACGCCGCAACGGCGGGAGGCGCATCGCCCCAGGACACAGCGTCCAGCATACTGAAGGCGATCGCGCGGGACGAAAAGGATGTTATGCTGGCGCCGATTGCACCGCGCGCCGCCTACTGGTTGCGCCACCTGATGCCTTCCGTTTACTTCTGGATAATGAAGAAACGGGCGGAAAAACTAAACTCCACGTAAACAAAAACCAAAGAACGACAAACCTACATTCTTTCTAGTTCCTTTCAGTTCAATCGACAACGGTGTGTGACCATGGCAGGGTGCATTATATGTTTTTGTTGTTAGTTTACAATTATTGGTAGCTATTTAAAACTATTCGTTTACCACCCCGAACTCCCATTCAACCTTTCCCCCACCCATCGTTACCATCTAGTGCATGGGCATTAATTATTTAATAGTGAAGCAACAACACACACACTCGTTACCCGATATCAAAGAACGCCAGTCGCTGGAGTAGTACGCCACTTGACTAATTAACCACGGCAGGAAAATGTATAACGCCCCAAACATAAACCAATAGCAGAGCAATAGCTCGCTGTTTTTTTTTTTTTTTACAATTATAAAATCAATTAAAGCGAGAAGGTCATGTTTGTATATGAACAAAATATCGTTTGTTTTCTTTTCTGTGTGTGATAAGCAATCAATTGTCTACCGAAATAACCTGCCCCAGAGGTAGTGGTGTTAAGATAAGACGTTTTAATGATCCGTCTGCTGGATTAAAGGTCGACAGCTGCTGGTGCTTTTTTAATGAGTCTCGCTTAATGATTATATTTGCTTCAAACCACGTCACGGTAGCCTGAAACGTCGCCATTCCCCCACGTTTTTCTTCTGCTTCTGGAACTGAAAAGCTCTTGACGAACGTCTGCCATTTCAAGGTCAGTGCTCATTAACTACCCGGAGACGGATAAAGGGCATCATCAGTCCGAGTTCGGCTAATGACTCTTAATAGTGTAGTGGTGTCGCGCCCAGAGACGTGCACGTGCTGCTCTTGTCGTGTTTTGCACATTTAATGTGTCCCGATTAGTGATGTGCTCTTTGGAGCGCACCCACGACTCCGATCCGACTCGGACTAATGTAAGTCTGATTCCAACTTCGGCCAGATAGAACCACTAGATCCGCCCGGAGTCGGAGTCGCTCGGATCCCCGAGTCGTCCGCAGTCATCGGAGTCATCCGGAGTTGGAGTCGTCGCTGTCATTCGGAGTGGTTTGGAGTCGTTCGGAGTCGGAGTCGTCCGGAGTTGGTCGGATTCATCGGGCATTTAATTTAGTTATGTTTTTTTGTCTTTCACTTGCACGTGCACTTACAAGCCTTTGTTTCGAATGTCGCCTCCGAACGACTCCGAACGACTCCGACTCGCAATAACACCGGACGACTCCGAACGACTCCGGATGACTCCGACTCCCAATAACTCGACGACTCTGAACGACTCCGAATCTTCCGGAGTCGATTTCGAATGTTTGCCAACTTCACCCAATGAACCTTCTCTTATGTGATACAAAACAACACACACACACACCAGTTTCTTTTCCATTTCGTTCACTCTCTTTATTTCTATTTAAGATCGTTTTCTTTCGTCCTTATTATTAGCACAATCATATTACACTTTCAAACTTACTTATTCATTTTGCTTTCTTAAATTAGCTTCTTAACGCTATTGAAAGGGATTAGCATTTACAACCATGGATGCCATGCCGGATCCATCAGACACAGGTTCTCCGGATTGGTGGCCAAATGTACGAACGTGCTCATGCGGTTCGATTCCCCGCTGTCGATGCGGGACAGATTGTTCAACCGGCCCATAATCGTACCGACCGCCTTGTTCACCGTCGTGATGATCGTTTCCGCATCGATATCGATCGACGCGTTGTCCTGATCGGTCGGTATCGTCGCTGTACCAGCCTGCCCCGCCGCTCCAGCCGTGCTCGAAGTGACCGGTGTTGTGGACGAAATGATGGTAGATGCTCCACCACCACCAGCCGACTGATCGACCAGTACCTTCTCATCGTTCAGCCGCTTCTTGTGGAAGGCAATGATTTCGTCCTTCAGTATCGCCTTCAGTATCGTCGTCAGCTTGAAGCTGGGCTGGATGAAGCAGCGTGCCGTCGCGACGGCGGACGCCGTCAGCGGCCCAGCCACACCGATCGACGACACAAACTCGGTAATGTTGGGCGTCAGGCGGAACGGTACCGCCCGGTTCACGTCCAGAAAGCCCGTACTGTCGTCCATCTCGAAGCGGAAGTACGACACGTTCATCAGCCCCGAGTCCTGGTGCAGATAGATCATGTCCGGGTTGAGCCGGGTCAGGCAGAGCGCGTACTCCAGCAGACAGGACAGGGCCAGCTGCAGGGTAAACATCTTCCGGAACTGCCAGTAATCGGTGGCGCACGGGAACGTCCGGACGGCCCAGTCCTTGAGCAGCGTTTTGGGCACCATCTGCGCCTGCGTTTCCTTGAAAATGTCGCGCAGAATGACGTGATTCGTGGGCGAACCGCGTGCCTGTATTTTGGCCAACCGGTCGTAGTACCGGGTGATCGGTGCGTCGTGCTCGATGTTCAGCTTCGTGCAGCACGATTTGTACACCTCGAGCAGGGACACGCTGGCCGGATTGTCCTCGACCAGCCTCATCTGGGGCGAGACGGCAACGACGCGCGGTACGGTTAGGTAGAGGAAGCGACGGGACGTTTCCTTGCGCTTTACCAGGTAGGAGTTGAGCATGCGCAGCAGCTGCAGCAAGCGCTCTTCGCGCCGCGCATCGGCAATGCCGGTATCGTTCACCACGAGGTACGGATAGATTTTGCCATTCGTGCCGCGGATGTACAGACGCCGGGCGGCCGTATTGTGCTTCTGGACGATGTCGACGCGCGGCATGAAGCGGGCGATGCGAATGTGATAGTGCGAATTCTTCGGCAGCAGCAGCTCGCCCGGCAGCTCTACCTCGGCCGTCTTCTGGCTAAAGTTGGACAGAAAGCGACACTTTTCCTCAATCAGGAAGGATCTGAAAAAGGGGCGAAAAGGATGGGGAATTAGTAAAATAAAAAGAAAACAAAGCCACCAGCAACTAGGCCACTCACTTCGGCAGCTGTTTCGTTTTGGCCTCGAGAATTTTGATCCACATCTTTAGCTTCATGATGAGATTGTGCAGCTTGATGGCGCCCGGTTGCGAGAAATCAAAATCGCTCGTAAACTGACCCTTCATCTTCTGGAAGACGGGATCCTGTACGGTGGCCTGTGCACGCCGTGCCAGCGATTCCGATGCGGCCGACACAAACGTTGCTGAGACGGAGCTGGAAATGTTTTCTAATGCCACAAACAAAGAGAGTAAGAATTAGGGCATTATGTGTGTCCTTTTTATACCAAAAGACACCTCCTACTTACCAATTCCGATGCCGAACGTAGAAACCAGCTTCTTGATGAAGTTTAGCGTGTGCTGCGTGATGGTCGCCTCGTTCACCGCTCCACGGTTGTCGAACGCGATCGCGTAACACTTGGTAAGTCCTTGGCGCAGCTGGCGCAGTACCTCCTCGTACCAGTTCTCCCGGAACCACACCATCTGGTCGATGATGCCCTCGAGCGAGCTCAGCACGGTCGGGTGGATGTCGCGCTGCAGATGCATAATCTTTGAGCAGCGCCACATTGGTGGGGTGGCCCGGATAGGGGTAGTGGTGGCTGCACTGGCACCTGCTGCCGGTCCTCCAGCCTGCTGAGCAGCACCCGGTGTTGCAGACGCACCGCCGGGAGTTGCTGCACCCGTTGGCGTACCTGCTGCAGCCCCAGCGGCAACCGCAGCTGCCGGTGCTCCCGTGGCGGAGGTGGACGTTACATCCGCGGAAGCGGTCGGTGTCGATCCAGGAGCACTGCCCGGCGTTGCACCAGCTGTACCGGGCGTTGCGGCACCTTCCTTCGAGGCTTTCTGCACAATGGAAGCCTGCTGCTGCTCCAAGCTTTTGTACCGTTCGCGCTGCTCGATCTTGAGCGTAAGGTAGAGCGTACGGATCGGGAAGTAAACGGCCTGCGGGAACATGCGGCCCACCTGGCTGAGCAGATTCATGATCACGTTGCCCTCGTACTGTACCAGACTGCAGAGGAGCTGCGGAATCCACGGTACCCATTGGCCGGGCGGTACACCCACCGCGTACTTGTCCAGCGCATCGAGCAGCGATGATTTTTCGTCGTCGTACGACAGCAACCAAAGCACCTTGGCGAGGTATTTGCGCGATTTGCTCTCGATCTGGCTGCGGCAGGCGTGCAGGAAGCAGGTTACCGCCGACACGCCCAGATGAATCTGCCGATAGTCGCGCGTGAAGATGTGCTCGAGATAGTCGCCCCAGAAGGCCCACGCCTTGATGAGCGTATCGTGCAGCTGGGTGGCCGCGCTGAACGCTTTGTTTGCCTCCTCGGAGCGACCGGTCTGGGCGAGCAGCAAACCCTTCAGTGCGTAGAACTCCGCCGTCATTTCCTTGGTGAAGTATTCCAGATTGGTCGGTTCGATCACTTCCAGCGCTTCCGACAGCTCGGCCCGGCTCGTGACCGACGCCATCTGCAGGCAGCACTTTACCTGCTGTCTTATTTTCTGCAAACAAAGTAGGCTTTAATTAGTACCATAGTTACGAATGCAAACTCAGATCGCCTACTTACCTGGAAACAGTCGACCACCGGCACGGACGGGATGGTGTAGATGCGGGACAGCGAATCCTGGCACACGCTGGTCAGATTTTGCTTGCGCGCTATCTTACCGAAGTGAATGATCGTCTGGGCGGACGCGTGTGCCCCCAGCATGCACTGTGCGTTCGGTTCGTTGTTGTGCTCCAGCGCCGACGTGATGATCTGATAGTGGTGCTGGCGCCACGTGAAAATGTCACTCCAGTGCGACAAATCGTCCGCAATGACGGGCAGCCGGTTGCGCCACGTCTTCACGATCGCTTTCATGTCGTGCAGCGACGTGGTCCGATGCTGCAGCAGCCCCTGATGGATCTGGCTGGCCTCCTGCAGCTCCATGATCTGCTGCGAGGCTTGCAAAATCGGCAGATGGATGTGGGACACGATCGGTGGCAGTCGGCGCCACTCGCGCATACAGTAAGCGGACGCCATCTCGACGTACCGCTCGACCGACACGGCACTGCCCGCGTGCTGCGGATCTTCCTGGTTCAGAATCGCCAAATAGCCGCGGTACAGGTTGATCTTGTAGCCGACCTGCTTCGGACAGGACTGCTCCACCTTCAGCAGCGCCTGCTTCATCAAGCTCCAGTCCGGCACGCGCCACGCACTGTCCATGATCAGGTACGTGTTCTTGTCCCGGCACAGCTGCCCGTAGTCCATCAGGATGTCCCACTGGTTCAGCTCCTTCGCGCACCGTATCCAGTGGTTTTCCCACAGCAGCATCTCGCTGTTCATGTCGGTCGGCGTTTGCCCGTTGCTCAGGTCCTGCTTGAACCGCATCATGGCCGCATCGTAGATGCTCTGCGCCTCCTCGAAGTATCCCATCTGCTCGTGCGCAATCGCACGGCTCGTTTCCGCATACTTGGCGTACTTCTGCCACAGCCCGGCCCACAGATCTTCCTCGTGCAGCGCCGAATACATCTGCGACAGTGGTTCGCGCACGATCGAGCAGTCCCGCATACCCTGATCGTCCTGATCGACACAATCGGGCAGCAGATCCTTCACGTTAGCCCAATCGTCCGCCAGCGATTCCAACATCAGCGTCATCCGGTGCCACAGGTTGTGCGCACGGCCCAGGTAGCCCATCAGATTGGGCGGCATGTACACCGGCGGCTGGCACTGCGCCAGCGCTTCCACGAACGTGTGCATCGCGCTCGGATTGCAGTCCCGCTGGATGATGTGGGCGCCGGACGCAAGGAACGGAATGATTTCGCGATCGAGCGACTGCTGCTGGATTGGGTCCAGAATTTCCCACAGCTTCGGGAACATATCGAGCCACACCTTCTCCGCCAGCTGCGTGTCCATGTGGCAGAGCTGGGCCGTCGCTACGAGCAGCTGCTCCGTGCGCACCTTCCGATTCGCTTCCATAAACTCGGCCTGCCGGCTGATCAGCTTTGCGAGCGCCGCGTGTCGGTTGGCCACGGGGCGTTCGCTTTCCTCGTGCCGCGAAATGTTCGAATCCACGCTCATGTCCATGTCGAACGCGTCCTCCTTGTCCTCGATCGGATCGAACGAATCGGTCGTATCGTTGTGGATCGTCGTGTAGATGACAAAGTTTTTGCGCTCTTCCGCATCGGCAAGATTGATCACCTAGAATAGCGCAAGGAAATCGTTAGCATTTTTTTAACTTGCGACTAAATAGCCTGCCACTTACCGAAGATATGCTTGGGAGGAGATGGTTTTCCACGCTGTTCTGTATCTGCGTGGTCGTATTGGCGGTCAGTATCAACAGCTCGATACACTGCTTGATCCAGTAGTGCTGCCCGATCGAGTCCCACGAGTGTGAGCAGATAATGTACAGCAGCCGATCGTGCAGCCGGCGACGCATCGACCCGTCGAACACCTCGAAGAACTTGGCCCGGATGCGCGGCACCGGGCAGCGCAAACCGGCCACGAACGCGGCCTCCAGCTTCGACGTCAGTTCGGTCGCTTTCAGCACCTCGTCGCGGTAGATGTAGTTCACCAGCTCCAGGAACTGCCCGTTCAGCTCGAGATCGTCCGAAAAGCGCTTCTCCACGTACTGCATCAGCTTCACCAGCAGGATCGCTTTCTCGCGCAGCGTCGGTGCCTGCTGCACCGTCACGGGGGTGTTTTTGTTGTTCTTCATCCACTCCTCGATGATCTTCACGATCGCCTTGATAACCTTCGAGTCGCTGCTCTTCTCGATCAGCCCGACCAGTATGGCGCCGATAAACATTTTGCGCATCTCGACGCTCATCACGACCACCCGGTTCTTTACCAAATCGAGCGACACGACCAGCAGCTCGAGCGCGATGGAGCTGGTGTTCGCCACGTCGCTCATCGACGCACCCGCACCGAGCCCGCCGGCCCCACCGGGACCGATAGCACCGGCGCCGCCCGCACCACCTCCAACGATGCCGCCCGGACCGGCCGCTCCGCCGAGCCCACCCATCGCACCGAACCCGGTCAGATGCTCCTTGGTGAGGCGGTTCAGCAGCCGCATGAAGGGCGAGATGAGCCGATCGATGTAGCCCGGATTGTTGGAGCAGGCCGCCTTCAGCGTCATGAGCGTACCGAACAGGGAGGAAGGATTCGCCTGGGATGACTTTTCGTACGTCGCCAGCCCGTCGTAGATCATGCGCGAGATCGTGGTGTACAGTATCTCCAGCTCGTCGCACTTGTGGTGCGCATCGGTCGGGAAGATGGCCATCAGGCGAGAGAGCAGCCCGTGCATCAGCTTGATGACGCGCGTGTTCGAGCAGGTAACGCAGGCGGACAGGCCGCGCTGCAGCGGCCGCAGCATGTTCAGGATTTGGTCCTTCTTCAGCACCCCCAGCAGGAAGGTGAGCAGCTCGAGCGCCGTACAGATGTTGCCGATGCTTGCCGGCTGCGTGTCCACGTTCTGCAGCACCTTGTCCAGCCAGACCAGCTTCAGATCGACGGGCGTGTCCGGTTTAATGGCCAGCTTAAGCAGATTCACGCAGCGGCGGGAAAGATTGTCCCCGGGGGTCACGATACCGTGGGCTCCGGGCGTTACATCGTTGATTTGACACGCCATGCGGAAGAGGAAGTTTAAAACCGTATCGAGCTGCGCTCGGTCGATGGACCGATTGACACCGTCCGTTTTGCCACCCGAGCCCGAGCTCGAGGAGGGCTGCGGATCCGTGTCACCTACGGCCTGCTTCTTCTTGATGCCTCCCGCCCCATCGTCATCGATACCGGAAGCGGTGCGCTTGACAGCGCCACTCGACTGCAGTTTGTTCGGCCCATCGGGACAATCCGTTCCATCCGCCCCACCGGTCGCTCCCATTTCCATTGACTCGTCGGCGCCGGGCACACCGGTTCCCTCGCCTACCGCCGCTGCTGCCGCTGCCGCCTCGTCCGATTCGTCCTTTACGCGTTGCATCTCCCACTTGATGACGACTTCCGCCAGATCGATCGTCAGCTTGCGATACTCGGTCGACGTGTTGCCGACGTTTCCCAGCCTTTGCATCGAGTTGATCATCTGCTGCACGAGCTGATGGCGCACCGGATAGTACACCTTGTAGTGGCGCACGATCAGCTGCAGGATGTGGAAGAGCTGCTGCATCGAGTGGCCCTCCTCCACGATGATCTTCTTCGTCCAGTGCGTTAGCATCGTGTTGCCGTCCTCCATGCGCAGCGGCATGGCCGGGGTGAGCACCTCCAGTGCTTGCTGTACCACGCGTCGCGCTTCCACGGCGTGAGCTTTTAGCAGTGAGTGAAACACTGCAAATAAAACGGATAATAGCATTAGCGTCCTTAGTCGCATGTTCTCTCGAGCACAACTTACCCTGAAGCACGATGCGCTTATGGATGGCAAGCCGTGCAATGATGTGGCTGAGCAGCAGATGCCCATGATAGCGCGCCGACGGATCGACACAATTGCGCGGCAACAGACAGGGCCACGCGAATGTCATCAGCCGGCGCAGCTTGTTGCCCTCGCGCTTGTTGTTGGCATCTCCATCGTGTATGTGCGGCGAGGCCTTCTCCACCAGCAAACTGGCAAACTGTAGCAGCGCAATGCGCACGCAATCCTCGTTGGCGAACGGTTTGTCCGGATCGATCACCTTGTTGATGAACACCGACACCACATTGCTGTCATCTTCCTGGTACGGGGCCGGAGGAGCGCCAACCAGTTTGTTCCCTTCGCCCTTCTCGAAGCTCAACGCAAAGCTCGGAATGATGATCATCATCAGAATTTTGGCCTTCAGATCCTGCGCCAGTTCCGGGCTAGGGAACACTTCGACAAACTGGAAAAATGCCTTTCGCTTCCACTCGACCGTGTAGCTCTGGCAGACGGTGTTTTGCAGGAAGTCGCGCATAAACTGAAAGTCGGGCACAAAGCGCAGACAAAGCGCACGGAGCAGCTGGAACAGCAGCAGAATCTCGTTGGTGTTGTAGGAAAAGTATTCGATCAGGATCTTTGCGATCAAATGCCACAGATCACAAACCACCGCCACTTGACACGTCTGGATGGGGAGAAATGGAGAAGAATAACGGGTCATATTAACGCCATGTAAGAAAAGCATCATTTGTCAATCAACCTACCTTATACAAATCGTTCTTCCAGATGCTCTTCAGTGCGGTAATGATCTCTACTTGGCTCGTTATCCACGGACCATCGAACTCGACCAGCGTGTGGATGATGAGGACCGCCTGGTGCTGCGTTTCGTATCGCTCCTCGAACGGTTTCGTCACGGTGGACGATTCTGAGTTGAGCAGAATGAGCTGCGTCAGCCGCGATCCCTTCAGCTGTGCCGCATTGCGGAACGGTAAACCGTCCTTGTGCCGCAGCAGGAAGATTGTGAACCGATTCCACTGAGCGTCCTTCATGACGACGTCGGTCAGCAGCAGGTCGATCGTTTCCTTCGGGTAGCGCAGCAGGAACTTGACCAACGCCGGCCGATAAGGTGACGATGGTTCGATCTGCGAAATTAAAGAAACCAGTTTCGCTGTAAACCTTTCTTCCCGGCAGTAAAGGGGCACCGAAACTCACCATCAAGCTTTTCTCCGCCTGCAGTATAAGCTTGCACAAGCTTTCGATGAACTTGGGCGATGCGGCCGGTATCTGCTGGAAGATCCCCAGTATGGTAACGATCTTCTTTTCCATCTCGCTCGTCTTGGAGGTGGCCAAAAAGTTGCCCTTATTGTTGGCAATCGTGTGCTCCAGCATTTTGCGCAGTATCTGCAGCAGCGAGTCGCACAGCTTCTCGTTGAACATGGCCGGGAACAGCTGCGTCAGGTAGGACAGGCGGCGTGTTCCGCTGAGCGTGAGATTGCGATAATCGCCCAGCATTAGCAGCAGGGGACGTATGACCGCGTGGATCTGTGATGGTGTGAAAGGAAAGGAAATTATTCTGGCCCTTTACCGCATTACCACCCAGCCTTACCGATTCCTTGGTGACGGTACAGCCCTGCAGGAAGTTTTTCATGCACAGGAAGGCGGCTTCCTGCAGCTCGGCATTGTTTTTCTCCAAGCCCTTGAACAGGATGGAGAATATCTTCTCCCGGCACCCGTTCGGTATGTAGTGGCAGGCGGCCAGTGCGTTCAGGGCGCTCTTGCGCAACGGTACCAGGTTTGTGACCGTCTTGTAACACTCCAGCTTGTTCAGTGTAGCATCCTCGGCATCGGACAGTGTCAATACTTCGTGATAAAATACTTTGTGCGTCAACACGTTGAGATCTGTAACAGAGAGTGTAAATAGTTTAGTATAAATTATGCTTCAAAAAACTGTAATGCTTCAAAAATTCAATACCCACCGATGGTAAACAGCCGTGGCTCCAGCGTGGTACAGAAGGTGTTACCATCCATCAAACCAATCTGAGCGCTGGCCGGTTGATGACGCAACAGGTGCTTCTTGGGTGGTATCATGTCTACCAGCACCTCTCTGTGCGGGTCCATTACCTCCGTGACCGTTTTCTCCTGCAGTTCTGCTATCAAACGTAACGATGACATCGCCTACAAAGAAAAGAACCGGAAGGAACGTCAATGAGATTTGACCCCTCTATTGGAACCGCTGCTCCTGTTTCTGTCTGCCTTACCGTTTCACGGACAAGCGTGTGCGGGCTCGTAACTTGCCGCACCAGCTCATGGATCACGTCGTGCATTGCCTTCTTCTGCGTAGCCAGCAGCTCCTCGTTCTTGCAATCCTTCTCCAGCGGGGTCATGCAGATGCGCAACATCTTCTCCAGGAACGTGCGCGCCATATCGATCGCACCGCTCGACACCTCCCCCGTCAGGTCCATGATGATGAACATGAACGCTTTCAGAAAGACGAACGTATGTTGGTACAGCCAACGCATCGCCATGTACTGGTACAGGAACTTGAGCGCAATGCAGCCACCCATCTTCGAGTACCAGGGTCGCTCGTAGCAGAGGGCGGCCATCTTCTCGCCGAGATAGTTCATCAGCGGCAGCCGGCAGGCACGCTCCTTCGAGCCCATTATGTTGGTGGCCGTCTCGAGGATCAGCACCATCGCCAAATTGCCCGGCTTGCACAGTTCCTTCTCCTCGTGGCCCATGATTTCGGCCAGCGCATCGATCAGCACGAGCGGATCCATCCCGACGTTGTACCACTGGAAGTGTTTGAGTAGCGGGAACGGGCCGGCCTGCTGCGCTATCGCTACCATCGTGTAGTGCCGCACGACGGCCACCATCGTGGGCAGTACGGAACCGCGCAGCTCCTTGGTGGCTGCCGCCACGAACATTCCCGTCAGTGCCGTTTGGTGCGTCAGCCGGGCCCGCTTGTCCGGCGCGATGTAGTTTGCCACGTTCGGGGAGCACTGTATGTTGTTCTCGGTGAAGCTTGGATGCATGAACAGCTTCTGCAACGTGTGCTTATCGTCGTCCAGCGTGATCGAGGCGGCCAGATAGCATCGAATCACCTCCCAGCTCTGGCGCCAGTAGAACGGATCGGTGGTGCTACACTTCAGCGCGTTGAATGCCGTTTCGATGACCTTATCCACGGCGAAATTTATCGGATTGCGATGGTCCTGGAAGTAGGCGATCACGGCCGGGTTGGATGGATCGTTTTCCTGATACTTCAGCTTTTGCGGTTCGATCATCATCTTGCGATTGCCGCCACCGAACTTGCCCAGCACGCGGAAGGCAACGATCGCCGCACTGTCCTGGTTGCGGAGCGTGCGCCAAAGTGCTTGCATCAGATCCGCCCGCACGGGTTGGATGTGATCGTACAGGAAGTCCGGTTGCAGATTATCCACACAAAGCTCCAACGTTCTTAAGCCCTAGAAAATTAAAAGAAAAGAAAAGATGTTAAGAAAATAAAGCTCCCAGACAACTTATCAATTTTACCTGGCTTATCAGTGTGTGCGATCCATTTAGTGCCGACACGAGCGGATCCATCAGCATGGGCAAGTACGGCAGCAGTGAGGACAGTCGCACCGGAACGGTCAGACAAAGCTCCACAAACAGATCCTTCATGTGCTGCTTGTGGAATCCGCTCTGGAGGCGGTTCAGCCCCTCGAGCAGGTTCGGCAACAGTGGCAGAAACTCTTGGTACAGCAGATCGTGCGATCCACCGCCAATGGAACGGAACAGGGCGCGCAGCAGCAGGAAATAGTTGTACGGTTCCTTGGCCGTCATTGCCAGCTCCATCGACCGGTTGACGATGTTGTGCAGGTGGGGCCGAAGCATGTGCTCATTCTCGGCCGCAAACAGGCTCACACTGCCAAAGACCAGCTTAAACAGACGCAAATACAGGTTGGAACGTTCGATGTTCGATCCCATTTCGTCCATCCGCTCGAGCAGATACTCCACCAGCACGGTAGCGAACAGGGGGGACGTTTTCGGGTTGGCCAGGAACGAGTTTGCTATAACCTGCAGAGTGGTGTTTTTGTACAGCCGATCCACCATAAAATCGATAGTGGCGGTGAAAATTTCCTGAAAGTTTTGCGGATCCATCGTGAGGAACTGCAAAGGAAGGGAGAGAAAGAAAAAAACGATTATTGAAATGCAAAAGAACAAAATGTTTACTTTCTCTCTCTCGGCTTACCACACCGCTAAAATGTTCCAAAACCTCTTTCTCCTCCTTGGTGCGTGGCATCTGCAGGGTTTGCTTCTGCACTGGGATGGCCTGCGCACCGCCCATACCGGCCGCCGGAACATTGATCGTGTAGATGTCCAGCGCTTCCAGCGCCCAGTGGAACAGATCGATGAAGATGAGAATTTCGCTTGGGTTGAATATTTTTGTTGGGCCCTGGTGTTCGTTCGAGTTGACCGTTCTGGGCGGTGGACAGTTCCAGGTCACTGCCTTGACACCGCACACGAGCGTCTTAATGAGGCTGCGATACTCCGACACATTGAGCGTGCTTGGAGCTGGTAGTCCAATGCTTGTCGCTTTCTGTGCCGATCCATCGGTACCGTCCGCCGGTCCGCTCAGTAGATCACGGGCTAAATTTTCACCCTGCCCAGGGACTGGGCCGCTTGTCTCGGCGGGCTTCGCTTTCCTACGACAAGGAAATGAACAATCAAGCGTTATATAAGTTAATTTGATCAAGGGAAAGCAAAAAATACGTACCATTTTGCCATCAACTGTGGCAGCTGCACTTTCGAGATGGTTTGGAACTTGATCGTAAAAATGCGCAACATCGTGATGAGCAGATCGCGCGCAATCACGGGCTCTACCTCGCTCTTCAGCCGAATGCATTCGACCAAATTGAGCAGCAGCTTGCAGGACATGGTTTGAATGCTGGTGGGCAACGATTCATCGTGTATGTTTTTGGCAAACAGATGGACCGCCTTCGACAGCGCCTGCAAACTCAACTGCTGCCGGATGTGGTGCACCAGATCGGCCAGCGTGGAGTAAGCGAGCGGTCGCAAATTTTCATGCGTCGTCCAGCCTTTCCCCAGCAGCACATCATCATCGAACAGCTTTTCGATCATTGGCACAAAATCTACGGCACGCGTGAGGAAAGGTATTACGTATAGGCCAGAAAAGTAATTAACATCCAATTTGTCTTACGATTTCGAAATTCCGTCTGCAGGATGTGGCGTGACGCTACCAGCAACTCTTTGCGCAAACTGGCCACCTCCTTTGGGCAGCTTTCCAGCAGATTTATCATGCCTTTCACCATCGTCGAGGCATGGGTATGTACCGCGTCCGGGAACAGTCGCAGAATGTAAGCGGAAAACGTGAGCGTTTTAATCTGTGCTCCCATAAAATCGACGTACGTTTCTTTGTTAAAGCCGGGAGAATTTCTATAGAAGAGAGATCATTTAGATACACTTTTGCAGGGAAAAAAGGGAAGAATAACAATACTTACTTATGAGCAAGGGATGGCTGCAGGCTGATCGTGCTCATGACTAGTGGAATAAATTCGGCCACCTCTTGGTGAAGGTTTTGTTTGTAAATTTGATACAGCAAAACTACAATGATCGGCAGCTCTTGCAGCACTTTCAGCGAGTTGATTCCTTTCGGGATGAGATTGTACTGAGAATGTACAGAAAAGAGATGGAATTTAGAACAAAAGAGTTATTACTGTTGAGAGATGCCGCCCATTCGCCTGCCAAGGGCTTACCGAAGCGGTGGTCGTTTTCCCATCGGCCGTTTTCTTCTCCAGCTGGATGTTTGTCATGGTAAATATGTCCGGCAGCAGTGTTTCAAAGTTCAGCTCCTTCAGATCCTTCACCTTGATCGCAGCCCGCGGTTCGAACATGATGCCCATGTGCTTCGGCAGGTCGGTGTAGATTTTCTTCAGGTACGCCAGAAAGTCCATAATTTCGGCGTGGTACGGTGGCCGATACTGTTTGTGTATGTCAACGATGATGCGCAAGCAAACCAGCACATTTTCCTCATTTTCCGTCTGCAGCAGCTTTATCGTGAGAATGATGATTGGCTTCACGAATGGTCGCACGAGTTCACTTTGGGGCAGTCGGTGTATCATTTCCAGAATAAGTTTTCGTACCTAGCAAATATCCGTGAAAGTGTATGTGTGTGTGATTAGCAATGTTGTATCATGCAAAATGCCAAAAAGTCCCATTTGTACTCACTTGCTGCATGTTTAGCTCGGAAATAAACATCGACTCCCCGTCCTGGAGCACCTTCAGGAAGACGCGCATCGCCAGCTCGAGGAAGTTCTGGTAGCCGCTGGACTGGGTGATGAGCTCGAAGTTTTCGCTCAGCTCCTGCGCCGCCTTTAGCTTAAACTCGTCCTTCGAGCTGGCATCGCCCAGCATCGTCACGAAGCTGCGGAAGTGACCCATCTGCGTTGGGTCGAGCGATTGGGACGTGCCGGCCTGCGAGGCGGCGTTTGCCGGATAGTTTGCAGCCATATCGGAGAGGGTGTTAGACGCCGATGGTGGTGGTGGTGGCGACGACGGCGGCACACATCTACAAAACAAACGCCCTTCTTTTTTGCACACCACCAAGCGCTTGTGGGGCAGCGATGCTTCCAATCGCTACCAGTCAGTCGCTACGCGTTGTACCATGCAAATAACATTGCGATGGCTTCGCACTATTGTTAGTGAATGAAGTTCTTTACTTTACAGCACGATTAGTGTGTTTTTTCAACGTAATTTCAGCGTTTTGCACGAACTTTCGGTAGGCAGCGCTGCTTACCACGCTTTTTTCACACACATACACACCCGTTTTCATCGGCGTCAAACTTGTCGGCTTGTCAGTTTGGTACAGAGTGCTGGGTTGAGTTCTTGACCGGATGGCTGTTTTGATTTCACTGCTTTTATTTGAAATGACGGTTGGTTTGAATCACGCAACACTTTAGAAAACGTATTGAGTTAATGATTTTTTTTAAATATGACCTATGATATGATAGATTAACAATAAAAAGCGATTTAAAGTTGATTAAATAAATGTAACGATAGCATTTCAAGGTAAAAGTGATTAAACTATTTCTAAAGACAAAATATCAAATTAAAAGAAACTTCCTTGTTGTGATTTTACAGATTAATGTATTTTACAGATTATGTCTAGCAATTTTAACTATTAATTAGTATCTAGTATCCACTCCACTCACACTTCACAATCACCCTGTTGATGTTTGTCAACGCTCACGCACACCTGTGTGGCTTTGTAAACATTTCGCAAAAACAAGTACGTCTCTTCGGAGAGAAAGGTTGAAAGCGAATCATCGCGCATTTCCCGTGGAAAAGCTTTGCTCGCGGGAAAATCTAGCTGTCAACATATGTTATGACGGACGCGCTCTTTCGTCCTGCTCTGTTTATGTGTGTGTGCGCGCGTTCGCGAGTACGCGCGTGTATGTAAACAATCTACTAAAGTGTGGAGAGAAAAACAAACACACACCCATACATACACCGGTGTAAGTATAGAGGGAAAAGAGCACATTTGCGGTTCGCAAAGGTTCGCTTTATCATGCGGGATGCGAGCAGAATCGGTACCGTACTGGGTGTGTGTGGAGCAACAGCCACCAAAACAGTGTCAGTAGAACGTCGAAGCTAGCAGCAGCAGCAGCAGCAGCAGCAGCAGCAGCCGCCGCAGCAACAGCAGCAAACGAAAGCGCTTCCTCCTCCTAGAGAGTTGTAGCATTTGGTGAGGTACTGGACACATCCTCCGCATCGTAGTAGGCCACACGTTCTCATGTTCTTTGTGGTGAGCAGTGAAGTAGCAGCAAAGTGATGTGGTGTGCAGTAGTCCTTTAAGTGGTGGTCCCTGTGACTACGTGCATTACGGCAAGGAAACAGTCGCCATTAGCGCCGATGCGCCCTATTCCTTTTTGCATTTTCTTTCCTCCCCCGAGGGTGCTCGTTATCCTAAGCGCGCGCGAAACAAATTGTTGTTATCTCTTGGCTTCCGGTTCACGCTACCCGGGGTTGGTGAAGAAAGCAAAGTGAAGGTTGCGATAGGTAGGGATATCGTGTGTATCACTCACTTCTCTACCCGTACAATATAGCCAACCAGCTCTCGAGTGTGTGTGGGATGTGTTTTATAGTGGTTTTTGTTGTTATTGCAGCGCAGTGCATACCGATGCAAGTACCGAATTTTCCGACCGCATACAAGGCCACGTGAGAAAGGAAGGATTCGGGTTTGTTTCGTGTTTTCCCTCCTACACTTTAGAATTCCATCAGTGAACCAGTGACCATGGTATGTGTGGTGTGACTCCTTTTACAAATGGTGCAATAAAAAGCAGAAAGAAAGTGTACTGCAGCCAGACGGAATGCAAATGAAAGTGTACGTTTTAAATAGTCCATCATTTTGCGGAATTGCAAAAAAGTGTGCCAGAAAAATAGAAAGCTCGTGATTGTGTGAATGCAAGTTGTGAGTGTGAAATAAAAAAAAAGGTCGATTTTCTTGCTTTGCGCTTCATCGCGTCTGTATTTCATTGCGGTAGAAAAGAGTGTTTTTTAAAATCCATAAACAGAAAAGCGGCAATAACGCCAAAACCATATTATCCGTACACACAAACACATCAAGTGAGCGTTGCTTTTTACCGCCTGCGCCAGCAGTCGTGCGTGATTTCGCGATTGGGTGGCGAAGAAAAAAATAATAGAAATATATAACACGCATACCCATAACAATATATAGGCCAACGGAAATCGTGTGTCGTAGGTTGGGAGTTTTTTTACTCTCTCCCCCCCCTTCTTTATGCCAAATATTGTTTTCTCGAGTGGAAGTGCGCGCGCGTGTGTGTGTGTGTGTGTGTCCGTGCGCGCCTATCTGTGACTTGAACGCAAGCAATTTCGGGGCCGCAATCGAATTTCGTAATCGAATTAGTGGAAATGTTTCCCCACGCGACCTGCCTGCTGTGGAGCATAAACAATCGGCGAGGAGGAACCGGTGGACAGGCGCGCGATGAAACCGGCGGCTGGGTACACGTGACCGGCGGGACGGACGCGATCCACTGCAGCATACGAAGCGGTCCACCAGACCAGGTAAGTGTGCGAGTGCGTGTGTGTGTGTGCGGGAGATTATTTTTGGTGGTTTTGCTTTCACTGATTAATTTTGCGGACCCGCGAGGCTTGTTTCTCTCTCCTTCTTTGCCTGTGTGTGTGTGGGTGTGGGGGGGCTTTTGATTCATAAATGATGAAATAATATTGATCCTGCAATCAAGCAGCGCAAAAATATAATCTGTCAATCAATCTCTCGCGATTTTGCTTTTTTCTTCTGTCAATAGAGATTTTATGCAATTATGGAAGTCGATTTTGTTGAAGTGTTTCAATTTACTCAGTTGATAACATATCAAAAGATGGACTGAGTTTTAATGTTGGTTTAATAGGGATTTTATAAATAAAAAAATCAAAACGAAAAAATAAATAAACAAATAAACAAAAAAATTAATATATAAATTCTTAAATAAGTAAATAAATAAACAAATAAACAAAAAAAATAATATATAAATTCTTAAATAAGTAAATAAATACATTTATGTGAAGTAGGGAAAAGAGATAGCGATATCGTGGCGAGTGCCGATTGAGCGAAGGAGGGAATTTAAGCGGCGCACGCTGCTAGATCGAGAGGTCAGTTGAACGCGAAATGTCGAAGGTGAAGGACGTGCGAATTGGAGAAAAATAAAGTGAACTGAACTAAAGCCACCCATCTTCTTCTTTTGTGTTAAACTGATTTCTCACGTTTATTTATTTATTTGTTTACTATTTATATAAAGTTACTACATGAGACTTTTAAATTCCTTATACAAAAGAACGCTGATAGAAGGTGGTTTATGATTGACTATCTCTGAATTATTTGGCCCACATCAAGGTGGAACAGTTCTTAGATACAAATAGATGGTCCTACTGAGAATTAAATCATGTCCTTCAGTCTAGTAGGCATCAATGAGTTTCCCATTACATCCACGAAATGCCCAACGAGAAACCTACCCCAAAGTGACGCTACTGTAATTAATGCAGTGAAATAGAAACCTCTGGTCGTCTCAAATGGAAATTAGAATTGCTTATTTTTGAGCTCTAATTAATGTTTCATATTAGGACCAGTTTCAACTTTCCTTTTGACGTCAGTTATTCGGTTTTTTTTGTATCCATAATTGAACCTTATAATCAGCATATTAGTTATTGAGTAATTAACTAAATACCTTTTAATAACTACGTGCTTTATAAACGCTGTTGCTTCTACGCGTACGCCTGGCTGCGTACAAACGGCTGGGCGTCTCCATCAGGCGCTCACACACATACACGAAATGTTGATCCAAAAGCCACTTGAGACGAAACTATTGCTGGCCGGGGGCTTAAATTTCTTCGCGTGTTTGGGTTTTGCCATGAAACCGTACGTTACAATACCACATCACAGACAGTCGCGTCGTACGGGGTTGGGAAGTCGGTCACGGTGCTTCCCCAACTCCTTTACTCGTTGGCGTCGTGCACAATAACAAGTAGTAGCAGCAGATATCGTGTGAGTGTGTGTGTGTGTGTTAGTGGGGAGAAAACACGCAAAACTTTGGGTGGTATCCTTTTAACCAGGGCTGAGACGGATAGTGTGGCGACCATTATCGAATCGTCACGAAACGCACCCAACCTTGAAGAGGAGGGTCCGCACTTTCTAGGTTAAGGGAAAAAAGGTTAAGACGTCTGACTATTATCGGCATCCATGCTGCTCAGCTAAAAGCTGGAAGGGCAACACAGCTTTAAGAAATCGACACACGGGCACACCTGGCATTTGTGGCACATATGGGCCCTGTGATGATTATCCGTGCACGATTACGGTATTATCGTACCGTGTTCTTCGAAAGCCTTCAGGTGTTCAATCACGGTAATTACCCAACAGAGCGGGCAACAAAGAAGGGGAAAATCATTAAAGAAAAACATAAAAAAGTTTGTTGTTTTCTGGAAGAATTGTTGCTACACTGTAAACATTTTTAAGACCGGCCGAAGGCGAGATTGAGCGAATGTTTTGTGTCTTTTCCACCGCTTCCCGAGCTGTTCGACTTCTGTGAAATTGTACATTGTAACGCAAAAGTGTTCAAAGACAGCCGAGGATGGTTTTGCACACAGGGAGGTGTTGTTTAGCTGTACAATGTTTTTTATACATTTTTAGTTGGAAGTTTATTAGTGTTTGTTAGTTTAATTTCTAGTGCTTATACTTTTAATGACGAGAAAGCATACTTTCACCAAGAAAATTGCTTGTTTCACTGTTCATATGGATGTTTTTCTTTTATATGGATTAAACTTTACGTAAATCACTCCGAGTACATTCTGGAACAAAAAGTTAACAAAACCTTACATACATCGATTACACACAAAGTTATCTCATGTTAATTCTATTATCGAACAGAGCTTAGAATTTGCCCGTATTTTGCAACCACACATGCATCGTAGTAGCCAAGAATCAATCCGCTAATTGTCGGCTTACCACTGCCACCACCATCGACGAGTAACCGGCGACAACAGTTGCTAGGTTTCCTGCCTTTGAAGAAAGTTCACCAACACCACCCCATCCAAAATGATAACAACGTTCAATGTCGTACTTATCGATTGCCGCATCACACCCAGCCCACGTCGCAATTGGATCACACCGGATTGCGATGATTTGCTATCGGCCCGAGCAGGGAGACCGAGAGATATATTTACTCACCTTTCCCTTGAATAATGGAAATAAAACAAATCGAGAAAGTAGATAAACCATGAAATCAAATCAAATAACCTAATCATGAGCGTTGGCGAGCCGCATCCCTGGCGGGCGAATGAGGCGGGCACTGATAGCGGGCTTTAGCGATCGATTAGCGGAAAAGGCCAAGAGCGGCACGATAATCCTGGAACGCTGGTATTGAGGTTGTTTTCCACTTCATTTCCCGAGCCCATGATATACACATCGCCCTCATCGCGCCTTATCGCCAACTCAATCAAGCGCGCCAATCGTCGCCCCTAAAACTACTATCGATTTTGGGGACGGCGAAACTCAGACAAGTGAGGGTTTGCAGAGCGATTAGCAGGCGAAGAGAAATACAAAGAAAGAGGAGAGAGTAAGTTGGTGAGGCGTGAAATTATGGGCAGCAAAATTTCCATACACTTTCCCCCGCCGTGTACTGTGCACTGACGGGTACCAGAGCCCCGATACCTAATAATGCCATAAATTTACATTCCGCTTCGGCATGTCCATTTCGGCCCTGGGGGTAAAGTGGTTCAGAACGGTGGTTGATCGGAAGAATAAAAGGATTCGAAGGAACAAAAGCAACAATATATATAAAAAAAGGCGAGAGCACACAAAAGCTCTTTTTTATCATCCCTTGCGGGCACATCATCCATTCGGGCGAATCTTCGATCAATCCGGTGCAAGGGGTGGGGACGGGGAGGGGGGGGGGTTTGGGTGAGACGACCTGAGACCAACAGAGTTCGCTCCGCTCCGAAATGTCGATGCTGCCGGGTCCCGAGGGTACGGCGCTGCCGGTTGGCGTGGAATAATGCACCCGTGGCACGGCAGAACGACGTGTCATTATCCAATAATGAGGACAGCGATCGGCGCTAGATTAAGTGAGCCAAGGATGAGGCGGGAAAATTTATGTGCTGCCGGAACATTCCTGCCCCAGGTCGTTTATCAGCGCCAGATCGGATCGGGGGCCCCTCTGTGTGTATGTGTCCTCGCTGAGTGGGAAGGGAAAAGCCGGACATGAAGGTCGGAAATGTGTAGATAAACATCAGATGTTCCGGTTCTCTTGTGGGACAATATTCCAGCTCGATGATAGCCCAGCAGTGAAGTGGGGCTTTTGGTCGGGAAGGATAAATGTTGATAGCGTGTGTACGATAGCATTAAAGTGAGCGCTCAATGAAAGTCTCGTGACCGGTATGAACTGGCTTTTGAGCGTGTTTTTCCTTCTTTTTTTCGCGACGAGAACCGTGGCCATATGCGAAATGGGATTGTTTGAAGTTGATGCAAAAAAGATGATGAATTCGCAAAAGTTATTCGTGTAACAATGCAGAAGAATTCTTATTGCAGTTGAGTTTTGGGCATTGTGGTTTCGGATTGGGCTGACCAGATGTTCCGCATTTAATGGGACAGTCCAGTTTTTTTTTAACCAAAAGTTAATGAACCATCGTATATGTGAAAACTTCAATTTTCCCCCATTTTTGTGATGAAGAGTAACGATTGAAACAAATAATTAGCCTCATTTTACAGATCGTTAAGAGCGCGTGTTTAAAGAGAAAAAAAACAAATCGCCTGTTTGTTATGGTTCTTTAACGAAAAAAAAAAAAACATAAATGTATATGATGCATGCAGTTTTAACTTTATCAGGTCGTGAACCTTTTTATGAACCATTTTTATAGGTGGTTTAACACTTTAAACGCCGCAACATATGAATTCGTATGACGACTTTGCTCACAGCTCCACTTTGTATCTGACGCTCAGTAATTCTCTTGAGGACGAATGAGGTACGAAAGTTCTTAGTCTTAGTCGCAAACATCTTGGTCGCAAAAATCTTGGTCGCAAAATTCTTGGTCGCAGAAATCTTGGTCGCAGAAATCTATGTCGCAGAAATCTTGGTCGCAAAAGTCTTGGTCGCAAAATTCTTGGTCGTACAATTTTTTGTTGTAAAATTCTTGGTCGCAAAATTCTTGTTTGCTTTAAATCATTTGATTTTTTTTGTCCCGTATTTCATCTACTCTGTCTGATCAGCCTATTTATGATAGGATAACCGCACCAGTTCTCGGCATTGTACATATTTTCGGCAGGGTAACTAAAAACTTGAAATCCTGCACAAAATGTCACAAAACACAATTTTGTAGAGAAAGTAAGTAACAAATGAGTTTGTTATCCATATACGAAGTTTCACACCATTTCCTTGCGTACCTTCTAAAACATCAACTAAATTGTGCACAGCTCAGCATTTTTCAGAAATAGCTAATAGTTCGGCAGGTTTTGTGATTGAGAGAACCTCAACAACAAAACAATGAAAGTGTAGTGTATATTAAAGTTTTTATGCTTGTTTAATTTATTCTAACTTGATTGGAATTTTAAAATCACGATAAACAAATTATTTTTCACTTTAACCGTCTTGTGTATGACCAAAAAACTCTACGTAACCGTACAACCGCCTGCCCGGGTAGGCCATACACTTTGTAAGGAAGAATGATGTTTTGCGTGGTTGAAAGCGTATATCTTTTGAATTACTTGTTAAATTTGAATGAAAACTGTCTTATATGCTCATAATAATGTTTTATTACACATCGTAGTAAAATTAGATTTTTTTTCTAATTCTATCAAGATTTTTTTCAATCAAAGATATGTTGTAACTCCAACACCCCAATCGGCCTTGCTGCATATTTTAAGAAAAAAATTATTATTTGTTAGCTAGTTGGTGCCGTACGATATCAAACTGTCACTTTTCATATAGAAATAATAAAATTGACTGGTCTAACTAAGAATTCACCTTAATCCAATCAATTAATCACTGAAAGAATATTTTTTGAATCAATAACAATAGATTTAACTATTGTTCTTCATCAAAAATGAAGTTAAAAAATATCACTAGACTCTAAATAGCTCCAAAACAAATGTTTTTGCGAAGCTGACCATCGCAGAAAATGTTCGCCAGGATCAAGGTGTGTTTATTTAGAAGGTGAATTATTAGCGCGTTTGCCGGGCGCCATCGTTGAGTATTGTTATGTCAAATCGCATACAATTTTCTATACCCCCCTCGAGCCCTTCCCGATTTTAATACCGGAGCACGCAGTATTGTTATGTCAAGTCGTGAAATGTCAATTTGCTCTGAAGCACTTCACCTCCTAATATCCATACACCTTGGCCAGGATTGGCCAACTGTCAAATTCATGCGCACGGTTAAGCCGCCCGCCGGTTAATCCGTTCGATTTCGGATGTTGGAATTAAACCTCTTAACTCTAAGAACTTCTGCGTTTTTATCTCTCTTTATTTAAAATATGGCCTGGTTTTATACAAAATTTGTCCTTACACGTTTACCGGATTATTCGGTCGGACCGGATTGTTTGGGTGTCCAGAAACTTCTTATTTTGACGTGGAAGGATTTGGAAGGATAATCAATGGTTACTGGGATTAGGAAAATAAAATAGGTTGATGAAGAAATTTATAATCGTGTACGTAATTGGCCGGTTCTTAAAATCTATTTTTGAATTGAGTTATTCAAAATGTTTAACCGTAGAGTTGGCAACCAGGTTTACACACGTAAGTTGGCAACCGGCATACCCGGGTATTCCACACGTTATGATGCAAAAAAATTAACGATTTTCATAGGTAAACAATGCTTTCTATATTTTAATGCTGTAAGCAAGTAATGCCGACCATATATTCTCTTCCATTTCATTTATTCATTAAGTTTTTTTTTCATTTTTTGATAAAAATAACGGTCAAATAGAAATTTGGAATCGCTTGAATTTGACTCGAAAATAAGCACAATACGAAAAGAGGAAGAAGTGAAACGTCATTCTCCATACAAAATGTATGGAATACCCGGGTATGCAGGTTGCCAACTTACGTGGTAAAGTTAAAAAAAAATCAAAATAAAATACTTACAGGCTGTTTAAAATTACAACTTATGCACCAAAAAATCATAAATTAAATGTTGGGAGGCTACGGAAAATTTCAGGTCAATAAAAGCAATGAATCAAAAGTTATTGCAGTTCGAAGCTGAAAAAAATACCCGGGTATCCGGTTGCCAACTTAAAGGTTAACAGCATTTTCTTTTTTTCAAATAAATGCAAAATCTTCTGTTATGCTATTTTGAATAACAGTCTGTTCCCGAGTTACGCGGTTTCTGCGTTCCCGGCGAATCCGCGTAACTCGAATTTCACATTTTTTGAATAAAATACTATTCATTAATCGGAGTTTTTGATTTTATTTAGTACTTTTATACACTTTATCATTTATTTGATATGATTTGTGCGAAAAATTCTAATATTTCTGTCTTTTAAGCGTTTTCAATTTGTTAGCAAAAATACAATTCATACCGAACTTGAAGCAAATTGTACTGATTTGACATTTGATCTGTCAAATTTAGAAAACCGCGTATCTCCGAATCCACGTAGGGTAACTGTACCAGTTTTCGGCACGCTAGTGCAGCAGTTTCACAAAAACTGCTCAAAAATTAATATTTTTTATTATTTTTCATGAAAGTGATGTTATTCTGGTTGATAAACTATCATAATATGTTATACTATTTTTTATTTGCCGGTTCAAAGCCCTTTTTCATAAATATTCGTAAAAATGCAAACATTGCTTTTGCTCCTATTTTCGGCAGTTTGTTCCTATTTTCGGCAGGTTGTGTTCCTATTTTCGGCAGCGCGAATACGGGTCAGAAAATGTTTTTATCTATGTAAATATGTACAAAAAAATTTTTAAAGCAATTTTACACTCTTACTTTCCTAATACTGATGTTAAAAAGCACTTTAATTAATAATTTTATGTTGCTTATTTTGGTCCGTTTTGACAGCCATTTTGATGCGATGTTTAAACCGAGCAGCCATTGACAGTTTGATGGTTATAGCGTACGGTGCGAACTGGCTTACAAATATTTATTTTTCTCTTAAGTTAGTGCATTGTTTGTCGTAAAATTGGTGATATTTGGTACAAGAAAGGTCATATTATGTGTCGACATACGCATTGTAGTGTTCTGATCAATTTTAAAAGGAATATTCAGCCAAATTCAATGTGTGTTATTGTTCCGAGTTTCGGCAGGAGCCCACAACATTGAGCTGTCAAAAATGAACATTTACTGTGTACCTATTTTCGGCAGCATTTAAAGTGAAAAATAACCTGTTTATCGTGATTTTAAAATTCCGAACAAGTTAGAATAAATTAAATAAGCATACAATCTTTAATATACACCACTTTCTCATTGTTTTACTGTTCTGATTCTCTTAATCACAAAACCTGCCGAACGATTGGCTGACAGCAAAGCTGCCGAAAAAAGCACAATTTATTTGATATTTTGGAAAATACGTAATGAAATGGTGTGAAACTTCGTATGTGAATATCAAATAATTACACTTTCCCTACAAAATTGTATTTTGTGAAAATTTTTACCGCATTTGTGCAGAATTTCACGTTTTTAGCTAGCCTGCCGAAAATAGGTACACTGCCGAAAACTGGTACAGTTACCCTAAGTCGAGAACCGCGTAACTCGGGAACAGACTGTATCCTTGCGATCAGCACACACGAGCGTCACCAGGTCGTTTATGTTTGACATTTGATGTAATCAAAAAAACTCTACCAACACAAACACAAGCAAGCGAAGATTATATACAGGTAATTTGCCGCTAGAACGCCCCCGTAGAAATTGTTCAAAACAGTGTTTAATTACTTCGAAGAATACATATTCCGTAAGCGTTAATGTACATATTCCCCATCGCTCATTAGTAACAATGAGAAATTGCTACGTATATTCGTGCGATCGGCGTCATAAGGGTGACCCAAAGCGGACAATGTTTAACGTACCAAAGGTAAGCACGCCCCTTTCCGATAGTCAGCTAGTCTTGGCCGTTATGACCGTTTTCACCTGCTTTCATAGGATCCGGAAAAGTTTGAGGAATGGCGCGCGGCACTACCGTTACATCGGCCCTTGCGGCTACACGACCGGGTGTGTGAGAAGCACTTCAAGCCGGAAGATATACAGCGAGACTGGACGTACCACATACGGGGCGAAACACGGAAGCTGATGCGAGCGAAACCGGTCCTGCTGCCGGACGCAGTTCCCTGTGTTTTCGACTTCGTGAAAAAGGTCGAAAATAAAGAGAACAGAGGTCGACGGAAAACAGCCGAACCAGCGAAAGAATCACCGTCGGAAGAAGGTGGCTTGTTGGTGGTCGTTGAAGGCACCGGCCCGCAGGAGGACGAACCAATTGGCGTGAGGCAAACGTCCACGGTTGTTTTGTTTAATGACGAATCTTTGGATGCAGTGATCAAACAACCAGCACCCCTCGGTGAAGGTATGGAAGAGGCACTGGTAGAAGCCGAACCAGATGCCGCGACAAAAGAGTCCATCTTCGAGGAATTGTACGATAACATCTATGAGGTTGAGCTACCGTCTACGCTTTGGGGTGTGCACCGGGAACCGGACAGGAGGTTTGCCGCATTTAGTCGCTTCGAATGGTGCCCGAGCGATGACGGTGGAGAGGCAGTTAAATCGGTTTCGCTTTTGGTCGACTGTTCCTTGGCATGCCGGGCCTGGTACCGTGGGCGGGTCGTGCTCGAAAGGGACATTTCCACGAAGCTGGTACCCTGGCCGGATGATGAAGAAACGTCAGTTCGATTTAATGTTTTAATAGAATTACTTGACAGGCTAGAAAAAGCTGCCACCGAGAAAGGTTCAGTGGACGTAGAACAAGTAAAGCAAATCTTAGAAAATTGTTTCAAAGATTGATCTCCCAAAGCAATGTCGACTTAAAATAAAAGTAAACAAAAAAAAAAAAACACTACCGTATCCGACGGCTGTTTTGAACTAATAAGCGAGTGTAGCTGAAAAATGAGCTTCGTTCGTGCATTTGAATAAATATAGCGAAGCGGCCACGCCGGGAGAATGTTTTGATTCGATTATGTACGTCTTACTCAACGACCACACCACCTCCAACTGAAAAGGTCAACGTTTATCGGTCGGGGAAATCGATAAGCTTGTTTTTCCTTGGATACGTGTTCGGTACGTAGACCGAGAAGACGAGATTTGCGTCATGTTGGTTTGCCCTTTTATCGTCTGAGCGCCATCAGCAGGTGTGCTCGCAAAACTTCCAAAACTCAAGATGTATTGGTTGTTTTCGTGTTTTCACGCGCATTTATTTCAAATTACCATTTTTATACTGTTCTGCAGACGAGCTTTTATGAAACTTCTCTGTAACAAATTATAAATTTTTTCATCGGTTGTCCTCCGTGACGGAAGAAGAAAACCCCTAAACTGCCTGCCCGACCCAAAGTCGAATGATGGAACGAAACTCTGTATTATTCCTTTTTTGTTTCATTAATTGGAGATATTGTTCATCAGTCTTCTCCTCACGATGATGACGTCGCGGCTGCTGCCACCGGCATCGGCATCACGTTGTTGATGCACTCCTCCTTGTTGATCAGGTGGCAGGTTTTGTTAACCAGATTCATGAGCTCGTTCAACCCAAATGCCCAATCGTTCAGCACCTCGGAGGCTGACTTTTTCTGCGAGAAATGGATAATGCCCGCCGGTCGGTCCGTCTTTACCTTCAGCGTGCCGGCGTTGACCATCCGCGAAAGGTACTCTTCGCACTCGCCCTCGCTCAGATCCAACAGCTCCGCCATACGCTTCAGATTGATGCGCGTGTAGTAGTTGGAGATGATGCGCACGTTATGCTCGATCAGCCGGTTCTTCAGCTCGGCCCAACACTTCTTGCCGTGGCTAGTCTCCTGGTTGAAGATGTCGAACGTGTTCAGCTCGGCCCCGTAGACCGTGCAGAGGGCGTCGAAATTGATCAGCTCCTTGCACATGAACAGGCGCAACAGTTCCCTGCGGACGGAAGCGTTTGTTACGTTAGCACAGTGCGATAGCGCAGAATGGTGAAATTGGTGCTTTTTTCGCTCAAACTACTTACTTGTACACCGGCAACTCCTCCAGCAGCTTGTTCTTCGACAGATTGTGCATCATATCGACCTGCTCGTTGTCGTAGGGCGAAAGGATGCAGTACAGAACGGCGTAAATCATCATTTTCTGCCGTCGCTCCGTCTCCTGCGCAATCATGTCCGAATCCACCACGGCCAGATAGTGGTGGGAGGTCTTGATGAACGACGAGTCCTTATCCAGCCGGATCATCAGATCGTAGTATTTGAGCTTCAGGTCCTGCTGCTCAGCATCGTTGAAGAACTTGATGTTAATCTTCTTCGCGATGATCTGCGTGCGGACAAAGTCCTGCTTGGCCAGGCAGAGGCGCATCTGTTCCAGGATAAGCTCCACCTTCTCGCGCTTGTCCATCGTGCCGTACGTTTCGACCTGCAGCTCCTCCATGATGGTGGCCGCACCGGTGACGTCCCCGTCTGCCTCCCGGATGTCCGCCAGCATCTTCGTTAGCCGGGCACGCTCGACCTCGACGTAAATTTTGCCCTCCGTCACCGTACGCAGCGTGTCGATCAGCTTCAGCTTCGTTTCCTTGTCCGGTGTCTGGTCCACGTAGGTGCAGCACTCCTGGATCATCTTGGCCACCGCCTGCTTGGACTGGGACCGACGCTTCACCAGGATTGTGACGTACTCGTTCAGATAGTTCCAGTTGCGGGCCTCGAAGCAAATCTGCACGATTGCGATCAGTACGCGCGCACTGGACACCATGTCGGCACCGATGCGCGTTTGCTTCTCGAGCTGGAGCAGAATTTCGAGCGCCTCGTTGAACTTGCTCTCGTCCTTTGCCATCTCCTTGCAGAGCGGGATCTTTTCGTCGCAGGTCGCACTGTAGTCGACCTCCATCTTGACGATGCGGCCCTCGAATGCGTTAATGTCCATGGCTTGATCCATTTTGCGGCCGAATTCGCTCCTTTCGTGCTCTACCCGTAAGCGCTGTGTGTGTGCTGAAGGAAAAGCAAAACAGAGCAAACGCTGTAGCGAATGGTAGTTGGGATGTGTTTTTACGCCTAAACACTACTTACATCTAGGGAGCAGAACTACTCGTTTGAAGTGCTACTGCAACAGAACCACAAACTCAATGCGTTTAGCTGTATGTTGTTTGCCTTTTGGAAGAATAAAACTTCACCAAATTATGCACAAAATGTTTGGCGTGCGGCAAGCGAGTGATTCGTGCGTTTTCCCAGCTTGACAGATGATGACTTTGCGGATTGTGTTTTCCTTTTTTAATTCAACGCTGTCAAACGAACTGTCAACACTTCGGGAAACTTCGGCTGCAAATTGCAGGGTTAGTTCATCAATGTTATGACGGGTTGGATTTCTGAGCGAGTTATGCTTAAGTTCTTGTTATTTACATGAGATGGATTAATCGAATTATTTTTATTATTGCAATAAATCTAAAGAACATTCTGATTTAAGCTATTTTTCCCATTATAACAAAAATATGTTAAACGTCTATTGGCTAAAAACCCTGCACCGTTTATCGATTCCGCCTCGCTTTTGTTAGTTCCAGTACGCAGCCATTTCGTCGATATTTTTGAAATGACCGTTGGGTACAGCTATAATGGCTGTGACTGCGGCGGCGATATTCCGTTGGCCGAATATGTTTATTTATATTAGGAATATTTTCGTTACAACTCAAATATAGTTTTTAATAGTAAAATAAATAACAACAAATGCAATAATAGTTTTACATACATTTGTGTTTCTTGAAATGTAATGAAAACGTAAAATGTGTATGTTTGAGAAAATCATCATTCTTAACCTATTTACAAACATTATCTATTCTTGTTTGCGTGACCTGCAAATGTTTTGCAGTATTCTATTAGCATGCGATTATAGAACAGCAATAAGCGAACGCCTCGAAATATAGCCAATCACGTGCCGGAATAAAACATAACATGCTAACCTTTGCAGAACTGTCCCTTTCGACATTTCGAACCGGGACATTGCTGCCGGCAATGATGAAAGTCTACTGATGTGCCCTCAGCCTCCTCCCCCCCACTCGCTTGCCTTGAACGCTTCTTGCTTGTTCCACCTGCGCGCTGTGCAGGGTTGAAAATGGTGTCTACCTTCCGGCAAAAGTCCCGACTCGTAGCGCAAGCAAATGAGACGAGGAAAGGCCTCGGTAGGGCCAGTGTTTGGGTGGTTAGGCAGAAAGGCTAGGAGGGGCTTTGCTCAAAATAAGCAGCAGTAAAAAATAAACATATCGTCACAGCATCATCCCCCTGCTCACGCGGCAGAAGCTAGCTTCCTGTGCTTCGATGCCGCTCGATAGGTCAAATCAAAACACGATCTGCCTGTGCTCGGATAGCCCGCGGGCAGGTGGCAAGGTACCGCCCATCCCGGTTCACTTCAACCGTGGTGGGAGAGGGGCTAGCAAAACAGGGCGACACCACCACTGTCACGGATGAGCGATTAAAGGAAACATGTTTTTTTTGCCTAGCGCGTTTGTTTTTATATTGCGCGAAAAGCTACGCATAGAGAATGTCAGACGTCACAACTTTACTCCTGTGTGTGTGTTTGTGTGGCCCACATCAGGTCGTGTAGTCGGAAAGTGATGGTATAAATTTGATGGAAATGATCATTGGTGATAACGTTGAAGATGTTTGGTAAAAGCATGAGATTTTGTGTTGATATAAAGATTTATTTTGTAAAATGTTTGAAGTTTTTTTAGTAAAATAATTATTGGACATCTTTGATTTCATTTTCCATTTACATTAAAATTGATTTGCAAAATATGTGTGAAATTTTAATTAAAGTAAGGATACTGAATACTGCAAAATAGGCCACAATACACCTTTGGAGCATTACGCAAATAAACATCATGCAATTGAGCTCTCGGTGTATTAGTTTCAATCGTTAAAATCAGTGTTAGAGTGTGTTGTTCTAATTGTGATATTAAGGTGATGCAGCACAATTATTATTTAATAGACATAGAGTACAATAAAATCAGACAAAGCAGAGTTTCATAATTTAAATGTGCTTGATTATTTAGAAACTATATATAATTGCCAGAATGAAGTGTTGATGTAAAAAAGCCAAATAACAACTGAATAATGTTGATATATCTTAAAAAGTTGTGTGGATGGCATAACTTTAGGCGTTTATTGACACAGGTTGCTTGATATGTGAAGAAGGATTATTTTTACGAATCACAAAATTATAGTAAAATAGCATTTTAATTGAATTGCATACCTTCATGCGTTGAGAGTTTGAGAAAGCGGCAATGTCTCGTGCAGCCATAAAACAGCAGAATAAATTCGCGTTCGGTAAATTTTTCATAAATTATGCACATAATTTTGCACATTGATAGCACACAGATCGTCTCAACATGTTTTCCCATATAGTCCAGACTTAGTAATGAATTAAAACACAAATGAATCTCGCATTGCTCGTTGCGCTAATACATGCGTGTTGTACTGGGCGCTCCAAAACGTGTTGCTTCTACCAGCCCTGTTCACCGGCTAGTACCGTCTCGGTATGAGAGTAGGGCAAAATGGGTACGCGTTAACCTTCAATCGCCCTCCTACCGAATGTCTCGAGCCGGCAGATGAGAGCGAACGTCCTTTTACATACACTCACACCTACACGGCCAACCACCAGCGAGGGTGCGTTCGAGTGTGAAAGCTTTCCGGAAACGGTCTCCTTGCACGGTTGCCACTGGGCCAGATTGAGCCAGACCTCGAGCCAAGAGTTCTCACGCATCCGGCTAACTGTGGGTGTGTTTTGCGTGCGTATGTGTGTGTGTGCGCGCCTTTGAATGGCAATGCAATGGGGTACAGGTGGCCCGTTTCGTTAGCTAGGAGCAGCATAGAATGGCACGGCGATCCTTGAAGGTGCTCCCGTTTGCAACTTTAGCGGTTCAAGGTCATGAACCGTTTGCTTGCATCGTCCCGCGCTCTGTACCACACGCCACGTACGCTCCACAGCACAGTTCACGGCCGGGGCAGTATGGGGACGATGAGTGCATCGTGGATGCTGATGCGATGCAACAGCGCGCATAATCCGGGTGCAGTGAGTGCCACAGGGAAGGTAGCCGTTATCCCAGGGAAAACTGAGTGCTTGAGCGATTGACAGAGCGCTAATAGTATCCTTGAGATGGGAATGGGTAGAAATATGCTTCCGCAACTGAATGAAAATACATAAAAGAATATGATTATCGATGATAGAGGTATTGATGGTGGTAAGACAAACTTCTTCGAAAAATGAAAGCAAGTTGAGAAACACTTTTGAAGGTTTCAAGCAAAAAATTGTAAGTGAGAATTTGAGTTACCACACTTCGGGTGATTACTGCAAAATCATTCATAACCCTGAAAAATAGAGGCTGCTTTTCGTGCCAAATGGCCGGGTCTGTCGTTAAACTGTTGCTTCATAATTAGAATGGCATTTCCATATAAAAATAAAACATATACACATGTTTCAAATTCTTGAGTGAGGCCCACGTTTTAAATTAGTAATCGTTAAAATTGCTTGGTCCTATTTTAATCGATCGCATTTTTAGACTTCGATTGGCAGCCATTTCGGTTGAAACATCCTCCATGCCAACGTTCAACGTGAAATGCTAGATCACCGAAAGCGTGAAGCTCTGGAAAGCGACCTAAATGAAGCAAAATGCACATAAGCTTCGTCAATATCGAATTTCACTCCGCTCGCATTCGGCGAATCGCTGAATCGATAATGGTTCGGCGTACATTCAACAGGTAGCGGTTTTTGTGTATTTGTTGGTTGCTGGTTGTTGGTTGCTTTTTGCACAAAAGCTGACATAGGGGATGTAGTATTGCAAAATGGCAGAATTTTGCAGTGCTTTTTATTTTTAAAGTTTATTTAGTTTTGGAAGATTCCGATGAACAGTCGTTAAAATTGTTTGCTGCAGGGTAAATGTAAACTATTTTTAAACGTTTAGTGTAAATGTAATAAACAGTGCTATGAATTGTGCTATGAAAGCAGCTTTTTGCAACATATTGCATACCTTTAGGCGAATCGGAACACGAAATGAAATACGCCGAAAAGCATGCAATGTACTTGCATATTTCATTTTAATACATTTGTTTACGCTTACATCACAGGACCATCCTTTGTAATGATTAAAATACGGATTGCGTTTCGCTAAACAATTTGCACAAAGCTATGAAATGCTCTTTTGTTTCGTGCCAAATAGTTTGAAAAACTAACCTTAATTCAAACCCAAAATCAAACGCACCATGCCGTGAAGAATGCGACTAGCAAAGCTGGATTCCGGTCGGTCGAGCTTGAAATAGTCAAACGAAAACTAAACATTTAGCTTCACCATCCCCATTCGACGGGTAACGATGCCCTCCAGCGTTTTCCGTACTAACAAACGGGAAGCGCATGAACGGGAAGCATATTTCCGGCCCGTTTCCGTTTCCCCGCTTCTGCCTTCTACGCTGCCTTGGAATAGGAATAGTTTTGAATTGTTCGCATGATTTATGCGCTAGATAAGTCCGATCAGTGCTGTGGGTTGTCGGTCGGTGTAGAAGCGCCAAGCGCCAAGTGTGCGCTCACCCAATCCCATGTAAACCCGGGATCTGAGCAGATTGAAGGGTATCCCATTCAATAGTTTATGCTGCGTTCCACTGGCTTCCCTCGAATGTGTTTGTGTGTGGTGCGTTGCCCGTAGTAGCCATCCCAATTTAAGCTGCCCTGCTGTAGCCACAACAGCAACACAAGAAAAAGAATAAAAATCAACATCTTTGATGGTCGCTTGCTGGAGAAGGTAAGCAGCAAGAAGCGAACACAAAGCGGTAGTGGTACAGCGATAACAAATAAAAATGTGATAAGGATGCGAAAGCTTGGCTGAAGAGTTGCTGCTGCTGCTGCTGCTATTGCTGGTGAAGTGCTTCTCGAGCGAGAACGAAATGGATACGGCGAGGAAGATGGAAACAGCGAACGGCACGGAACTTGATTCAAATGTGAAGGAACCGGTAGATCGGGGCTGGGAGAAAGAAGATTCGTATTATGTTTTTTTGCTGTCCTCTTTTTTTGGTTGCTTTTCCTTTCCTCCCATTCTATTGGTTACGGGCAATTTTGCACTCTCGCAAAGCTCCTTTATCTCTGGGTTTGGGTTTTTTTGTACCTCGCCTCGCGTTAGCAGATTTATCTATCTTGGCTAGATAAGGGGTCAAATCTTATCAAACCGGACTTCATAGAGCGGGAAAATTCAAGTACGCATTTGGTACTTTTACTCCCACTTGCCTTTTCGCCTACCTTTACTGCCATTAGGCGGCCGGAAGCGGGAATGATGAGAGCAGGACGACAAGCCGAGGCAGAATTGTAGAGCGCGTTTCAAGCCTCGGACGCTTTTTAGGATGAACGCGTGCTCGGGCACGCTTTGACGAGCAATATTTCCATTCCGTGGAAAATTAACCATACCGCTTCGGTCCTTGTCCAGTCTTGTTCTTGTTCTGCTCCTTTCTTTCCGAGATGTAAAGTGCCTGCCTGAAAACTTTGGTCGGGGGCTCCTCATCGGTGAGATGAAACGGATGACAACATTAAGGCGAATCCTTACCGCTTGCTAAAGGAAGCGTTTTATTTCTCGGCAGGTTCTTACATTGGTCTGTGTATGTGTGTTTGTGTGCGTATTTTGTTTTGCTTTTTTTCGTTCACCGGTGTTTTCGTTCCTTTGCTTTTCATCCAGCGCCACAACGCAATTCGTTCCATCCACCCAACGGGGTCATTCGGTCGATGTGCACAGGGGAGGGAGGGAGTTAGGTCGTAAAAAAAGATCTTGTTTTCTCTCTAAGATGTTCCGATTGTTCTTGCCGTAGTCGGGAGCGTTCAAAGGGAAGTGTCTGTTTTTTTATTTGAAGTTTGTTTGAATTCCGGAACCACTCCGGGTCTTTGGAATAGGACCGCGACTAGTGACTCGATTTTCGAGCCACCCTTGGTAGGGAGGGTTTGATCTTTGACCACTATGTACCACCGAAAAGGCCGGCTACTTGCTCGGAAAAATCGCCATGTACTGTAAGTATTTTTGGTTTTGGTACGCTTACAACTTCAGGTCTAGGAAAATGTTGTACTCAAAAGTGGAAGTTCTATGAAGCCGGTGAAGTGTGGTGTTAGTGTTTGAAATAATTTAAAGTAAGCTTCGCAGGAAAACGAATTATTTATTGTGTAGGTGTGTGTTTATGTGATGCTCAATACAGGAGGAATGATTTATTCGATTCGGTCTTTTCGACGACTTTGGCAGTACCTGGGGACTGAATCGTTGAACATCACTACTCAAGTATTCCTTCAATTTACGTTGCAATTATAGAAAGCTTCTGTCCAAAAATGTTCATTATTATGCAGAATTTTAAATGGGTTCTTCTAATAAATAGAATTCTATTTTAAGAATTTGGTTAAGGTTTGGGTAAATTGATGGATCGGCGAACTAATATGAATTGATGGATCGAGGGGTAAGATTGAAGTTTAACGCAGCTGGCAGTTTCTTATGATATTTTAAACCGCGAGCGACGTAAATGGAAACGAGCAATGTAGGACGATATAATTTCGAACAACCAAAAAGAAGAAAACAATGGCATCACAAGATGGTTCCATTCATAAATGTTCCATTGGTTATCGGTTCCATTCAAGTTATCGGTTTCGTTGAACTTTCGAATGAAAAGTGATTTTCAATTTGTACAGAGAATGTATTTCAGAGCCGATCTACTTCAACAGACTTTTCTAGTAAAAACGCCTAAAAGTATGCTCTTTTCATCATAAATTATATGCAGAAAGCTGGCTGCACTAGATTTTCAAGGTACAATAGGTGACCGCTAACTGAGAGGTTAAATTTGTGAGAAAAATGCACATTAGCTATGAATTTCTCTTAGCAAGATTTCTCTCGTAAGATTCCGGATGTTTCCTGTTTTGAAATTTCTGTGTTTTTAACCGAGAATCATTCCGGTTAGCGAACTTCAAGTTAAAAAAAACTCCAGTAAAACATATCCAGTTAGCGGTAACCTACTGTACTTTAATTCTAAAACTAAATTACACTTTCCGAATGTGGGTTCACTTCCAAATGTGCACATAATTATTAACCGCCTCCAAGATTTACCAAGTTGCTTCCAACAGCTGCCAAATGGTGTATTTGCTTCAAAATGAAATTTTAGTTTTTAAACATGATTTTCAACACATTATAAACCCTGTCAAGCTCAATTCAGCTTGAGGCGTGTTGTAAATCATACTGAAGAAATTCAACAAATAATGATAATGGAAATGAAATATCAGATTGATGTGGATTAACATCTTGCACGCGGTGAATAACAACGTTTACATTTGAAACAGACTTGAATTTGTTATGTCATACTTACTTAAAAGATAGTAAAATGATTTGAGTTTCAATCTGGATCTACTTCACCAACTTATCTGAAAATTACTGTTCTCAAGTAAAGGATTTTATTGCAAGACTGCGTCATCAAAATGGGGCTCCAAATAATTAAACTTAGCGTAAGCTTCTCCACTACCTAATTATTGTAATGACATCTTACCTTTCTGGACGTGATATCATCAACCTTTCCGCTGACAATTATGAACGTCCTCCTGTAGACGGAAGAGTTTTTAGCGACAAAAAATGATGCTTACCACAAATATTCATTATCTCCCCATTATCAAAGAAAGGCAGCGGTACACCTACCTTCACCCGGGGAAGTTGCATTTTCTCCCTAATTAATATGTGATATTCCAGTGCAGTGACAGTATGCAAGCGATGCCTTGTGGAATACGTCGTTGGCTTATCCTATGTCAACGGTTTTCCAATGCAATGGTAGAAAAAAAACGACTCGTAAAAGCGTATTAGTGTACTCCTGTGTGAAACCATTTATCAACTCCGTTCCATCGTGCATCCTTTATCCAATGAAATCATTCGCACACACGCACACACGCGCGTTTTCAAAGACTCGTGAGCTCTGGCACACATTCGCCAGATCACGCGCCATATTTACAAGTCCCATGCCGTACAGGTAGCAGTAGATCCAGTAGCTACTTCTAGTTCTGTGGAGTCCTTTCTTCCATTTCCATCTCTGGACCGGGCACGCTCTAATCCGATGCCAATGCACATTGGGCAAACGCCTGTATAAAAATCGAAAAACCAACTTCATCGCAGGTTTACACCATAATCATTTTCTTAAAATAGATACTTAGACTTAGTTGAAACCAAAATATTTCACGTTTTTATCTTAAACTTACTGAGATATAGGCCATCAAAGTGTAAACTTTGTGTTTTTTGTCCCAATTTTGAGCTATTTTTCGACCGAACATAAACCATCATATTTTAGTATATGATGGTTAGATTTTGATAATTAATGTGTCATTGGAAAGGTTTTTTGTCATACTTTGATGTAATGTCTGAATATTTTGCAAAAACTTGTTGTTAAAGTTCATTAATGATTGAAAACCAAACATCACTGCCGAATTTTTGGATATTTTTATTTTGAAGAGTGATTTTTTTTATGATTCGACTCGATTTCACTCGTGTGTCGTATATCATATGAAAGATCAACATTTTTCCTACGTTTTTACGTTGAAATTAGCTGCGACCATCCGCGACCCCGAAAATTATTGAACTTTTTCTTGAAAATAGCGCGAGCGATTTTGACGTGTTGTTGTATGAGCCATACACCACCGGTATCATACTACCTGTCATAAACGGGCATTTGAAACAAACAGGCAGAAAACAAAGCTGAAGAAGAAAAACAGTTTAAAAAAGGTAGTAGGATAGGAATCGGCTCTTTTCCAAACAAACCATGAAAAACACAACTTTTTTAGCGCGTAATACTTTAAAAATTCGTTTTCAGTCAGAAACTTATTCCGCCTTCGTTTTAATTGCTTACAATTATTATTGATGCTGTTAACTGATACGCAATAATGCAATGTTGTGAGCAATAATTATTAAGTTTTATTCGCTGTCTTGACGATTTTAGTATAGGACTACCCTTTATAGTAAGAGAAATTGTATTGAATGAAGAAAAATTACAATAGCACGAGGAATCGATTTTCATCCCGGCGTTTGTATGGCGGTTGCCCACTGTGCAATGGTGTCCCGGCTGCACCAATGATTTATCGCACCAACCGGCTAAAATGGATGGAACGAAACTTTGCACCAGAGTAAAAACGTGGTCAAAAACTGCTTCATCCCAGATTCGGTTATTCGTGCTGGAGTTGTGGTTCATCTGCAAGGAGTTGTGGGGCAATTGAGTTGAAACGAAGCCGTAGTGTGCACAAAAATTTCGATTTCAAGTGAAAAAGAAACTATTGCACTTAAAGCTCAAATACTTTCGTACGTTGATGTGGATACAGTTTGTTTCCAAACACAATTTTTATCCAAATATTGATTATTGTTTTCAATCCAAATTATTTGCCTACCTCTTCATTTTTGCTCCAAAAATAACCGAAAAACAATAAGCTCCCAAGCTTATGCACCAATATGTTTATCCCTCCAATGTGCCAATGTGCTGCCTGCCTGCATGCCGGCCCTTCCGATTGCATCTCAACCTGCATGCACGCAGCCAAACACGGTGGCAAACAAACTACAATGTTGCGATGGCTTTGCAGCAAACCTCCATCGTTAATCCCCGCAATCCATCGTGGCAGGATTTTCATGGTAGGCGTTTAAGATGGTATTAGTATCTCAGCCTCACCGGTATGCCGCATATTAAGCCACCTGCCACCACTGAAATACAGGCGCTGGTGCCGGGAAGAGCTGCTTTAGCCACCGACACAGGCCGAACGAAAAGCGTAAAGTGCGTTGGTGTAAAACCATTTTCACACACTGTTTGTTGCATTTGTTGATTCTGTCGGGATGCAATTTTTTCTCCCCAATTTTCCATCATCCAAATGCTGCTGCACAAGCTGCTGATGTGAGTGTGTGTACTGTGCATGCATGTGTACTGTATTATGACCATGAGCTGTCCTGTGTGGGCGCACGAATGCATAGCAACGCGCCAATAATATAATTGCAGCCGGCAGTTCCGTCTATGCAAACGGATCACCGTTTGCAGCCGGAAATGCTAAAAGGTGAAAGGCTCATATGCTATGGATTTCGTTAGAATGCGTTTGTGTGTGGGCTAACGCTGCGATGAGATGCTACACTGTCCGATCAGATTCCAATTGTAAATGTGCGTTTGCTATTTTAACTTGAATGCATTTGCAATGTGGGCAGGGCAATGCATTGAAGAGGAGGAGAGGGGGTGGGGGTGGGGATTAGAGGTGGAAAAACCGGAAGCAGACAGCTTTTGATTATTGTGCAATTAAATAAACTGAAAGCTCATGTATAAATGATTCGATCACCGGGGTAAACCTGGAATGTGATCCGTAAACTGTGTGAACGCATTATGAATCGTTGATATTTTATTCGGATTTAATTGGATGGTCGTGTGGATGTGTTGGCTGTGTTTGGTCTTGTGTGTGCTTGTGTGGTATGGCTAATTGGATTTGTGGAAATTATGCCCCAACATTCGATTGAATCGGCAAAGCTGCTTATTAGCGTAAAGGTTGTTTTATATGGAAGCATCTGAATCAAGTCTTAGTTTAACTAAGTTAACAAATTTTACACAAAAAAACTATGTTATGTGTTACTGCATCAGTATAGCTAATTTTTATTATTTTACACAGCCAATAAGTTAAATACTATCTAAACGCTGTGCTGCTATGAGCTATTTATTGTATTTCTTTAAGATGCAGTTTGTTGCTTTTAATTTTATTGAAAAAGTATGTTTTCATAAAAAGCAAGTAACTCAGTTCGAGTTTGTTGTATCAATCAACAAAATTTTACACAAAAAAATTACGCATTTCAGTGCATCGCGCTTCAGTGTACGAAACACTAAACAAACACTAAGCTGACTCCCGCATTAACGCTGGCCGTTCAAACAGTGTGCAGCAATTGAAAGCGTAACATCACCCATAACTGACCCCCGACAGGAACAAACTCTCTAACTCACACACAGAAAGATAGTACTAACCAGGACAACGAAATCGCCCTTGGCACTCCGTCGATCCAAATCAACACACTCGTACCGAACGATCCGACGCCGGAAGTGTTGCTGCTGCCTAAAATGGTATGCATTTTCCAAACTCTAACACTTTTCCAACCAGCAGTGCCAGGCACAGGTCAGAAGCCGCGTTGCAGCCCGTGCCCGTTGTTGTACCCGTGGTGGGTAGTGGACCTGTGTTTGCATAAGCTTTCGACCGTCCCACTCCACCCCCGGGCAGAAAGAAAACTATCTATTCATTCATTTTTCCTGCCGAACCTTTGAAGAGCGAGCGAGCGAGCGGTTGCACCATGCCCCGGTGACACAAGACAGGGTGGGTTTTGCAGAAGGATGGGGGTTTGATTTGCCGCTTTTTTGTTTCTTTTTCCTTTCCTGCATGTTTGTTTCATTTCCAGTTAGAACGCCGCGCTCGGTCATGGCCACGCTAGGAAGCTTAGCAAATCATTCCGCACCTTGCTGTTTCACTACCTCTTTCCAGCACCACTTGCAGCGGAAGCCTTCCCCATGTAAGTGGAAGCAACCGGAAATGAAAAAACACCTCCCTTCCGGGGGCGGTACAAACACACACACACACATTCCACTGCCCGGCCCAGGGATCGGCTAGATTCGCATATTTGAAGTTTCGTTTCCAGTCCACTCCAACTCCGCTCCTTCTTTCCTTCGCATAACGCATTGAATGTACAGGAACTCGCTTCAGTATGTGTATGTGTGTGTATATGTGTTGAATGGTAAATTTTTTGCGCACCTTTCAAAATCTTTCGCCCTCTGACACATACACACTCATACACTCATAGCCCTCCCTGGGCCCCGTTTCCAGGCGCTCACGCCGCCTGCTTTGATGCAGCGGGTGAAAATCATTAACAAACTGTCGGTTGGCTTCAACTTTTTTCTGCCCACCTTCTACCTCTCCCTCACGAGGCCGTGAATGGGAGCAGCTTTCGTGCTGCTGTTGCTGGCTTTCTTTCCATTTTTTGTGTGTGTGCTCTCATTTCTCTTGTTTCTCTTTAGATTTTCCGACATTCATTACACTTTTACAACTTTTTCGCTTTTTTTCCTTTTTGTCCGTTTTTTTTTCGTTGCATTGGGTAGTAGTAGGTTTGTGTTTGGTGGCCTTGCAATCAAAAGGAAGTCCATTTTTAAAACGAGTTACCATGGCAGATGGGATCTAGGAGAATGCCCCTGGTGGGCCAGCGAGGATGTGTGCTGGAAATTGAATAGTTTAGCTGGTTATAACATTAACCTAATTAACGGTCGTTTTAGCACGCAATTGCCATTTATTGCAGAGGTTGTTTTAGCTTAGTATTGTGTATGAAATGTTTCTGTTGAGATTTTATTGCAATTTTGTACAGCGAACACTCGTTTTCATTTTAAAACAAGGTGTAATGATTGTATAATTGGCTAAATATACAGGGTTTCTCTAGCGAGCTCAACTCGGAAGCGAACAATTTCAATCCCGTAAAATGCATTTCAACAATAACAATGGAAACTCGAATGATCTGTCATTGGTTGCTCGGTACACGCTCGACATTGATTAGACAATGTTGAATTGGAATTTCACGGATTGGAAATGAAGCTTATAGCGTTGTGCTGGCAAGAGAGACATTGGAAGAATTATCCTATTATTGAACGCGTTGTTCCATTTTGTATCTATCATATAATAGTAATACAGTTTAGTGTTCGAGCTTTCGCCTGTTTCTTTCACTGAGATTCATTAATAGGAATCTCCAAGGATTCATAAATCTCCTAGGATTAATTAATTGTTTGGATTCATAAATATCCAGGGATTCATTTCCAGTAAGATTTTTAAAATATTGAATTTAGACTCTTGAACCTTTAAACACAAGTTAGTATATTGCATTATAATTAATAATATTTATAAAATGCTACCTGAATTTTAATAATCAAGTAATATTTACTACCTGATTTTGCTACCTGAGCTCAAGTAATATTTACTAAATATGACGATATGCTGCGACAAGAACAGAGTAATTTTGCACAAAGTAAAAAACTAGTAATAATGAAGTCATTTATTAATTCTAGTTCTGAACGAAAAAGGAAAAATGGATATAGACCTAGAAACTAAAAGTTGTTATTTATTCTAAGCATATTCTTCTATTTAAGGATGTTTCTATATCTTTAGCATATAGAGGAATTAGTTTAGGAACAATAAGATTAGAAATAGGAATTAGAATAAGCACTGTTAAATTATAAGAAATAAAACCAGACATCTTCTTCTTCTTGGCCTGCTCATGTACGAGCACGTCTAGTAGACATGGCCAGGTCGCCAATCCGTTTCCAGGATACTCGGTCCTGGGCTGCAGTCCTCCAACCACGGCTGCATCCGATCTCCGACAGGTTCGACTCCACCTGATCGAGCCAACGAGCTCGCTGTGCTCCTCTACGCCTCGTGCCGAACGGGTCGCTGACGAGCACCTTCCTGGTGGGGCATGAGTCCGGCATCCTCATCACGTGCCCCAGCCATCGTATCCTTCCGGCTTTGATGACCGTCACGATATCAGCACCGCCAAACAGCTCAGTTAGCTCGTGGTTCATCCTCCTTCTCCACACGCCCTGCTCGCACATACCGCCAAAGATAGTCCTTAGCACCCGTCGTTCGAAAATGGCGAGTGCGTTGGCGTCCTCCGTTAGCATAGTCCAAGACTCGTACCCGTAGAGGACTATCGGACGAATCAGTGTACGATATATGGCGCATTTCGTGTGTTGCTGGAGTCTTCTGGATCGCAGGAGTTTGTGGAACCCGTAGTAGGCACGACTTTCCTGAACAAGGCGCCTTCGGATTTCGCTGCTTACGTTGTTGTCCGAAGTTACGATCGTAGCAGAACTCCTCTACCACCTCGAGATCGTCGTCGTCAACTAATACTCTGGTTCCAAGTCGGGCTCTATCACGTACAGAGCCCCCGGCCAGGTATTTTGTCTTCGTCGCATTGATCCTCAATCCAATCCTCAAAGGAAACCAAAATTTTTTAAATTAACCATTGTTAAAACAAAAAAAAAACGTTAACAACATGCCCTGCATCGGTTCAAGACTCGCATGGACCGTCTCCCCTTTGCAAAACAAACTATTCGGCTGCGTGGTACTTGCCAAGTAGACTCGAAAGCCTGTATAGGCTGACATGACCTCGCCAAGAAGAAGAATAATAAGAAGCTCAAGCTCTGTGAATATTTGGAGATTTGTAAATCCCTCGAGTTTCATGAATCCCTAGTGATTCGTGAATATTTTGGGATAAATTAATATTTTAAAATATATGAATCTTTTGAGATGAATGAATCTTTCTAACCGAGATTCAGAATCGTTGAATCATTTCAAAGATTCATTCAATTAAAAAAATCTGAATCATATTACTTCTTCTTCTTCTTTGGCACAACACCCGGTGCTAATACCACAGCAGGATAGTCAGTCCTACGCATGGAGGCACGGTCTATTCGGCACTTGAATTCATGACGGGCATGTTGTTAAGTCGCACGAGATGACGACTGCACCACCAGACCGGCTCCTGAATCAGATTCAGACTAACACTAATACAGTTTAGGGCTACACAGAATACAGAAATGCTACCTTCGGGTGTAGGTGCATAAGTCCTGAATAAGAATAAATGAAATGAAATGAAATAAAAATATTAAAAATCAAATGACTCGCTCTCTTCTAAAAATGTGTCCTAGAAGTCTTTCAATAGCGATTTCCTTAAATATAGTGATTTATCGATAGTTTGAGTTTAAGTTTAAATTTGTTGCTTGTTTGTGATGTAAGTTATAATGAGTGCACGATATTGTACGAACAAAATGAAATCAGTGTAATTTTATTTTATTATTAATTTATACTTCAACTTGCTCGGCAAGGTTATTTGATGTTTGATTATTACGTTTTTGAAGTCAATGTACAGGCCGTGATAGCTTCCCAGAAGTTTAATTAAACGCCTCCTAAGGGTAAGTTGGGCTCGGGACGCGATAGTTGGACGATAAAGCTGTAAACCATTTCCTACCCTTAACGTGAACCATTATTCCTAGAACACATTGAAACTAAATAGCGAAACAACAAAAAGAAAACTATTTCACCGCGCAACAGTGTATGTGTGTTTGTGTGTGTGTGTGTGTTGTGCCCGGTAGCACGTGCCCGGGTCTACCTTGACAGAACCTATTCCGTTTGGCCCCGGAAGGGAGGCGCAAAGATCGAGCACACAGTTCGTACGAAGGTTATGTGCTCTAGCGTGCTATCTACATATTACCCACTAACCTCAATTTTATGCGAACCACCTCACCTTTAGTAAGTGAGCGCACACACACACATACATTGTAACATTCGTCTTCTTCCTCTCGCACTCACTACCAATTTTTCCACCGTAAGGCTGTTTCGGTCTGGTTCTGTTTTCCGCCTTCGGGAAGGAAGGAGATGCGCTTTCGAAGAAAAACACCCTCCTACTAAATTTTTCTACTAATAAAACCGTCAGCTAGGCTCCCGTCGCTACTGCTTCCTCCCCAGATAAGGGTTCGCCCCGTCTCGCTCACCTGCCGACCAAGACCGGAGGGGGTCAATCAAGGTGACCCCGACCGCGCGGAGGTGGGGTTAAGAGAGCCGGGGATAAAAACCGGTGATGAAGTCGTAACCATGCGGCCCGACTCCATCCTCGGCCAGAGCGATACCCGGGAATGGGGGTTTTCAATTTTTATTTTCCTTCGCATCGGATGGCACACAGGACGCTTACAGGATATAGGGGAGACGATTTTTAACCCGGATGAAAAAAGAATCCCCCACCACCACCACTATCACCATGGGCAGGTAGAAGTTCTGTTTTCCGTCCGTTTGGTTTCTGGGGTTTTTCCCTTTATCTTTCGTCTTCTGTTGTTGCTATAGCTCCACTCAGCTTACTAGCTCGTTTTACTTTACCCTACCACTCAATCAGCAATAAGAGCATCGCGGGCGGTAGGTAGTAAAGGGAAGGGGCAAGGGCGGAAGTCTTTTAAAGCGCACGGTATAGTGGCCCTGCAACGGGACGCGGGACCGAAGTATACGGTGCTGTAACGTGTGCATAAAGACAAAAAGGCGAAAAACATCACCCGGACCGGTGGCTTAATCGTTCGGCCTGCCTGCTACGGCACCGGGAGCTTTTGCGTTCCCGGGACCTGCTGGCGGCTATTTTTCATGGCGGTGGGGATTTTGTTTAGTTTCGATTAGCTTTCGAAAGCGCTGCTGCCGGTTGCAGGTGTGCACTAGATGGGTACGGATTAATGCTAACCCGATGGCGAGTGCCCGTTGTTGGACGATGGATGGGCCGGGGACATGGTCGATGGGTGAGTTGTTTAGAAGGGGCTTTTGTCCGCTAGCCCTGCAAGACATTTTCGATCGCTTGTGTGTGTGTGTGTGTGTTTGTGTGATACTTATAGTGATTGAAATTGCACCCAATGACTGTCGATACTAGTAGATAGTTTCAAACTGTTCGGTGTTATTTGAATAACACAGTAAATCGTTAGCTAATTGATCCTAGAAGAAAGGAAAATGAAAACATAAATAAGAATCGTCTGATTAATTAGCTAGATGTTTGTATTATTTTAAATTTTGACTAATAGAAAATTACACAATACAATACAATACAATACAATACAATACACTCCAGTTACACAAAGTTGATCCAAAAATGGCCGGTAGGTGTACCCGGTTGATTATTTTAATTTATTTAAAGAGTGTCCTGTTCAGCTAAGTGCACACTATAGCAATGTATGGCATTTTAAACAAATGTCTTTAAAGCGTTCCCGTTTCAATGGGGTTTGGGTAACTGGCTGACTAATAATTAATGTTTTATTAGCTCAGAGATGCTAAACAGTTGGCCGGCGAAGTCTTTCGGTGTGGCCTGCGACCGCTTGAGTCAAAATGTATCGCGCATCTCTGCTTCTACAGTCAGTCAATTCCGATTTTCAACTTTGCAGATATCTCTACTAATTGTCAGACCATCGTCCATCGCCATAAAATCTTATCGGTGTTGCTTTGTCTTTTCTCTATGCATGTTTGCATAAAAAAGATAATAATTCCGAAACACTGTTCGAGTTATAGAACAAAAACCATAAATGCGTATTTTGCTGAAATCGTGCATTTAATTCCGCACTTCTTCTTCTATTTGGGGTAACGTCCTACGCGGACATGCGTCATATACAGGCTTTCGAGACTTAATTCATTACCACGCAGCCGGATAGCCAATCCTTGTTACGGGGGGACGGTCCATTCTAGGATTGAACCCATAACAGGCATGTTATTGAGTCGTTCGAGTTGACGACTGTACCACGGGACCGCCCCTTCAATTCCGGACATAGCTCATAATAATCCCTTTATATTTAAGAAATTGTTTTTGTATAATAAAACTATTTGTTGGTTTGAAGTGTTGGATGAAACAACTGCAGTTTTAGCTTCAAACTCCTAAAAAAATCGTAAAATGCCGTTTTTAACTGACTCATACTGTGTGTGGTTTTGGAACATCAATTGTTCTTTTGTTTTTAAGGACTCAATCAGGGTTTAGAAACCTAAAGAGCAATTTCTGTAAGAAAAAGGCTTCGAATAATAAGCAAAATCGCTCATCAAACAGGGATCGCTCTGCCCTGAATCTTTGTTAGCATATTGTTTTTAGAAAATATCAAATTGAACCCCATTTTTAGGCATGGTTGCAGCTTAGAACATTATATTTCTGCAAAACGTTTAGAATTCTGCAGAAATCAAATGTCAGCATAAACACGTGTTACTTTTGATAGGATGTTACAAAGGATTTTAAGCTTTCCATGAAGCAGCACCAAGGTGACTATATACTAGACTACAGGTGAGCTTATAGCTCTGATTTTGGTCACCATAACAAAAAGGGAGGAAGGAAGTTTCCAACTTACGTAAAGACTGTTCACAATTAATACATGCTCAAAAATATTGATAGTTAAAATCACACCAATACCAGCATAAAATTTACTATTATGCTATGAATAAACCATTATTTAGTCATTGCCAGTTATTTGCCATTATTCTTGCGTATCTTATGTTATTAGCTGGTATAGATTTTGAAAATAGCTGATGCCTAGAGCCAAACGATAACAATCTCCTGCAAAAGTCCTTTAGTAATATGTTTCTTGGATTTAATAACATAATAATGTTGCATCAAAGTTTTTCTTTGTAACGTAACTGTTATCCCAATATGAACTGAAAGGAACTGCTAACGATCCGATTTTATATTACGCTTGGTAAAATGAGTTTGCACTCGATGTATCAGCTACTTATATTGAATATCTTCTTCTTTGGCACCACTGTCGGTCAAAGCCTGCCTGTACCCACTAGTGAGCTTGGCTTTCAGTGACTTAGACTTCAGTGATAGTTAGTCCTACGTATGGGGGAACGGTCTATTCGGGGCTTGAACCCATGACGTGCATGTTGCTATGTCGTACCAGTTGACGACTGTACCACCAGACCGGCCAGAATATATTTTTATATTTTATATATTTTGAATATTCAAATAATTTTTATCATTAAAATGAGTAAATATTTTAGCTAAGTAACTTAATGTTTATCTTCAGACATTTTTGCAATATAGGCTCGGGTAAAACTTACTTTTTCCCCTTTATGTCTTTAAAAAAATTAAAGCGAATCATTCAAAAAACGTTTCTACCTATAACACATATTATACAGACTGTATAGAATAAAATGTGTAGATCACTGTCGTGTTTTTTCTCTCTTTTTGTACTCATGCTCACCCATTTTTTTGCTGATAAACTTTTAGGCCTACTGCTTATATTGATGCACTTTCTGCGTTGTATGCGCTTTCCGCGTGGCCGATAGCTGATGAGACGTTATGTTCACTTACACGAGTGGTATCATAGCTGTGAGACGGTTTTGCAGCTCACTGCTGCTGCTGCGGCTGCTCGATTGCAGCCCACCAAGTGAACTGGAAAAGCATAACCCGGGAAAACCGCTAGACGAGCGCATAGAGTTTGATGGAAAGCTTTTTTCTCGTTCGATTTCGCTCACGCTCCCGCAACATCTCACTGAGCGGATGAGTGATGAAGCGAGTAATTTGAAGGAAATATGGGTGCCTCTGTATCACCAATCAAACGTTTAACATCTTGTTCAGGTTCTTTTGCAACAAAAATAATATAAAATATTTGTAGCACAGTGCAAACATTGAACAAGGTTGTTATGCCAAGACTCGTTTGTCGTTTGTCGCAGAACATTGATATCTCGAACGGCTTGAGTTTCATATCCCAAGGTGCTTGGGCATCAAACCTTAGGTTGCGATTTTTGTGACACGATACGAGACCGGACCGGTGGCCACGATATGTGTGTCTTACAGACACACCTTCTATCGTTAAGCATCAAGCCCCAAATCAAATAAAAAAAAAAGAAAAACACACACAAACATCAACATCTCCCTGCAATCAAACCCGTTCTTCTACCGTGTGGAGCGCTGGCAGACTTTGGGGATTTAATTTATTACGTCAAATTTACATATTTACCAAACCTAACCTTGTCTTGTCGTGTCGAGGTTCGTTCGCGACCGTACCGGTAGGAACCGGTTGGCAGCCGTGAAACGAACCAACCATCCTGCCAAGTTTAACCGTATTGCCGCGTGCGTGTGTTGTCACTTTCACTCGGAATGAAATCGAAATTTCCTTCCTTCCCGTTGCGTGTTTTGTAGGGTCGGATTGGGAAGAAAATTCGAACGCAACCTTCGTCCGCCAAAGACGTTTTCTTTAAAAGCGGTGCTAAAAATCGCTTATTGTGGTTAAATTTCACACCTCTCCTCTGCTACCAACGATGGTCACCGTGCTCGATTCTGGCTCATACATTTCCTGGAAAGAGCGAAACCATTCCCTTGTCCATTGATGATTTCGGACCGGAAGTGAAGTGATTCGTTTCAATTCCAAGTTAACGCCGCCAACGAGCAGGATGGGAATTTCCTTAATTTTAATTAAAAGAATCTTAGCAATTTGGCTGCAATTAGCCGGCGTGGTGAAGCGTGGATGAAGATCGTTACATATTTTCAGCTTTAGCCGCCATTAGCCTCCATCCTCCCTGTGGAGTGGAGCTTTTGAATAGATGCAAAGCAAAGTAGCAGCCAAAGCTTCCTTTTCCGCTGATTCGCTGGATGAATCGCGGTGTGTGACCATCTAACACCTCTTGCCTCGTGCTTTGTCTTGCCATTTCCAAAAAGGATATGTAGAAGACAGGAAGAAGAAGGTGTTCTGACGGTTCGGTCAGGCCGTTTCTCTGCTCATCCGTCAATGAGTCCCGTTCGTTGGCTAGTCACACTTTCCCGTTTGGCGATGGGCGATGACCCGTTGCCGCAAATTAGCATAGCAAATCAACGGCATCTAAACAGCGCCACATTATAGCTGATTACGTATTCATATTTTGGCGACCGAGCGCACTGGACCGATGCGAAGGAGAAATCTTTTACGCCGCGTGTACCGCGTAGAGAGAGAAAGATTAGACCGCGGCGTTCGGGCAAGGATCGTTTGTGATTTAATACGCGCCCGGAAGGTGCGTTTTTATTCTGTGCCCGCCCTTCTGTTTAAGGGCTCGGATGGCCAGGCTTCGGCGGTGTGCGTGAAAATGGGATATAAACGCAGCCAGGGAAACAGCTGAACTTGGTGTGCGGCCGCAGGAAATGGTTGATGAAAACGTGCGTTTTTAATTACACGGAACAGTGGAGTAGCAGAATTCGCAGAATGGACTCTGCGGCATTGCCTGGCCTAGGGGTCTTCGCCTTGGATGAGAAGAAGACAGCAAGATAAGCCAAAGATCGATCTAATATTGATGTTGTATGGTTAGGTTTGACGTTAGAATGGTTGCGAGTTTAGAATCAGAGTGAAATCATCCAGTTTAAGAGATTATGCGTTTGTTGTATCGAGGAATATTTTATCATTTGAAATGTAACGAACATCCTTTCAATCAGATTAGCATAAATATTTTGAGGTGCTTTTTATGTTTATCATCAATTTATTGTTGCCGTTATTCAAAGACCATATAACTTAATTTGATGACTTGTAAGCAAAATTACTGCTACTAGACTGTGCAGATTTCTTTGGACATTTAAAGATGATAATTCTCATTGTTGCAAGAACCTGCCCGCACGTTCTTTAACTGCTGGGAAGAATGAACTGTAGCAGTGTATGGGAATGAATTCTGTGCTCGTGCTGTTGCTGTTTGGCTATGCTGCGTTAACTCATGATGAGAGAGAAAAAGAGAGTTAGAAAAAGGCACGAGAGCACGGGGGAGTGTTTGCCGGAGATCTGACGCCTTTAATGAAGCTAACAAATGAGAGATAAATCGTCAGGTTAGGGTTTCCGAGGCATGTTTGTTTGGTGCAAATTATTTATCTATACACTTTGTTATATCAATTGCATTTTTTCATCAATTGGTTAAGATACCAAACAACTGTTGAACTGTTTCTAATCTGTTACCGTGTGAATTTGATATTTGTTTTCTATTTTTCTTTTGGAAAAAATATATGTCGAAGTGTTGAAAATCATACTGAGGAAATAAAAAAAAATATTATGATGGATATAAAATATCAGAGTGATATGTAATAATCACCCTAACCCACCTGATATTTATTGTGTTTGTTTAGTTACCTATACACACTTCGTTTGTGCTCATGTTCCGCCAAATTCGATTTTAGTGTTTTGTAGCATTCGGGCTCAGATGAACCAACAACCTCTTAACAAACCCTTGTCTAGCAACTGGAACTGGAACTTCAGACAGCAAAGGCCCTAGCTCACTCGTTCCTCGGTGGTTCATGCCCGATTCACAACCTATCTCGCACGAGCTCCCTCTACGCTCTCTCGCATCATTTTGATCGCTCTTTAGCTCTCCGCTCTCTCTTTCTCGCGCTCCGCAAAACCACGCAAACGGGAGTGCAAACGGAATTCATTCGCACACACACGGACAGTTCATTTCGTTCAAACATTCAAAGTTCTTCTTCGCTGTCGAGAAGAGGTGCGTGCGCGCTTCGAAACCGAACACTTCCTTCTTGCATTGAGGGAAGCAAAAAAAAAAAAACAAAAAATACCCCCGGACCGCGGAGCAAAAGGGAGGAAACAAAACGTGAGATGTCCACCGTAAGAAGTTAGCTCGTGCAAATGCTGCAAACCAGATAGCAGGCATTGGTTTTCACAAAACCGCGCTATATAGTTTGCTGAAAAGTATGTTTTTGACGCCTGACGCCCTAAGATAAGCGGGGTCTCACTGCTGCGGGTGTTTTTTTATGTGTGTTTTTGTTGCGAATTTTGCAAAGTGCTCTTTGGTGGTGGTGCTGTTGCTCTGGTGCTTGCTGTTGCGGCGGAGGCTTTGGTCCCGTTTGGCTGCAATGTTGCTCTTGTTGGCCAGCAACCACACCAGTGTATCCAATGTGTGTGTGCTTGTGCGTACGGTTGCATGGAAACGTCAAAAGTGCGTTACACAGGGGGTCTGGCCATTCTTTCGCCCATCCACCACCTCTGTGTGTTTGTGTGTGCCCGCTGCTGTCTTCCTCTGATCTTTCTTCTGTGCCTGTTTCGCCGGGAAGAGACAAGAGCCAGTGTCCCTGTGTGTGTGTGTGTGTGTTTGTGTTCCGGTGAATGAGAAGAGTCGTTCCGTTTGTAGGGGTTGGTGGGACACACAGAGAAATAGCAATAGCCGGAGAGCAGCGAGAGAGCGAGAGAGAGAGAGAATGAGGCCTGACAGTGCGTGTGCAGTGCAGAGGGGAAGGGGGAAAGAATATGAAGCAAAACAAAAACAAAAACCGAAAACAAAACAACACACCCATGTTTAATGCAGTCCCTGTCATCGGTAGTAAACAAAAGAGCAAACAACACCCAACGCAACCTACTGGAGGCTAGAAACAAAAGAAGAAGTAGAACGCACCCCGTCAGTGCGTGCCGTGTGTGTGGAGGGGTTGTTTCTGAATGTGATGGGGTTTCTGTTTCAGTGAGGGGCAACGGGTAGTGTAGGTTGTTTGCCGCAGCTCGTGCGCCACCTTCAACGTCGCAGCAGCAGCCAGGAGCTGCGGCGAACAGAAAAGTGTCTCGTGTCAAAAGTCATCTCAGGTCGCGTGAGATAGTATGTAGGCCGCCATGCCAGCTCTGGTAACCTAAACAGTGGAACATAACTCACCAGCGGAGAAGGTTGTACCCTCACTATCGCAGACACAGCGGCACTCGGTGGGGGTGCAGGAATGGTAGGGTGTCGCGATAGAGGGAGGGCGCAGCATTCCAAGACTCTCGCACCGAAGGTATGCAGTGTGTCGGTGTGTATGTATGTGTGTGTGTACGTGTCCCCCAAAACCTGCAGAGAGTGTTGTGGAGTGTGATTTCAAGAAACAAGACACCCCGTGCACAACTTGTCAAAAAAAAAAAAAAATAGCACGAAATGAAGAAAATAATATCGAAGGAAGAGAGCGAGTGCCGTAAAGCTGGTTCCCATAAAACAACACCCACCCTTAAGGGGGAGTTGTTCGTTGTGCTGAATTTGAGTAGATGAAGCAAAACAGAAAAAAAACGCACCTACAAACGAGAGGGAGAGGGCCTGGAGATGAGTGCTTAAGCTTTAAGTTAATGTGTTCGGGTGGCCTTCAGCGCCCCAAGTACACCGTCCGAGAAGATCGCTTAATTTTCTGCATGTGATCTGTCCGAGACAGGGGGCACCTTTGGGGATTGGGGAAAGGCAACACGGGTAATGTCAAAGGTTTTTTTTTTGCTCGTTGTCTGTGTCTTGCCTCTTCTCTTTCCCGTGTCTTCATGCGTGCGCTCTGTACTGACTGGGGGTAGGCTGTGCGTGTCGCTTGAGTTTGACAGTTGCTGGCCGCGAGATGCGTAAAAATGCGTGTGAAAATCTATGAATTAATCAATTTCGATGAGGCCGAATCATATCGGCGTGTGGTGAGCTGCAAAAGCTGCACAAGTGTTTCTCTGTGTTTGCGGCAGGTAAAACCAGGCCCCGGGTGTACCAACATAAAAGCGGCCCATCGGCAGCAAAGAGGGAAAACAAGTTTCTCACACAGGTGTTCCCACCGTCTTTCCCTTGCCTTTCTTTCCGGTCGCGACGGCTTCTAATGCAAAAAATCAACCTTTCGGATCGAGATTGATCAAGTGGCACACACACACAAACACACAGACGCAGGCAGACCGAGCTGGAGAAAGTACACCCCGTCGCTGTGACACGGTCTGTGCACCATTCAAACACTCGCGCAAGTGTGAAAGAGATGGACGAAAAAGTGATGATAGTGAGTGATAGGAGTGAAATGGAAACAACATGTGTGTGTGTATTCCGTCTTCAGTGAGGGACGGTAATCTAGTTAGCAGGGTGATGGTTTGCCACTGGAGAAGGAAGGGACGGGGGAGGGAGGTGTCTTCAGGGGTGGAATAAGGGTGAGCGTGAACACGCACGTTTGGGAGCGTACAAAACGGTACAGAAAGAGAGAACGAAAGAGAGTGCGAGTGAGCATTACAGTGGGTGAGATGTTTGTGTGAGCGAAATCGGAGAGAAAATGAGCTTTTGCCTGTGTGTGAAATGAGCGTTTGCTGTTTTTCACCATCGCAGAGCAGAGTGCATTTTCCCCGGACTGATAGCTATTTATGTGCAAGTTGGTGTGCGAATGTGTGTGTGTGTGTGTGTGTGTGTGTGTGTGTGTGTGTGTGTGTGTGTGTGTGTGTGTGTGTGGTTGTGTGTGTGTGTGTTTATTCTGGGGACCAAACAGCACACGCGTGCTTTAGAAAATCATTGCCATAATTGTGGCATGCAAAATGATCAAAAATTTGCAAATTTCATGGAAAATACGTTTTCTTCGAATAAGGCAATGGATTATGTTTTCACTTGAACTCTCAGAAAAAAATGGTTCCAATTAAAAAATGATTAAATGTTCCATTTCCAATATTTTTTTCCTGCTAAAATAAGCAATAGAAGAAGAAAAACATACACACACACATTTTCTATGAATTTCAGCCCGAGTTGAATGCTCGCTGAATGTGTGCACTGAAAATAGAACATCCTTCCAAATTGACAGGCTTCGACAAATGCAGCAGCTGTGTGTCGAAAAAAAGACTTGTTTCCCCTGACCATCTTTCTCGATTTGTCAACCACCGCTCTCCCTCTCAAAGTCGGTAACATGCCGTCCCGCCGTTCGAAGATAACCTACAAATGAAAAACGAGCAAAACACAACAACACAGCAACAAAAAATGTTATGTGCTTTTTCGCCGGGCTAGAGCCAGCCAGCACACGGTTTAGCTAGAAATAGGTGTGGAAAAAGAAACGGAAAACACAGCATAGCGAAAAAAAAAGGAATCAACACTGCTCCCTTTTGGCTTCAGTGCACGAATGCTTGGCTGAGCCCCCGGGGCTGGTTAAGAATATATGCCGAGGATAAGCTTGGCGTCGTTTGCTGGAGAGATAGATTCCTCCCCCAGAGAGCGCTGGGTGCTGGAAAACCTTTCCCTCTGCCTTATCATGCTAGAGACACAGAGAGATAGAGAGAAAGCAAAAGAGAACCAAAAGTAGAGCGTGAGCGTTTGCCTCTTCGGGTTGTGCTCTTAATAAACACGCTCCAATTGATAAAAGAACCAGAAGGCGCACAGAAAAAGGAAAAACTACAGTGAGAATGAGATAGGGAGAGAGAGAGAGAGAGAGAGAGAGAGAGAGAGAGAGAGAGAGAGAGAGAGAGAGAGAGAGAGAGAGAGAGAGAGAGAGAGAGAGAAAGAGAGAGAGAGAGAGAGAAAGAGAATGAGAAAGAGAGAGTAGGGAAAGGAAAATTGGGTATGTTGTGAAAAAACTTCACAGCAAGCGACTGAGTAAAAGAGAGAGAGAGAGAAAGTGCTACTTATCGTCAATAGGTTGCCATGGAAACTGTTTTCCAGTGGGTTTAATGTAACATGGGAAGCTTCGTTGGGCTTTTTTTCACGATTGCTGATCAAACCAAGGGAAACATCATACAGATTGAGTACATGTTTATCAATATTTGATTGAATATAGTTTTTGCTATGTTTTGAAGAGTTTTTTAAAGGCCAATAATTTATTGAAATAGTTGAAAAATGAAAAACGATGGTGTATGTATTATTTTGCATTTTCACTTTAAAGTTTAAAGGTGACATGGGCACGATTAAATCCCGACCCATCGTGAAGCTCCTTTTCTTTCCTTCTCACGTGTGTTGACGCCACAAAGAGTTCCTTGCAAATAAAGGGAAGATGAGGGATGTAAGTTTTCCCTCTCAAGTAGCAGAAGCACAATTTCCCAATGCGTGATTTATCCTTTTCCCTCGCGACCGATGTAACGTCGCTTGAAGGGCACAACCTTGACTGGGAAGGGGGAGAAGAGGATGGTATATCGTAAGGGAAATAGGAAGCATATACACGCAGCCACACACACACACACACTACGACAGAAAAAGGGTTTTGTGCAGGGAAAATACGGAAAATGTTGCTCGGAAACGTTTGAGGATGAATCAGTTAGACAAATGCTTAACGTCGTTCCCTACCAACCGGCTCAAGCCATCCTTCCCCCCAAACGGTTTGATTTCATTCGTCGGAAGTCGGGCTGACCTTTAACCGTATACCCAGCAGCGCTCCTTCGCCAGCGCGTCCTCTCCTTCCCCAGTGGGGCGGACAAATAGGGAACGATGTTGGGGTTAATTAAAGAAAATTAAATTCGTATGTGCGCGCGTCCGCGCCCTTGAAGCGCGTTTGGCCGCGCTATACTGCGAGGCGCCTCATAAATGGGCGGTTTGGAGCTTTGGGGATAGAGAAGGAAAATCGCGTTTTCTCTTCAGTCCCCCTGTATGTGCCGACGCAAACTGATGACGCACGATCAAAGCTGGCTGTGGAAATACGTGCGCGCGTAGAACTTTCAACAGCCGAATCCAAAGGGGCAAAGCTTATGCGATGGGTCCATTACACCTCTCGCGCTCCCCACGATGGAGGACGTGGGGGTGGGTTAAAAAACTTTTGGTGACAAATTGAATTTATTTAATTTATGATTCAGTTATGGTAGCGCCCAGCGTCGTTTGGTAATCGTTTTAAATGCATTGTCACTTTTTCGTCGCGTCACCCTCGGATTAACGGGGAATGATGATGATACCTGTTCAGCCAGTGACGTCATTGGAGCGGCTTGACTATTTTCGGATTGCAGGTTCGGTTTAAAATTAGGACACACTGAACAGTTTTTCTTCGGCTTCGTCTTTCCAACCGCTCGGAGCAGGAAGTTTAGCATCGCCGGTATGGCTCAATATGCAATCTGCATATTTACCGGATGCAATAAAGCAAACCGAAGTCAGTACACCAAACGATCCCGTCCTTTCGGTGCGGTGTGTATGTGTGTATGAGAATGACATAAAATGGCATAAATAATTCCACCGCACACCGCGCTTTGCCACAGTTGCTTACGTCGCACATTCTTTTGCCGCAGGAAGTGTTGCGAAAAAGTCCAAACCGGTCAGACATGACATTTGAGCTCGTCACGAACAGGGATAAGCAGGCTCTGGTGGCCGGCTTTTAAAATGTCACCAAGCTCCTTCTGACCGGTGGTACTGTTGTGCTAGCTGTGCTTTATGAGCGGCAGTGTTGTGTGCGGGAAGGTTGGTTTTATGGTCTCGCCCTGTCCTTAAGAGTGGGGACGACATTGGGTGAGGTTCCTTTTTTCACCTTTCCTTGTCTTGGAGTTTCCGAATGTCTTCGGAGTTTGTTGTGCCAAAAATATGGCCAAAGTAAAGCAGAGAAGTTCAACATACACACACCAGCATTGACCAGCGCATGGCACTGAGTGCGGCAAAAAGCAAGAAAATACCGTAGGAAATTGATGACGCAGACCGGTACACCGACACACCGATTGGCTGTGGAGTAGTGATGGGTACAGTTGGCAAAAATCCAGAATCGACTCCGACCTGACTCCGACACATTCAAAACCGACTTCGGAAAATAGACCCGTCCAGCATATTTCGGAGCCATCCGGAATCGTCTGGAGCCGTCAGGAATTGTCCGGAGTCATCCGGAGTCATTCGGAGTCGTCAGAAGTCGTTCGGAGTTGTCCGAAGTCATCCGGAGTCGGAGTCATTCGGAGTCGTCTGAAGTCGTCCGGAGTCGGAGTCCCAGAATCTGTTGGAAATCGCAGTCGACGAGAGTCGACCAAAGTCGGGGCCATCAGGAGTCGGGTGTAGACGGCCGGTGCAATGTTTTTGGACAGGTATTTGATCTCCGATTCCCGCCGACTCGACTTAAATCGCTATTCTTAGAAGAAAAAGACGGTTTATTAAGAGCACACGCAAATCGAAAGCGACTAAAAACCTCGAAAGGAAATGCTTTCGGCCGATTCCGACTCCAGTTGACTCCAGACAACTCCGGACGACTCCCAGTCCCGGCGACTCCGACTCTGGATGATTCTAGCTGACTTCGTACTATTCTGGCCGACTCCGGATGACTTCTGAAGACTTCGACTCCCAGCGGAACTAGTAGTATCGGAGTAGTATTGGAGTCGTGGGCGCGCTCCAAAGAGCACACCACCACATCTGCGGAGCGTAACAGAAGAAAAAGCGATAGGGCCTAATATGAATTTAAATGGGTCCTTCTAACGGCTGTTGGAATGTGTGTTTTCCTAGGTGGAAGTATTTATATGACGAAACGCGGACAAAAAAAAGTATCTTGGCATTGGAGCGTGAGTTTTTGTTTAGCTTTTAGCTCCAAAACTCGTCACCAACGGTCGTTTTTCCCGCTTTTCGTTCGAATTTTCCTTCGCTCAGCGCTTAAGACAATCCAGCACCAAGAGGCGTATTTCTTTGAACGGCAATCCTCCGCTCTGCAGGATATATAGCACCACCTTCGCCCTTGCCTGGCTCGATATTTCGACTGCAAAATGCTAATGAGAACGTAAGGTTGTTGTTTTATATTTCTTCTTCTCGTTTAAAACCCGGTTTCAAAGTGGGTCAACGCTGGAATGGGGAGCAGGAAGAAGCCAAGAGTTCTAATGCTTGAGGTGAGGTTAAAGGAAAAAGTGGTGATACGGAGACGGGAGCTGCTGGATCCAAAAGGGAAGAATTTATAGCATTTTTATGGAAAATTTAATAGAACGTCATCGTGAAAAATCGCCCAAGCGGAGACTGAGCTGCCCTTGCTGGGATGGGACGGGTGTCTAACGGGTGTATGTGTATGTGGCTTAATGTTTGTTTATTTGTTTTTCGTTTCTTGGTGCTTCTTGCTATGTTGTCGGTTTGGCCGCTTGTACGGTCGGCGCTGCCGAAATGATGGAATCGATGTGTTTTAATGGAGGAATATTTTTCCATTTTAAGCTGCATGTTTTGCACCCTCGCGAACAATGCCCAGAGCTGTGAATTGTGGAGTAGAATTCATGGTTAAGAAAGAGGGTGTAATCCCTCTCTGTGGGTTGAATAAGAAGGAATTTGTGTTTTTGTCGATTTTTAGAATAAAGACCACACCATGGATGTCTGGCGAATGGCCTAAAAGAAGAGGAATTAAATATTTAAACAATATTTTTTCCTCTTATGTCCACTTACACCATTTTGATGCATACAACATAAAACAACCATACTTAAAAAAGGCGCTAAAAGTGTTCGTCCTATTTTCAATCCTCACTGTGCGCACAGTGACGCATGTGTTCTACTCTTTTCCACAATCAATGATCAACCGAAACGATGCGCCAATGCCTTTTGTGTGGGCGTTGTAAGGATGAATTCTCCCACCTAACAACCGGTGAATGCTGCTGCCTTGATTAAAATTAATTTATACCATCCAAAAACCGGCAGCACTCTTTCCCAGAACTCGTTGGAAAGTTTAACCACAACAGAGCTATTTAATGCAATGGGACCAGTTAGTCCACCGTTTCTTCCTGTTTCACTGGAAAAAGGGGTACCCCCGTGTGTGTTTTTGTGTGTGTGTAGGAGCTTTTTTGTCCGTTCCGTCTGTAACACAGACACAAACACACATACTGTTTATACCAGGCGGTGCGAAATTGAAAAGAACATTAATAATCATGAGCACCAAACGAACAAACCTTTGGGCTGAAACGGGAAGGGTGTGTGTGTGTACACGCGACTCGAAAAGATTTAATTGATTTTGAAAACTTTCTCCCTCGCCGCGTAGCGTGGAATGGTGGGGTCGTTACGAGGGACGGTACGGGACATCCCTTTCACTACTCCCCCTTTCCTGTTCGGGACTGATGAATTTGTTTCGCACGCGATCGATCAACGCTTGGGCAGGGAATTGATGGGAACGACAACCACAAATTCAAATTGTGTCACATCGTCGCCCCTCCCTGGCGGCAATCCTTTAAACAAAACTTTGACAGTTACGCCCACGGACCCCGTGCCGCGTTTTTTTTTTGTGTGGCGCCTGTTTTCGAGGATTGTTTACACTTACCCAACACGGGCACGTCCGTCATCATCGTCCGCAGTCGGCAACCGGCAATGCTCCTCATCATCAAGCGCAATCATCACTGCAGCACCACCATTCGTCAGCAGCAGCTGTTTTCTCGGAAAATTCGGACGAAATACAGAGATAAGAGAATTTCCCAAACAAAAAAAAAACCTACGGACAAGACGAGGGAACAACACGACGAGCCGGTGACAATAAGTTTTGTTTGCACGTGGAAGTTTGCACGACATCTTCCTAAATCCTGCTCATCCGTGTGCGTTTCCCGGACCAGCCTGCACGCCCCTCTCCCTCTTTTCCATTAAGCTTCATGTTACCGCCCTTGTCAAAGGACGGATTGTATCGTTCTTTGATGAGCACGGTTGAGGGTTCGCTTTTCCCCCTCTCTATCTCTCTTGTTCCTTCTGATCGCAAAGCAGTGCAGGGAAATTGTGTACACAACGGCTTATATTTCACGGCTGCCAATATTTTGTGTACAACGCAGCACTAACCGCCGAGGATTGTCGATTGCTTTGGCTGTGCCGTCCAGAAGTAGTAGATGTCCCTTTTGGAAGTCCGTCGGCAAGTGGTGTCACCGACACCAGTCAGCTTTTCCAGAGGGGCGTGGTTGGGCCGAGCATTAGGTGTTTGGTTTAAATCCCTTCCACACTGGCACTGGCCTTAATTATAAACTTTAAGCACAGCAAGCCGCCTTTCCACCATTCCGGCCAACTTCCGCGCGGGTGTGTCGGGTTGATGTGAAAACGGATTTCCAACGGCTCTGGACGGGAATGTTTGGTGCCGGTTCTAGGTTTTGGTTTATTAGAACCATCCTGCTGTCCTGTTTGCAGCGTGTCCGTGTTGTTTTGTTCCCAAAGTTTTAGATATGTCATCGAGGGGAAGGGGAGGAAGTGAGGTATAATGTGGTAGGCTGGTGGGAGTTAAGCGACAGCTCCGGAAGGATTGTGTCTAGTGTTTCTGTGTCATGTGAAAGTGTTGGATGTGTCCGCACTCAAGTCCTTAGAATCTAATTTAAACTTTTTTTTGTTGTTTTGGTACGCTCCGATGGTGCGCTGTGGTCGGATTGTGTTGATTTGATTTGCGTTGACGATTGGATCTTAGTTGAAGATTGGGAAAGTTTTGACCCGTTAGTATCTCGGCAGATGGTGAATTTTCGCTTATAATAATTTCTTAAGTTTTGGAGAGAAGTTCAGAAGTTCCTTCGGTTTTGTTCTGTTCTTATTACAAAATCTCAGTTGTCAATCAAGTTCTAGGTTTCTATAAAAAAGTAATGTATATACCAGAAAAATGAATGTTTTTGTTGAGCATATTAAGAAGATTGATTCATAATGCTGGACAATTTTTTTTTAAGTTTGAAGAAAACCAATGTTAGTTTCGAATCTTTTGAGATTGCAGTTTTGGATATTACAGTGTGTATTGAGCAAGCTTTCAGACATTATGGAGTACAGATGCGACAAACTTCTACATAAGCTTTTCTTCATCTTTAAAAGGTTTTAGTGGGATTATTCCTCAAATATGCCTATACAGAAAAACATATGTTTTGCTTGAGCTGCCGTCATATCATCTTACTGAAGCAACCTCGAATGAATTCATTCCAAAAAAAGACAACTCCAGTATTTTTGGTTGCGACCAAGCATGCTTCTCAGTCGGCAGCGGTGCCCGTTCGGCACGAGAGAGAAGTAGAGAGAAGGTTCAACCGTTTAACACTACACCGCTGAATAAATCTCAATCACGATCGCCCCATCCGCTGGCGTGTCTCGCGCGCGCACAGAACGCTGAGCAGCGATGACTCGCATCCGATTCTGATCGATCTCAACAGATCGCGACCTTGAGCCAGGCACGTATATGGTCAGTATTTCTCTTACGTCTCAATCGGTCACCATCGGTAACGGCCACTCTTCGATGCTCGATGGTGCTCTGTAAACGTCTCGTCGACACGACCTAAACGATCATTCTCGCTCTTTTAGTGTCTTTCTCTCTTTCTCTCGCGTGCTCGTAAAGTGATCGTGGTTCGTAAAGGAATCGACCGAACGATCAGCAAAGTCTCCCGATCACCCCCTTCCACCCAATTGCGGAGGTGACTTACTGTCGCTGTCACCCTGCCAGCCGAAAACCCGCTAACTGGCAGCTCGGTTCGTCCTCTCCGTCGGGCTCGTTAGGTGAACGTGTTAATTTTACGAAATTGACGCGCGAATGCCACCCGTACCCTTGCTGTTGTGGGCCTTTGAATAAGGGAAGAGGGGATAGTAGCACAATCCGGGGGGCGGGTACATCAGCTTGGAACGGTTGGTGGTTCGATTGTGAGATTTTGAGTCTGTCGTGTTTGCCATCTTCGAAGGTGAACCGGGTGTATCGTGGCCCCCTCCCATGGGGTGTGTAACCTCCGGCCATGCGCCTGAGTGACAGCTTTCGTTCGGGCTGTTTTTGTTCCCCTTTTTTTGCTGTCGTTTACATCGTGTCGTGAGTGTGCGTGCGTGCCTTATGTGTGTTTGGATTTGGACTGGTGCACACATATGTCAAAGTGTGTGCAAGACTGCAAAGATTTGGCCCGTGTAATGTGCGCTAAACGGAAAGTGAATGATGATAGTTCAGCGCGAACCGTTTACCATAAATGTCCCCTGTGTTTTCCTTTTCATAAATGTGTGTCTTTTTCTCTATACTACGCTTTAATTCAGGAAACAAAATGTAAATGGTGCTATAATAGTTTAGCTACACCGTGCTGAACCGGTGCTGTAGTGTGGAAGCATAATAACCCCGAGAAGCATAATTATCATCGAGCGAAAGCACGTTCCTGTGTACAGTGTGTCGTGCAATTGTAGTGAAGTGCTGCACGAGAAGAAAAGAGCACAAGTGAAAGTGTTTTATAAATGATAAACCTGTGCTTTACATACAGTGCAAAAGCTTGAGTGCGTGTTTGTGTGTGTGTGTGTGTGTGTGTGTGTGTGTGTGTATGTGTGGTGCGTATTCATATTGTGCGTATCAAATGCAGCCCAGGTGTGTTGCAGCAAGCCGGGTGATTTGCATAAGTGTGTAAATTATCTCGCCTATGCCTCCGTGTCTGCACTGTGGCAGGGTGTGTAATTCGTGTGCGCTGCTTAAAAGCTCGGGCTTTGTTCGCTCCGGTACGCTAGCATGAATGAAACGACGAGCCGGTGCCATACAGCTGTTGCGGAACCGATGTAAAGCGGGAAAAATTAACACGTGTCCAAACTGCAAACTTGCAACGCTGGTTCAGCCCGCTCCCGAAAGCAGCAACCTTGGGATGCTGTCCGAACGGCAAGGTGTTGGCCATTGTACACGGAGCATAATTTATTAATGGTGCTTACAACGTAATAAACAAAAAAAGTCACCGCCAAGCAATGCACAGTAGAAAGCGAATGAAACAAATGTTCCTGTCGCAGTATCAGCGTCCGCGGGGCGTTTAAAGAGTTTTGCTGGATAAAGAGTTTTTAGAGAGGGTTGATGTGTGTGTGTTGCCCCTTCAGTCGTCGTTTCTAACCATGAACGAACCGATTCACTGTTAAACATATCACGCATCGCGGGAACCGGGTGCGCTATGTTCGTTTGCTAAAAATCGGGCAAGATCGGTTGCTTCTCTATCCGCACCATTCACTTTGCCATTGCACGGTCCCCACCACACGTGTACGTGTGAGGGTGTGTGTTTGTGTGTGTGTGTGTGTTCGTGCGTTGAGTGAGCGGAGCCGAACGCACCGGGGTTTAGCAAAAGCAGTCAAGGTGGCCGCGTCGAAGAGATCCCGCGGGACCTCGGCGTCCGAAGGTCGCCTTGCGCCGCCGGCCGCATCGACGGACAGTGTCGGCGGTGGGCATACCGCTGCAACGAGCAATACCACCGCCACTACCGTTGCCACCTCGTCCTCGTCCGGCGGCCCGACCATCGATCCTTCCACCGCCAGCCTACGGTCGTCCAGTTCGCGCCAGGGTTCGGTCGATGGCGTGATGCAACGATGCGGCCTCTGCTCCATCATCTCGAGCCTGCTGCGGCGCGCCATGTGCGTCGGGTCGCGGCGTGGTAGCGGCGAGTCCTACTATCAGGAGCTAGCGGAAACAAATGTAAGTAGTGAGCAGCGGCTTTCAACGCGTAATGGGAGGTGGGGACACTTTCACCAGTGAGGCACCATGCGTCTCCATGGGCGGGGAAAAGCGGAGCTTTTCTCAATGGGAACAGTGTGGTTTAGGCGAAAAAAATGGATCAGTCTTGCGAAAGGAAAAGCTTACAATTTAATGCTACTTTCTATTTCGGCGAACACAAAACGCGTTTACGATTCCGGTTTTGAAGAGCCAAAAATAAATCTCAATTATGTGAAAACACTCATCTTTTCGCCAAATATGACAAAGGCTCAGCGATGAATTAGACATAATTAGTGACTCGTTTCAAATTCCCCCACTTCAGCACCTTGTTTTTTTTTTGCTTGACAACCCCCTCCAAAGCCAAACCACTCAAAATACATCAAAGCGAACGCTGCACAACATTCGGTGGCTCACTTTGTCGAGATTAATTTGGCAAACGATGCTGTGTGCGTGTGCGTCGCCGCTGACGTCATCAGCCTCACACACGGGGGAAGCTATTTTAAACGGCATCAGCTGGCGTGCCAAAACGGTGGTTAAACAAAAAGCTCACTGCGATGAAGAAACGTTTCACGGTGCGGTCGGCTGCCAACATCACCTCCGTCATGCAGCGTGGTGTGTCTTCCGTCGCTAATTGTGAAGCGTCCGATTGGAGGCGCCGTTGCGTCGTTTTGCTGATTAAATTATTAGTTCAGCGCACGGTACGGCCGGTTTTGAGCGCCATCAACGCCACTCGCGTGATGTTTGTTTTGGATGCGCGAAAAAAAAGAAAGAAGCTCGACCGGTTTGGTGCGTTTTTAAAGCGTTAGTATCGTACGCAGCTGCGCTTGGGCAGGAGGGAAGCTGGGATGCTGGGTGTGATAATGTGGTCGTCACGGAATGATGTGGCCGTGCGTACGTGACGGTCAGTTCCGAACGGAAGCTGATCAGCTGAGGGCTGTTATGGTGTGACGAATGTTGTGCAAAAGGTGTGTTGCTTGCAAGGCGCAGTTCGACAGTTGAGAGAAATGCTTTGGAAAGGTTTTGTGGGATTGTTGAAGAGGTAGAAGAAAATCAATTTGTGTTGAAAAGTGCCTCCGTTAACAAGACAGATAAAGTGGAACTGCTTGCATACATATGCTGACCAACTGGTGATTGTAAAAATGAAGTTTTCATCGAAAACGATTCCTGCTACATCCAAAGTTTTCTGGAATCGATTCCGGATAGTAGGTCTGGAATCAGTTTCCGGTATCGATTCTGGTATTGGCTCTGTAATCGGGTCCGGAAGCTATATCGGTGTCGGATTCGGAATTGGTTCCGGAATCGGAATTGGGTTCGGAATTTGAATTGGCTCCAAAATCTAATTCCGTTTCCGGAACAAATTGCGATATACAGGTCAATTGTAATTATGGATCCGATTCTGATTACGAATCTGATTCGGAATCAGCTCCGGAATTGGCACTGGAATCAACTCCGGAGTTGGCTCTCGAATCAACTCCCGAATAGGCTCCAGAATCAACTCCAGAATCAGTTCCGCAATCAGCTCCGGAATCTGAATTGATTCCGAACACGCAATTGGAATCGGGTAGGTTTGATTCCAAGCTCCCACGACTTGTACCAATCATTACCTTTTAGTACCAACCTTTGCCAGCTCATAATTAGCAATTAGTTTGAGATATTTGTGATGCTTTAACTTGCAACCCGAATCCTTTACCCAAGTATTACCCAAATGCCACAGGTTATTGGCGAGAGGATTGACGTAACGGTTGTAACCGCCAGCAAACTGGATATTTCCAAACCCGTATGCCGGCAGTACAAAAAAAAAAAACGCAAAAAATGGTTCTTTTTTTGTTCGTTCTCTTACACCCATCTGTTCACCTTTGACCTCTGTAATCGGTTCAAGCTGTTCATCGATTTGGATTGTTCCGATCGATCAATTTTGCTCCCATCGGTCATGTTCGAGTTAGTATCTTTTCTGCGTTTTTCGCTTTTCTGCTAGCGCTCCACCGTTCCCTGAGGAGAAGCGGAAACGCAATCGTGGTATAATCCCACGCCGGCAGCGAAAATGCACAACTTTTGAGTGCGAATTGAAAAGTTCCTAATGCGAAATAAAGCGTGGCTGTCAGTGTATGAAATGATCAATCGCTTTTATTAGTTTACTTTGGTTTTTAGATAAACACTTTCAATTGTGTTTATGTATTGTATTATAATAAGAAATAGTGACATTAGAAATGGATTTAAAAGAACATAAGCCTTACGTGTTAACATATCAATCCAATCCGGGTTCATCGATCGTAGATCTCGCGGGTAGAACAAACTCCGCAAGTTGTTGGCTTTTGGCGGCTTTGCTTGTTGGCTTTCGCTACTTTGCGCTGAAGATTAGATTGTTTAACCACGCAAAACTCTGCTAGTAGAGAACCGCAGCCCGTCGAAGAGGGTAAAATCTTACCGTACCGTTTGGCTACTCCGCCCCAGCCAGATAGTGCGACGGCGGGATTAGGCCGGGTTGCCCCTATAGGAGGAAACGTACGCGTGTGCACGGGAGGTTTGAAATGTTTATTTACACAGTGCAAATATGCTTAACGTCCGATTAAGCATGGGCTGGTAAACACTCTCCGCCCCACACAAGAAGCTGGTGTGTCTTTTGAGCTTGGCGGTGCAGTTTGCCTGCGGCCGCCTCCGATGGAGATCTTTGAACCTACCGTGTGTGTGTTTTTTTGTTGTTGTTGTACTGTCTCACTCTTGTAATGGGAAGTGTAAGGGTTGTCACACGCAAGAAAGTAAATGATGACGGTGCGATAAAAGGAAACAGTTTGCCCTATCGGTTATGCAACGTTGTTTTATCATGAGTGAGAAGGTCATAGCAATGGTTGAATTAGCGTTGTTTAAGATTAATTTGTTATCTTGAAATAAGAATTAAAAAAAGAATTTTGTATGTGTTAACTTAAAAATAAGCAGAGTAACAAATATAACCCCACGATATAGAAATACAACAAATTGAATAAGCGAAATCTTTCATCGCACGCATCGGAAACACGTTGATGCCAAACGTCGAAAACCCCGTACACGAATGCCAAAGAGCAAATAAATAATAAAACGTACTGTTTGTTTCCTCAAATTTGCCATCTCATGCCATCGTACCGCACACACACACACATACACACACTTCGTTAGGAAAAATAAACACAAAAATATCAAAGGCCAACGAGAGTAGGCGAACTAAAGCCAACACAAAAAAAAAACACAACGCACACATACAGTGAAAAACTCACATATCTTGTAGTAGTGTACAGAAGACGAAGAAGAAGAAGAACATGCTTTCAATGTTTCTCCAAGTGTTCATACACACACACTCACACCCTCACCGACTCACAGTGTCTCCTACAAAGACGCATGAATGTTATGGGCTGATGACTGTAGTCGAGCGGAAGCACGCGCAAGGGACAGTGGGTGTGCGGGCGATGAGGAGTTCGGCTTCCACTTTACGCTTCGAGTGAAAATCGATAATTTTTTCCTCGGATGTGGGTCGTGGATGTTGCTGAACTCGTCAGATGCACTGAAGGCTCCGATGATGATGATGGCGATGATGGCGATGATTCTGGGAGGATACTTTGTGCTCTTATTTGGCGAGAGCTTTCAATGGATGAATAGCGTGCTGGCTGGGCTGGGTAGACAGTTTTTCCCAACCGCCGCGAAGATGTGTGGCCGAACCGGAGCAAATGAAAAATTACAACAGCAGCAGCTCTTTGATTGCGTGGGCCCAGTAGCATTTGTTCGGACATACGTACCGAAGCTTGACCACATTTAGAGCACTTTCAATGCGACATTTATCATCCCGAGCCAACGATGGGTCTTCATGATTGAGATGGATTGAAGTGTGCTCAGGGTTCGTTGCGTTACCAAAGGAAGACTGTTTGCAGTAGCTCCAAGGAGCAGTAACCTTTAGCATGACTTTTCAAGCGATAGGCGAAAACAACAATTTTGAAAATATTATTAATGAATATTTTTGAATTTGGATTGATTTAGATTGCGAAAAGATTAAGAAAAATCTATTTAAAAAATCTACACTTTCGAAGAGATCATAAATAACTGGTAAATAACTGGTGCCACATTTAATTTTTCGTTGAATTTTTACTTCGTCCTGGGATCTTTTTTGTAAAAAATATAGAAATAATTTGAAAACCATATTCAATTATATCAAATAATCAATCAATCGCAATGGCAATGGCTCAATATATCGCAAAACAAAATCTATTGCCAATTGCCTCATAACATTTGCCACTTTTTTTAAATTACTCCAAACAAAAACTAAAATATCCCCTCCCATTATCAATCAAACCAGCGTGCGTACAATTTTCCCGCCCAGCGGTGTTGTGCCTTCAACTTAATCAAAACGAGGTTTACTTTACATTCCTTCACACCCATCGAAGTGGAACCATTGAGCAATAGCTCGGTGTGAAAATAGCACATTTCACGCAGCCAAATAGCTGCTAGCATTTTCCGACCCATTCCCCCCGTCCAACGTTGCCTCACCGACGGCACACACGCACGCACACAAACAGCTGGATTGGAAATCCAGGCGCGATCGCCACCCGCCCGAAGATCATTACACACCGGTTCCGTCCGGCCACTAGTACGCAAATGTATCCCGTAGAAGTGTAATTATTTATAGCAATTCGTAAACAAAACAGTTCCAAGGGATAGGGTAGGGCAGGGGAATCGCCAGCGTAGACAACGGGGGGTTTGATTTTGTAACTCCCCGTTTTTAGCGCGCCCTCCACACGGATTGGAAAATCTCCGCTCGGCGAACCGTTTGCGTGAGGACTTGTTTGTTTTTGTGTGTTTATGTAGTACTGTGCGTGTATGTGTGGGTCTCTCTGTGTGTGTTTACGGCACACATGATGCAAGCTGCACCTGTTGAGTTGTTTTGTTAGCTTTCTCCCTTCCCTTTCCGCCCGCCCTCTTCTTTCTCGCGAGGGATTCTCCAAATGACACACACACACACACACACACACACACACACACACACACACACACACACACACACACACACACACACACACACTCTCTTCTAACGTTCTCATCAAACGGACACTGGTCGCGGTCGTGGCGTTTTTGATAATCTGCCACTGCACGCACATGCTTTTGCCTGGGGGTGGAAGAATTGATAGTGTGTAGAGGGTTGAGAAGGGAGACGAATGACGACGACGCCGACGACGCATGCACACACCACACACCGAACCGCAGATGGGTTCGGTAACTCCAGCCAAAGTGGTTGTGGTTCACTGGTGTGGACCGGCGAGAAGGCGATAAGAAAGTCTAATAAATGATTCAAACATTGACTAGCCTTCCACTTCCAACTCTTCAGCTCGAGTTGTGTGTTAGAATGGCAGCCCTTTTGCCCTTCCCCGCCATGTGCCTCGGACGAACGAACTGGTAGCAGTTGCTCCCGGTTCGCTGGGGACGCACTTAAGGGAACGAGCAGCAAGGGTCGCCTACTGCTGGTCAAGCCCGATGCAGCAGCTGCGGATGGCGGAAACGATGTTTGCCGGCAGTAAACATCCATCAGAGATTGTTCAGTTTTGCTACCAATAGCCAATGGCGCGATGTGGGTTGGTGGTGGTGCAGCTCAAGTGGTGCATTTAGTGGCAAGTTCGGGTGCAGAGTTAGCCGGCAGGTGTGCTGTGGCAGTGGCGGCTCAAGTGTGTGCTCGTGTGGCTTATGAGCTGTGGCACTTTGATTTGTGGCTTTTGGGATCAGTCCGTTAAGGTAGTAAGGTGGAAATTGGAAAACTCCAAGTATATAAGAATGCTAAATTTCATCTATAAAATAACTGCAAAGTATTGAAACGAAAACGAACAGGCGTGCTTTTCCTCTGCTTTTGGGGTTATGTTTTTTTCTTATGTGAAACAACAGACATAACGTCTGGAACAAGATGTTTGATAAGTCTGGGTTCGAGTCGAAATTGATTGCCGTCGATATAGCAAAGCAACAGCCACAACAAAAACTCCCATTAACTTTGCGTCTGCTCGTGTAGATAATGGGGCTGTACGCAGGGCAATACGAGGTGTGTACGATAAGAATGGGGTGTCGTTGGTACGTTTATCTTGCACCTTTAACACGTTGCTGCTGTTCTTTGCTTTCTCTCCTTTTTATCATTGGGTTTAGTAAGCTTCGTTACTAAAGGATGAGCAACAGCTTAACTTTTGTTTGTACGCTAATGGAATCGATGGTCGGTTTTTCGTGCAATCGAACACAATTTCAACCATTCCCAGCGGCAAAAACAATCATTAAGCATGCCTACAAAGCGGCCCAGATAAGCAAGGTCTCCGGATAGATGGTGGATGGCTTATCGGATTGGAAGTTCGGGTCACAATCGCAAAGCGTTCGCAGTGTCTTGCAACGAAACGTCACTTGTTGCCATAGACGGGCACATGAGCATTTCTTTTGATACGAACAGATTTTTACTCGGTAAACCATGGAACCACTTTATCGCGAGCCTCATTTCAAACCATGTGCGTCATGAAACGAATTGAGCGCGACCAAAAACAAAACGCGTAGTAAAATTTAATTGATAAATTAAACGCCACAAACACACACACACACACACACCTGAACTAAACAAACTTTCCAGCCTGTCCAGTTTACCACCTTCCATCCATCCGCAGCCGGTATGTGGAAGCCGGTTTCCTTCGCCGCTGTCTCCAAACGCCAAACTTATCATCCCGTTATCAAGCGCTGGTCCGGTGTTAATTACTGCCGGTTGATGAAATCCGTGGCGAGCGCGGGACGGTTGGGCAATGGGAGAGGTTGTGCGTGGAGGCGAACCTGGACAGGCATTATTACACACGGACCACAACGAGACCCAGACGCTAGAGGTGAACGAAAATCGACCGAGCAGGCAAAAGTTTGTGTCTTATGTGTTTCTCCCTCTGTCTACCATTTTGTTGTGTTCGCTGTTATGGCTCGGTTTTCAATTATGCTGTCTCTCTGATAAGATTTCCCAATCCCAACCACGAATGTAGTGCAGCAAACAAGAAGCACAGTTTCGGTCGAAATGTATGTCGATCGCTGTCAGTACACTCAGTCCGTGGAGGTGTGCTGCGGCGGTCGGCGAAGCTGCGGCAGCAGTTTTGTGTCCCCTTAAAGATTACACCCCGTCAAGGCCAGTGTGGGCCTGTCCAGCGGGCACGTGTTTGAAACGTGACCTAATTTATTTTCAGGAGTATGGCTGAAGATTGCTGATGAATTCTTTGCCACTTTTAAGGTGTATTACATAACTAGAAAAGCTCATGCATTTGTTGGCATGAAGGTTTCCCATCAACAATTGAAGCTAATGCGTGTGGGATCCATTCAATTTAACTTCTGATTGATACTGAGCGATATATTACGCCCATTGAAATCGGGCTACAACCGGACTGGAGGAAAGAGAGGGTGAGATTCGTTATCGGAAAGGAAGAACGCTATGTGCGCCAGTGCTTTACCACGGTTTATGTGGGATTGCTTTGAAGATATGGTCGTACCTCGTCATCAAATCAGCTTGCCACAATCATCCGATTACGGTCGCGCATACGTTCAATGGAGAACGTCGGCGAGGAAATGTTAAGACGTTGCATGTCAGAAAAGATGTGTATTTACGTGTAGAACCATCTAAATTCATATTTGTTAAGATTTGTTTCCAATTTTGCTCTACGATAGTTGTGATTGCTATCTCGTCGGGCTCTTCCTATAACTTCTTATCAATCACGAACTGGTTCGATCGTCCGATCGGGATGTTTAAAAATAATTCCCCTCAATCGAAGCTGTTATTTTTAGCCGAGCGTGATTGGTGGAGCTTTTCCAATGAGTGTGTGAATTGGCGCTGCATTGCCCTTGAAATTAAATTAAACAAACCAATATTGCCACGTTTTATCGCTCTTGAGCCGAGGAACATTGTAAATGCTGTGTTTATTTACTGAGCCAACGAAACTCAAGTGGACAGCTTCTTGATGCATGTCAAGATATTATTCTTTTTGTTGCGACATATTGTTCAACCGTTTTAAGTTTTTGTGTTAACTTATGTATTTTTATGTATTTTTTGTTTTGTTTTGCGTTGTAAAGTTTGGGTCTTTTTCAATGTTGGTTAGTAAGCTTCTTTTATTTGCTCATGTATGCCCACTTTACACCGTAACACTATCAACAACTTTTACCAGCGCGCACAAACGCTCGGGCCGAGTATGTCGCAACCAGGCAGGCAGCACGTTCTTTATGCCGCCTGTCCACCACGGTATGCGATTCAAATTAAATTGTTGATTTTACGACACCCAGTGTCGTATGCGTGTATCCCATAAAAAGTCGGCAGGCAGGCACTCAGGCAGGCAGCTGCCGACCGCCGCGGGAGGATGGCCGCAGGACCAATAAAGATATGTGCCGCCGTTGTTACCCTTGCCGCTTCACGTGCCCCAAGGGGGGAAAAGGGGCGAACTGGAACACAATGTGGTGGTGCTCCTTTCGTTCCATTTCGCGTCTACACTGCCGCCCTACAGCGATCGGAAGGGGGACGTGGAGACACAAAGCGAAGGCTGTGGTGGCTCAATTACGGAACGCATGCGGCTTCCTGCTCCGGGCAGACGTTATGGTTCTATTAGTGCTTGCGACGCTATCATCGTTGGCGTTGGCTGTCGGTTTCGGTTTCTGTGTCAATTTTAATTCCGCAATCCAGTTTACGCTGGGATTTTGCAACGCGAGCAAGACATTCCACGGCACGGTACGCCGTGGTTGGCGTGGAATTCTTCCGACTCTTTCATTCCGCCCCGGGAGGCAGAAGGGGGGGGGGGTTAGATTAGCATGAGCGTTGCGTTCAACGCTATGTCACTGCGCAGTAAAGCGCTCAGGCCGCACTGCTGGAGGCACGTCTACGAAAAGACACACCCCAAATCGAAGTTTATTGATGCGATTGTTGAATGGCGAGGATAGTATGAGCGTTGGTTTGAGGGGTGTTCTGTGTGGTACTGATTTGTTTACAAATATGAAGTTTTGATGATGGGGCTGGTGTTATTTCAGAGACTGGTTTACTTGTTTTCTTGATGCCATAATACTGGGATTGTGGTACAATGCAATAGTGTAATTGTGAAATCAAATGGCAAAGTATCATTATCTTAAGATTAATGAAATAAAGGAGTAAAGGGGGCGCCTTGTCAGCTCCCATTGGACATCTCGCTTGATCTGTCATATCAAGTTGCCCTACTATATGTTGACATACGGTCTCGGTTGTCGGCATTGAAGCATCACAAAAGCAAGCAGGTCAATTGCATTCACGCACTGTGCTCTGAATTGAACTGACAATCGTTTAATTCTCAATGATTGAGTGTGTCTCAAAATAGATTCCGATAGCCACAAAGAGCAAGAAAAGAAATAATGTAACAATATGAAGCCTGTATGTGAATGCGAAGATGCTGTCACAGGGCAGCAATGCATTTGCATCGAATACTAGTATACAATTTAGACCATGGTACGCGATGCCACATTACGTAAAACATATATAGAGCATACGTGCGACTTAGTTGTGCACGAGACGGTGTGCGCCGGTGTCTAGTGTTGATTGCATACTGACGCCGGTACATAGCATAATGTACTAATGAAACGACTTTTGCTGTGATTTTGCCAATAAAATTTAATATAAATAAAGATCATGTTTTTGTTGTTAAGCATTCAAAGGGTGAAGTATAGTGGGAGCTCTTTGGGTATAGTAAGAGCATTCTAGCATGCTAGTAGATTCACAGACGCGCAAATAGCTTAGTAAACATAACCTCAAGCGTAAACAGCACAATTAAGCACAATGCATGCGTAACGCGCCAATAAACAACCTGCAGCACTTTATTAAGCAGCCCGTTGCGCAACCGCGACGCAACGATAAAATTATCCCCCGGGGGCCCTTAAAGCACACACATACACACGATCCATACGATCGTTCCTAATTTTCCAATTCCATACCGCTTCATCGTATCGCAGGCGCTCCAAGCTTCCATCCTGCGTCCATTCGTAGTGTTTGCTGGAGGCGGTGGCATCTTCGCATTAAAAGAATTCTTCGTCTCGCTCAATCCGTCCAGCAGTGTATGCGGAGTTGTAAGAGAGAAAAAAAAACAACGAGAAACCACCAAACCCGGCCACCAAACTATACTATCTACTACTAGTACTACTACTGGTGAAGGGCAGAAACCCCGCCCCTGTGCCAGGGCTGTGTGTCAAGATAAATCGTGATAAAGTAGGACAGGTTGATTGAGGAATGCAATTGATAAGTGTTTATTGTGTGCTTGATGAAGATAGACGGGTTTTTGCAACCCCCGGTGCGGGCGCGCGCTGTCGTCTAATGGCCGGTAGGGGGTTGGAAAGGGATTTGATGTTGATCATAGTTTTATGCAAACGTTCGCTTGATCCGGTGCTGCTCTTGCCTGTGCCCTCCCCACGAGAGCTCTTGAAGCCGTCGGTGGTGAAGGCAAGTGCACGCGAGCAACAAGAAAACAACTGCAAGCAATGTTGATCAGCCCATTGCGATCGTCGTGTGATCGTGTGGCAATTTGCTTAGTTGAGCATGATTGATACAGTAGTGAGCTCGGCGGACCCGCCAGGGCCAGTGACGACAATGACGATAACGAACGGGTGAAACCAAGATAGAAGTGGGTTGATTATGTGCGTTTGATAGTGTGCAGTAGGTTGCATCGAACTGCTTCGTTTAGTTTCGTTTTTAGCTAAAGTGTTGCACATAGTTTGTGTGCTTTCTTGTTGCTTTTTTTATTATGTTACATTATCAAGTTTGGTATTTTATGTTTTAGGTTAATATCATTTATCCACAATAAAAATAGAAACGTATCTCTCTAGAAATACATTAATCTTGTGGAAAAAAAAACTTCCGTCTTTATTCAAAATACATCCGAGCAATAACCACAAACCACTACCGTCCCCGTACGAATAATGGTGGCATTAAAAATAAAAGCTCACTGGAGCGTTTGAGGGCGCGCGTGTGTTCGTGTGTAACGTGCTTTCGAAGAAACCTGCATCTAAGATGGTGGCATACTGGTGCAGCAGCTGGCCTACGATCAGCTGCACCTGCGGAAGCGTCGAGACGACGGGATGAATGCCATAAACTGCACTTAACGCTAAGCCAAGAGCCCGGACGATTGCAGTTCATAATGGAGCCAACCTTCTCCTTCTCCTGGGTGGTGCGAAAAACCAACTACCACGGGATGCGGCATCGAGAGCGAGCGAGCATGTGCGGGTTAGAGAGAGCGAGCAAACATAAAAGGGCATAAAGGGTTGGTTATTAAACTAAATTTTCTGATGAATCATTAGAAAACTTTTGTACAACTCTTCTCGTATGTTCTCGTACGCCTTTGTTCAGACTAGCTTCAGGCCGCGGTTGACACTCAACCTGTGAATCCGTGTTTGTTCGCGCCAACGAAATGCCAACCGGGTGCGATTATGGTACGGGATGGGAGGGACGGGGCTACCGGTGCTGCCGTGCTAGGGCGACCTCCAGCCAAAGTTTTACACACCAGCCGATGGTACCATTATCTTTGGCCGTGGTGTGTGCGGTTATCGGCATATGCCATATGCATGCTTTTGTGGGCTTTGGTGTGAAATTGAACCACACCTGGTGCGCACCTTGGCAAGACATGGGGGCTTAAGCAACTCGTTTTTATTACGATTTGTGGCGGTTTCGCTCGTGAAGCTGGTGCACCATGCCGTTCCGTGTCCTTGCGGCCTCCGGTAAGGGTTGGCTCTTAAGGGTTGCCATTACGACCGAAGATTATAGCTTCCTCAATTCGTTGGGCTTGTTGTTCTTTTGGTTTTGATGGTCGCTCCGTAGATGGTGGTGTCGTTGGTGTTCGGCTCGGATCGTAACAGTTGGACTTTGCGAACCTGTTGACAGTGTGCGTGGTTGTAAAAGGGAGCGAGTAATATTTGCCATATGGTTGGAAGGCTTTTAGATGGGTTAGGGTTTATAAAACTGGCTGTACGCAGTAGTACGGAAGTAGTTTTTTTACAATACGCGTTAAAGGCTTTGTTTAGTTACGTACCAATTCAAGGTGCATAAAGCGAATGAACTGAGTTCCATCAGCGAATAGAAGAACAATGTAAAGAACATACCTTTGTAAAAGAATTGCGATACACCTGCTAAGAGTGGATCTGTAAGGAATCAAGTAACCTTAAATCCATCTTTTGTATCATTTAAATAAGCCTTCTAACAACCCCAAATGCAAAATAACGTGTCGCAAATAGGTTCCGCTAGTAAAAACGCTCACTTCAGCTGTTATTAAGGAACAGTCAATAGATGGATGCAAACAACAGTCATCTGTCACTCGTCTTGGTTATTATTTCAACGTAATCTATTCAAATCACCGCCACAATAGCCGGCCGGAAATCTTTGACACCGGAGCCGACCGGATGATTATGGGTCGGTTATGGGAAAAGGGGGAGAGAAAAAAAGAAAAAAAAAACAAATTTCCGACGATTGTTAATGTCAGGAAAACACCTGTTACCTGTCAGCTGAACCACTCGCAAGCAGCAAGCATCCGAAGGGGCCGGTTCAGTTCCCCGCACGATGATGACATTCGTAAAACATCCAGTGTTCAATCCGATGGCGATGCCCGTTTCGGACAACCGCAAGTAGTAGGAATGTTTGGAATTCTTTCACTGTGTAAGCGCGACAGAATGAATACGTTTCCGTAGTTTTGACATTTATCGCGCATCGGTTAATGTTTGTTTGGCGCGAGGAGGGGATGTGACAGCCAACTTGTCATGCATTTTTGGAGAAGTTTGCGTTTCGTAAACATCTTACAGGCTCAGCACACCAGCCGTTACCAGTTGTTGATATTTGTAAAACAGTTGCTGTTTAACATTTACCGCTCGCGTGTTCGGTCTGCTCTAATGACATGTGTGAAATGGGGGGGGGGGGATATGTTTGTTTCAGTGCCCATCATGTACAAAACGTGTCGTATTTTGATTACTAGCCACTTTCGAATTTTGAAAATGTTGTTTTATTTTCATTTTCTGTAGCTATTTTACTAATGTTTCTTTTCTCTTTCTTTTATATTTGCAGGTAAGTCGTCGTATTTGGGTTGAGTTATGCGTACGGCAACAAATTCGACGTGATATTTTCAGTATATTGCGTGTCCAGAGGATAAAAACAAGTACTTTTTCACTATTTATGCCTTTAATTTAAATTAAAAACCTTACGGCCTTGATCATATTTTCAATCCATCATACATCGACGGATTTAGTTGTCAGGACTTTTTTATTTTCAAATGTAGAACAAATCAAATAAACACAAATAAGGTGTCAGCGATGCACGCCGTCCTATTGAAATCGTGATGTTTTAAAAGTAAAGCTCATTTAATGATAAATAAAGCATCTATAGCAGAACGTTTATGTTCAGTCACGTTTTTTTAAGACAAGCATGTTAAGTGGTCAGTGGTACTCTCCGCTGTGGACCATAAATATCCATTTCATATTATTCCAACTGCGCATCACTTTTAGAAGCTACAGCAGATGCATTTGTACAAACAATTGCCTTTCAGTCTGAACAACCGCTCTCCGCTCCCCTACGTCCTACGGTGTTGTGTAGGCGGGTTTTGGCAAAACAAACAAGATTTACCGCTGAAACACAGAGCACATCCCGCCGATCCCCCACGACCACGACCAATGATCGCCGATCGTCTTTGGCTCATTATTCATACGAACGGCCGAGTGGTGCAGTGTGCACCAGTGCGCAAAAAAGGCAACTAGTAGGCGACGCAATGGTTGCATACAAACGACAAGCTAGCGCTACTCGGTTTGCACTATTACATGAACGGGTGAGACGTTCGCAAAACAAAAAGTGAGGAAAAATTAAAACCGATTGACGATCCCGTTCGCGAGCCAGCAGCTGCAGCAGCCAGTAATGACTGCACCACAATTGCATATAATTTTCGAACCCTCCCCTTTTCGCCTCATTGGTCCCTGGTCATCAGCCACGTTGATGAAACGCTGGGTGGATGGATTTCTGTCGCCATTTCTGTCGGCGTCGTCGTCATCCGTGATCGTATCAGCGCAAAAGCTGCGACGCACGCGACCTTTACGCGCGATGACCATATTGGCGAGCGGTGGAGCGACCAGTCGAGTCGAGTGTGTCGAGGTGATGGTGGTGCATCTCGGCTGGCTGTACCGTAGGTAGCTAGGCTAGGGTAAAGACGATCTCAACGAGAGGCGATTGAATAATTGACGCCATTGATCGGGGTGACATCGGGGTGCGCCGGGTGGATGGGGTGGCCATACAAGTAATGAAAGAGCAAATTAATTCGCGCATCAAAGCGGCTCCGTTTACCTTCCGTGAACGTGCCGTGGGTTGTGTGTGTTTCGCGCGACTGGAGCGAATTGAAAAGGTACGGGAATGTGTTTTATTGGTATGCTAAAAACGTTAAAACTTAAATTATAATACATTTTATTATGCTTTAAAAGTCGCTGGAATTCCTCAAAAATCAAATTGTACGTCAGATATAATTGAAATTTATATATCATTGCAAAAGAGTGGACAGCATTCAAAATGGCGATCCAAAACAAAATGAATAAGCCATACAATTTGTGTTTACTTATTAAAACGCTTAAGGCCGGAGGACACTGTCCGTACTCGTTAGTGTAATTTAGATTTTCACTAGCGCATCCGGCGGCGGCTGGTGGAAGCTTTTTTGGTCATCGAGGGAATGCTCATGCCGAATCTCAAAATTAAGTCGTTTTTCCATCGTTTTTTTCATGAAAATGGATGCAATGCGTGCAGGACATGTGCATCTACCTTTTACAAAACTTTTCTCGACCGAATTAAATACAAACCATGGCAAAATAACATATTTTCTGAAGCGGCTCCAAATTGTTTAGCACAATGCTTCAGTCAGCCTTGACAAATAACGTATACTACAACATCGAATCACACAGCTCACGAAATCTTCTGTTTCATGAAAATCAAACCTATCACCCTGTCAGGATATGATATCTTTGAAGTTTTTTGCGAATAAATAGCCGCTAGATGTACGCAAGAGCAACGTAAACGGCTACAGCTCTAGTTACAGGTGTGACACGATAAAAGCGCGATACGGAAAAAAGGTGAAGAAATCGTTTGGGTGTGATTTGAGACTAGCAAAGCTTGCATCAAAACACGCTCGGCTTGTGCCATACAGGACAGTGCGTTATTTTCGCCTCATATAATAACGTACCGTGCGTATGTTGTAGCGTGGGAAAAGCATATTGAATGTCTTTCCAATGTGTCCCACACACCGCTAGCGTGTATCTATCGTTGGGGTGGGGGGGGGGGGGGGGGTGCAGAAGAGCGTACGTTGAAGGATTTATGAACAATTTCATGCTAATCCAGTTTCAACTCTTTTGTCACGTGATATAATAACCCGTCCGGACGGTGAAGGTAAAAGTTTTAGTCGAGTTATTTCCACTGCCGAAGACGTTGTCATGCTTTGCGGTGGCTTTAGAGCTTCCTGCTGGATGAGAGTGCAACTATTTGCAGTGAACCGAACGTGGGTGTTAATTTATGGGAATGGTAGCCTGTTTCTGGTTCGGTGCAGCAATTTGTGCCGGTTCACCTGGGAAAGGCTTGAGTTCTGATGGTTTAATTATAATTCATCCTACGCAAGCATAACTGATAGCATCGCTAGCCATGGAAAACTGATGAGCAAATTCAACTATTGTACAGTAGCTTCTAGTGTGGCAATTTTAATTGCTGTTTGCTGCAATAATACAATTATTTTATTTTCCATACCTAGCCCAACCATCATAAAATGGAATGACGTTTTCAATTTGCCCTAAAGGATGGTTCGATTTTTGAATTGAAATTTAATTAACGATATACCGTTTGCGGTACCGAGCCGATATTGATTACAACATTTTTTTCATGAGCTTTCGAGCAACAAAAAAAGCTGGCCATGATAAGCACTGTTTTTCACCGTATCGGCGCTGATGAGTCGTTCGGGGGAGGAATAATTGCATATTAATGACACACCATTGCGCTTGCCGGTGACGGTGGTATCGCCTAACGTGCTCATCGCTTACAGCATAACGGATTAAGAGGAAAATTAATAGTTTTACATTTTAAATTATTTCCCTCGACTCCCACCCCGGCTCGTCCCACACTCGATCACGGTGTCTTATCGATCACCGTCTGTGCCCGTATGACCCGAAAGCTGTGTACGTTTCGCGCAAAGTGAGCATCCAAACGGGGCGTGGCACTTCGACCCAAGCATACACAGCTACACAGCCACACCGAACCAAACCACCGTCAGTCATCGGCAATCGGTAGGAGGGCACGTGTAGTACTGCTGGTGAAACTTTTCGATAGTGTCGATTTTCTCGATTGGCAGAGGAATTTATGGTGCGCCCGCGCGTTCTCTGCGCGAACGAGGGGTGGTACGAGGGCTGGTTGGCGAAAAGTTTTGCGCGAGGAATGTTAGAATTTCGTTCGCGTCTAGCGAAGCTCTAGCGAAGACAGTGCAAAAACCACAAGAATCTGCTCCGTGATCGCATTGGGCGGGTGGAAAATCGGGAGGGAAAGAATGATGAAGCGGCCGGGCTGGATAAGGTAATAATCACAAGATAAAGCAGATCCCTGTTTTGTGAGTTAAGCGTTGTGCGCTCCTGTGGGCGTTCCTGTGGAAGGGCAGGACGGTGTGAAGGTAACTGTTTCTGGTGGAAAGTTTTCGCGCACTCCGCACGGGGCAGCCGGCCCCCGGAACACAGCCTCGAGGCGACGGTGATAATAATTAATTCCAAATATGCTCCCACGTGGTCGTTGGCATGATGACTTGGGATGAAGAGGGGAGTGAACGTTAGACAGCGATAATATGCGATTTTCACTCGAGATGAAGTTAAACATTAACACAGACGCACACACAAACGCCCGGTACAGCTGAAAACGGAAGTGTTTGCTTACCGTGGGAGCGCAGTTATCTAACCGCAGCGTTAATTCAGTGTGTCGGTCGTAAGTTGGGAAGCAGCAACGACCCGAAACTGTGCGTACAGCGAAGCGGGCAGGCAGTAATTTAGTTAAAGTTCATGTTTAACTAAATTGTAGCTATTGCAATCGATTTTGCAGGAGTCTATTTTCCAGCGAAAAACCGAATCCGCTGTTGTGGCAGAGCGTATCGCGCGTAAACGTAATACATCTTCTGCGCGAGAAAGACGTACATTTCAAGACGATGGTCCAGTGAGCAATTACCCACATGGCCTCGCAGTTTTGCAAGAATCAACAGGAACCTTACCCACCATCGAGGTGCGGTTGTTAACGATCACCAAACGCTCACCCGGGTCAATGGATGGATAGAGTCACGGCACAATACCGTGTACCGAATCATAAATCAAGCGAATAAGCTCGTGTGTCCATGGTGTTTCACTGCATCATCAAACCATCATTACCCCCGGCCCATCGCCATCTGCACGTTGCTCCTATCCCCTCCTCTCGTGGTGGGTGGATGCGCCTGGTGCTTCATGATTATTTGCTGCTTCGCTTTTCCCGCGCCCGCTACTCAGACTCCACCGCCCTAGAACGATCTAAGATGGAAAACTAGAGCACGGTACAAGCACGAAAGCATGGGAGCAAAAACGGCTAACTTAAATTTCATTATCACTCCAGCAATTAAGCACCAATCGGAGACGACGGTGCCTTTTGGCGTGCGAGCGACACACACACATCGAAATCGGGCTCATCGTCAAGGCGGAGAAGTCGTGCCGGTCATGGGTACAGCATTAATAGCATGATGGCTCCCCCTCCCCGATGGTATGCAGGTGGGTGGGAACTAGTTGGATGGATCCACCACATACACACACCCAAACACACCCACGCGACAAGCATTTTATCGTCGATGCTAACAAGGTCGCGAAGACGGCGAGATCTTCTTACTGGGGCGAAATTCTAGAAGCATTAACCACAAGCATACCGTTCGCTTGCTCGTGTGGAGGTATGCTTCGTACGAAAAGCTCTGCCCACCCACGTCCAAGCGCCCTCAGCCCTACTTGAGCAGCGAAATGCTCGTGCTCGTGGCACAGTCGTGGTAGTTCCAGTGCTGTCGCAGAGACGCAAGAGACTGTTCCGGGAAGAGCTGAACACTGTTGGCGATGTGCTGGAGAGGACAAAATGTGGGTTTGTGTTTGTGAAAGGTGAGTTTTATAGTTTTCCACGTTTTCGATTGGGTGGTGGTGCCGTAGCCTGCTAGAGATCGAAAATCGAAATCAGGCCAACGAAGCTCATCACACAAGGCTACCCGGGGAGTGAGCTAGGGACAAAATGTGTCGTATTTGGAGGCCCAATTAAAAGTACGTTATACACACAAGTATTTTATGAGACCTTGTTAAAATGGTGTTCGTTTTATAAACCACCTAGCGCGTCTCCATCTATCTGTTAATCCAAATTAAAATTAAGCAAAGCCTTGTTCATTACACAATAGCCAATTTTTCATATTACGGCATTTTCTATTCTTGCCGTACAATTTAACTGTGAACAGCAAGCAACCAAGCATCTCCATCATTTTCGAAACAACTTTACTACCGCAAATGTTGAGCCCTCGTACTAACAATGTAGTAACCACTTGCGTAGGCATCGCTTACATCAGCATTGCTGCACTGGTCGTTGTGGTACGCGTTCAAAGATGTGTTTTCCCCCCACTTTTGATTGCTACATCTTGACTACTAGAAGAGCTTGTTGGAAAATCGCTGTATTGTGAAATTTATTTCTGCAAAACTGTAGCTTTCAGCTAATGACGCCAATAGTGCGCTGCGGTTACGGTACAAGAATGATTGCTTTCGAAAGCTGTACACACTGTGGCTTGAAGAAAATGATTAACTTTCGAGGCAAAAAAGGGTAATACGGTTGAATTATTCCTTCCCAGCTCTGCGACACGGTGCAACTGTTGCGAGCTGCACCATTAGCTAAGAAAGTTCTGATTGTTTTGGAACAGCAAAAACAACGGCCCAATAGCGTCACGAATAGATGATATTATGTGTTCGATTGTTTTTTTTGTTATCTGCTCGACACTGTAAAAGAATTCTGTAGGCCAACCAAACGTGATGGAGCAGATGCACGTGCGGAGAGTTTTCACTATCGCAAACGTGCATACGTGACTGTAGAATGCATCGAACTCTTCTACCTTTCCGCTACCTACCGCCCATTTCACCCTGCGCCATTTGTGCGCATAAGACACAGAATGTTCATTTGTGCACGTTTGCGAAAAAAAATACACACCACGAGAAAATGTATAAAAATTGCAACTGAAGCGAACCTAGTCGTCGCGATTGCGCTTGGGAAAGCTTTTGCCTCGCCATTTTTATTGCAGATTAAGATGGTTTTTCCCTACCTTCCATCCCCTCCCCCTCAAATGAGGCTTCTTTGAAGCGGCTTTACCTCGATGCGAAGTGCATTTTTGCATGGTACGCTTTTCCCCAAAAAAATCCTTCAGAAAAAATAAAGCACAATTCTTGAGCGGATGGAGCGGATGGGAAAACTCTATTTGGGGGTAGAATTTTAAACGAGTTTGCAAAACTTTATCCGCAGATGCATGATCGAGTAATTTATTATGTAAGCCATTTTCTTTTGCGTATTTTTCGCCAAACGCAAGCATCATTTCACATACTGCGTTTGCGGAATTTTTACTCCACTCTGTGCATGCTTTCAAGCGGGCGGCTTTTGGGTACGGTTTCACACAGAAAATATGGACCTTATTTTCTTGCCAAAACTCTTTCCGCGAACGTGAAGCAGTAGGCGCGCGCGAAAGGATTCGACGCGGAACCGCCGTCAACGTTTTGGTATGCTTTTTTTTAATGCCTTTGACGGTTCGTTTTCAATGCAGTGCTCTCTCTCTCTCTCTCTCTCTCTCTCTCTCTGTAGCGAATTCGTGCGAATTCTGTTGTGATGGAGCCATTTTAATCGCCATGGTTTCCATATCAAATATTGAAAGCTCATGAATACGTAGCGAATTTGTGAAAACAAAAACAGAGTGGGAGGGGGAGGGGGGATGGTCGGTGTAGGTTGCTGGAGAGATTGCTTGCGTGCCATATTCATATCGTAACGCGATCGTTAGCATCGGTTTTAACGCAGCTGGTTCAATTTATCGGCATTGTGCCGCGAGTGTTGTGTTTTTTTGGCATTTAGTGGGAAGTGTATTCAAGTATTCCGATTTGGTTTGCTTTTGCGGTGGCACGTGTATGCATGCATTTTACCGTCCAGAGCACAATGAATAATTGTGTAGTGCATTGCCTGTCACTGTATTGATACGCTTTCGAGGAGGGCAATCAGTCTCCAAACATCAATACTCTCTGTGTTCCAATTAGAGAACAAAACTCATCAATCCATATTTTCATGTTTCGAAATACATACGTTTCTTGCAAAAAACTTGAGCAAATAGTTTACCACGACCCCATTCGCGTCTTGCGCAAACCGGCTCTATCTGCAGCAAATCAACCTGTAATCATCCATCCAGCCAGAACGCTATCAGATGCAATCCTGACGTACAATGAGCAGGTTCATTGTCCACCCGATAGTCACTCCGCGCGGCTGGGGCTGCGACAAAATGACGTTGGTCGCGTAGCGTGTAGCGCGTACTGGGAATGCGCGAATACTCGCTGACGTAGGGGGTCCGTGCGATGCGACACCGTGCCTCACCGCGTTGGATGACGCGTGTGCTTACACGCGCAACTGTACGCGCACTTTTGCTGATTCCGTAACGACCACCGCGGTGCGGGTAAAGGGAAGATGGCGAAGACGCCAGCAGAAGACGAACCTCTGAGCTAATGATAAGATGAGTATGGTTATTGAGTGAAGGCGTAGCAGTGTGGTGGTATGCCTAGCTTTTGACGTTAATAACACCACGTTCTTGGCGGGTGAGTGTTATTGTTCGTTTCTTTCTTTTCGGGAATTGGCTTTTGTTGTGGCGAAGAGGCTTATGCGCTATTGTACAGAAGTATGCGGCACTCAACGTCAAAGTCAGAATTATTGGGAAGATATCTTCTTGGTAATGATGATCATTACTTTAGTAACTTTTAGTGAAACGATGTTCAATATAAGCCAATATCAACCATTGGTCTTGTTGCACAGCAGTGTTATAACCTTGCAAATCAAACACACTAACTGAACTACCTAACTTTCATGTAATAAACAGGATAATTAATAGCTGAATAAAAGCTTAACAGCTACCACTTAAGTAATTTACCAATAATGAAGATGCCCTGCCGGTGAATTGCACCCTTAAGCGGGCATTATTTTTAAAACGCTTCCTTAAATTAAGAATCCTTAGTGCCAGTCACATCGATCCGTCACGGGACGCTCACGTGCGGATGCCCTTTATTACTGAATTGGTGCAACCATCGTAAATGCGAACCTGATGATGCTGCATCCGGATGCTGCTCGGTAGCGGAAGAAAGCGGGCAAAAAATGTATACACTTAGAAACAAACTCTCCCACACAAACACACACAAAGGCGTGCGCGCGCGTCCATACATTGTGCTGGGTTGTCCGCGTGTCAAGAAACCCCTGGAGGAAAGCGGTGAACGACGAACCCGTAGCGCGGGTGCTGCCGAGTGTAGTGCCTTCGAAAGGTTCGCACGGACATGGCAGTGATGAATGTTACCGCTCGCTACCGTCCCACTCCACCCCTCTTTGGCCCTCATCACCAAAGGGATGGAAGAGCAGCTATGCTCGTCATTGCCCATGGAACACAAGCTTCTTGTAGGGTGTTGTAGACATTCGTCTTCGTACAGTGCCCTGGACTGTGGGAACCGTTCGAGGACGTCGTTTGGTACATGGGGCGTGCACGTTTCAAGGGGCCGCTGTCCGGCCGTGTTACGCTCGGCAGATAATAAGGATATGTGATGAGCGAGAGAAATGGTCGAATGAATGGAAGTGACTGCGACTAGGTTGGTTCTGCTCCCGTTCGTGCCACCCCGGGTACGGTGTTGGGGTTCGATTTGTGTACGTGCTGTGTAGTGTAAGACGGAGTTCACTTAAGGACACTGTGGAAATAGTGTCCGTCTTGGTTGCTTTTCCGTTTTATTTTGTCCTGTTGTGCCCAGTCCCCTAAGGGTCGCATAAACCATACATCGACGTAAAAATTTATTGATTTATCTTATCGGATCGGAGCAAGAAACCTCTGTGTGTGTGCGCTGTCCTCCTTGATGCACACGGCTCATGGCGTCCTCTTGCTTCGTCCGCGGCAATCCTCATTTCGAGCGAGTACGTGCTGTCTATCGTACAATCCCTTCAGGCGGGTGGAAGAGAGCGTTGAAACCCCGAGCGAGCGTTGAGGTTCAGTCATTCTAGCAAGAATGCCATCGGTCGCTGTCGCCATCGCTGTGAAGGCTCCACGCTTGCCCTGCCCAGGCACCAAACCCAACCAAACCAAAGGAGCTATCGGGCCGGATGGAACCGACACGGGGCAACGCTACTTATAACCTATAATAGAATTATTTATGTACACAGCCACGTACCGGCCAGATTGGATGGCCGTGGTGGGCAGCGGTGGTTGCGGTAGTGGTGCAGCGTGCTCAGGATCGTGAAGCTGTGCCGATGAAAACCGATAATCATACATTCTTCACTACAGCCCCATTGTGAAGTCAGCATTGTTCGCCTGTCAGCGTGTGGTTCTTTCGCATGCTCCCTGTCAGGCGCTCGAGTCCACTGGAAAGGGCAGGCACAGGCACCGGCTGACCATCGAAAGCTAGCCAAAATTATATAGCATTCCCCCGGTGTTGCCTGTGGTGTTTGCTATTATAGGTTATATTTCTTACTCGCCCTCCCAGCGGAATTCGATTGCGTTGGCATTGTGGACGCACTGTCGGCGCAGGGCAGCTGGGAGCATCTATACACTGACCGGTGGCGGGTAACAATTCATCAACAATTCCATCATCCTGTGGTGTGTGTGTTTTGTGTGGGACAGTAAGCGGCTTTGGGCTGTTTTTGGGGGACGGAAAGGATGATTGTCCTGAGAAATCCGATTTAGTTTTTCATGCTGCAAAGGAGAGATGCCGCTTTCAGCAAACGTTTAAGGGTTGACCATTATTATTGAGCCTTCAAAAAAAGATGAAGAAGAAAAACATAAAATCAATCGATTGGAGTTTATTTCTAGTTTATGCAGGAAAGAAGGATGTCATGAGCATTCCAATTTTGTGTGTGAAAGATTCGTTCCTTACAGAGTTTTCCAAGTCAGTTTCGAATGTAAACATTGTTATGCGCCGCGTGCATAATGTTATTCCACATAGATCTGACATTTCATTTTCATCAAAATAATTTTCAATTACTTCTTCATGATTTTCAACACGACTCAAGCTGGATTGAGTTCGACAGTTCTTTGTTGTGTGTTGAATATGTGTTGAAACTGAACTTTCATGTGGAAGCAAATACATAATTTGAAAACTGTTGAAATACATCTTGGATGCGGTGAATAATTATGTGCACATTTGAAAGTGACTTAGAAAACCATGTATGTGTAGTGTGCTATAGGACCTGACTATTGATTTGCGAATTGTGCTTGCTGTTGGTGTTTGTATTATTGCAGTTGATAGATAAGTCATTTCTATTCTTATTGTTTTCATGCATGGATATGATGGTGGAATGTCTAACATATCGGGTGGATTGTGATTGACTGTGATAAACTCCTTAAGATGTTTGTGGTATGTTTTGAGATAGTCACGGTATGTTCGATTTTGGGACGGTTGCCATGTAGTAGCTTTAAACTCGCGATGGCCAGGGTGGCCTTCAAACATCGTTAAGGAAGGTAATCGTTTGCCGAATTAAGCAGAACTGGGGTGGATACTGTTTCGAAGCGGACTTTCGACACTTGATCGTCCAGGCGATCATAAAGTAAGGCGTTGGGGTTTAGAGGCCTTACTTCGGGTAGGGGGACATAACTAAACTCTTTAAATGAGAAGTCGATAGATGTTGGATGGGCATAGTCCTATCCTGACAGTCCGAACTAATCTGACCTGCCGTGATCGGAGTTGGTTTTATTTCTATTCAAAAGAAGTTAAGGATTTCGCACATTTGGTTCCGGGTTGTATGTTGGAAAGTTATTATTTTCACTAAGCTAGTTACGTTTGTCTTTTGTTGACAAGAACGATGGTTCTTGTCACTAAGCTCCTGTTTTGGGTTTAATGCATATACTGTTCCTGCTTTGGGTTATAATGCATTAACTATTCCTGCTTATGTTATAAGATGCGGTTGGTACTGATATGTGCGTCACAATTGTTTTTAAATGAACGGTGTGGCCTGAATTCTTCCGGATGTGTTGTTATGGTATGATCTGATTTGCTGAGTGTATTATAATGAATGTGTTGCAATGGTGTGATTTGGCTTTCCGAAGTGTGTTACAATTTATCTACAGCTGATAGTGTGTATTATGATAAGTTATGTATAGCAGATATGCTACATGTTTAATGTATTCTATTTCATTTAAATGCCTGGTAATAGGAAGTGTTTTTAATTTTTCCTCCGGTATTAGAATATTTAGCCCTCCTTTTGCCTTACACATAGCTAACTGACGTAGAGAAATTGTAATCGATGAAAAACATCTTGAATGCGGCGAATAATTATGTGCACATGCGAAAGTGACTTGCAAAACCCTGTATTTTAGTGAGTTGCGCAATATCACATGCTTTTCAGCGTTGTACCCTGTTTTCACTTCATAATCGATATTTAAACATTGGCATGGTGATTGGGTTTGCCCTCCCCGCTCTGTTTTTTTACTCCTTCAACAATGTTGCTTGCTCTTTTGGCCACAGCTGCGACACGCTCGATGAGTTTGATCATTCTTCAATCAACCTACACTCACACACGCCACAACTTCACACCACGCTGTGCCACGCTGACGTTAGCTAATAAGGAAAATCCAGCGACGCGCGCCCCCTTTTCAACTTCTCAATACCCGATAGGTGGTGTTCTGACGTTCTGCTGTCGAAGGTTTGTCGTAAGCGTTTCATCCAAAAAAGTTCGCCATTTTTCCACCGTGCCTCCACCGCGCCTTCAACCGCCTCGTTCCCTCTTCCATGGGAAAAGAAAGAAAACGGCAACCACCCAACAAAAGGCGGCATGTTATGACACACAGCAGAAGGTTTACATAGCGTTCGAACTTGGTGCTTTTCTCACGGTGGCAAAACTTTATCCTGCGGCACTGGTACTGCTGCTGCTGCTGCTGGTGCGTGTGCCTTCGTGTGTGACTGTGTATCTTTGTGTATGTGTGCGTAGCGGTGTGTACCTTTCCAATTAGAGTCTTCAACTTCGATGTCACTGGAACTGATTAGTTCACGTTCGAGGGCCTGTGTGGTTGTGGGTAGCGTCGAGATTGATCTTTGCTTTGCCGGCTGCTTTCTTCACTCGTGCATTTCATTTCAGGGAGTGCGCCGGTTCGGATGCCGTTTTCCCGAACGCCGTAGAAGCTTTGAAGTGTCACAGTGCTGCTGGTGGTGGCTGTGGTTTGCTTGCCCGTAGCAGCTCCCAGTCCTCCTCACTCGTTCAATTGTCGATACAAATAAGCAACAAACTTTCACTTTCCTACAGGCGCAAGCCCTTTTTGGGGTAGGATTTTTCGTTTGCTTCTTTCTTACTTCTGTTCTCTTCAGCCATCTCCTTTTCGATTAGTGAAACTTGGCAAAATTCCCCTGTGGTTCTGTTTTTTTTGTTGTTGGGCGCACATGCTCATTTTCCATGAAAAATTGCACCAACTTTCTTGCTGGGGTGAAAGTTTTACTTATTTGGTAGCTGGTTTTTTCTTCTTTCTACATTAAAAAAATCGTTGCCCTCACTCCGCGGGAGCGGGTTGGCGTGAGCTTCATTTCGGCTGGGGTAAAAAGTGCGCCAGGGAAAAAAAATCAATGCAATCACACTGATTAACTTCAACGCCACGCAACGCCACGTACATGGTTGCGGTGGTGAAAGCTGGGCGTTCCCCCCCCCCCCTTTTGTGACAAGAGTGAGTGTTCATTTTTTCTCACGAAATCCCCCAAAACCAATTTGTCCTTTCGCGACAAGCGTGGTGCACTTTTGACACCTGCTGTTGAAATATGAAAATGAACTTCGGTGGCTCCGAACCGTATCGATTCGGCAAATCGGTTCGATGGGAGATTGATTGCTTTCCGAGGAGGGTGGAGCTTGAATGTTTTCAGGTGAAATTCCATTTATTAATTCTTTAAAGAAGTTGAAATTTTAAATGTTATTAGTTTGTGTACTTTAAACATATTTTATTTATGACTGGAAGGAAGACATTACGGTTTTATTGGATTTTCAGCGTTATGAAAACAGCATCGAATGATCAAAAAGCTGTTTGTCATTGTGATTCATGGCTCAAGAAAAACAATTAAGTGTTACACAATCGAACCATCCAGCATATCTCTCCGGCCATCAATTCCGATCCATCCATTGTAAATAGTGGATGCCATATTACACAAAATAATCAATCCTTCTTTTCGGTACAAAAACAAACCACCGCAGAAACCAACTGTCCATCGAACAATTGAAAAGCAACAGCATCATCTAGTGCACCCTTTCCAGGGCACATATATTTAAACACAGCAGCAAAAAACAAAACCACACGCTGGCATCCTCTGCAGTGACGCAACTGAACGCCGACAATTCCAAACCACTGCAAACGTTGAACCCAGCAGTGTTTGTGAAAGGTTGGTGCGCGAGAGCCTTGCGGGGACAGCTGGGGTCAACTGGTCAAAAAGGGGTTTGTGATGGGAGTGATTGTGCTGTGATAGAAAAGAAAGCAAAAAAAAAATGCAGCAAAGAAGTCCGTGGCACCTTGCCAGACCGTTTTACTTCCGGTTGCACAATCAAGCACAATTGAATGTGGGGGGTGTATGTGTGTGGTTGTGTATGTTTGCGTCGTCTCGGGCGTGATGTCTTCTAGAGAAATGAATCATCTCGTAAATACAGCAGGGGGTGCCAACCGTAATGGCCAACCGTGAGTCCTCGTGTGCGTTTTATTTCTTGCACGGGAGCCGGTAGTGAACCTTAGTGGACGTGGTGGTGGTGGTGATGATGGCGAAGGACTCAGTTTTGTTCAAAAATAGCGACGCATGACCATGGCATGGTGAAAGCATGTCCTGACACAAACACACACAGACACACGTGCAGAGGCTTCTGTGTTGGTAGCTTTGCGGACGTTAAAAAGCTTTTATTTCTGGCGTTTCTCGGCGTACCCGCGACCTAGCCCAGCAATCGACCCCGCAAACAGCCCGATACTTCGGGGTGCGAAGTGGGAAACCATGTGCACAATGTGCAGCATAGCAGGCGCTGTCGGTAAGCATGGAGCCTAGCGCCTAGTTAGGGAAAGACGATGAGAAGCGGGAAGAGTTTCGTTTTCTTATTGTGCAACGGGAACAGGATCGATGACTTCGTTAATAGCTATTTTGGTTTTTCTGAACTAGCATGGTAGATATCTTCCTCATATAGCTTTCTTTTTTCTTCAATATTCTTATATTTTTACTGAATAAATGCACTTAAGCATGTTTTACAGTTATTTAAGTATAATTTTTCAAAGTAGAATTATATTTTGTTTTCATTTTGATTTTTTTAATACATTCCTTAATCTTTATACATTATATAATGAAGCAATTGATTCAGCATATCAATATTGACGTTAAGTTAATGGCACTTTTATGTCACTATATAATTAAAACTTTGCTGCAATTTGTCTCAACATCTGTGAAGTGAGTAAAGTGAGTAAATATTGACGAAAGATAGCAACGCAACTCCTCCTCCCAGTCATCGTTCGTGGCAAAGTTTGAATCTCAGACGCCGTCTCCACACAAAAAGCGTGAAAAAGCAGACGCAAAGAAACAACGAAGTTCAGTACGAGAAACACTACAAAAAAGGCAAACCGACAGCCAGGCTGGGCACGGAAACGGTTTCGGTACTGAATCAGGTCAATATGGCGCACTCCGTACCGGGTGCGAGGGACTGAATACAGAACGAAACGTACTCCCGAATGCGCTTGCAACCGAAAACCGCCACTTCGACGTAATCTACCGCTTCCCTGGCCGGTCCTGCTCCTCCCCTGCCCCAGGGCCCGGCTCGGGAGAGGAAAATAGGCTAATGACCCGTTTGGAACTACACCGAACCCGATACCCGGGGAAAATGAACCAGAGCTCTGCCCGGCATGATTCCTATAGCTCTCCCGTGCTGGTCCTGCTGCTGCTGCTGCTGCTGGTGCCGTACGGTGCCAAGTATCGATTGCTTTTCCAGACTTCCGGTCTGCTAGTGTGACCGATCCAATCGCTGCGCGGCAACGGACGAACAGCGGCCGCGGAGAGAAGCAAACACCCATAAATGGGAAACCCAAGGAAAAGCTTAGACAACTCGTCGTTAGTTTGTGGTTTTTCCTTATGGTACCGCTCGCCACTAGCCGCTCTGGCACGCACACGCTTTCTCTCTTCCTCACGGGTTTATGCTGGTTTTATGCTTTATGCCCTACACTTGGGATGCTTCACTATCCCAGCTGGAAATTGCATCTGTGGCTGCGGGGAGTTTCGCCGGAAGTTTCTTGTCCGTTGTCTGCCCCGCATCTCGCATCTTTTTTGCCGTCGGGCTGGGTAGATTTGATTTCAGTTCACCATCCCCCTCCCCGGAAAGGAGGTCAGTCGCCGTGCCCGGTGCCCGAAAAAATAGGCTCCCCCTTTCCCAGGGCTCCGTACAAGACTCCCCTGGCAGACTACGTGCGTCGACGAACGGACGAGACTTTGTCCTGATCAAATTTGGGACGGTCGTAAAAGAAAAATCGGGCAACTGGGTCGAAATGGCGGCGACGGCTTGAGGCTTCGAACGCTCTGACGTAACGTTCGCGCATTAATCAGCACGGAATGGACAAAAAGGAAAAGAAAACGTAAGCACCAACCGGGGGATAGAGAGAAAACAGAGGGGAGGGGGGAGTTTATGCGCCCAATGATGACGTTTGTTTCGGTGCGATCGGAGAAGTACCGCCCATATAACTAGTAATTAGGGCACACGTTTGGATGAGGTTTTTGTTTATTCATTTCATCCCTTTGCGCCCCGATATGCAACTGAATTACCATGTCATGTTTATTTGTATTTGCGGAGGGTAATGTATTCCGAACATCTTAAAACGTTGTTTAAATGTTAACGGAATGGTGATGGGTTTTTGTTTCGTCTTTAGCATTTTTGTTTGTTTGTTGTTTTTTGTCATTTTCTCATTCTTCTATAGGTCGTTGTCACTAAATTGTACCTGTAAGTTATTAACTTTTGTCACTAAGGCAACTCAATTTTGGCAAGTAAGGCATCTGTTTTTGACATCTGGTTTAAACCGATTTATTTGAACATTTTTGAATTACATTACATTTGTTTATTTAAAAATTGGTGAATTTAATCTACGTTATTAACCATAAAATGAATAGAAATTGAAACAATTTGCATTGTCCTGCAACTTTTTGAAGTTTTGGGCGGCGGCTGGTATTCTTTGTTATGTACTATTATTTATATCTAAAAAGGATAAAATAACAAAAGTGTTTTCATTAAATACTTTGAAATTACACACTTTTTTAATGCTGATGTGATTAAACAACGTATATGTAGATCTGCTCATTAATCTGCTCAAATGCGTTAATTTATCACGATGTTTTTGTTTGTTTATTTTTATAGAAACTTTGAGCCAATTGGCCTCATTCGCCTCTTTTTATCATGATTTTTTCTAGAATAAAAAAAGTTGACTTACAGACAAAAATGGGTGCGTTAGAAGCAAAAATTGATGCCCGCCCTAAAGTCAAAAATGGATGTACACTGTCAAAAATTGAGCCAAAATGTTGCGGTAACGACTATATTGATTTCCGCATTGTACCAAACTTTTTTTAAAATCACATTAAAGTTTTTTTCAATCATTTTCAACCTTTAAATCTACAGCAATTTCAACCGAACCCGTTATTTCTCTAAAATGTCTTTCTCAAAGGCATCACTCGCCCAGTTCCGGCCAAGCGGTCGCGCTTTTAATTTCAAATAACACTTACAGTTGAAAGATTAAAATTCTTCCTCTTTTTCCCTCATAAAGGGTGGTGCTCTCGGAACAAAACACACTTAATGCGTGATGCTGTTTGCGGGTCACATCCCACGAAAAGATCAAACCGACCGCCTTGCAAAGAAGCCGCTCCCGCCCGTTGTGTTTGTCTATGTGAGTGTATGTGTACGTTTGTGTCTCGTGCAATTTGCTTCCATTTTCCGGCCGAACCATAATGAAGGCAGAAAATTCGACAGAATGTTCTAAATAATTCGGGCCCGCATTCTTTGTGCGGAAATTGCAAGCGTGTTTCGCCGTCGGGGGAAAACCCGCTTGTTGTTGCCCTCGAGTCGAGTCGAGTCGGTTCGGGTCGGTTTGGCGGTTCCGCTGAGCGAGTGCGTGCCGGCTGTAACGCGGGCGGTTCGTCACAGCCCTGGCTTCCGAAAATTGTTCAAACAAACAAACAAACAAACCTGCTAGATGGAGGCAAATGTTCACACGCCGTAGTCAAAGCCGGGAGTCAAAGCCGATGGCAAATGTTGAGTTTTCACCCCGTGCTGGATCTTCGCTTGGTTGAGAAGATGGGTTAAAGAAGTGGAAAGGCAGTGATCGACGGTTTGTGTTGCTTGGTGCGGAAATTTCGCTTTATTTCCTTTGTTTCTGCTCGTTATAGGGAGAAATGGCATCTTTGTATAAATTGCATTCTTCAATACTAATCATGATATGTTTAAATCAATTTATGGTAAACAAAATATTCGCATACGATGCTGTAGCAGAAGCAATTTCCGCCCGCACGCCATTTCCATCGCCTTTAATGGAGAAGCCCAGTACTTCACCAGCTCAAGCATGAAACGTCAAAACCAAATGACGTCATACGAGACCCAATCATGGCTGGTCCGTGATGGTGCGTGAAAATATTCGGCCCAGACTCTCCATATCCATATCGGTGACAAATTCGAACAAGCGATAAATCTCATTATATAATCCGTACAAAATGTCCGGCAATGAATCGAGTGCCATCGACATGACAGGCGAGAAGCGATCGAAAACCGCCGGTATGTGTGTGTGTGTGTTGCTTCGTCACTGGCTGGAGTGCCAGGTGCCAGCAGGGCAGTGCGGCCAGCAGAAACCATCAGCAGAGACGTGGGACTCGAACTCGAACCAGTTCACACGGGATCGATCCAGTTTCGTGTTCCGTACGAGTACGTTCTGGTAGTAGTGTGGGAGTGAACCGCACGAGCGCGAGCAGATACGACACGGCGGGGCGGAAGGATGCTTTATCGTGTCGAAACGAGATGGTTGTTGAGGTAACGCTGTACGGGCTTTTGTATCCGTGAATGGGGGCGGTGAAAATCGGAGGAGATGGGATGCTATTTTTTCTAGCCCGATCTCTGTTTTTCCTCCGGGGAAACTCTCCGGGAGAAAGTCGTCTTCTCGTCCCATACTCGAGTGTTGTACAATCAGTAGCAGCAGTGGCAGCAGCAGCAGCAGCAGCAGCCGGGTGCTATTTTTAACATCCTCCGGTGCCACTTGACATGTGACCGAAAATAGCACCCGACGACGTCGAGTTCATAAGTGAGCGTACAACATGCATCTCGTACTCGGCGGCAACGGTGCTGTGGCAGGGGCGAGAAAATCTGCTGCTAGGGAGTATGACCTTAGAGTATGCGTATACGTCGTATATGTCTGTGTGTTTGGTATGCATTTGGAAACCCTCTGCCCGGGAGTGTTGGGGCAAATCCATTCTGGAGAGTGAAACCGTCGTGGGCGCCGTGTGATTATTGTCTGTGGAATTGATTGCACTTGGTGCTGTCTTTCCAGATTAATCGCTTTGCTTCTTGCCAATGGACTGCACTGGCGTAGAGTGGAACAATCAATTAAAGCAAATTGATGTTAATTAATTTTTCATATAATCTAGGTGATCGTCAAGTGTGTGCTTCTGTACAGTATTTTTATATTTTGACACGCAACAACTTGCGTGTGGAAGTACGTTTTTGCAGTTTCTCACAGCTTTTTATTCACAATCAATCATGTGGAAAGTTTGCGCTAAGAAGGTGTATCGAGTTATTGCTTCATATTCATAAATTAATCAAGCTTACATTTCGGAATGAATCCTCAGAGCTTCATCAATAATCTCAAGAATTAAAATCTTTTTCCGAAACCAGCTCTTCGAATAATTGGTTGGTCGCAGTTAGTATTGGCGCTTCTGTACTCTGCAAATACAAACAAACGAGTTTTTATTATGTGTTGATTTATGAAGATTATTTAAATGCGTGGATCTCGAGCTGTTGAGACTTTTCCAAAATAGAGTACAGCGAGCGTTTCGAAAACTTCGATCTGAAATAAGACGAGCGAAATGCCGTCCGACTATTCCGCCCGACTCGCCATATCGCGTTGATAATCTGCCATATTTGTCACCTTAATGTGACGCATTGTCTAGCGACTTTCACTTACACTCTCCCGTCCTTTATCGTCACAAAAATGGTACCACGTAACCGATAGGTTCATTGCAAGGCGCGTAGATCCTATATTGTTCCTCAGAGCGGGAAGGGAAACAACGGGCTCGAAAATTACCACACCGAGAACAATGCACGCACTAATTAGCTTGCGCGATCGCGTAACGCGACACATTTCTTTACTTCGTTTAATTTGTGCGGCACCACAGTCGCCACGATATTCGACGACGAACACTGCTTGACGAAAGCCTCGTTCGCCTCGCCGTGAAGGAAGCCACTTGGGGGAGTGCCCATTAAAATAACAAATGTCGCTAATTTATATTCGCATCCCGCGAGCCGCGAGTTAATCATCCGTGTGTTATGGAGCGGTGATGTGTTTAAGCCAATGGAAAAGCAGACAGCATTTTCCGTAGGGACACTTGATAACCAAGAACACACACAGAAACACTCTCGTTCGTGTTTTTTGACGATCATTACGCTAGGCGATGTCGCAATGGAAATAATTTCCACTTGTTAGCGAGACAATTCAATGCAAGATGGAAATGAAGCCGAACAGTCCCTGGCAGTGCCTTTGCATACCTTTGCCTCCGCCGTAATGCCGAATCGTTTCGCACTGCTGTGCGTTGTGTGCGTTTAATGTTGAATAATGGATAATGGAAAATGTAAAACAAGTACTTACGAGAGTAAGAGTGAAAGAGGACGAGGGGATGCTATAAAACATTGAATGTGCTTGTCAGTGGCTTTTTTGCATTTGCTAAGTTTGAAGCAAAAAAAAAAGTCAGCATCCGAGCCCAGAAACGGCATCCATGGCAGTATGACAATGAAAAATGAGTTGTGAAAATAAATTAACAATTCCCTGCTCTGATGAGACTTGAGCATCCTCCACATACAAAAAAAAAATCAGCACTCGTTGAAGCATAAATCATGTACTCAATGCTAGCGAAATGATATGCTGCGTAAGAGTGAGATATTCGAGGAGACGGCATTCGCATCTATCCGGCTCTTTCTTCATGCCATAATTTCTTACATTATTTACAACCACATCAAACCCACCGTCGGGGAAGAATAGTTTTGCTGATGTACAAATTTTCTCTGGCGAGAAGCATGAGGGTCCACACAAGCACCATCACGGATGGAACGAAGGGAAATGAATCAATAAATCATCTAACGGCATCCGTCCGTGCATCTGGCGATACCTGTTGTAATTACATTTTCCGGCTCATTTCATTGCATTTCCACCCTGTATTGCTGGCAGCGATCGGTTTTTCAGCATTCCAAAGATGGTAGCGGAAGTACGATGATTTGGTAGGAGTCATGTCATGCCATCGAACCCTCCTCCTGCAGAAGCGGTGCGGTGTAGTAGCGGGGGCAGAGAGGACCATCAACCATTTTACCGTGAAAACCAATTAAAGAACGTTTCCATCGTGGAACAATTTTTGCTGTCAGCAGGTTTTGTCATTGTGTGTGTGTGTGTGTGTGTGGGTGACGATGTTCCTCATGTCGGCCGAGTGACACGTCAACAGGTAAGCAGCCGATGATGCTGCTGCTGCACGTTTGATTTGAAGGTTGATTACATCTCTTTGACCAACCGGTCCAGGCAAGGTTTTATAGGCAATGTACATTGTAATGCGCCCCATGTATTCGTCTCAGTTCCCTTTTTACGATCTAACGCCTTTTTTGTTCTCTTCTTTTCTCTTCCCTCACAGGTAAGTTACGATACTGACGATACTTTCTGCAAGAAACAACCGGAACGGAAGGGGAGGCGGTACGGAAGCCACAAACAAAGGGCAACACATCGGGATAAGGTTAATTTGCTTCGCGGTGGATTATTGCTCCGGCACGTGATTTAGCAAAACTGGTTTTGGCTGGTCGGGAGCTCATTTTGTTCCAATTATTAGCTACACGCCAAATTACATGTCATTTACACGCTGGTTGACTTTAGTAAAGCCGGGTTCGATGGGGAATTGACATGTGTGTGCGTGGAAGTGTGTAGTAGTGTGCTGGTGAGACGGTTACAAATTAGTTACATTATTATGATACAATTATGTATTTTCCCCGAATCAATTTGAATAATGAGTTCAAGCAACTCCGCACTAGAGCTTGAGATTAGACTTTGGTCACTTCATGTACACATATTAGTGTACTAAACCGCTCGAAAGAGTCAACCTCAAACGAAATAAAATTGGCTAAACTATTTCTATAAAGGTCCTTTCATATCCAATTCATGTGTTCAGTGACATGCTTTTATTCTACTTCCTACTTGCAGTATTCCGCGGTCAACGTAGTGTGTCGTAGCGTTTTGAACGTAAACAAATAACATTAGGCTTCTCTTTTTCATTAGTAGCACGCGGAAGGACAACTTTGTTTTTGCTCTCGATATTATCAAATCTGATAAATACCTCTGGAAAAACGTTTTAGGTAAAATGAGTTGCTAATTCCAATTATTCTAACAATGGGTCTAGATTATTCTAGCCTCAAAGCTAGAATTAGATTCGAGTACCTGCTCGAAAAAATGGCACAACAAGGTAATGTTTACATTTATCCCAAGGTGCATTAAAGTGATGGAATCTAAAATCAAAGTATATGTAGTTCAGTTGGTCTCATAGCATGTTTTTTATAACCAAATTTGAACATCACTTTTTGACAGGACGGGTGAAAACTTTTGCTCAAACAAGCTTTCTGGTAACTTTACGAATACACAAAAGAATCTTAAAAACTTCATTCAGAAGCAGAAGCGATAAAAATCAGCATTCTAAATTCATACAATAATAATAATAAGCCCACCTTTATATTATACCCACTTAGATAGCTGCACGAAAACTGCTATACAATGCAAACAGCTGACAGGTTGAAATTTCAGCCTACAAACTTAAAACGCAATCGGCACCAACGACCCATTCTCTATTTTAAACTAGAAAATTAAATTTTTATCCTTGTTAGTGGAACAATAGTCACCATCTGGGATATATGTTTCATACCCACTTAACGGTTGCGTTCTGTCTTATAAGATGTCCATGGTTCCAATAAGGATGAAAGATATTTCAAAACCATGTTTTTTTGTTTCAAATGAGTTATATTGTTTGAAAACATGTTAAAACGTCGATTCAAACCGTTTGAAATCATACATCAGCTCAAACCTTCAGTGCGGTAGAGATGTTCATTTCACGAAAACTTACATCAAACACTTGTCTCTTCGAATCAAACTTTGCTATCTTAACTTCCCACTCTCAATCAACGCTTCGAATCGATTTGCTCACGAGAGGATACTATCAGGCACAGTAATCAAAACGTTCGATCTTGCGTCGTGCGTACGGAAGTCCATAAATTAGTTTACACCAGTTTCGCTACGGTAGCGATATCGGATGTTATCGCACAAATTATCATGTCGGTCGCTCTTTCTCCACCGGCAGGGGAGCAAGACGTATTTGGCAGAGCAACATATTCCCCCCGCCCTAGGACTGGTAATGGTTATCGCGACCGGCCCTGCCACGATTGTGCCTGTGTCAAAGGCATTTGGCGATAGTGATGATTGAACTTTCTAAAAATAAACTTTTATCAACGCTCCGAGTCGTGCGCGAGTAGTTATAATATCTAGACTACCATGATTAATGGTGCTGCATTTACAGCTCGCCGGTAAACAAAAAAAAAACGAAAACAAATCACACCCCTTCGGTATGATGTATTCGCTCTGTGGAGGCGTGCTGTGGGTGTGGTTGGCCTTCGTTTCGACGCTTTGCTCCCGATCATGCTGATGTGCAGAATTGTGCAGCGCAAACTTTCTTCATCCGTGTCGATAAGCACACGGTAAAAGACCGCGTCATAAATCGTGCACTAATTTCAATTGGAATTAGTGAGACCGAGAAAGACAGAGAAAGACAGAGAAAGAGACAGAGAGTGCAGCGTGCAAATTGGGAACCGATTGTGTGTCACCGGAAGGGCTGTTTGCTTGGTTGCATTCGGGTTTCGGTGAACTTTTGCAGCGACTGCTGCTTGCTTGCTGTGTCCTACATACGTGCGTGTGACGTGTTTATGACGTATTTATGCCATTCCGGGCACGGTCGGACAGTACCGTTCGGAAAGGCATCCAATTGGGGATGGGGGATCGATTTTGGATGGGTCTGTCAATTCGATTCGACACGATTAGCAATCGTATCAATGGAATAATAAAATTTTATGACGCAGGCGAGATTTTAACGCACACAACGCTGTGCGCCAAGTGGTGATTAAGATTATGGCGTGGAAAGTTGGAGAAATTGTGCTTTGGGGAGGGTATCGCTTTATGTTGCTTGCACAGAAAATAAAGTACCGTTCAGCTTTATTACGTGTCCTAATCATAATTACATTGTACAATATGCGACAACATTAATGAATATAGTTCAGTTAAATTGACAAAACTACGCCTGACGGGACAATTGTGTATATTAAGCTTTCTAATTTTTACATTTAATTTGAAAATGGTTTATCATGTGTTTCTATTTTGTACTCTTTTCCACAAATGACTACATCCATATTAGATTGATTTATGGAAATAAGATGTAAAAAATGGTTACACAATGATAATTTGCTATCCAAAGGGATTTCTTCACTGCGTAGATTTCCAACACAATACATACAAACACCATTGAAACAGATTCTCAATAAAACTACTCTGAATTTTCTTGCTTTTACTGCCACTTTTACGCCCTACTATTGCACTTTATGCACGATCCGACGAAGTTGTTGAACTCTGCAGCACTTGCCATGACTCATCAAAAGATGAGCAGAAAAACCGATCGATTCGCTTATCAGTCGCGTACTTTGACGACCGATTCGCACACCATGCGCGCCCAGTATGCCGCCCAGCGCAGTGAAAAGCGTTATCTGATCATCGGGATTGAACCAGAAGAGTGCCTCGAGGGCACGGCATTTGGCACATAGATTCGTCTGCCTATTTTCGCCCTCCCCTGAGCCCATGTCCATGCTTCGCTTCCCGCCAGTGTCTGCAACGCCAGATGGTATACCTTGGGGCACCATGTACACTCCCAGTCGGCATGCCCAGTGGAGCCGTATTAAACACCGCAAAGTAGGGCTATAATTTAATCGCTAATTTGCAAGAAAAAGGGGTGATATAAATGTTAAAAAATAATTTTAAACTACAACACGCATTAGCACGGCAACCTCCTGCAATCTCCTGGGTGGCCAATCCCCCATTATCGCAGCGTATTAATGTATATTAAAATGCGAAATGACTCATTGATTGATTAGTTTCATGAGGTTTCGTGAAACATGCGTATTAAAATAATTGATCGCTCGTCGTATTTCATCTGCTAACGAGCAACGTGAAACCTCTGGCTGCCAGTGTGCATCATGGCTCAATTAATTTACCACCCACAGTGCTTATTATGGTGCTGGGTTTTGTTTTGTGTGATCATGGTTTTACTCTTCTTTTTTGTGCAGCTGATATGCTGCATACATATTTCATTATAATGTATTTCAATGATTTTTTTAGGTATGTTTGATTCCAATGCACGTTTCAGAGCGTTAAAACATATCGACAGCAATTAATGTGTATTTTGCTACTTTAAATTGCTACTTTAATTTTCACTGTTACCAACACTGTCTAACCAACACAGTGGATACGCTCAACAATATTGCCAACATACGCACACACGCAGAATTATCTAACTCTTCGTCCCGCGGTCTGTGTAGTCTCATTTTTCCGCCCCATCACGCGTCGATTTCAAATGCTCTGGTCTGCCTACCCGTCTGCCGTGTCTGCCGTGCCTGCCTGCCTGCTTGTCAGACTGTGCACTGTCAAATGAAAACTCAATTATTAACGCCATATTCAATTTCCGCCATATTTTCCATCCACTCCCGAATGATGAGCGAGACACCGCGCACTGGGCACGTGTAGTATCAGGTGGTTTGAAATTTTGTCACAGGCCCTGTTTCGTCAGTGATGTGAAATCAGAAACCCGTCGGATTCCCCGAACGCGCGAACACGACGTTTAGGAAATTTCCATTCGCAGATGAAGATTAGCAAACGGTGGAACGGTATTTAAGATGCTAAGCATCATCTAGGTCGCTTTTGCGTCGTAAAGCTTGAAATGGTGGGGTGGGACTTGATATTTTGTAAATTAAAGAAGAAACTCGCCGCCCCCCCCAGCTCCGGTTGGTATTGATTTCCGGCACAGCACGAGCTGAGATTCGTTTGAGCGATACAATTCTGTCCAATTTTCCAATCGCTCACTGATTGGTATCTTCGTTCTCGTTCGACGCTCGGCGACCAGCATACGGAACAACGGCTCATTAGCCGAAACGTCGCAACTGATCATCGTTGAACGTTTGCGTCGTTCGGCATCGAGGACAAGCTCCCTGTCTCCCTGAACCACACACACACATACACACTCTCACACACACTCATCAACATGGTGAAAACGTGTCCCAGTGTGGTGATGAAAATCGGTGTTAAAAGACATTTCGTCACCTTTCGGACCGGGGTCCGACCAATCAACCGAGACCGCCGAGAGTCTGGTGTTGATGGTTGAATTTAATTTAGTTGACCTTCTTCAAGCTTTTCCTGGTGATCCTGGAGGCGAAAGGACACTTTAAATCGACACTCTTGTCACCTGTGGGGAACACTGTGTGCAAACTTTGTTTCTTTTTTTTTTGGTTGGCAAGGATTATCCTTTCCTTTAGTTCGGGTCAGAGAGAAGTTTCGGGTAAAGAAGTCCTCAAAGTTTTCAGCCGACAGACTTGGGTTTGGGATGCACGTCCTGGAAAACGGAAGAAAATGAAATTGCAATAAATAGAGAGTGAACAAATAATATATTACTTTCCAGTTCAGGTGGAACAACGGTTTGTATTATAATGGGGGAAAATAATTCAATTGAAAAGTATTCCGTTGTTGATTGATGGAAAAGTAAACGAGAAATAATAATACAGCAAGTGTAGATGTTTATTTACATAAACGTAGAAATCTAGATGTAGATATTGGGCATATGTAGACATGATCGAACAGTTCGTTAAAAGTCTAGTCAAAGATGAATCGCTTTGTTTGTGAAGTTATAGTGTTGCGTACAGCAATAATGTGTTTTTAAGCAGAAACAAGTCATCAATGTTTATTTAACCGTCTCTACCACACACACACACAAACTCTCATACACTTTGTAACAACTTGTTGTTGTTTAAAAGACTTGTGATTTTATGGTCGCTTCTTCTCCTCCTCCCTTCCAGGATTTTAATGTTCGATTTTTACTCCGACATGCTGAACGATAAATCATTACTTCTACTTTGCCGTTCGCTCTGGGCGAAGGTTATAATAGCTTTATTTTGTGGTTTTTGGATGTACAAGACCGCACCAAATGCACAACAAATTCCAATCGGTCAGTAACACACACGCACACAACACGTCGTCTCAATGGAGGGTATTTTTTCCTTGCAACGCCAACACCGTAATCAGTATCGGAAAGCGTCCCAGCGTCGTGTAGGCCTTTTCGTTAGGGTTGTGGGTAGAAAATAAAACCGCTTACTAGTTGTTGGTGCAAAACCCAGCCAAAGAGAAAGCAATAAAAAACCAACACTCACACACACACAACTTGCTCGAAATGCAATATTTCAAACGCTTTACGAGCGCGCGCGTTCGGGTGTTTTTCCACGGCAAAGTGCTGCTGTGTGCTGTGTCACCTGCAATGCCACCGCACACGACGCTGGTCGGTGACGTGAATGTCTGCTGAAAACTTTCCCCCGATCCTCGTACTCCTGATGTGTCGTAGGGGCCTTTCGCAGCAGCAGCAGCAGCAGCATGGAAGAGACGGGAGTAGCGTAGCGTTTTTCGCGACCCCACCGATATCGAAATGGCCTAACAAAGTTGTCTTAATGGTCGGCGGGTGCTCGAGGCGCTGGTCGATGTTGGTCATTTTTATGACGGTTGCGTTGTGCTGGTTTCCTTCCAGCATTCCTTCACGACGGTGCCGGTGCTGGTGTCGCACTGTACCGGCGTTTATTCGCTCGCTAAGATCGTTCGTTCGTGCGGGCGGAGAATGGGTTGATTTATGAGGTGGAAACAGTTTTCCGTGCGGGCAGTGTGCACGGTTAATGTGGCAATTAAATGATCATTGCTAGTGCTGTGGGTGGATCGTGGCCGCTGCTCGAATGAGCCTCGGTTTTGCGCCACTTTTCAGCACGAACTTGTGCGGTAATGGGCACGTGTTAATGTAGATTTCGTACAATGAGCTGAGCTGTCTTCGTTGGACTTTGTATGGATTAGAGTAAATTAATGGAGGTGTCAGTAATGAGCTAAAATCTTCTGAAAGATTTAAATTGCAACATTTGTTACTCACCTGCTTAGTGACTCTCTAAATCGTACAAAAGTGTATTTTCCCGGATTTTTTTAATTTATGTTTTACGATTTTTTATCGTTGTTTATTGATCCAGGAATTTGTTAAGCAATCAAACAATCGTCTCTTGTTGAGGTATCTTAATTTATGGGGGAATGAAAACACCATTTCAGACTGGCCATTGTATCTTCATTGACACGAGAATAGTTTTTTTTTACGAAAAAAGCAATCAGAAGAACACATCGCATGTTGATCTTCAATGTACTTACAACCATAACAGTAAAATAAAAATGGCCATATAAAACAGTCAAGCAGATTAGATCATTTCACGTATGTTTTACAAGAATTGTAAACTTTTTATTGCCGCCATTGACACCACTTGCTCCACTTGAATCCTTTGATGTGCGTTTGCAAAAGCTTGGCAAACGCTCTTAGGATTATGAAGACTCACTGCACTCGGCAGCAAATGTGTTATACCAACATATAAAAAAGAGAAAATAATCCATGCTCCAAAACGCCCTTACTTCAGCACGATTGGCACGTCACAATCACGGTTAATGAAACTTCAAATTGCGTCGCCAAACCATGTTCGTCACACCCGGCACGATTCCGGTACGTCGTTCCGGACGAAACGAGAGCAAAAGAAAACTCATCCACTTCCCTGGCCAGGCATTCGATTCTTGTCGTCGTCGTCGTCAAGCGAGCAAAATCCTCGATAAAAATCAACCTCTCGAGTGGGGTTGATAACGGCAGTGCGGGCCATGCGGCCATGCTTTGGTCCGTCTCTCTAACCCAATAACCTTACACCATTAACGAACACAAACCGCCCACTTTCTTCCTTTTCTAATATCCCCCGAGTGGTTTAAGATCTTGCTTTTTTGTGTTTGTGTATGTGGGTGTGCGCGTTTTTCCCAGCAAACTGGCTCTCTAGCACGGGGTCTCACCGCCCTCGGATGGACTGCAAAGGGCTTCTGTTCGCTTGCATTTATATTCGTTTTTTTTTGCTTTCCGAAGAGCGTAAAACACCAAAAAAAAGCTCTCTGTGATCGTGCGACAATGGGTAATAGCCCCACTGGAGGGATAAAGTGCTTGCGCAAAAAGGAAAAAAGGCTTCTTAAGGGATGAAAGCGCGGCGCGCCCACACGCTCGGATGTTCTCGGGACGCCGCAATTATTTTTATTTTCCGTTATTCTCCCTCTCCGCGGTTTTTGTGTGTGTCGCTCGTTTCGATATGATTTCGATTGTATGATGAAGTGACCGGCGCTTAGTAGGGGTTAGGGGCGAAGGAGAAAGAGAGAGAGAAAGAACTTTGGGACCTGGATGGGTGATGAAATATTCATTGATCGTAATCGTAAATGAGTCGATAATTTACGGAAAACTCCTGCCGTGCGGTTTGCGGTTTCATGCTGCCACTAACAGGAGTTTAATAGACGATTGGCCTTTAAGTTGGGAGGTTTCTTCGCCCTAGCCCTGCTTGAGGAAAGGACTTCTTTTGTGCTTTTGTGCCGCCGTGCAGCTTAACGGGCGATGATAAGAGGAATTCTCTGTAGCTAGAAGAGCTACACTTTTAAAGGCTCAAAGGACATCACATTCGGGAGTGGCTTTTAGCTTAAAGCTTGGTGATGCTTGGTTTATGGGAAAAATTGCTCTTTTTTTAATAATTTTATTGTTGTTATGAAATTTAGGTTTTACACGTTTCCTCTTTACATATCTAAAGACACATTTAGATTAACAATTTCTGAAATATGACAGCCTCAACGCTGTTTAATAGAACATTTACTTTCATTACCTTGTTGGAGAGAAGGCTAATAATATTCGAGGGAAAGCTGAAGCAAGACTATACATGCTCTTCTGCAGGCAATATTGCTGATCGTCAGATCAGTTATTCGTCAGATTCAAAATATTGTTCATCCTTTTTCCATCAACAGCGTATCACTCCTTCCGAAACATGTAATCTCAAGCTGCTCCAATTAAATCAATTCCTGTAATTTCGCGCTTAAACGATTTGAAGGTTCAAAATATAACCTTGGCACACACATACAAAAAACAAACTAAACCCAACCCAACGAAAGCCCCTAAAGCACACTTCCGACAGCCAGATTTGATAAGTTTTTCTCTAATCTTTCCTCGAAACCAAACCTCCGTTCGCTTTCCCTCTTTATTCCCCCATTGTAAAGGGCCAAATGGTTTCCATCTCGCTCAGCTAACTTGAGCTAACTCGCCTAATGAATGGGAAAACCGTGCGTATGAAAACAAATCCCAACACCGCTGCACGCATTCGCCGCCATCCCTGCTCCATGTCCCATTTTTTTGTTTTCGGTCGGTCGAGGACCAGTTCTCAAGCATCATATTTCCCTCCCCGGGGGAAAACGGGGCATGTTGCGCGTGGTTTGAAAAAGAGTTGCACGACCCCAGAAAACTCGACGCGAAGATTATCCGAAAACAGAACAACAGAGAGAGAGAGAGAGAGAGAGAGAGAGAGAGAGAGAGAGAGAGAGAGAGAGAGAAAAATCAAAACAAGCGCCATCCCATCCCGGGGACGAGAGGCAGAAAGCATGGAAACCAATGTTTTTTGTTACTGTCAGTCTCTCGTTTTCTCTCACATTGGCCGAGGGGGGGGGGAGCAATACTTCAGCAGATCACTTCCAATTAGGGCGCAACCCATCCCGCACGGCTCTATAGGTTTGGCCATAAAACATTCTCATCATAAAGTTTGAGTGGTGCTGCTTTGGGTAATTAGGGCATTAGCCACATCATAAACTTTGACAGCGTATCACAACCATGGTCACGGATGGTCCGTATACATATGCTTGTGTGTGTGCACGCGAATATACACTGTGGTAAATGCTCTCCCACATCGCAACTACCACAAGAATCAACAGCCAAGAATGTGTATACAAAAAAACAACAACTAGCGACAGCATATGAAAAAGGAAACCGAAAAATGGGCAACATTTTGGTGGGTGGATGGGTGAATGGGTGGTGGTTGTATCATCGTTGTTAAATCTGAGAATGAGCTTTTCCCAGCCCGCTTCAAGTGGGAAGCGGCAGCTGGAACCTAATCGGGAAATGTATCATATGGCTTATGGTGTCGGTCGGTCGGTCAGTTGTTGTCGGTCAGTGAGTGAAGCGAGTATATGAGACCCAGTTTATCGGCAGCTCGGCCAGGATGGTTGGGAAATAAAAACAGTGATCCCATGACCACCAATCATTGTAATATGATCACTTGGCGGAGCAGCAGGCAGTTTCGATGGGGCCGATAATAAAAGTACACTGTTGGCGTTGGCGAAAAACGCAGAACGGAGCAGGGTTCAAAGCTAATTATAAATATCTTTGCAGTAGCAGTAAACATTGGTCGTTGACCTTTAGTAGGTGTGAAGGGGTTCAATCATTTTGCACGATTTGGTAGATGAAGCGATTATAATCACGCAAAATGAAGATCTTTTTTGTTTTAGAGTTTTTAATCAATAGTGTATTGATTATGTATCATAAAAAAATAAATGGAAGTCGCAGAACCATTACCCAACATGTGCTTCGTTTCCTAGTACCTTATTTTAACTGCAAAAAACGCTTATTCCTTCTCTAAAAGGCATGTGATGAACTTTAAATCCATAACCGTTGAGGTATTTTTAGCTAACAACAAGCATCTTCGTACAACATACCAAAACAGATATAAAATCGATCAAGTGATAAGATGGATTAACATGTTTTTAACCTTTAAAAACGAAAATATTATCACACAACAAACCAATGCTGCGTTCGTTTCAGTTATTATCTAATACATTTGTGTGAGCTTCAATATGTCTTATCTTACCTTTTAAGTGCGTACGATCACGGCCACATACGGTACATAACCCCGCAAGCCAGTCGATTGAGAGATGCGTTTTGTACGGATTACGTTTATTTTAGATACTAGTGACGCTTGGCCGTAGTTGATCGAATGATAATTTTTTGCCGCTCATTTACTCATTACTCATTTGCTCACCTCTGCGTACTTCGTGAGTTTTTTTTTATTCTCTCGATACCATCGCACGACGCGAAACATATCGCCCACAGAAAGGTGTTTTATTTTCGGCACCTGTGTTGGGGGCGTCCCAACAGTCACAAGAGGTGCACGACTTGCGACTTCTACCTTTAAACGATTCATTACGAATGGCGTTTGGCAATCCGACCTTTCGGGCGCATTTGCTCTACATCTGTACCCACGACACAAGCCATACCGGCGGCCATACCGGGGTGCAGCAATCTCGGCGCCGACATTGAGCTGCAGTTTTACGCCAGCTTGCACGGATGATGAAATCCGACACGGTTAATTGTGAATGCATCACATTACGATGTCAGGACTCAGCGAAAAGACGTTTGATGGACGTCGTGGAAGTAGTGCTGGGATGGGATTTTGCTCCCATTCCTTCCTCTTTCTATTTCACTATGCAGACCTCCTGTGTTCCCTGATTTAATCCGGATGTCGGGTGCGCCCGACCGTAACGGATTTTGCATTCCGTTCCGTTCCGATTTTGCATTTTCTTGCAAGAGCGGGGAAATTATGCCGGAAAATAACGGGGAATGGTGACGGTTAGCTGACGGCAATGGAACGGGCAAGGTTAAATGAAATGATGATGATGACTGTGTTAAAAAAATTAAAAAAAATCATTATAACGTTTCACAACATTTCAACCATCTTTTCTAGCAAGCTAAACGGCGACAACAATCATATCGGTCAACGTAAATTTGCATTTCTCATTGAACGTTTGTCCGAAATCGAAAATGTGTATCCAAAACTTTGAAATCAATTCCGTTCCGTGGATCATATTTCATGTCTAATGATTTGTTTCTGTTCAGGGTAATAATTCCACGTCCATACGGTTGACATTTCAATTTCCTGTCACAAAACTTGTTGGCTTTTCCTGCCAGAGCGTTGGCGCTGCTGTGCCACTGGGCCAGTCAAGTGTTACACGCCATTCCATTAATTTGGGCCTGCGTGTATGTATTTGTTTCTATGTGGATATTCCCCAACCATCAACCGTAAACGTAAAAATAAAGAACACCAGCTCATCGAGACAAATGATCTATGCGTACCGTACCGTTACCTGTCACACCAAAATCGTATGCAAAACCTCGTCCTTGTCTTCGCTCGTCGTGTAAAGGGAGTGCGGTAGGGGGAGAGAATCAGTGCAATTGTTTTACGACCTCGGCCTTGTTTGCCATAAAGCCGAAATAGATGTCTTCATCAATGTCCATCGCCGTCAGTGCAAGCGTGCGGCCGGAAAGGACATGAAACAACCAGT